>NW_026126698.1:0-1200000 GCF_943737965.1 Phodopus roborovskii
TATATCACCAATCTGTACCAAAATCTATATTTTGAAAAAGTAGATACTTGGTATCTGTAAAACAGCAAGAATGTACTTTATGCTCTTGAGTCCTAGGAAAACCTACAGATTTAAGAAGCTTGTACATTTTTCTTCTGTCAAGAGAAATCCACGTAAAGATTGACTGTGACATACCTAGGGCCTGATGAAAATTCCTCTTTCAAGAGTATACTTAGATGACAACCAAAATAAATCATAAAACCTTGAGCTTTTGACTAAAACAGCCTGAGTCACTGTTCAATAGCTTAAGAGAACTTAATTAAATGGTAAGCTCTGAATTTTATATTGTAAATTATTTTTCTATCTTTAAGACTTATATGTCCTTGGGCTAGAGAGATGGATCAGAGATTAAGAGTACTGTCTGCTCTACTTCAGAGTTCCAGAGTTCAATTCACAGCAACCTATATTGTGTCTCACAAACATCTATATTGAGATCTGTTACCCTCTTTGGGCATGCAGACATGTATGCAGGCAGAACACTGTGTGCATAATTAATATATGATTGTTCAAAAAAACTTACATGTCTTTATATTTTTAGATCCTTTTTTAGGAGCCATATTAAGGCCTGCCTTTACTGCCAAGGTCACAAAGCATTGGCTAGGTATGCCATCAATAGTATCAGAGACCTTGAAGGATAAATTTTATGTAACTTTTTTTTAATATATTTTAAAAAATGACAGGGACCATTCTTCATAGTTGCTAGCCATAATCAATTGTCTATGGCATTGAGGGGAGAAGTTTTCACCAAGTGCATAATATGAGAGGTTTTTTTTTTTTTGTCGTTTTTTGTTTTGTTTTGTTTTGTTTTGTTTTGTTTTGTTTTTTCCTCTGTGGAACTGGACTTGGAAATGTCTGACCTTATTTTGTCTAGGCAAAGATGGTGCAGATAATTTTCCAGTACCCGGCCTCTATACAGTCTGAGCTGGGTCCTATCTGTCAGCAGGCATTGTATTTGGAACAATCAGCATTAAAATGTATGTGAGAAAATTAGGATTTCAGAGAGAAAATTTTATAACTAACCCCATTTAAATGAAAACAAACAATTTATAAAAGCCTCTATAAAACTAGAACTTTGCATTGTCAGTTTTAGCCTTTAAAAATACTGATTTTATTTTGAAACTCCTTTTAGGAAAAACATAAAACTGCTGTGTGACCCAGTTTATCTAAATAATTTATGCTTCCAAATTTAGCAAAAACAAGGATGGATTCCCTCTGTATCATAAAAATGAGCATCTCAACTTTTGGTTAGTATATACACCAAATGGCTATGGATCTTAAATTTTAGCACTTTGATTTAACTACAAACATTAACAATGTAATAGAAGCACAAATAAATTGTAACTTTCTGAATTTAAACATTTAAAACTGTCTTATAAACAATTAAACATCCTGTAATTTGTTTTTGTAATATCAAATTTAAGTTTTCACCCTTTAGTGTCTTTAAACCCATTATGACCTGAATGACTGTTAAATTTTTGTTAATTTCCAGTGTTACTAATTGTAACAGCTTAACTGGTTTCAATTTTTTAACAGCATTAGATAAAACAGTATTAATGTCATCTACATTAAAAGGACATCTGATTTTCTGATAATCTGAATTTAATGACCAGTGCTCAGAGATAAACCTTGAGATGAGGGCTATTAGCATTGGAGAGTAAAAATGTTTAAACCATTTTATTTTAGCTCTACTCTTGCACAAACAGGTTTGTAACAGGAAACACAGATTGAACTTTTGACAAGTACTATATTTTTCTTGAGAGATATAAAGGAACTTCTTAAACAGTTAACCTGGTATGGCCAAATTTGTAACTCATATTACTAATCTTGAATTTATATTTGTAGATATCAGAGCCTACAGCAGTTTACATCTTCCTCTGACCTATTTAATACTTTTCTTTGAACCTCTGTTAACATGACCTGTAGGCCTTCTCTGGATTTTCAGACATCCCGAGTGTAGATAAATCTCTCCTTTTCTGTTTTTCTTTTTTTTCTTATCACTGAAATTACTCAGAGTTGCATGCCTGAGTGAAATCTTATTTATTTATTTAATTCCTGACTCTAACTTCTTGCTATGGTGATTTCCCTGAACCTCTGCACCCCTCTCTCTCTTAACTGTTGGTTCCTGTTACAGATTATGCGGTACACCATCTTCCTTTTATGTTATCTTTCATTATTATAATTTTATTTTTATCTCCTTTGTAATCCTCTGCATCTGGGCCAACTTTTTCCTGTTCTACCTTTATTGCCTAGAGAAGTGGTATCATACTTGTAACACCTGAAGTTCCTTCTGATGTCCTCTTTGCTACTTTGATGAGTTGTGTTGACCTATAAATCTCCAGGCCCATTTGAATTGTTTACTAGACCACTATTATCTTATTTTATTTTCTTTGCTTCAGACTGATTGTACCAAGTCTGCATAGCCATCACATCTATTTACCATATATTTTGTTAGTTGTATTTTTTAGTTGACATAAAAAAACCTTTACTATATTTTTCCCCAAAACCGCCTTATCCTCCACCTCCCCCCACCCTGTACCTGCATGCTTCTGTGTGGTCCCTCCAGTCACAGTCACTGGCACCTGAGGAGAGGAGGGAAGGGCCAGGGGGAAGCTTCAGTCATTCACCTCCATAGGATGAGAATTCCCTTCTTTCTCAATGCCCACCAGCTGATCCAATGAACCTAGGCCATCAGCAACACAGCATGGCTCCTGAATGATCATGGCTTAGGACTTCTGTATCAGGAGGGGCTCGGTGCTGTTTGCACCGGGTTTTCTGAATTACCACCTGCCTGGAAGTTCCCTTGCCTGGGAATTTTTGTTTGTTTGCTTGTTTGTTTTTTACATGTCGATCCCTGTTCCCTCCTCCACACCTCCATCCCCCCCACTTACACCCTGTCCCCTCACATGCAACTGACCACCCTGCCCTCCCATCCACCCACCAAACTTCCACAATGTAGGGCAAATGCCATCCAGGTGGGGTCATATAGATCTGTCATGTCATTTGATGTAGGGACTAGGACTTTCTCCTGTATCTAGGTTAAGGCAGTATTCCTCCATGGTGAATGTCTCTGCAAGGTTCTTTTTTGTACCAGGAATACATCCTAGTTCCACTGTCTGAGGTCCCCTAGGAGGCTCAGTCCTTCTGGCTGAGACCTAGTTCAGGGAAGCCTGAGTCAGTCCCATGCTGGATTCCAGCTATCAGCCTGAAAACCCGTTAGCTCCTCCTTCTTCAGGTCAGCTGTCTTTATGTTTCTGCGACTTGGTCTTATCCACTCCATCTGCATCTGTATTCTAGTTTGACTCAGTGTTTAGATATGGGTGTTGCCTTCTCTTCCAACAGGTACTAGATGAGGGCTCCATGAGGGTGGATAAATTAGTTGCTGATCTCACTATCCAGAAAGGGCATTTATGGTAGCCTTTCTACATTTGCTCAATTTGTTAGTTGGCAACAGACTTGTAGGTCTCTAGCCCATTCTTTAGGTTCAGTTTTACCTTCAAAACAATAATGTATCACTTTTTTGTTCTCTCTCTCTCTCTCTGTCTCTCTTTCTCACTCACACTGAGTCTCTCTCCTGTCTTCTATTCTTATCCTGAGTCAATTCTTCTAGTCACACATTCTTTCCTGTCCTCCTCTACGCTTTTTCCTAGTTCTCTCCCTATTCACTCCCCCCACCCCCATGTGCTCTGGGGGACTTGTCCCTTCCACCTTCTGTGAGGGACTTTATAGGAATCTGTCAGGAATACACCCCTGTATCCTAGTTCCTCAGTGGTGAGATCATTTGATGTAGGTGTAAATTCAATTGTGAGTGAATACATACTATGTACCTCCTTTTGTGACTGGGTTACCCAATTCAGGATGGTTTCTTCAAGTGCCAACCGCTGCCTGCAAATTTCAAGATTCCATTATTTTATTCTGCAGAGTATATCCCATTGTGTAGATGTGCCATATCTTCTTTTATCCATTCTTCAACTGAAGGGCATCTGGTTGTCTTCCATGTTCCATGCTATTACAAAGAATGCTACCATGAACATAGTTGAGCAGATGTCTTTATTGCATGGGGTGAGTCATGTGGATATATGCCTAAGAGGGGGTTTGCTGGGTCCTGTGGTAAACCTAATTCCATTTTCTCTGAGGAACCAAATACTGATCTCCAAAATGGCTGTACAAGTTTGCACTCCCACCAGCAGTGGAGGAGTGTTCCCCTTTTCTGCCCATGATTAACAGCAGGAGTTGTCATTAGTGTTTCTAATTCTTAGCCCTTCTGGCAGGATTAAGATGGTAGCTCAAAGTTGTTCTGATTTGCATTTCCCGATAGCTAAGGATGTTGAACACTTTCTTTAAGTGTCTGTCAGCTTTTTTTTTCAATTCCTCTATTGAGAATTCTTTCTTCAGTTCTGTACCCCATTTTTTAATAGGGTGATTTGGTGTTTTGCTGACTAGTTTCTGAGTTCTTTGTATATTTTGGAGAACTCTCCTTTTCTGATGTAGCATTGGTGAAAATCTTTCCCTATCTGTGGGATGCCTTTTGGTCTTGTCCACTGTCCTTTGCCTTACAGAAGCTTCTATCTTGAAGAGATCCCATTCGTTAATTGTTGATCTCAGTATCTGTGCTCCTGGAGATATATTCTGGAAGGTGGTATCATATACCAATTTCTTCAAGGGTACCTCCTACTTTTCTAAGATGTTCAGTTTGGGTGGGATTGATGTTGAGGTCTTTGATCTATTTTTATTTGAGTTTTGTGCATGTGGGATAAACATGCCTATCTGCAGTCTTTTACACACCCTCATCCAACTGTGCCAGCACCATTTGTTGAAGAGGCTTTCCTTGCCCCATTGTATTCTTTTTGCCATTTTGTTTTAAAGTCAGGTGTTCATAGGTGTGTGGGTTTCTATCAGATTTTCAGTTAGATTCCATTGTCTACCTTTCTTTTTGTGCTAATTGCAGGCTGTTTTTCGGGCATAAAGCTCTATAGTAGAGCTTAAAGTCAGGGATGGTGATGCCTCCGAAGTTCTTTTATTTTACAGGGCTGTTTTGGCTATCTCGGGACTTTTGATTTTCCACATAATGTTGATTATTATCCTTCAACGTCTGTGAAGATTTGAGGTGGGATTTCAGTAGGCATTGCATTGAATCTCTAGATTGGTTTTCACAAGATTGTCATTTTTATTATATTTATCCTACCCATCCAATAACCTGGGAGATCTTTCCATTTTCTGGCATATTCTTTAATTTCTTTGTTTAGAGCCACAACGTCTTATTATATAGGTCTTTCACTTTTTGCAAGTGTTACCTCAAGATACTTTATGTTGCTTGTGGCTATTGTAAAGCGTGATGTTTCTCTGATTTCTTTCTCTGTCTCTTTGTCATCTGAATGAAGTATGGCTTACTGAATCTTTGAGTTTATCTTTTATCCTGCTGATTTCTACAGTTGTTTATCACCTGCTCTTTCTGAACTCACTCAGTTCTCCGAAAACAAGGTGGCTGGCTACCTTCACGGGACACTCACAATCACATGATGTGATTATTCCATGTTGTAAGTACTAGGGAGAGATTTCAGCACAGAAAAGAGTTGTCTGATATGTAGTTTCCCACTGAGGTCAGATGAAATGAAATCACTTATTTCATGGTTGTCACTGGGGCTGCAGACAAGTAGGAAAAAATAAACAAACAAAAAGAAAAACAGGAACAAGATCTGAAACAACAAATTAGTCTTTCTCCCCATCTCAAGCCTGGATGATGGGTCCACTGGATTTAGAAACCTGAACACAGTCCTGTTAAAGAAGAACATTGAATAACACAGCGATTTTCTCACCTGTACCCCGAGGAAGCTGTGCTGGGTCATCACAATGCTTGTAGAAGTAATCTTCCCAGACCACCTCTCTTAGAGTATTCAATTACCATGAAGACAACACTTTATTATTTTTCTTTGTCAAGATTTCAGGAATAAAACCCAAATGCATTAGAGCTATCACCCAAGCATCTAACAGAAAAAAGATATATCGTCTTCTTTGTGATATTGCTCCTTCTTTCATGGTTTTCTGAAGTGTCTGTGACTACTAGATAAATGTACACCCAGGTCCCATGACCTTAGTAAGAAGCCACAGAACAAACTCTGTGCCATATGCCCTAAAATCTCTCAAGATTTTAATAATGTGGCACCCTTCCCTGTTGAATAAGTTTAATCATTCCAGTCTGCATTGTGTAATTGTATCTGCAACACATGCACATTGTGTGGAAGAGGAGAGGATGATCTCACACACTGTTGGAAGACTGTGTTGTCTGTTTTAGACAGGAGTAAGTGACATTGAGATTTGTGTCCCTACAGGTGTCTACAACGTCTGAGTCTTTCTGAGTAGAAGCCAGAGCCAAGGAACCCTGTGATGTGTCTTTAAGCACACTCTAAACCTTGGGGAAGTGCTCTTGCTGTTCAAGCTTAACCAGCCAGTCAGCAAACCGGCCAACCAGCCAGTCACAGGCACGTGCAGGACACTTCCTATAACCACACTGTAGGCTGTTACTCTTGCTTTGAGCTTCATTTTAGTGGAACAACTGCCAGTGTATTGATTTCTGGGGTTCTGCTAGTGGTACTGTAGTACATTGTGAGTGGACCATGGATGGAGCACAGAAGCCACAACATGGTGAGTGAGGGGATGTTATCCCCCAGATGGGCAGGATGGGGATGGGGGAGGCCTGGGAGTTGGTGTGGCAGGCCCTACAGGGGCTGCTTGTTGGGAAACTTTGGCCAAATTCAGTGTTCTGTAACGTACCATATGGTCCTAGCAACCCCCATACCTGGGTGTTGTGGGTAGGAATATTTCACACAGTGAAAACCATTTGATTTCCCCATCAGAGAGCTTTTGTGTAGGTAAAACATTGATAGTCAGCACCAGAGTTCTTTTGTGCACAGGATGGCAAGTAGCCAAACCTGGAGAGTCCTAATTTCCTCCAGTGTCTTCTACAACTCTGCAATACACATTTAATGCTTATGTACAAGATTTATGTTTAGTTATTTGTGTGTATCTCTTAAAAAAAAGAATTTTTCTTATTTCTGTACATCCTTATATTTATTTATTTTCTTGATTTTTTTTGATATACTTTTTTCTCTGATTTTTACATATTTTTATTATTTTTTTCTTTTTTTTTTCAATCAAGACCAAGGAATATTTAATAATGCTATTCATACAGGAAAATATCAAATGAAGAAAACTTGATATCCCACTAGAGGAAATCAAATGTGAACCAAACCATAGTGTACCCCATGGCTTTCCTGGAACTCAGTATAGACCAGGCGGTCTTGGAACTGAGAGGTCAAACCGCCTCTGCATTCCAAAAAGCTAGGATTAAAGGCATATGTTTGACACTATCTCCTGGCTTGCCTCATAATTGTAGCTAGTTTTTTTTTATATAACAAAGTCCATTTAAATAAAAAACAAACATTTATAGACAATATTTGGGAATGTGTGCATTGTTCTTTCCAAACTACTCCTGCTGGTAAGGGGCACTGTCATGGGGATTCGAAGAAGATTCAGAAATCCTGGCTGTAGTCTGTAAGGCTGCTTTGTCCAGCTGTTTTGAATGTAGCATCACCTTGTACTCTGCTTCGGGCGGTCTGGCTTCATCAAGCCACATTAGTCGGAAGGAATCCACATCTTTTCATTTTCTGTGGAAACAAAAATAGAAATCCTTTTCCCCAGTAACTAATATGGGATGTTAGAGATTAAGATGCTAAAAAAATATAAATTTGATCTCTAGGATTGTCCAGGACACTTGGCTCCAAACCATGACAAAAAAAAAAAAAGATAAATCCCCCTTATGACAAAACAACCCTTAATCAGCTCAGGTGACATTGTTTGTCACACTGAATATTAGGGTCTGTTGTGGCAGAAAGGGCTATGTTCTAGAGAAAATCAAAGTTCTCCCAGATGGGCAAGATAAAACCCGTGACATTCGTTTGAAAGGGAAAATCCTTTGCTCTTGAGGTTGGGTTTAGCAAGCAATACTTTCAGTTTAGGTCCTCAATCATAGAGCTGGATCACTGCTTCTTCCCCAAAATATGAAACTTGATTGGCAGAAACAGTAACAACCAGGGGCTGTGCCTTAGGACTTTTCCATCATGCCCTGAGAGATGCAGAATAAATAGAGCTCCCCTCCTATAAATCAAGGAGGAGGGAATGTTATTGTCTAGGGCCAGGCCTTTTGTAGCTGTTTTTTTCAGATCCTCTAGAACACAACTGTTACTCCTGCTGACTCTTCTAGAGTTTTCCCATTTCTTCATTTCCTCCTGGAAGTAGTAAAGAGGTAGTCAATTTTTATAAGAAGTTTACATAGAATAAGACATAAGTTAAGCAAGACTCCTCTGCCCCAGGTTTTATCTTCTCTTTGTTCTCCCTTTCCTGTCTTCCTTATCTTCTGGCACATCTGTGTCAGAAACTGTCATTAAAGTGTCACTTGGTTGTTGAATGTCACTGGTGTACTATGAAATCATTATGGTATTATCTTTCTGTTGAAGACTCTCTCTGGCCTTTTACTGGCCCAACTTGCAGTTTCCTGACCCTATTTAAATTGTTCAAATTGTCAGCTAGCATATGACCCTGGAAGAACATAAAAGTGGCAGCAATTGTGGAATGCAAAATAGTGTTTTTGGAGCCAGACAGTGATGATGAATGCCTTTAATCACAGCCCTCAGAGGGCACATGCAGGCCAATTTCTGTGAGTTTGAGACTAATGTGCTATATAGAGTTAGCTCCCACTACAACTCGAGGCTACAGCAGAGGGAAACAGAGAAACCCTGTCCCAGAAAATTATCTGTTGTAGGCCTTCTCCCCTCCTGGAACATTAGTGAGAAGGTTGCATGCTATCATTACAGAGTTTTTTTTTTCTGTTTCTTTGTTTGTTTTTGTTTTCTTTCTTTTAACCTCTGTAGTCTATGTAGTTATTTCTTACTGAAAGTAAAGTCTAGAACAGCTTTAATCCCAGCATTTTGGAATTAATCTTTCTGGAGACGTGGTTTCTCATTGACAATGGTTTTTTTGATCCCAGTATGTTGCTTTCCAGGGCACTGTATTCTTTAACCTTAAACACACCTATTATATTAAGAGACTGTATTCCCTCAGAAGGTAGAAGGATTTTTTTTTTGACCAAGCATCTTAAACACCTAATTTGAGGATACCAATTACTTTAAGGGATATTTAATAAATGGAACTATTAGTCTGTAACACTGCGCATTGATTTAAAACATAATCCACCTCTACATCACAAATGATCTCATTGACAAGAAGATAAAAAAGTATGACCCCAGTGTTTTAAAATTTTCCATAGTATCATGAAGTTGACTGTACATTACACTTACAGCAAAAGAATTTGCATGTGGAACATGGATGCTGCCTTTAAACCAAATAGGGAAAAGAATAGTTTATTGCATGCACTGCAAGGAGAAACAGGGTGGATGTCAGTTGCTGTATCCATCATAAAAGATGGCTGTGATTGCTGCATTGTGATGATTTGAATGCAATTGCACCTATAACCTCATAGGAATGGCAGTAGTAGAAGGAGGAGCTTTGTTGCAGTGACTTGGCATTTTGAGAAGAAGAGTATCACTGGTCATGTGATTTGGGGGTTTCTATGCTTTGGATATGGGCAAGTATATAAGATGTCTTACTGAGGCCTGCATATCAGATGTAGCCAGCACCATATTCTTCTTGAAATCATGCTCCCTGCTATGATGAAAATGGACTCAATTTCTGAAACTGAGCCAATCCAATTAACATTTTTTTTTGTAAAATTTGTGGGGATCATTTTCTGCAAGTTGAGCATGAGGATTTCAACCCTGATTGTCAATGGCGAGTCTAGGGTTGGAATCCCTGACTGGGAGAGTTTTACCAAGGAGGCAGAGACAGGTTGACCTCTGTGAGTTAGGGAGCAGGCTGTTCTATTGCAAGAGCTAGTTCCAAGACAACCTTTAAAAGTCACAGAGAAACCCTGCCTTAGAAATTATACACAGGAATAAAAATCCTAACTCATATAGATTCAATGGTTTTCTTCTTTAAATACTCAGGGTGTAATGAATCATGACATGTGAATGAAGACAGACCAGATTTGTCGAATAAAATTTGATATATTTAGCGTGTATAGCCAATTATGTGATGTCATTGAGCTTTGCATTGATCACAGCTACCCCTCCCTTGCTACCTCATGGGAAGAAACCCTATAATCCTTTAGAAAAAAGCTTTGAATGTTCACTAAGAAGGAAATAAAGTTTACTTGCTGACTGTTTTCCAATTCCCTAGGCAAATGACCCAGAATATGTAAGAATTGAGTTCATTTAACAACATTGAAGCTGGTGTAGGCACAGTGCAGAAAGAGGTTGGGGAAGGAAGGAACTTGTGGAATTTGTTGCTTTCCTTTGGTGGAAATATCAGGTGGAGCCTATAATCAAATGTAGATGGTTTACACAATGTCTGACTGGCCATTTCTTGGTGTCCATAGACAAGGACAATCAATAATCTTGATAGGTACTTAGATGAGAGAATGAAACTGAATTGCTGACTTTCATATAGAAGATAATGAAATCTACAGCCCAATACTATAGTCAGGTGTAAGCTTCAGAGCCTAGGTGTCATTTCTGCAGGGACAGGAATGGAAGATGTGCCCTGTGCTGACCTGGGCAATGGCCCTTCTCCTTTTATCCTCCCTGAGGCTGTTCCCCTTGGGTGAGTGAAATCCCTGTGTCCACACTGCGCTGTGGCACAACTTTACTCAAGCACTTGAGAGGGGAGGCAAGAAGCTCTATGTGAGTTTGAGGTCAGTATGATTTTCAAAGAGAGTTTTAGCATGGGTCCCAAACATAAAAAGAGACCCACCCAAACCTAAAGAGACACCCTGCTTTGAAAACCAAGGGAAAAAAACAAACAAAACAAACAATCCAAAGGGAAACAAATATTGTTGTTCAATATGTATGACAAGGTTTCTTTTGGTATGTGTTGGGAATATCCAAGGGAAAAACAGAAAGTTTGCTTATGGAATTTATGAATATTGCATTCCACATTCAGATTTGTTTTTATGTGTCGACACAGTTTATAAACCAGTGGAAATATGTCATTGGAATCATCTTTCAGCAATACATGATCACAGCTTATTTAACTTTCCACACTCCCTAGCTACCATATCATGTTTCAGGAAAGTTGGAGTTCCTGGGGAAAAAGGAATTTCTTATCTGCAGTTTTCTCAAGTGTGCATGGTGTTTAGTGGGTGGACAGGCATTGTACATGTGTTCAGAAGCAGAAATTAAATCATTCTTCTGTATTAATATTTGTGTGGGCATCATGGGGCTGGTTTTGCTTTAAACCACAAGGAGCCTTGCAGAAGCATAGAAAGATATTACCCCCATTTTTAGAGAGAGCTCTAAACCATGAGGCATCTCTGTTGGGAAAAATGTCAGTACATGAAGGAACAGAAGCAAAAGAGAGTGAGCATTCTTCTCAATTAATGTTGTGGGGAGTTGTGAATTCTTTTTATTTAAGATCTAAACAACTGGCATGATGTGTAGCTGGTTAACATTGTTCAAGATCTTGGTTTCCTCCTGGCTGAGTTTCCTATGGTGTTTTGATTAAAAAGTTGATTATATTTTCCAGCTTTTGTTCTTGTCATTGTCTCTGCCATCTCCCTTTATCCTTTCCCAAATATTGTATACCTTCTTGATCTCCATACATTTGTTGCAAATATTAAGGTCACATATGTCAGGCATGACCGGAACGTTTCCGGGGATTTCCCTCTGTGTCCATTGTTATGTCCGTATTTTCATTTCTGATTGTGAATTTGCATGTTCTCTCTCTGCTTTTTCATTAGTTTGTGTAAAGTTTTGTCTAGCTTGTTGATTTTATTGAAAACCAACCCTTTGTTATATTGATTTTTGCATTGTTTCCCTGGTTTCTGTTTGATTGATTTCCAGCCCTCAAATTTATTATTTTCTGGTGTCTACTCCTCCCGTGTGAGTTTGCTTCTTTTTGTCCTAACGCGTTTCATTTGGGGTGTTAATTCCTATTGTGACTATCTTCTGTGTTTTTTTTTTTTTTTTTTTTTCATATGGTCACATAGTGCAATGAATCTTCTCTGGTAGCACTGCTTTCAAGGTGTCCCATTAGTTTGGGTATGTTAAATCCTCATTCTTGTTGCATTTTAGGATGTCCTTAATTTCTTTATTTCTTCTTTGACGCAGGTATGGTGTAATTGAACATTGTTCCGTTTCCATGAGTTTGTAGGCTTTCTGCGATTTGTATTGTTGTTGTAATCCAATTTTTAAAGCATGCTTTTCATATAAGATACTGGGGACTATTCCAATTCTTTTGTATCTGTTGAGGTTTGTTATGCCACCTACTATTTGGTCAATTTTAGAGAAGGTTTCATGTGGAGCAGGGAAGAACTTATATTCTATTGTGTTTGGATGGAATGTTCTATAGATATTTGTTAAACCCAATTGAGATGAAACTTCTGTTAATTCTTTTGTTACTTTGTTAAGTTGGACTGGTGGTCCTGTCTAGTGGTGACAGTGGTGTGTTGAAGTCTCCCAATATAAGTGTGTGAGGATTTATGTGAGGTTTGAGATTTAGTAGAGTTTCTTTTATGAATGTGGTTGCCTTTGTATTTGAATCATATTTGTTCAGAATTGTGTTGATGGATTTCTCCTGTGATGGACACAGAATGACTGTTTTAATCTATTTTGATTAATTTTGGTTGGAAGCTTAACTTGTTAGAATTTAGGATAGCCGCACCTGCTTGCTTCTTGGGTCCATTTGATTGGAAGATCTTTTCTTAGCTTGAGGTAATATCTGTCTTTGAAGCTTAGATGTATTTCTTGTATGCAGCAGTGAGATGGATCCTGTCGTCATATCCACTCTGTTAGCCTGTGTCTTTTTATAAGCAAGTTAAGACCACTAATGTTGAGGGAGAGTAAGAACCATGGATTATTAATGCTTGCTTGTTTTAGATTTGTTGCTGGCAGTGGTATTGTGAATTTATCAGTCCTGCTTTTACCCTTGATTTGTGGTGCAGTGGATTATCTTTTGCCTACATCATTGTGAGCATAGTTAACTTCCCTGGCTTGGAGTTTTCCTTCCAAATCTTTCTGTTGGCTGGATTTGTAGATACGAATTGTGAAAATCTGGCTTTGTCTTTAAAAATTTTGTTCTCTGCATCTATAGTGATTGACAGTTTTGTTGGGTATAGTAGCCTGGGCTGGCATCCGTGGACTCTTTGTACTTGTAGAACATCTATGAAGGACCTTCTCGCCTTGAGGCTTTCCATGGTGTAGTCAGGTGTAATTTTCATAGGTCTTCCTTTATATGTTACCTGGAATTTTCCTTCACTGCTCTTAATGTAATTTCTTTATTTGTATGTCAGATGTTTTGATTATTATATGTCGAGGGTTTTTTTGTGTGTGTGTGTGTGTGTGTGTGTGTGTGTGTGTGTGTGTGTGTGTTTGGTATGCTCATTGTACTTTCATGGGCATGTCCTTCTTCAGATTGGGAAAGTTTTCCACAATGATTTTGTTGAATATGTTTTTGGCACCTTTGAGCTGGGCTTTCTCACCTTCCTCTATGCCTATTATTCTTAAGATTAGCCTTTTCACGGTGTCCCACGTTTTGTGTTAAGGGATTTGTTGGATTTATGATTTTCTTTGGTCAATGAATCTACTTACTCTACTTTATCTTCTGTGCCTGATATTTCTCTTCCATCTCTTGAATTCTGTTGGTTATGCTTTCATCTGTAGTCCCTGATCATTTGTCCAGTTTTTCTATTTCCAGCATTCCTTCGATTTATGTTTTATTTATTGTCTCCATTTCTGTTTCTCAAGTCTTGATCCATTTCCTTCAATTTCTTAATTGTTTTTTCTGGCTTTCTTCAAGAAATTTGTTCATTTTTTCCATTTTTTTTTGGGTTTGTTTTATCTTCTGTCTTCTTTAAGTATTTTTTCCATCTTCTTTGAGGGCCTCTATCATTTCTTATGGCAATAATTTTATTTTGTTCTCTTCTCTACTTCATGTGCTTTGTTGTTTACTGGTCAATTTGGTGTAGATTTCATAGATTTTGGTGCTGTTATTCTTGTCGTTCTGTTGTTAGGTGTTTTATTGTATTTCCATCTTCCCATAGCTTCTTCCCTAGTGTGTTTTGGTGGGTCAGAAGTTTGATGTCTGTAGGCTCTGGGTGGCCCAAGCTCTGTAGGAGTTCTCTCCACAGGCAGGGCCTGGCAATGGGGCTATAAGTTCAGATTCCAGCTGAAGACTGGCAATGAAAGTCAAAGATTTTGAAGGCTGGGACCCAGGATGTTCCTTAAGCTGATAGGTAGATCTAGCCTGGGCCTGGCTATTGGTGTAAATAAGGATCAGGATGAACAAATAGGCCAAATAGATGTTTATTCAGGGAGAAATAACTTACAACCTAGACAGATGAACACCAGGAAATTCCAACCCGATCCTCTCCTGTCCAAGTCACTCCAGAAAAAGAGCGCCTTTCCTGGCCCCCTCCAACCTCCTTCCACAGGTCACTTTTGTTCATGGCTCCACCCCCCAATGGGTGTGGTCAGTGCCAGAGAAGGACTATCTCACTACAATTTTCCTTTTAGTCTAAAGAAAAGATTTAGGCTTAATACAAAGCTATATACAAAACAGTGACTAACAAGTGTGCTCTAAGAAAAGGAAAATCGAGAACAAAATGACCTTATATCTAGTCCTAGGGTGAGGGCATAATGGAGTTTACACTAGAGTTGTCCTAAGCTGGAAAACGTAAGTCTGGTACCTAATATATCTAACTAGGAAGAGAGAATAATAGTTGTGATAGTTTAATCTTTAACCTCATCAAGACCTGAGAAGGAAAATTAACAATACTAGAGTAGACAGGAAATGTGGATGGGCAACTTCCAAAAGGTGCAGCAAGGACAGAAACATCAAGCCACCTGAACAGTCACCCTAGGTCTCACAGCAACGTTGGTACACCCAGATTTGGCTAAGGCCAAGAGAACTTGACAGACCACAACAACAGTAGGGAGGTAGAATGGCTGTCTTACCCTGACTTGGCAAGATCAAGCAGTTTTCTATATTTGTCTCCTGCAAGCACATAGGACTGCATGTCCAAAACAGTGGTCAAGGTGGTGGCAATTCTTTGCCGAACAGGCCATTAGCTGAGGTGAGATTGAACTCCAGCAGGAGCAACAACAGTGTCCAACATATTTTTGGGAAAGTGCACTGTGCTGTCAGGAGCAACAGTGTCTAATGTCAATGGAGTACTAATATTAAAAACATTTAAATGCCATGTTCTGCATGTCTATGAAGTGATTGAAGATTAAGCATCTATATCTGACTAATCTCATAGGTACAGGAAATGTGAGTGAAGATAATCTGTAATACTTGGGAACTTAGCTAAAAAGACTGATTTAAACTTTCCTGAGTAAAGCAGGAACAAATACTTAAACAATATAACTATTTACATATACATACATGTAAATCCCTAAAATAGAGGTAGAGTATAAGTGGCAAGACACGAGGTAGAACGATAAAGGGCAGCAAGATAAATATCCCAAATTGTATCAATATACAAAATGTCTTGAATACAAGAAAGTATATATACATAGAATATGGTAAAATATAATGTGCATAAAACATTGTAAGTGTAAATATTTAACACAATATAAAAATATAAACTTAATTTTACATAGCTTACCACATAAGAATACATAACAATGTAAGCTGTAAAATACTATCTCATTCTTACTCAAATTCTCAAGAAAATAGGCTAATCTACCTATATATCCCATCTAAACCATACCTTTCCCAACCATTCCCTATTCCTGTCTAAAAGATTTTCCTTTTCTTAGAGCACACTTGTCATTCACTGTTTTGTATATAGTTATGTATTAAGCCTAAATCTTTTCTTTAGACTAAAAGGGGAATTGTAGTGAGATAGTCCTTCTCTGGCACTGACCACACCCATTGGGGGGTGGAGCCATGGACAAAAGTGACCTGTGGAAGGAGGTTGGAGGGGCCAGGAAAGGGCGCTCTCTTTCTGGAGTGATTTGGACAGGAGAGGATCGGGTTGAATTTCCTGGTGTTCATCTGTCTAGGTTGTAAGTTATTTCTCCCTGTATAAACATCTATTCGGCCTATTTGTTTATCCTGATCCTTATTTACCGCGATATCTGGTGTCAGAAACGGATTTACCTGGGTTTCCCCCGAAGCAGGCAGAAGCCGCACCCTCTCCCCCAACCTTCCCCAATGGGCAGGGTTTAACCACTACACCTGGCAATCTCCAGCTGAAGCCTCTTTGGCAGAGGCCCTACAATGGGGGTCAAGGATCCACCCTGCAAGAACTCAGAGTGGTCCCATGGAGACAGGGACAGGAAAATCCATGTGGGGGACTCTAGCCAAGGCCTGGGAATGGATGAAAAATACTGGGCGGATACACTGGATGATTCAGCATTGATAGGCAGATCTAGCTGGGACCTGGCACTCTCCTGCTGAGGTCTCTTAGCAGAGGCCCTACAATGGGGGTCCTTTCACTCATTACTTTAACCATTTAAAAGCCTCATTGAGATTATTGATTTTTTCTAAATCCAATCCTACACATTTCCTTTGTATTACATAAAGCAATTCATATTGGAGGAAACTGTTAAGACTTTAAACACCTAAGTACCTGGGTTACAGGAATGAGTGCTGACAGTATTGAATATTCACAGGTGAAAATATGTTTGGTTAATGATTTAATTTTAATTATGTAATGCCAGGGCATGCAATTGTGTTTGCTCACACTTGTTCCCAAGAATGGTAGCCTCTTGAGTTATTCTAGTAGCAGGAACTACAGAATTTTTCAAAATCCTGACATGGGTCCTGGCAATGAACATTCTATAATTTTTCTTGTCCATATTTCTAACGTTGTCTCTATCCTTTATCTATCATCTTGATATGAAGTGATAGGGAAGAGCTCATGTAAGAGGAAATCAATATCATGGAAACAACTTGGTGAAGATTTTAGCCATCATACTTTTCTTTAATTTCAATAATCCAAATGTTTTTTTTTTTTTTTTTTTTTTTTTGTGGAGCATGGTTCTTACTAAGTTCTCTACACCCAAGATAAATGACAAACTGGTCAGCCCTTCTGATGTAATCTGCAACCCAAGAGAAAAACAAAGAGAGAGAGACAGAGAGACAGAGAGAGAAAGAAAGACAGCATGAGGAGAGAGAGAGGGAGAGAAAGAGAGATAATGAGAGCAAGACAGACATCAACCCAAGCTTCTCCACCTTCAGGTTTCATACTCTGTACCAAAGGCACAACATATAAGATTGGGGAGGAAACCTCTCCTATGACTGGTGTCTATGCTTGAAGCACTGATTGGCTACCGAATCCTGAGTTACAGAACTAAATGAACAGAAAAGACACAGAATTTGAGGGCAGGTTTCGGTCAGGACTACCAAACATTCTAAACTCTTTGAATAGACACAGAAGCCATTAGGGTTTCCAAGCAACAACCCAGTCTCCCTGGGTATGCAGACATTAGTTTAAGTATGGCTTCTTATTCTTGCCAGGGATGATATGGAGAGAGGAAGGATTCAGGAGTTGGTGGGATTGCTTTTAGCAGGAGGTGTGGTTTACAAGGTTTCCCTTAGCTGCCATCCTGTAGATTGTCAGCACCTATTCCTTGAGAGATGGACAAAGCAGGTTGTGTAAAGCTCTCAACCTTAACATTGAGCTGCAGTTGGAGAGAGGATGGTTCGAGTCCTGGCATTGTTTGGTAGCACTGTACAAACCCTGCCCTCAGGTTGTCAAGGGGGGGCTCCCCTGGTTTCACCTCACTTCAGACTTCACCCTTTAAAGGCTTGCCATTGTGTCCCCAGAGTAGTGGAAAGGGACAAGGTCTCCTGAGAAAATTGGGAACATTGGGGTAGGGGGAGGGAGAGTTAGGAGAATGAGAATGGGATAGGAGAACAAGAGGCATCAAGAAAAATGAGTTTTAGAAACAATAGAGGAGAGCAACAAAAGAGATACCATACTAGATGGAGATATATTACGTGGTAAGAGAAATCTGACACTAGGAAAATGTCCAGAGATCTACAAGGATGACCCCATATAAGAATATAAGCAATACTGCAGAGGCTACCTTAAATGCCCTTCCCTAAAATGAGATTGATATCTACATTATAGCATATTCTAGAGCCTTCATCTAGTAGTTGGCTGAAACAGAAGCAAAAATATTCAGCTAAGCACTAAGTGGAACTCCTGAATCCAGTTGCAGAGAGGGGAGGAGTGATAAGTACGGGGGTCAAGACCAGGTTGAGATACCCTCAGACTCACCTAAGTAAAACAGTGTGGAGCTCATGAACCCCATTCTGATAGTTGGGAAAACATAATATGACTGACCTAACACCCCTAAAAGTGCATCTCATTTAGAAGGCCTAGGAAGTGTAAGGGACCTCTGGCAGTGGAATCAGGATGTATCCCTGATGTATGAAAGACTTCAGGAGCCCATTCCCTATGGACAGATACTCACTCAGTCTAGACACATAGGGTTGGGTCTTCTCCCTGCTCCAAATGACTTTTGGATTGGTGCATACATGAGAGGGATTGGGAACAGATATGGATATGTAAAATATCTTTGATTCTATTTTAACAGAATTCATTAAAAGTAAGAATAGGAAATAAGGTGGGGTGAATAACTTAGCTAACATTTGCTGGTGCCGTGGTCCTGAAGATCCAAAGCTTTGGGAAAATTTATGGACACTGTCCTCAAGCAGTCACAGACTAACTTTGTGGTATGAAAACCATACCCCAGGGACCACTTTCATCTTGGGTAACTGTGAAATCCTATAATTCCTACCTCCACTCTCTAAGAACCATTACTAAAGGCATCTGCCACTATGACTGGCTTCACAGCTTCAAGTTTACTTAGTGAGACATTAGAATGATGTGATGAATAACATGAAGAATTACACTTAACTGTATATAAAAAACCTCTTATCTCTGTGAACCTGGCTGTCACTATTAGCAGTAATAGATAGAACCCCTTCCAAGGCATTTGGTGAGTTTTAACAGACTAAATGATAAGGAAAAATAATATTTCCCATATTTGGAAGACAATGGACTTTGAGGCAGAAAACCTGCACTTACTGGATACCATCTTCTGTTACTGAAGGTAGGACCAGAGCCTGTTGCTCTGGCTACACTAACAATCAGGATCAGTCATTCATCATATGTGAGCCAAGCTAATGAACTAACTTCTATGTTCACAAGCCAAACTACAATGCCAGCACTCTGGATTCAAGGTGGACAGCTATCTCTCATGTGCTAGGACAGACTAATCTATAATGTGAGTTCTATTTAAGACAGGAGTTCACAGTAATAATATACTTAAAAAAGAAGAGAAAAAATACAAAAAGTAAAATTAATGGAAATTTAAAACATATTCATTCAGTAAATAATCTATACCAAGGATCTTAATAGACTTAGAATGCAAAACAAATAACAAAGGTAAATATGGAATTTTTCCATCTCTAAAACACTACCATATACTTGGTTCCTGTTTCAGCTATACGGTGGTCATATAAGAAGTCAATGTTTTTTTTTCATAGAGACATTTTCATTTGAAAGAATCAAATACTTTTTCTACAATGTGACTCCCTGGGAAAAATGAGAATTTTATGAGTCTACATTTGCCCTGGTGGTAGGCCAAAAGTGGACACCACAAAGTTCACTTATGATCTCCACACAAATACCATTTTGTAGGACTGTAATCAGAAACAGCACCTTAGGCCCATGTCCATTACTCAGTCCATGAATGTGGACAAGTGGAAGACTAGCTATCATTGATGAAAGGAAGATAGAGACATAATATAATGGCAAGCAGGCAGATTCAGTCAATACTGAAAGCTCCATTTTATTCATACACCACACTTAAGTAGTCAAACAAAGGTGCGGCAATGGAAGGGGACTTTTATTAATATGTATAAAGGGAAAACAGAAATTGCTTCCACAAATGCTAAAGGCACCCCCATAATTGCACATACTATGTGCCTTCAGGCATCCCATTGCTGCACTTATTCCTTCAGGGTGGTTAACCTGTCTACTCCCAAATCATTGCTATTTAGGTAGGAGACATTTATCATCAAGTCACAAGTGACCTGTAGCAGGAAAGATAATATCTTAAGGATAATAGGAGTTATTGGAGCACTTTGAACTCATGACAAGTTGGAACGGATTCCCATTTAGGAGCTGAGAAACTTCAGACTGGCAGAATGTATTCAAGGACTGCCAATGCCATACAGAAGTCTTGTATGCAAACAGATGATGAGATCTACCTTGGTGGCACTGCAAATGTTTAACTCCAGGACACAGGAGGCTGCCTGATTTTGCTTAGGATGAGGCTAGCCAAATCCACAGAATGAGTTTAAGTCCTGCACAGATAAGCCCTGTTTTGAAAACAAAAAACAAAAACAAAATCACAGAAAGGAAAAATCAGATCAACCTTCTGGTGGTAGCCTACATGTATAAATGGTATTAAAGGAGGAAGCTTTCCCTCTTTGGCTGCTTACCCTAGCTCTGGGTACAAGTTTATACTTTTATTACTATTAGATCCTACTTTTTTTGGAATTTTGATGTATAATGACCAGCTGAGACATTGATTCTGATAAATTAAAAAAACTGCTGTACTCTTCAGATTCCCATTAGTAGGTAACCTTTGTTGGACTAACTACATCACAGCTTATGAGACATCTTAATAAATCCACTTTCTACATATATGGTGAGATTCATCCTACATTCTTTTTCATGCAGAGAACCTTGATTAATGCAGTTGGTTTTTATTTTGTTTGGTTTTTTATCTGCTCACTGAAGATGTATTGGCTAACAATAGTGCTCACAAATACATACTTCCTACTTCAACTCCTCTGTATATATTCAATTTTCTATTAAGACTACTTTTCTAATTATTATGTCTTTGCCAAATGTTTTCTGTGAGATTCAGGGATAAAATTCTACATCTATTGAGCCACCATCTGGCATTCTGCCACGAGAAAGATCATTTTTCTTTTTTTGAGATCTGGTCCCTGGTTTTCTGTCCTGAATGTCTCAACTTCCTGTGACAAACAGATAAAAAGTAAATTTAGTTCAACTAAACTCAGTGTTAAACAAAATAACAAATAACACTTTTTTTGTATCCCCAAATTTCTGTGTGGTAGTTAATGAATATTTGGTGCTCCCTTCAACTTTTTCACCTAGAATCACTCAATCCATTTAAGTAAGTGTAGTTAACTAGCCACACTGTGTCTAGGAGGAAGAAAGGGAAAATGCCTGTATACTACAGAAAGATAACACGGGTCAGCTATAGGACAATTGCTATAACAATGCACATCAGTGCTGATGTAGAAAAGACTTTGTCTGGGGAAGAAGGCAAACAGTAACCATTGCAATTTGTCCTTAAGCACTCTGCAACCACCTGGAAGGTGCTTTTATCGCTCAGGCCTTACTAGCCAATCAGGCCCCTTTGTGACCTGCCTGTCAAAAGAAGTTCAGGGCCCTTCTGGTCTGGATTTGAAGAGAAACTGGAGCCAGTCATTTTGTGTGCTGTGCTTTTTAGGAAGGGAAAACTGGAAAACAACATCATGATGAGTGAGGGGGTTGCTGTCCTCATGGGTAGTGGGAGATGGTTAGGTGATGGATCTAGTGTGTTGGGTATTTCCTGGATCTGGCTGGGAAACTATAGCCATACTACCTGTCTCCTGAGTTCTAATGCAGTCCTCCAAATAACTACTCTGTGGGCTGTATCTTCTTTGAGCACTGGGAGCAGGGAGGTGTGTGTGGAAACCTCTTTTAAGTCAACTTCTACATACTTCAGGTGCACCCACTGAAATCATGGCAACAAACTTCCAGAGGCCTTTTAGTTAAGTACCTTTTAGAAGTTCAGCAAGTTGCATTTTAATTTTATGTGTAAGATCCATTTATTGTTAATTTTCTGCATGTTGTAAAAGACATCTCATGTAAGGGTAGCACTTCACTATTGAGCAGATTTACAGGAGTAGAATTTGTAACACAAAGGATTTATAAATGCTTTGAAGATATTATGTCTCATAAAGTAGAATTTAACTGAGGTAGTACTGCCTCTAAAACACACAAAGTGTATGCTGAGCAGTCCTGTTTAAATTTTGAATCCTAGATACATATTTGTTCACCATGATTTTCCAGAACTTTGACTCCAAACCATTACAAAGAAGCAACTACTGTTTTACAACAGCATCTAGTCCCTTACCCTTATCATAGAACTGCCCTGTAATAAGCTGCTGAGAATGCTTTTACAGGATCACAAGCAACCTTAAAATTTATTATATCTTATAGTTGCAGTTTTTTTTCTCCAGAAAAGCATAGTTCTAACAGAGTGACAATAGGACACTAGATTTTAAAAAGCAAACCAATGATGTATGAGTTTCATGATAAAGCAAAGCTTTCACTTAGGTCCTCATGCATGGATGAGAAAAATTCTTAGAAGAGATTGTAACAGCCTGGGGACTAGGCCTTGAAAGCTTTTTCTAAGGGCCTGGTGTATTGACAATAAAACAGAGAACCTTGTCAAAAACCAGGTATTTGCATGGGAGAGCTGGTAATTGTATGGAACAAAGCCTTTGTGGACAGGTTGCTTCAGATCTATAGATATAAACTATATAGAGCTATGGTTCTAAGTCCCAAGGCCACTGTGGTCCTAGTCAGCAATGATCATGAGATACACTGTATTCCGGTAGCACTGCATTGTTTTAGTGTTCTCCTGAGTTTGTCCCATTGATTGGGTTTCTACTTACTTCACGTAAGTGTCCCCTTTGCTTCCATTTCCTCGGTGGAAATAGTATACATGAGTCTGTTCTTAGGAAGCTTGTCATGGGACACATCTAGCCATCCCAGCTTGTTTAAAAATCTTTTCTACCTTCTATGTTTCCTATCTATCTCATTCCCCATCACATTCACCTCAGGATCCTGTATGTGGAACAGGTCCTTCAGTTTCAGGTATCTGGTGGCCTTTAGGAACAATACTAGGAACACATTTGCTGTTTAATCCTCCCATCTCCCTAAGTAGCTAGACATGCTCCAGTCCCTACTGAAATTGTTCAATGTGTAACATGGAGCTTGAACTTAAAAGCCATTTAAGAGAGATATCATATATGAAATTCAAACTATGTCTAGGCTAGCTCCTCTCTGAATATTTTCCAGAGATAGATACACGTTATGTTAGAAATATTTGTATTTATGGATCTCCTTTGTGGGTGAAGTGACTTCTCCCTGGGAAGGCATATTAATGCTAGAACATATGCAATTTCATCATGTTAGAAGAATGTTTATCAGACAATCTCTTATGTTGATGTAAGTGGAATTGGTTGCATGATGTTGCTCTCCAAAGCAATGGCCTTGCTGTCTTCTGTACTATACGTTCAAAATTCTTAAATTACTGTAACACCTAAGAGATTTAAATTTTCCATTAGACTCAGGTAGCCAACTATCCAGTGCAGTCACAGGAAACGCATTTGCATGTGGAGCATTGCTTCTGCCTTCAGACCAGAATAACGAAAATTGTTTACACTGCAGGAGGATGCAGGGTAAGCAACCAGGTGCTGGAGTCACCACTATGAAAAAAGTACATGTCTGTGGTAAGGGGAGTGATTTTGTAATTTCCCAGCATGTTTTAATCTGTCATGTGTTTGAACACAGACCAGAGTATGTAAGTGTACAGTTTGTGAAGGTTGAGATGAAAGGCAGGATTGTTCTGTGGCTAGCGTTGCCTAAGTAGTAACTAACCACATTGACTAAGTCAATAGTTAGCCACAAAGCTAGGTTACTAGTTAGCCATAGTCACTATGTCTCTATTTAGCCACACACAATATATCATTACTTACCCACCCATACTAAGTCACTAGTCAGCCACACATCTAATTCACTAGCTAGGCACAAACACCAAGAAAATAGTCAGCCAGACACACAGAGACAGTAGTTAGCCATTCACCTATGTATTTCTTTGTATTTAGGCAGATGCACACCTAAGTCACTAGTTATCCACACATACTAAATCAGTAGTTAGAAACACACACTATGTCACTAGTTAGACACATACAAAGTCTGTCTAGATGAAAAACAGCTCACACTAAGGTGGTCCCAGGACTTGGGAATCAGGCCTTGAATCCCAGCAGTATGGATTTTGAGATAGGATTGACACGGCTGGACAGAGAGAGGAAGATTAGGTAGAGGAGACAGAAGAGCATGCAGTGAGATGATTTTGTTTGAGAAGTTAGTCTGAGGGATCAAAGAGATAGCAGTCAATCTGAGGAGGCAGTGTGAGGACAGGAGCACATGGCTTGTCTGATAATAGTTAGAGAAAAGAACTCTAGTAGCCAGATGCTCTGAATCTGTGATCCTTCAGTTTTCATCCTCCCATCCCTGATAGGCTACTGTGAGTTTTTATTAGTAAGATCTATTAGAACTTGTGGTGGAAGTGATGTTCTCTCTGTGGAAGTATGATATTTCAAAGTCAATAGAGGTAAAAATTTTAAGTTATTAAAATATGTTAACTTTATTTTTTTAAAAAATTACATTGGTATCTTTTTAATGTTTTTAATTTTTAAAAAAATTTTATACATATCAAACCAGTTCACTCCACCTTACTCCCACACTCCTCCCCCTCCCAACTTTCCGAGCCCCCGGCCACTCTCCCCTCCCATCCAACGGACACTATACACTTAGGGTGATTCTGTCCAGGAGGGGTCATGTAAATCTTTCAAGTCATTTGAAGTAGGGACTAAAATATCTCTCCTGTCTCAAGGTTAAAGGAGTATCCCTCCATGGGGATTTTCCCCCAATGTCCTTTTTGCAACAGGGATATTTCCTGGTTCCACTGCCTGAAGTCCCTTAGACTGCACAGGCCGTTTAGCTTATACCCATGTTCAGGGGTCTGTGTCAGTCCTATGTTGGATTCCCAGCTATAAGTCTGGAGCCCCATTAGCTCCTCCTTGTTCAGGTCAGCTGTGTCTATGTGTTTCTGCAGTGTGGTCTTGTCCTCCCGCTCTGCATCTGGATTCCAGTTCAGTTCAGTGTTTAGTTATGCATGAATGCTTCTGTTTCCATCAGCTACTAGATGAGGGCTCCATGATGGTGGATATATTAGTCATTGATCTCATTGTCAGGGAAGGGAATTGATGGTAGCCTTTACACTGTTGCTCAAATTGTTAGTTGTGGTCAGTCTTGTAGGTCTCTGGACATTTCTCTAGGTTCAGTTTCCTCTTCTAACCTATAATGGCTCCCTCTTTTATAGTCTTTCCTCTCCTCTCCTAGCTATCCTCTTCTCTTCTCTTCTCTTCTCTCCTCTTCTCTTCTCTTCTCTTCACTTCTCTTCTCAAGTCTATTCCTCTCCTTACCAAATCTTCCTAGTCCATTGTTCTTTACTCTCCTACTTCTTTCCTTTTGCTAGTTCACTCTCCACTCACTACCCCCCAATTCCCATATGCTCTAGGGACTGTGTCCCTTCCTGCTTCTGTGAGTGACCTTATATGAAACTCTTAGAATCCTCCTTCTATCCTAGTTTCTCTGGCAGTGTGATTTGTAGCCTGGTTATCTTTTGCACTATGTCTAAAATCCACATATGAGTGATTACATCCCAAGTTTATCTTTCTGTGACTGGGATACCTCATTCAGGATGGTTTCTTCAAGTTCCATCCACTTGTTTGTGAGTTTCAAGATTCCATTGTTTTCCCCTTCCCTACCCACAGAGTAGTATTCCATTGTATAAATGTGGCACATCTTCTTTATCCATACTTCAGTTGAGGGGCATCTAAGTCACTTCCAGTTTCTTGGTATTATAAATAATATTGCTATGAACATTTGTGAGCACAAGTCTTGATTCCATGGATGTGGATCATTTGGGTATGTGCATAAGAGGTAGGTTACCTGGTCCTGTGGCAGACTGATTCCCATTATCCTGGGGAACAGCCATGCTAGTCTCCAAAATGGCTGTACAAGTTTGCAGTTCCACCTGCAAAGCATAAGTTGTCATTGCTTTTTCTAATTTTAGCCATTCTGACAGGAGTAAGATGGTTAATTAAAGTTGTTTTAAGTTGCATTTCCTTGATAGCCAAAGATATTGAACACTTTCTTAAGTGTATTTCATCATTTTTTATTTCCCCTATTTAGAGTTCCCTATTCAGTTCTATACCCCATTTTAATGGAGTTATTTGGTGTTTTGTTGACTAGTTTCTTGAGTTCTTTGTATATTTTGGAGATCAGCCCTTTGTCGGATATAGGATTGGTGAAACTATTTTCCCAGTCTGTGGGCTGCTCTTGGGTCTTGTCCACTGTGTCCTTTGCCTTAGAGAAACTTCTAAGTTTGAATAGGTCCCATTCATTAATTGTTGATCTCAGTGTCTATGCTCCTGGAGTTATTGACAGGAAGCGTTCTCCTGTACCAATTTGAAGAGTACATCTAATTGTTTTTTCTTAAGAGGTTTAGTGTGGATGGATTTATGGAGGGATCCATTTGGACTTGTTTTTGCATGACAATAGACATAGATCTATCTTCAGTCTTCTATACACCATCATCCAGTTGTACCAGCACCACTTGATGAAGATGCTTTCCTTATCCCAGTGTACACTTTTAGCTGTTTTGTCAAATTCAGGTGCTCATATGTGTGTGGGTTAATATCAAGATTTTCTATTAAATTTCATTGAGGTACTTGTCTATCTTTATGCTAATACCAGGCTGTTTTCATGACTACAGCTCTGTAGTAGATCTTAAAGTCAGGGATAATGATGCCTCGTGAAGTTCCTTTATAATACATGTTGTTTTGGCTATTCTCGTTCTTTGTTTTTTTTCTTTCTTTTTTTTTTTTCTTTCTCACAGATGTTTTTTTTTTTCCATTTTATTTATTTATTTTATATAACCAGGTCCATTTAAATGAAAAAAAAACATTTATAGACAATATTTGGGAATTTGGGCATCCTTCTTTCCAAACTACTTCCTGCTGGTAAGGGGCACTGTCATGGGAGATTCGATGAAGATGCAGAAATCCTGGCTGTAGTCTGTAAGGCTGCATGTCCAGCTGTTTTGAATGTAGGATCACCTGGTACTCTGCTTCAGGTGGTCTGACTTGATCAAACCATATTAGTCTGGAAGGAATCCACATCTTTATTTTCTGTGGAAACAAAAATAGAAATCCTTTTCCACAGTAACGTGTCCTTGAACTAAAATTTTGGAGTCAAACTATTTTTTTTGTTTATTTAATTTATTATTTTACATTTCAATCCCAGTTACCTCTCCCTCTCTCCCTCCCTCCCTCCCCTCCTTCCTCCCTCCCTCCCTCCTCCCTCCCTCCTTCCATCCCTTTTACACTCTCTGCCCTCTTACATGCACTCTAACCATGCTCCCCTCCCATCTCCCCACCCCAATTCCATATCATGGAAACAGGAGCAAACACCCATACATAAACACTGAGTTGAAGTAGAACCCAGATGCAGATGGAGAGGACAAGACCAGGCAGCAGAAACACATAGAGACAGCTTACCTGAACAATGAGGAGCTAACAGGACACCAGACTGATAGCTGGGGAAGCCAGCATGGGAGTGACTCAGGCCCCACTGAATATGGGTCACAGCCAGAAGGACTGAGCAGTCTAAGGGACCTCAGACAGTGGAGCCAGGATGTATCCCTGGTGCACAAAAGGACCTTGCGAACACATCCCACATGGAGGGATAACTGCCTTAATCTAGGGACAGGAGAAAAGCCCTGTTTTTTTTAATATAAAATTAATTATTATCTTTTCAAGGTCAGTGAAGAATTGTCCTGGCATTTTAATAGATATTGCATTGAATCTGTAGATTGCTATTGGCAATATTGCCATTTTTACTACGTTTATTCTACCTATCCATGAGATTGGGAGATCTTTACATTTTCTGGTGTTTTCTTTAATTTCTTTTTGTAGAGACACAAATTATTATTATATAGGTCTTTCACTTGTTTGATAAGTGTTACCCCCAAGGTACTTTTTTTGTTTGTGGCTATTGTACTGGGTGATGTTTCTCTGATTTCTTTATTAGCCCCTTTGTTGTCTGAATATAGAATGGCTACGATCTTTTTTATTCAGTTTATTTTGTATGATGATACATTGCTGAATGTGTTTTTCAGCTGTAGGATTACCCTGGTAGAGTTTTTTGGTTGCTTATTTAAACTATCATATCTTCTGAAAATAGGGAAAGATTGAGTTCTTCCTCTCAATCTGTATCATCTTGATATCCTTCTTGTCTTATTTCTTTAGCTAGCACTTCAAATACAATAATGAAGAGATATGGAGACAGAGGGCAGCCTAGTCTTTGTCCTGATTTTAGAGGAATCGCCTTAAGCTTCTCTACATTCAGCTTGATATTTGCTCTTTGTTTACTACATATTGCTCTCATTATGTTTCTATAAATTCCTTTTATCCCTGATATCTCCAAGACCTTTAACATGAAAGGATGTTGAATTTTGTCAAAGGTTATTTTCTACATCTAGGGAGATGATCATGTGATTTTTTCATTTTCAGTTTGTTTCTATAGTGGTATATTTGATATATTTTCATATGTGAAGCCATCCTTGCAACCCAAGGATGAAGCCTAATTTATCATAGTAGATGATTTTTCTGATATATTCTTGGATTCGGTTTTCCCATATTTTCTTGAGTATTTTGCATCAATGTGCAGGAGGGATATTGGTCTGTAATTTTCTCTTAGTTGTGCCTTTGTGTGAATGGGTATCAAGGTGATTGTAGCCTCAAAAATGTGTTTGGTAAAGAAACTTCTGTTTTATTTTATGGAACAGTTTCTGCAGAATTAATATTAGCTCTTCCATGCATTTTCAGTAGAATTCTTCACTGAAGAAGATATCTGGCTCTGGGATTTTTTTTTATGTTGGAAGGCTTTTTATGATGGCTCCTACATTGTTAGTTTTTGTAGGTCAATATAAGTTGCTTGTCTATTCTTGATTTAATTTTGTTAAGTAAGGGTTATCCAAAAATTTATCCATATCCTTTGACTTTTCAAATTTTGTGGAGTATGTTTGCAAAATATGACCAGAAAATTGCCTGGATTTCCTCCATGTCTATTGTTCTGTACCCCCTTTTGTTTCTGATTCTGTTAATTTCCATGTTCTCTTTATGCTTGTTGTTTAGTTTGGATAAAGGTTTGTCTACCTTGTTAATTTTCTGAAAAAAAAAACAACTCTTTATTGCATTGATTGTTTTTGTATTGTTTTCCTGTTTTCCACTTTATTGTTTTCATCCCAAAAATTGATAATGGGGCCTGCTCCTGAGGGTTGAGTTTGCTTCATTTGTGTCTTAAGGTTTTCAGTTGTGTTGTTAGTTCTCTAATGTGTCTCTCATCCGTTTTCTTCATATGGGCACTTGATGCAATTAACTTAACTCATAGCAGTGCTTTCAAGGTGTCCCATAAATTCATGTATGTTGTATCCACAACCTTATTGAATTTTAAGAATTCCTTAATTTCTTTATTTCTTCTTAGACCCAAGTATGTTGAAATTGAGCATTATTCAGTTTCCATGAGTATGTAGGGTTTCTGTGATTTGTTGTTGTTTTTATTGAATGGCAATTTTCAAGCATGGATGTCTGATAAGATACAGGGTAATATTCAAATGTTTTTGTATTGGGTGAGGATTTTTATGTTGCCTAGTATATGGTCAATTTCAGAGAATGTTCCATGTGGAGCAGAGAATAAGTTACATTCTTTTTTGTTTGGATGGAACGTTCAATAGATGTCTGTGAAACCCAATTGTGATATAACTCCTGTTAGTTCTTTTGTTTCTTTGTAAAGTTTCTTACTGGTGGTCCTGTCTAGTTGTGAGAGTGGGGTGTGGAAGTCTCCCACTATAAGTGTGTGTGGTTTTATGTGAGGTTTGAGTTTTATTACCATTTCTTTTACAAATGTGGGTGCATTTGTATTTGGGGCATAGAGGTTCAGAATTGAGGTTTTGTGCTTAGGATTTCTCCTGTGATGAATACAAAATGACTGTTTTCATCTCGTTTTATTGATTTTGCTTTGAAGTCTAACTTGTTAGGTATTAGGATAGCTAGACCTGCTTGCTTCTTGGGTCCAATTCATTGGAAGATCTTTTCCAAGCCCTTTACCCTGAGTATTGTCTATCTTTGAAGCTTCAATGTGTTTCTTGTTTGCAGCAGAAGGATGGATTCTGTTTCAGTATTTATTCTGTTAGCTGTTCTCTATTTATAAGTGAGATAATACCATTAACGTTGAGGGAAAGTAAGGGCCATTGTTCGTTAATGGTTTTTTGTTTATGATTTGATGTTGACAGTGGTTTTGCATATATATGTTCCCTGTTTTTCCCTTGGATTCTGTTGAAGTTAGATTATCTATTTCCTATGTTTTTTTGAGCTGTGAACAAGCCACAAGTGGAGCATGATCTGGAGCCAGTCCAGGGAGTTTCCAAGTTAGGGGGTTTGGGGAATTCCTTGCAATCCCGGACTCACCTCTAGCAGAGTCCTGGCAATGGGGGTCATAGATCCTGGTACATAGTGTTTCAAGATGTTCCTGCGTGGATATGTGGATCTAGCCAGGACCTGGCACTCTCCTTCTGAATTCTCTCTAGCAGAAGCCCAGCGATAGGGGACAAGCATCCAGCACCATGAACTCAGGATGGTGGCATTGATATGTGGATCTAGCTGGGGCCTGGCCTTCTTCAAGTGAGGTCTCTAGCCAAGGATGGTATCTGTTTATCTAGCTTTTTTCTTTTCAATTTTTATTTATTTAATTTTTGAGACCCCATTTTTTTGTGACTCTGCCGCTTGTCCCTCAACTATATCTTATAGACCAGGCTTGTCTTGAACTCAGAGATATGCTTCCATCTGCTGCCTGAGCACTAGCATTAAATGTATGTGCCACCACCACCCAGCTATTGGCATCTTTTTAAATGTCTTCTTTAAACACATTACTGCTTGTATCTCTATGTTGCTGCTCTCCTATGTTTCTTATATTTTACTTATTCCATTCCTTTTCTCAAGTGATGTTTATTATTGATTCCTGAGTAGAGCAAAGTCTTTTGTAACTTTGGGTTGTCTTATGCTATATAATTGAGAATTGTTTTGAACTCCTGATTTTGCTTCTCATGTACAGTGCTGGGAAGAAAAACCTACACTTACTTCGTGCCTGGCCCTTGACTGGTCAGTGAGAAGGAACATGGACCAGAAAATGAGTGAACTCCCCAGATGTCTGATTATTGTGGGTACTTATAAATGGAGAGGGATTTGTGCAAGGATTGAATTCATGCCCACTTATGATGTCATCACAGTGCAGAAAGATAGAGGCAGGATGGAAGCTGAGATTTCCTCCTTCAACAGTAGTTGAGGTAAACAATGTGGAATTACGTAATCATTCCTACATAATCCATAATTGTGGATTGTATACATCCATACATCCATAATTGTGGGTTGTATCTTGTAATCCACAGATGAGGGCTATCAAGATTCTGGAGAGAGGAGAGACCTTATCATGTATACAAATTGTGATAATTACATTATTCAGCCAAAACCAGTCTTGGTGAACTCTTGTGGACTATGTAACAGGACTGTTATGTTTTGTGGGTTTGGAAGTACAATCTGAGAGAAAAGGTTTGTGCAATACTCCGTGTGCTCTAATTGAAACCCCTGGTCTCTGGAGCACATGGCCATGAAACTATTTTCAGCTTTTCAAAATATTTTTTTTATTTTAGATCATAACTACATCATATCCACTTACACTTTTCTGCCCACAAGCCCTATTATGATTACTCAATGTTCTCTAATTCACAGCCTGCTTTTCTTAAACAGGAATTTCACATTAAACACAGTGAATATTGGAAGGTGGCATACATTTGGCTGCAGTATTTCCTAGCTATGAGGTTAAAGGTTACTGACCAGGAACAATGAGTATGTAACAATATGTGCACAGAAAGGTCACTGTGATTTTCATAATGAGCAGCTTGACTTCCAGGATAGTAGAAGAATGTATACTAAAACACAAACTTTCTGGAATAGGTCACTATCTGCAGGGTGGGTTGTGCAGAGCTACAAGGACTATACAATCTGAGTCATTGATTTCTGATTCCCTGGCAGTGGGCTGAAAAATTTTAGGTCCAACTGAGTGGTCCCAGGCAATGCTGGACTCTGAGAAGGCTTCTTTCCATGATTCTCTTTTCCTTCTGCTCTATCAAGTTATAAGGAAAAACACAGGTTACACCTTTCTGAATGTACGGTTTTCAAAGCAGGTCTCCTCAGATGTCATTTCTGCAAAATCTGTATGGACCATGAGACAGACTGGGGTTATTTTGGTCCATGTGGTGAACTGGGCAGTTACCCTTGTCCTCTGAGCCTTGCTGTCCATGTGTTTCTTGGTTTGGGGGAGACTCTGCAGCCCTGGCATGGGAGGGTGTGTTGCTTATTATATAACTGTCCAGTGTGCACATGCATGCAAAGCTGTTGGTGTGCATTGGGGGCTGACGCTGGATAACTGAAGGTCTGATTTCTTGAAATTCTGAATATTCCATTCTACTTTCAGGTTTGCCTTATAAATATTTTAGAAAGTAGTAAAAAGTGGTGATGCGGATGTCTCTCAGCAATACAAGATTATAATGTTTTTAACTCTCTGCGACCAAGAGTTACAATACTGTACTGAGTGGAGTTTAATTCAAGTGTACAAAATTAGTCTTTGTTCTGCAGAGATTTCTCAGGTGTGTATGGTTTGGGACAGGGAGTTAGGTCAGGGACTTCATCTTGGGCTTAAATCTCTTGGAAGGAAGCAGATTTTAAATTATTCTCCCATGTTGTTTGTGGAATGGGCATCAGTGGGGCTTACTTTACCTTAATCCATAAAGGGGCATAAAGGTCTGCAGAGCCATAGCAGAAGATCATCTCCTTTTGCATAGAGAGCTCTAGAGCAGGGACATACTGTCTTTGGAATAGATATCCATAGTTGCAGGGTCAAAAGTGTTGAAGGGTCACTTTGAATCAATTTAATTGGAGTGTTCAAGTCTGTGTTTAGTTAATCTCTTTACTCTTGGATTCCTAGGTATTTGGATAACATTGGTCAAGATCACACTTTTCATGGCTAAATTTCTTTTGTACTTTACATTAATAGTTGATATATTTTGACCTTTGCTCTTGGGTTATTCTCTATCTCTTTTATTCTTTTACAAAGAATATGCATATTTTAATTTTTGTTACTTTGTGGTAAGTATAAAAGTCATATTATATCAGTTTGTGTATCTTGTTTTCATAATTCCATTGAGCATTCTGGGTATTTTCAAAATAAAATGTTAATGTGCCTTTGTAATCTGCATTTTGTTATTAATTGTTGTTCATTGTCATTAGGTTGTATTCATTTCATATTACAAACTTACCATGTATAGGATCTTAAATTCTGATACTTCATGTTCCTAAAGACCATTATTTAATTCTTTATTTATTTTGGTTTTATTGTTAATCCATGAAAGAGTTTTGGCTCATCAGATAAAACATGTTGTGTATCTTGGCAAGAGACTCAGCACATCTTTTGGGGGATGACAAGAGTTCAGATACTGACATTCAACTTCACATAATTATCTACATCCCGTAACCTGTATACTTATACAAACCATTTTCTCTCAAACTCATACATACAAAATATAGCAATAAACTTGATAAAATGGTAAAGATTAGTACCATGAATATTATTGCCATAAATTCTAATCTTATACACTATAGTTTAGCTTTGACACACTGCACTGGAAATTGTAAAGCTACTTCTAGTTGTTCTTAATAATCAAACCTGGATTGAGATATGCGATTAATGATGAAAGATCAGAGAAGCAGAGCAGCCAAGCCCTAGCTCTCACTTCTACTGAATCCTCAGACCAAAGGGTTGGGCTATTTTGACTCTAGGATCCTTCCCTCAGAAAACAATGAGTTTTTGTCTTCTTCCCCCTTATATTTCCCTTTCCTCCAACCATAACTACCTCCCAAGTTCAGGGATAAAGGAATGAGGCACCACTTATCTCTCTTTCTCTTTTAGACTGGATCAATCTGGTGTACCCTGGGGCAGCCATGAAATCCACCTGATTATGTCTCCCAAGTGCTGGGATTAAAGGTGTGCTCCATCATAGCCTATCACCTATGCCTAAATACTGCATAGCTCCACACTCTATTCTTAAAGCAAGTTTGTTTTTGTATAGATGTGTTTATGGTTGAAGAAGAGAATCATTTCAGTCTGCATCATGTAGTGATCGGTGTAATCTCTGCACATTGCATGGAGTGAGAAAGAGAGTTTGTACTTGTGCACTGCAGGAAGAGAGCTAGGTCGTCTATTGGTGACATTGGTAAGTGACATTGAAATCTGTGTCTGACTAGGCTGTGGTGGCTTTAGCCTTTGATTGCAGCACTCAGGAAGTAGATGCAAGTGGATCTCTCTGAGTTTGAGGACAGCGTGGTCTACAAAGTAAGTTCCAGGACAGCAGGGCCACAAAGGGAAACTCTGTTTCAAAGACCAAAATAAATAAATAAATAAATGAATGAATAAATAAGCAAGCAAACAATAGACAGTTAATGAAAAAAAAAATCTACTAGAAAACAAGAACAAGATTAATATTAATAATTAGGAAGGAATTCACCGGCACAGTTTAGTGAGCAAGGCACAGGATGGCAGGAGCCACACAGGGAAATTCTGTCTCAAAACAAAACAAACAAACAAACAAAAAACCAAATGCCAAATAAGTTCCTATTTGTGCAGATCATGAAATGTCTAGGTCTAGAGTAAAATCCAGGGCCAAAGGAGGTGCTGGTCTTGCTGTGTCTTTAAGCACACTCTAACCCTTGAGGAAGAGCTCCTGTCACTCAAGCCTCATTAGCCAATCAGGGACATTGAGCCAACCCTCCAAGTCTGAGGTCTGGAAGGAGACTTCCTGGAGCCATGCTGCAGGCTTGCTTTTATATCAGAACAGGCACCAGAGGATTGACTGCTGCTCTGTGAGTGCTGCTGTGGGGAATGGAGGAGAACAGAAGCTGCAGGGTGGTGAGTGACAGGATGGGGTGGGGGTTAGGATGGGGAGTCATGAAAGTGTGTTTGTCAGGCCCTCCAGGAGGAGGCTGGTTTGGAATATGCTGCCACATTCAGTGTTCTGATAGGCCCATTGTGGTTCTTGCAGCTTCCCCAACCAGGGTGTGGCCCCGGAATATTTTTTCATGTGGGCTGTTTCTGAGGAAAGGATTTCGATTATGCAGCATGGTGAATAAACTTCTTTGTAGTCAGCTCCATTATGCTTTTGGTGCAAGGGTTAGCAAGTTACCAAGAAGTTTGTCCAGTGCCTTCCAGAATTTCTGCCCTTCACATCTAACATTTGTGGGTCAGATCAATGCAGAGTTATTATCATTTTTTTTTGCCATCAAAATAACTTTTCTTCTGTTGTTAAAAAATAAATAAAAAGATCTTATTTTACATATCGATCCCTGTTCCCTCTCCCATCCTCCTCTTTCCCCCAGCGACCTCCCCATCCCATCCCCCACACATTCCTCTGGGAGGCTGAGTTCTTTAGGAGGATTCATCAAAATCTGTCAAGTCATTTGGATTAGGCCCAGGCCCTCCTCCTTGTCTCTAGGCTAAGGGAGTATCCACATTTGGAGTTAATTTTGTGTATGTTCTAAATGGCATTCTTTTTCTTAATTAACATATATATGGATTCTCAGTTATAGCATGATCTGGAATTTTCTATGTGGAGCAAGCTAGCCCCAATCTCATAGTTAACTGCCTGCCTCTGTTTCCTAAGGGATAGTTTAAAACAAAGGGAAAATACACACATCTGTAAATGACATTCTTGTGTTGGATTACATTCACCCACTCAGCTGTGATGTAGAGGAGTAGAATTATTGATATAAAGGATTTACCAATTCTTGCAATATAGTGAATCACAAAAAAATATTTAGCTGAGTTAGTGCTGCCCCTAAATTAAAAAATAAAAAAAATGAGTTGTGTGCTAACCAGGTATGTTACAGAATAGGATGAAAAAATACAAATTTATTCAACAGGATACTCTAGACATTTGGCTACAAACCATGGCAATGGAGAAACCAATGCTTTACAAACCCCCAAGGACCACCTCCATAACATTGAGTAGGGCTTTCACAAGGTGTACAAGGTTGCATTACTGGATTCCAAAGAGCATTATGTGATGATGTGCCATAATCATCCATTTTCTTCTAGAGAAAATCATAACTCTGTCATATGGGCAAGATGAGCACAGGTGACAACTTTTTGAAAAGAAATGTGAACAGAGATGTGTTGAGAGCTGGACAGATCAAGCAAGACTTACTGTTTAGGTCTTTGCTCATGGAGAAGGAACATAGATCCTTCTGAAACCCAGAGCCAATAACACCCAGGGTTTCTAGAATTAGAATTTTTCCATCAGATCTTGAGCCACCAAGAATAAAGTAGAACTCCACCTTTAAAACAAGGAAGATGCTTGGGAGAAAATTCAATTTTCTGGCTCCAGGTTCTTTGTGGAGGGGTTGCTTCAGATCATGAGAACAAAACTCTTCCCATCACATGAAGCTGTGTTTTTAGGCCCATGGCCACTGGGAGGCTTAGTTGGTAAAGTTTTTGGGAATCCCTGTGTTCCTCTTGTACTGCACTTTTTGGGTAACCTTCTGAGTTTGTTCCATTGAATAGTAACTCCTGCTGACTTCCTAGAGTCTACCATTTCCTTCCATTTTCCCATAGAAGTAGTATGCAAGAAGCTATTCCTCATAAGAAACATACTTAGAATATGGCATGGCTTAAGCAATAACTCCCTATCCCAGCTTTCAACATTTCTTTGTTCTGCCTTCCCTTCTTTTCTAATGTTCAGACACTTCTCCCTTAGGACCTGCCAGTAAATGTGACCTGCTGTTTCACGTTACTCCTATACCATGAAATAATTATGGTGCTATCTTAACTATTGAAAGCTTATATTGCTTGCTGGCCCTGCTTGCAGTATCCTGTCACTTTATAAATTTCTTAACGTATAAGCTGGAGTCGGAATTTGAAAGAACTTAAAGAAGGCAACTTATGTGGAATGTAAAATCTGTATTAGGAATGAGATTTTGGTGGTTAACACCTTTAATCCCAGCACTCAGGAGGCACAGGAAAGTAAATCTATGTGAGACCAAGTCCAGCATGGTCTACCAAGATATTCCTAAGACAACTAAGGCTATTTATTGCACAGAGAATCTCTGTCTCAAAACAAACAAACAAACAAAACCAACAATAACACCAATGCCCCGATCAGCGGGGCCTAGTTATTAGTGGGTCGAGGTGGGCTAGAACCTAAAAATAATGGGAGAGAAAGAAGGAACGAGACCACGCAATCTTTGTCAAGGTCTCACTTTATTAGGCACAAAGAGGGCTTTTTAAAGCAAAGCAGGGAGGAAATGGGAAGGGGTAGCTGTGCTGATTCTGGGGCTCTGGTATTTTCCCAGGCCAAAAATATCAGACCCTAGATGTCTGCCTATCTCAGTTCCTGCCGTCTTATTTCATCTCAGTTCCTGGGTTGAATGGAACATAAATATCAGACCATAAGTGTCTGTTTATCTCAGTTCCTGGGTTGAATGGAACAGACTGCTTTTTCAGCAGTTTTCTGCTTTACCAAGATAAGGCTCAATTAGAGTTTTAAGGTATACGTTATTTTGCAAGAGGATGTGACTCAAGGCCAGCTCCCAACATATCCCCCTATTTTATTATTTTTTATGGAGGGTCTGTCTTAGGCTACACGGTGGGCTCCCACAATCGGGACTTAGGGGATGGGCTTGTCACTATGTGAGGAATGGGTAGGACCTCTGTCTTAGGCTACATAGGGTGAACCTGCCCTCAGCACTCAAGGACATAGTAAAAAATCAGGCAAGAAACTCGGGAAAGATGAGTGGGCTCCTCAGACACGGCCCTATGCTACTCCCGCGTTGAGGGACATACAGCCTAAGAGGAGAGTTTGCATCTGCTTTGTGGCACTGTGATACTCCCGTCATTGACATCTCCATATTTGAGAGAACCAGGTCCCCTGTTGTTCGAGTCCTGTGAAATCAAGTCCTTGTCTAGGGAGATCAGAATTGGCATTGTCAGCATCCTCAACAGGTTCCTCCGAGGAGTCCTGTTCCTTTTCCAAAAGCTGATGGTAGTGTACAAGAATAGGTTTTTTGAGTATGGAATCAATTTGAGTTTTGATCAATTGAGTTAGTCTCTGGAATGTCCAAGGCCCAAAAGTCAGCCGCAGCAATAATCCCACCAATGGTCCCAGGAAAGAAGGAAGCAGGGTAGAAAGCCAAGAGGAGGTGGAAAACCAGTTTTTATACCAGGACTCCGCCTGTTCCCTCTGTCATTTACGTTCCTCAAGACTTTTCTGTACTCTATCTAAACTGTCTTCCACTAAGCCAGTTGTGTCAGCATAAAAGCAACTTTCCTCTTTTAAGGCCACACAAAGGCCACCCTGTTGCAAGAATAATAGATCAAGCCTTCTTCTATTCTGTAACACAACTTCTGCTAAAGAAGTATGTGAATCCTTTAGATTTTTTAGTCCATATTATAATTCTTTAATATCTTTATCTACTGCCACTGTGAGTCAATGGAAATGGGTGTTAGTCTGTACTAGAGAGGCTGTTCCTGTCCCTACCCCAGCAGCTCCAAGACTTAGAATAACAACCAAGGTAATGGCAGTTACAGGTTCTCTTTTTACATGGCTGACAGTATCTCGACCCCAGAAGTTAAGGAAGGTTTCTGGATCATGTATAGTGAGTCGAGGTACTAACTGGACCAAGGTACAGTAGTCTTGTTTCTTTAGAAATACTGAGACTACCACATAAGTAGTCAATCCAGAGGAACAGGCAAGATAGTTTCCATCTGGTGCTGTAACATAAATGTATTGTGAGGAAATTACGACCGTTTGGTTACATATTGGAATTAATGAGGAGGGTGGAATCATGTGAGGACCAAGAAGACAAAGACCCAGTCCTGAGACTTGGACAATTGTTAGGCCTCGTTCTGTGGGGGAAGTAGGGCTCCATCTTAACTGGCTAGTATCATTAGTAAAGACAACATTATCAAAAACAGCAATCCCTTCGTAAAAAGGGGGACCTGGAGAAAAGCAAATCCAACATTCTTATAGATCTGTATTATTGGTCAGATGGATGGTATGAATAGTTGAATTGGCTAATGCAAGAATCAGTTCTTCAGAGGAAGGAGGTCCAGGGGGTAAGGTGGGTTGAAAAGTTCCTGTGACATTCACGGGGGGAAGGGTAAGGTTTGGCAGAGGGTCTAACAGGAGGCCTACGAGGGACATTTCCCTTCTGGTGTAATTCAGTATTGGGGCCAATGGCTGTTGTAGGGCTCGAGGGATGAGATTTTTGTAGCTGTATTTTAAAGGTAAGGCCTATATCTTCTCCTGAAATATACAGGTGAAGACCCCATTGAGTTGACCAATTTTGTAATTGTTTTCCCCCATTGGTGAAAGAGATCAACAAAGGATTACATCAGTGACTGGCACATTGTCGATTATAGGGAACAGGTCCTGAATTTAACTCATTATAAGGGGTATTTAGGCACTTAACCGTTATAAGATTCCCAACTAGAGGAGGGTTTCCAATACATGTCCCCAGTGGTCTCACATCCCCAGGCAGTGCAAAAGTAATCTTTTTCAAAGCCATATTTGTCCTCTATAGATCGGTCTCCATGGGATCCAGGACAGACATATATAGGTGCCATAGTAAGATAAGTCCCGGCCTGCCCATTAAAACATCCCGCTAGGGCAGTAGATCTAGTATTTGTATTGACTGGTCTGGACCGGGACAAGTAATAGCTAGGCATTCCCCACCTGGTTTCAGAAGCCCCCATAGCCAGGGCACAGAGATCAACAACTAAGAAATCAAAAGAGGGTTGGGGCCCAACATGTGAGGAGGTGTTGGCTACATCTCCGGCTTCATTGAAGATGATCCATGTATAGCTGTAGATTCGATACTGGTTAGAGATGGCAGGAACTCCCAAGGACAGCAGGCTGCAGGCAGTCCAGAGAAACAGCATCTTTGTATCTGGAATTTAAACACAATTGGAATTTTTCTCAGGGTTTCCCCTGGGTGGGTTATATAATTTTAACAGGCATTTCAGGCAGCCATCTGGCATTATTGGCCTGATTATCAAATATGCAGGTATGTGCTTTTCCCCAGATAAGCACTGGATCTGGTGCATGCCATTGGTTGGTAAGTGGATCTTTCCATAATGCCTGGGTATGATCGTGTGCTGTGGTCGGATGCCAAATGCAATCAGCAGCTGACTTTCCAAATTTATCATAGGTAAGGAAATTAAGCACAAACAAGGAATGGTTTAGAAGATTTTTAGGATTATTTTTATCGGGGTAAAATTTTTCTCCCCCAGAATACAGTTTATAAAGCATATTTTTAAGTGTCTGGTGTGTTCTTTTGACAACTTCTTGACCTTGAGGATTATTAGGAATGCCAGTAATATGTTTAAATTTTTTTATTGGGCACAAAATATTGAAATGCTTTACTAGTATATCCAGATCCGTTGTCTGTCTTTATAATTTTTTGGAACTCCCATGTAAACAAAACATTTTAAACAGTGACTTATCACATGTTTAGTGGCTTCTCCAGTTTCTGCAGTGGCCATTAAGAAGCCTGAATACATATCGACTGTCACATGTACATACTTTAATCTGTCAAATTTTGTAATATGAGTAACATCCATTTGCCATAAATGATGAGGAATCAGGCCTGAGGATTTATTCCTGTAATAGTTAATGGAAATATTGTGGGCACATATCACAGTGTTTGACAATCTGTTGAGCAGTCTCTGTAGTTAAACCAAACACTTTTCTTAGACTATTCCTATTTTGATGATGACGCCACCTTCTTAGGGGAGGCTGGAAATGAATCCAATATATAAGGCCATTTTTGCAAAAACTGGAGGAAAGTACAACTACAACAAGAAGCTGTTCATAATGTAGGCGGCAAAGATGGGCTTTTTCAATGATTTTTAATAGAATTGGATGGCCTCTTTGGCCTTGGTGTAATTTGTCTGGGAGAGGTCTGAGCTGGATCCCCTGGAAGAATATCATATATTGGTCTAAGCTCTCCATTTTAATGGAGAGAGAGGTGGATCCATTGAACATCTACCAAAAACTTTTGCCAATAGTGAAGAGTTTTTAAATTTGAACAATCAATTTGGAGTCTTTGAAGTTGGAGGACAGTCTGTTGGATTCGATGGCCTAGGTAGGTGTAAGAAGGTTTCTTTTGAATATTCTCTCGAGCCAAAGTAAATCCATGAGCCTCCAGGAGTTCCTGTCATTTAGCAAACACTTTAAGACATCTCTCTTCAGCAGGCGCTGCCAGCAGAATATCATCCATATAATGGATAATGTAAAGATTAGAAAACCTCTATCTGATAGGATCCAGGCAATCAGCCACATTAGCCTGGCATATTGTAGGACTTTAGCCATTCCTTGGGAGAGCACCACCCATTGAATGTGACGGGTGTGTTCCCCATTAGAAATTGAATCGATGGAAGGCTAAATGCAAACCTGGGGCTAACTTGGGAGTGCAGCAGAATGGAAAAGAAGCAATCCTTTAAATTAATAACAATTAGATGCGGGGAGGAAATGGGGAGGGGTAACGTTGCTGACTCTGTTGCTCTGGAACATAAATGTCTGTTTATCTCAGTTCCTGGAGTCTTGGCTCATCTCCTTTCCTGGGTTGAATGGAACAGACTGCTTTTTTTAAAAGCAGTTTTCTGTTTTACCAAGATAAGGTTCAATTAGAGTTTTAAGGTGTAAGTAATTCTGCAAGAGGATGTGACTCAAGGCCAGCTCCCAACAGAGTAGGACTTCTGTCTTGTCTCTAGGTTAAGGCAGTATGCTCCATGGGGGTTTGTCCAAGGCTCTTTTGTGCACCAGGGATACATCCTGGTTACACTTTCTGAGGTCTCTTATACTGCTCAGGCCTTCTGTCAGAGACCCATATTCAGGGGGGTCTGAGTCAGTTCCATTCTGGACCATTCTAGGGACCCCTTATCTCCTCCTTGTTCAGGTCACCTGTCTCTATGTGTTTATGCAACCTGGTATTGTCCTCTCTTCATCGGATTCTATTTTGACTCAGTGTTTAGTTGTGGGTGTTTGCTTCTGTTTTCAACAGGTACTAGATGAGGGCTCCATGATGGTGGATAAGTTAGTTGTTGATTTCACTATCTGGGAAGTGCATTTATGGTAGCCTTTGAGGAAAGGATTTCCATCACAGAGCATTGTGTAGAATTTTTTTTTTTTTTTTTTGTAGTCAGGTCCATTATGCTATTGGAGCACAGGGATGGCAATTTACCAAACAAGAAGAGGTTCTGTTTGTCCAGCGCCTTCTATAAGTTCTGCCCTTCACATCTAAAGATTAGGGGTCAGATCCATGAGGAGTTATTATCATTTTTTTAATCTTTTGCCATCAAAATAGCTTTTCTTCTGGTTTTAAAACAAAATAAATAAAAGATCTTATTTTACATATATCCCAGTTCCCTCTCCCTCCCATCCTCCCATTCCCCCAAGTGACCTCCCCATCCTATCCCCCATGCATTACTCAGGGAGGCTGAGGTCTTCCAGAAGGGATCATCAAAATCTGTCAAGACATTTGAGCATTAGCCCAGGCTCTCCCCCTTATGTCTAGGCTAAGGGAATATCCATATTTAGAGTTAATTTTGTGCATGATCTAAATGATATTCTTTAATTCTTCTGTAATGTGTGTGTGTGTCTGTGTGTAATTTTTTGAACTAGGAATTCTCCTTGTAGCTTTGCAGCCTGATTTAGAATTTTCTATGTAGTGCAGGCTAGCCCCAAACTTACAGAGATCTGTGTGTCTCTGCCTCCCTAGTGCCAGGATAAAGTCATGTGCCAATAAAGACATGTGTAATTGATATTCTTGTGTCGGAACACACTCCACCATTGAGCTCTTTTGTGGCAGATGGGAATTGTTGATATAAAGGTTTACCAATTCTTGGTGGATAGTTAGTCTCTCAAGGGAATTTAGCTGAGGTAGGGCTGCCACTAATATAAAAAAAAATGAGTTTCATGCTAACCAGTCATGTTAGAGATTAGGATGCTAAAATATGCGTTTGCTCTCCAGGATATTCCAGATATTTGGCTCCAAATCATGGCAATGGACTAAGCACTGATTTACAAACAGCCCCAATGCCCATCTCCTTTCCATAGAGGAAGGCTTTTACAAGCTGTTCTGTAAGGTGTACGGTTTTTCCGCCCGCCACCGCTGGTCTTGTCCTGCTGCCGCGCCAGCCACAAATAATACACAGAGGCTGTGTATTTGATACAATACTGTTGGCCCAGTTACCTGTTTCTTATCGGCTAGATCTGTCTTTAATTATTAACCCATTTCTGCTGATCTATGTATTTTTACATGGCCTTCTCTTACCGAGGAGGCGGCTTGCGTCCAGATTTTTTCAGACTCTCCATCTTGACTCCTCCTTACTACTTCCTATTTCCTCCATGTCTCCTAGTCCCTCCTATCTTTCTTTCGTATTGGCCAACAGTGCTTTATTATTAACCAGTATGAGAATCATATACAGAATGACATCTCGCATCATCTCCTCTTTTCTGTCTAAATAAAAAGAAGGGTTTTAAACTTAACATAGCAAAATATATCACATATCAGTTATCAAATAAGAATCACAGTTAACAATATTTAGTCCATTAACATTTAGCAAGACTAAAAGAAACTATTCTGTCATCTATTCTATATTTGTGAATCTAAAGTCCTATATGTAACTTATTTTTAAACCTAACTAAGGAAAACTATAACCATAACTATTTGTCTTCAACTCCCTCAAAGATCACAGAAGGATAGTATATAAAGTCTAGAAATGACAGAGATAACTCACTATCTGGTCACCCGAAGATCTTTTGTAATCTTCCATCTTTAGCCCATAGGCCATAGTGTGTCTAGCAGACTCTTTAGCAAAGCAGGAAACTTTAAACTGTCTTCTTGTATTGGAAGTTTGTCATCCATTTTTCTCTGTATCCTGCAGACTGTCTGGCAGATTCTTCCGTGAAGTAGGAACTATGTAGCAATGTCCATCTTGAGTCAGCAGTCAATTTTCTGTGGGTCCTGCATGTCCAGCTTATACAGCACAAAGTCAAACAGTCCAGACAAGAGCAGTATCTTGTCCACATGGCTAGTCTTGCCATATTGAAAGCAAACTTCATAATGCATTTCTTTGATGTCCATCTTCCATCTTCCTTTCTGGTGCAGGTGGTATTGCCAAGAGCAATTATGTCTCACTGTCAAGAAAAACCCTAAACCATTTTAAATGCCATATTCTGTAGGTCTTTGAAAGGTTTGAAGAATGCTTATCCATCTCAAATATATCTCTATATATCTAGAAAACCTAACTAAACTATAAGTTTTGACTATTATAGGTAACTATAAATAATCTGCACAAAATTATACATTACATTTCTAACTGAGCTATATAAACATAATACCTAAACAAGAGGAGAAATATACAAATGACAAATTGAACTTAAATTTGTATCAGTAAAAGAAAATCTATTCCAAAACAAAGTATTCATATCTTAAAGATGGCAAAGCATGTTGAATGCAAAATCTGTTTTAGGAGTCAGGTTGTGGTGGTCCACGCCTTTATTCACAGTACTCAGGAGGCACAGGCAAGTACATCAATGTGAATCAAGTTTAGCCTGATCTACAGAGGTATACCTTGGACAATTAAGGCTATTTATTGCCCAGAGAAACTCTGTCTCAAAAATACCCCAACAATAACAACAAAAATTACAATCTGTTGTAGGTTCTCTCCTCCTTGAGCACTAGCCAGAAATGAGCACAATGTGTCATTACAGACATTTTTCTTTATTTATTTCTTAACTCTGTGGGCAGTGTCCTTCTGTCCTCTTCATAACCCCTTCTTAAACTATGTGACTTTTTGACCACAGTCGGTTTTTGGGACCAAGCTTCTTAAACAATTTATTTGTGAATACCAATCATTTTTATGGATATATTAAATAAATAGAACACATTAATTTGTAACACTGTTCATTAAATTAAAATATGTTCTATTAACCATAGCAGGAGAATACCCCCATTTGTACAGAGCTCTAGACTATGGGGTGTCTCTGTTTGGAACAAATATCAGTAGTTGGAGAGTTAGAAGCGGAACAGTTTAAGCGTCCTTTTGAGTTAATTTTGTTAAAGTCTGTGCATTTAAATTCTGAACACACAGAATCATGGGTATCTAAGTAACATTGCTCAAGATATCAGTTTACCTGGATGAGTTTCCTTTGGTTTTTTGACAAAAAGTTGACTATATTTAACTCTTATTGTTCTTTTCCTTTTCTGTTCCTCACCTGTGTTTTTTCCCAAATATTGTATACCTCTCAATCACTGCATGTTTTTGTAGATATAGAAACCTAGTGTGTCAATTGTGTACTGTGTTTTTTTTGTAATCATCTTGGGATTCTGTTTCCCATTTGCATGAATCTTTGGAATCAGGTATCCTTTTATAAAGTGTCAGATGTGTAATTTGAATTGTATTCGATTCATCTTGCAAATTTATCTTATAAAGAATATGCACAATAATGCACCATGTTCTCATTGATTATTTGTTTCTTTTTATTTATGTACTGTATATTATTCTTGGTGTTTTCAATCTGGGAAACACTTTTACTGTTTTGCCTGAAAAGTACTATGGTTTGTGCTAGTGGCTTAGCACAAACTCTACTTGGGGATGACCTGAGTTCAGATCCAAAACCCCAAAGTTTTAGGCTCAATACAACCTCAACTCCAGATGCAGGGTATCAGATAACCTATACTATGGTATGTAACAAGAACACAATGCATATCACTCTCAAACACAATCTGAATATACAAAAACTGGGGATGAACTTGTTTTCAAATCCTTGTTACTGAAACTACAATGAGGAAAAAAAAAAAAAAAAAAAACAGACACTTTGAGTTCATGATTCTAATAATGTATTGTTTCTTTTTTAATTTTTTTTTAAATTTTAGTTTTTATGTTACATACCAACCCAAGTTTTCATCCCTCCCCATCTTCATCCCCAACCTCTCTCCTTTCTTTTCCCCATTTCTATAGTCAGAGAGGGTAAGACCCTCATTCAAGAGTCAACAAAGTCTGGCACACAAAGCTGAGGAAGGACCAAGCCACTATAAATTTTACCTACACTGAGCAATGTATCCCACTATAGGTTGTGGGCTCAAAAAACACAGTTCAAGCAACTGGGTTGGGTCGTAGTTTCACTGGCAGGGGCCCCCAAACACATCATGTCACCTTCGTGTCAATCATATTCAGAGGGTCTACGTTGGTGCTCTGAAGATCGGCCAGCTGTCAGTCCATACTCTGTGAGTTCCCTCTAGTGACAGCAGATGAGGTGTGGTTAGGTTGGAGTGGGATTTACCCTGTTAGAGGAAGCACATCACTGTAGGGTCAGTTATTGATGTTTCTTATTCTCACAATGCTTCCCAGTGTGTCAGACAACTACCTGTTGCCTCTGAGTCATGCTGTGAGGATTCTAACCTTGAGGAATGCAGCAGCCTGCATGCTGACAAGCCCGCTGCCATAATGATGATTAAATGAACCTCTGAAATTTTTCAGTGTGACACATCAATTAAAAGTTTTCTTTGTAAGTGTTGCCCAGGTCCATGGTGTCTCTTAACCACAATGAAAACCTAACCAAGAAGGATGTTGTTTCCAGGGTCTGCAGTATTTCTGTGATAGGCTGTGCCTATTGTACAATTAATTTCTGATGTGTTCTCAGTGGTATTGTTCTGGTAGTTTGCTTCTCCCTTTATGTCTGTTTATAGAGATTTCTTTCTGAGGGCTATATGCTAATTAAAGGGCCAAGAAATGGTGCATGGGAACCTCTTATTCAGTTTCCATCTAAATTGATTAAGTGAATGCATTATAATGTCCATGTCATGAAATAAGTGTGTGAGGCTCCAGGCTTATATGACTGTATTGTCAAAGATGTTTACATTTACAATGTGAGTATTACATTTCTTTGTCATACATGTATTGTAGTATGCAGTGACCTATGATGATGTGCACATCCATTTCACTCAGGAAGAGTGGGCTTTGCTAAATCCTTCTCAGAAGTGTCTCTACACAGATGTGATGCAGGAAACGTACAGTAACCTCCTTGCTACAGGTAAGACTGAAATTTTCTTCATGTTTTAAAATAAGGGAACAAATATTTCTTGGTTATTGGTACTAGTCTAAAATTTTGATTGAGAAAATGGAAACAGGTGAATGAGGCATGGTTCTAAGTTCATTGAAGTTATTAACTTAAATTTTGTACAATTTACAATAATATATCATATATTTTCTGTTATCAGGGTATACTTGGGATGAACATAATATGGAAGGTCATTGTCAAAATTCTACAAGACATAGAAGGTAAATTTTCATGTCTAAATTTATTCAAATTTTGCTCTGAAAATATTTTAATGTATTCTGGAAATTTTATTGAAGAGAAACACATAAAAAATTAAAAGAAAAATAAGAAGAGCAACAGTGAATATAAGTGGAGCTTAAAGTATAGTGATTGTTGTCATTTTCTCACAAAACAATGTACCTCAGTGAAAGGTAGCTATTCTGTGTTTTAGTGTAAAAAGGGAAGGAAACAATGCCTTAACAGATACTACCCTTTGAACTTTAGCACCTGGAGATCTATGATGTAGATATGCCAGTCTGTTGAGTTTCATATTATTCAGATATTTAAACAATATACATGTTGCATAGGGGATAATTATATGTCCAGGTCCATCTAATAACAACATCTATAGTCAATCAGGCATTAGTTATATATTTGTGACTCTTGTATGTATATGCAAGGGTCAGTTTATGAGTGTCAAGAAGATTGTTGTGGAGAAACCTTAATCCCTATAACACATTTCTGTGAGGAAAAGAAATTCAAAGTGTATAAGTGCAGTATGGAAACCTTTTCTTTGTTATTCTTACTTTAATAAGTATATCATATGTTGAGACAGGTAGTTGTGGCCCATGCTTTTTATTCTAGCATTAATGACAAAGATCAAGGTGGATCCCTTAAGTTTGTAACCAGCCTGGTCTACAAAGCAAGTACCAAGCTAGCATTGTCTACACAAAATATTCTATATCAGAAAACCTAGAGAAAAAAAGTAATATATAATACTCTAAATGCAAGCCATGTATATTTAGAATATGGAAAGAAGCAACGTACCTCTCTTAGGACTCTGAGAAGAAATGAAAGATATTCAGCAGTCCCCACTCCTACGATATTTGTTCAGTATGAAAGAAGTTTAAAATTTATCAGTATTCCAACATCATCTGAAAGATATCAACAAACTCAAAACTGAAGTAAATCCCCATGAACATTGAAATGTGTGAATGCTTCAATTTGTACTTGTATATTTGGCCAATGAAGCATAATTTATAGTATAGAAAAACTGATAAATACAATAAATATGGAAAAGCTCTGAGTTGGTTTAGTCCTTTTCAATTATTTGAGAAATCTCATTAAATATATGCCGTAAATGTGGTCCATGAAACAAAGGCTTTTACTCTGAATTAAAGGTATCTTCAAAGAAAATAAAACAATACCTCATAGGGAAGCATTATTAATGTAAAACTGAAGATCTGATTCTTGTTTACAATTGGCCAAGTTATAAATTTATTTTGTACATGTACTTACTTTCTTTAGTATCATGCATGTGGTAAAGTTTTACCTATGGTAATTATCTTTGCAGGAATGAAAGAAGCCAAAAGGGCGTGGATCCTGGGAATATATGCAATGAGTGTGTGAAAACCTTTGTATGTGACAGACATCTTCAAAGGCATGTAAATATTTATACTGAAGAAAAACCATACAGAAGTATTCAGTATGGTGAAGTTTTTGCATGCAACACAGTAGAGAAAACCTATGAATGTAGTCAATGTGGAAAAGCATTTGTAAGACATACTAATCTTAAAAGACTTATTAGAACACATACAGGAGAGAAAACACAAGACTGTAATCAATGTGGTAAAGTCTTTTTACTATGCAATCATCTCAAAAAACATGAAAGAACACATACTGGAGAGAAACCCTATGAATGTAATCAATGTGGTAAAGCATTTGCAAGTAATGGTCAACTTAAAAGACATTTAAGAACACATACTGGAGAGAAACACTATGTATGTAATCAATGGGGTAGGTCATTTTCATGTGTCAGCAGGCTCCATTATCATCAAAGAACACATACTGGAGAGAAACCCTATGTATGTAATCAATGTGGTAGAGCATTTTCATGTGTCAACAGTCTCCATTATCATCATAGAACACATACTGGAGAGAAACGCTATGTATGTAATCAATGTGGTAGAGTGTTTTCATGTGCCAGCAGTCTCCATTATCATCATAGAACACATACTGGAGAGAAACCATATGTATGTAATCAATGTGGTAAAGCATTTGCAATTAATGTTCTTCTTAAAAATCATATAAGAAAACATACTGGAGAGAAACCCTATGAATGTAATCAATGTGGCAAAGCATTTGCAAGTAATTGTCATCTTAAAAGTCATATAAGGACACATACTGGAGAGAAACCCTATGAATGTAATCAATGTGGTAAATCATTTGCAAGTAATTGTCAGCTTAAAAGTCATATAAGAACACATACTGGAGAGAAACCCTATGAATGCAATCAATGTGGTAAATCATTTGCAGTGAATGGTAATCTTAAAAGTCATATAAGGACACATACTGGAGAGAAACCCTATGAATGTAATCAATGTGGTAAAGCATTTGCAAGTAATGATAATCTTAAAAGTCATATAAGATCACATACTGGAGAGAAACCTTATGAATGTAATCAATGTGGTAAATCATTTGCAGTGAATGGTAATCTTAAAAGACATATAAGAACACATACTGGAGAGAAACCCTATGAATGTAATCAATGTGGTAAAGCATTTGCAAGTAATGATAATCTTAAATGTCATATAAGATCACATACTGGAGAGAAACCCTATGAATGTAATCAATGTGGTAAAGTATTTGCAAGTAATGGTTATCTTAAAAGTCATATAAGAGCACATACTGGAAAGAAACCCTGTGAATGTAATCAATGTGGTAAAGCATTTGCAAGTAATGGTCAGCTTAAAAGTCATATAAGAACACATACTGGAGAGAAACCCTATGAATGTAATCAATGTGGTAAAGTATTTGCAGGGAATGGTAATCTTAAAAGACATATAAGAACACATACTAGAGACTAACCCTATGTATGTTATCAATGTGGTAGAATTTTTCCTGTGTCAGTACTCTACATTCTCATCATAGAACACATACTGGGGAGAAACCCTATGTATGTAACCAATGTGGTAAAGCATTTTTACAATACAGTCATCTGGTATGTCATAAAAGAATACATACTGGAGAGAGACCTTATGAATGTAAGCAATGTAGTAAAGCTTTCACAACACATGGTGAGCTTAAATGTCATATAAGAACACATACTGGAGAGAAACACTATGAATGTAAACAATGTGGTAGAGCATTTTCACAGGTCAGTACTTTCCAGTCTCATCATAGAACACATACTGGAGAGAAATATATGAATGCCATTAATGTGGTAAAGCCTTTGCACATCCCAGCATGCTCTTAAGTCATAGAAGAATGCATACTTGAAAGACATTTAATGAATCCCATATGGTGAAGCCTCTACATGTATCATTTCTCTTTATAATAAAAAAAAATCATATTGCATAGAAACCTGGTACATGTACTAATTGCTGTAAAGTTTTGCACTTTGCTTATCAAAATAATCTTTGTGGGCCTAAGAAAACACTTATGGAAAGTAATCTTACAGAACGGATGTGGTATGACCTTCAGCCAACACACATTGAGTTACATACATTTCTGGAGAAAATTATCTGATAAGTGTGAATAAACCATTCAAGCATTACAATGCCTCAGTTTTGTTCTCTCATACAAACACATGTGGACTAAAGGCCTAAAAATTCCTTGATAAGGGAACCCTGTTTCATCCTACTTGTCTTTCCATAAAAAACCTCTTTCAGAAGGATTGTTTTCTCTAAGCCCAATCCTTCATGCTTGCTTTCTTTTACATGAAGCAATTCATGTTGTAGGAAAACTTTGAAGATGTTAAGACCCTCAACACAAGGGTTACAGGAAAGAGTGCTCATAAGAGAAAATATTCACATAAGGAAATCTGTTTAGAGATTTGATTTAATTTTAAGTATGTGATGTCAGTGTGTGAGTTTGTGACTGTTCCTGGTTTCCTCCAAAGAAGGTTACACCCTTGAGTATTCCTGTAGGAGTAAGTACAGTAAGTACAGTAAGTACAGAAAACTGACATGGGTAATGGCAATTAACTTTTCATAATTTTGGTCATTAGTATCTCTAACCCTGTACATATTTTAAATCCTTTTTTATCATCTTTATATCAGGTAATAGGAAAGACATCATGGAAGAGAAAAGCCACATCATGTAAAAAATATTGTGAACATCTTAGACATCATACTTGAATTTATTCTTTATAAATAAAATTAATTCATGTGGAGATGGTGTGTTAATAAGTAACTAGACCCAAGACAAATGATAAATGAGTATTTTATTGGGGAATTAATGACACAGATAATAATAAGGAATTGTGGAGATATTCCAGCTCAGAAGGATGCAGACCCTGATCTTCTGATTTGATCTGCAACATGGGAGAGAATTGAGACACAGAGAGAAGGAAAGGGAGTGAGGAATTGAGGGTGGCAGAGTGAAGAGTTACAGATTAGAAATGAGAGAGGGTTCACATCAGGGTTCTCCACCTTCTGTTCATCTACACAGAAACAAAGACACTGCATAAGAAATAACTTCATGAGATAATCTGAGTAGAAAGCCTGGATTCATACCCCCCCCCCCAATGCTGGGTCCACTAGAGGTTCTTACAGCCTAAGTGACAGGACCAGGTGCGAAGAAGAAGATACACAGCCACTGGAGAGTGGGATTTGTAACAGGGCAACAAATAATCCCACCATTTGTATAAACATCGAAGCCACCAGGGCTTCCAACTAAACACCTGAGTCCATAGGTGTGGGGGCATTGGTCTCAGTCCAGATTCTTTCTGCTGGCAAGGGACAGTGTTGGGTCGGGGATTCAGGTGTAGGTGGACTCAGCAGGAGGTGAGGGTAGAGAAGTTTTCACTTAGCAAGTCTGGAGATCTCCTTAGCCAGTCCTGGAGATGTTCCTTGAGTTGGTGGAGAAAGAGGGTTGAGTGAAGCTTCAGCCGTAACAGTGAGTTGCATGTAGCACCATTCTGTTCCCTAAGCTCAGGGAACCTAAAGCAAGCCTTTCTCCAAATTCACGTCAATTCAGACTCTGCCCTTAAAAAGCTGCCAATAGAGGCTAGACATGGGTGTGGAGCAGATGCAAAAGCATCCACTTTTACATCCACCAGCTGATCCCTTGTTTTCTCTGGGGCCACCCAGGACTGTTTTGCTCAGATCAAAAGTAGATTCATTATTTCGGTATTATTGAAGCATTGAATTGAAAACCCTGGTTTTCTTCTTTTCTTTTGCTTTCATCAGGATTTTTAAGCAAACAGTGAGGCTTTGCTCTTGTGCTCCTGCCAACACCACAACACTGCAGAACCAGTACAGAATTCCTGTTGCTCCCTGGATTCTTTGACCTCACATTTCACACCAATCAAGTAGTCCAGCCCTCAAGATCTGAGAGAAGTTTCCTCCTGTGTTGTACTTTTGGATTGATTTTCTCACTTCTTTAACTAGACACGAGATCTCTGCTGCTCTAAAAAGCTTAAACATTTGGAGGTGCCTATCTGCCTCCAGTTCCTTTCCACTAGCACTCTCTGGAACATACAACCAGACACTGATCTGAAGCTCTTTATCAAATTACTTCAGAAGGTAGGAGTGAGCTGCTGAGTCACATGATAGGTTTCAGCTTGCATCTCTCACTGTTAGCAAAAGGAGACCCAGCTGACTGAATGAACTCCAGATATAGCACCTGCTGGTGTTAGTTTAGGAATTAAATGCATACCTATTTTGCAGCCACTTTGGTATTTGACTTGGTTTATTACATCATGGAAACAGCGTGTTAACAAGCATCAGCTTGTTAACCTCTAATCAATGTGTAAGTCTCAGGCATTATGTTAGCCTGACTCTTTCACATGGGAGAATGCAATGCAGAATTTTCTCTGGTCAGTCCAGGGTTCCATGAATACTAGTGTGCAAACAGGTGCAAAAGACCCCTTTAAAAGACAGACCTTGCCCAATGACACTAAATCCCTCTTGTCTCTTTCAGGCTCTTTGTTCTCTTGCTGCTATTTCTGCTCTCTCCCCTCTCATCTCTTTGTGCTTCCTACTCCCTCTTTTCTTCTGTCACCTCTTTGTGTGTCTGTTTCTCTTGTTTTCCTGTGTGACTGCCTCCCTATCTCCTTTCTAACAAAACTTTCGTCTCAAACTTTGGCTTCCTGGCATGCTTGTACACCACCTTGTTCACCCTCACCTGTCATGGAATCTTTCATGGCTCCCATGCATGAGCACCTTTCAGGTTTATCCTAAGGTTGAAGCATGAGAACAGCACTGTGAAGATGTATCCACTTTACCCATACTCAAGAAAGATTGGAGGCTAATTTGAGAAGTGGAGCAACATATTTCTCTCATTTATCTGTCTTTGTAAAAATTCAATTTTGAGTAGAGGGGAGAAATGGGGATTCAACTCTTTGCTTGACTGGCATTCAAAGTTCTTACCTGAATTTTAAATTTTCTTTTAGTTTTTGTGTTGATCCCATGGCGTGTCTGGAACTCCTGCCTATAAGGTAGCTTAATGGACTATCTTAGTTTATGTGGTGGATGAGATTGCTGGGTCTTGATTACAGGTACCAACTACCCAATTTTAAAATGAACTTGTAAAGACAGGATGACACTTGTCATATGCATGTCAGGGTTAGGGATTCATTTTTTTTCTTCAAGAATTAAGAGGATTCCCCTGTGTTGTGTGTGTATGTATCTTACATATGTTTTGTTGTTGTTTAAAGGTGCCCTTGCATTTTTTTTTCTGTTGGAAAAAACTCCCCCAATTGAAATACCTTTACATTTTCAAAATATTTAGGTTACAACCAGCTAAACTCTGGTGTCTATGTATAGTTATCAAAGATAATAAGGTTTTGATTTATTCTGTTTTGCTTTGCAGATTTTGTGCCTGTCTGTGGGTGCTTTACCTCTGTACACAAGACATTTCATGTAGTGAACACTGATCTTGAGCTCTCTATTAGCAAAAGAGTGCCTTGCCAGCCTGATTATCCTGCCTCAACCTCCAAGATCTAACTGCTGGTATCTAAGTGTGTGTCAGTGTGCCTATCATGTTTTCTTGTTTTTTGATTTTTTTTTTTTTTTTTTTTTTTTTTTGAGAGTCTTTCTATGTTGCTTATACTTGCCTCAATTAATGGATCCAACAAACTCAACAAACCTACAGGAGTTTATTGGGAAATGGAATGAAGGAAAGTGTAGGTGTTAACCCATTGGGGGCAGAAATAGAGAGAGAAAACTGGTAGGACTTGCTTGCTTTAAAAGACTCTTGGAGGGCTAGAACCCTCATGCCCCTACTCAGGAAAGGCAGCCCCCCAAAATCACTCACTAGAAGCAGTCTTGATGTGAAAGTATGATGTCTTTTACATTCCAGTGCACTGAGGTCCATAACCATACTCTACGTGTGGTAGAGGACTGGGAACCTTGGGTAAAGTGTTCAGACAGCATTTGTAGGGTTACAACAAAGCTTGTGCATCACAAACTAATCATCTCATAGCATCCAATGTGGAACAATCAATTTGAACTATCCAAGCCTGTGCTTTGCCCAGGAAGTCTGCTTTGGCTAGGGATTCTGGGTAGTGTGGCACAGCTCATTTCCGGTTCTCATTCACTCACAGGTGCTGTCGTAAACCACCCTGTTGTAAACAATCAAGAATGACCTTTTGCCTACCCACTGCTAGGAAGCCAAGTATAGGGAGAATTATGCTAAATTTTTCCATCCTTACATTACCCACTTCTTCTCTGGTTAAGTTCTAATCTTAGAACTGGGAGGACTAAAAGGCCATAATTTGGACCCCATTTATTCTCTCCCTAACAAGAGTAACAGTGAGCAACAAGATAGGAATAAAATGAGCAGTTGTAAGAAGCTGTCCTTGGGTCACATAAAATTTGAGTGGCATGGGGTGGGTCCAGGGAAGAGGACATATTCTGGAATGGCCACAAAGTGGGCCCATTCACCAAGTCTCAAGGTTGCTGTGCAGTGACATTTAAGGTGGACTGAATCTCCTCCAATTTGGAATTGATGTGGAATTATCAGAAATTTCTTTCTGCCAAGTAGGCCACCCAGAGCTGTTTTATGCTTCTTTTCTCACCCATTTGAGCACCTTAAGCCTAGTAAACAAAGGCTTGGAAAAACAGCACATTAGCGCTATGTACAGAGGTAATTTTCAGCAGTGGAGATCCCGACTCCCATAGAGTCAATTATAGGAGGTCAGCCCAAACAGTCCAGGGGTGTTTCCAACCCTGAAAAGCACAAATGATAGGAGAGCATTTCAGTCATTAATGCCAGTCTATGCAGTCAATTTAGTGAGTGTCTCTTTTATCCTGTTTACCTGCCCTGACCTTTGGGGTCTGTATGCACAATGTAACTTCCAATTAATCACATCTGTCTTGGCCAGTCCCTGACTTACCTGAGCAACAGTACGTTTTTAGCCACCATGGTTGATGTCTCCTTTTTGGTAGGGTAAGCTTTTATCCATCCTGAAAATGTGTCTATAAAATTAATGAGTACTTGTTATTATATTTGGAGGTTTACCTCCATGAAGTCCATTCCCAGAGCCTGGATGGCTTCCCCTCAGTCTCTTCCCAGGAGCCATTCTTGCAGGGTTAGCATTAACCAGCTGACAAGGCACACAATGTTTTACTACTGAATCGGCCACCCCAAATAGTCTCAGAATATGACAAGGGGATGTTCTCTGCAGATGTTTAGCCCCTAGGTGGGTTAGATGATGTATCTGCTGGATGTACTCTAACCCTTCTGATTAGGGTATCTGAGGTATAGCAAGTCCCCTTTGTTTACAGACATTCCTGTGCACATGTCCAGTTATAAAAGCATAACTGCTGCCCATATAGATGTTTACATATTTTTCTTTGGCCAGCTGCAAGGCCTGTGTTAAGGCCACGAGCTCAGCTTCTCATGCTGAGGTTTCTTCTGGCAAGCTTCTGGCCCAAACAGTGCAAGTTTTATTTCCACCACTGCCACAGCCCCCTTTTTTTTTTAACCTTTTACAAGGTACCTGCTCCCATTGGTGAAAAGATCAGTGCTTCCCCGACCAGAGGGAAATCCATAAGATCTTTGCAAACTCCAGTCTCTTTAACCAGCAGTTGATGTCAGTCACAAATCACTGGTTCATCAGTCTCCTCAGGCAGTAGAGTGGCAGGGTTGAGGGAGGCTGGTGGAGTGAAAGTTATCCTCTTGGTGAGAAGCAGGCTTTGGTAGTGGATCATGCGAGCATTGGTCTTCCACTTACTGGAGGAAGGTCACCTGGGGGAGTTGGATCCTGAAGCTGGCTAGATCTTTATGAAGGGCCTTATCAAGGATGGTCAAGGAGTTTCTCAACCCTTGTGGTAGTCGGGTCCAAGTGAGCTGTCAAGATCTGCCCATGTTAGGGTTCCTCCATTTAAAGGCAAAAAGTGGTTGGCTGTTAGGATGTAACCTCAGGCAGAAGAAGGAAGTTTATAGATCTAATAAAATGTACCAGCTCCGCTCAGGTGGGAGGGCACTCAGGAGGATATAAGGGTTTGGGACAGTTGGATGTATGTCCTGTGTCCTTTTATTGAACTCTTTCTCAAGTCCTGCACTTGCCGATAATCATTGGTACTATGCTTTTTAACTGGCAGCAAGAAGGTGTTCCAGGGAGATTGAATAGGACCCAGGACACCTTGCTGAATCCACCTCTGAATGTGGGGTCCAATTTTTTTTCTGGGCCTCTCATGGGGCACTGTTTAATTGACATTGGTGTAGCATTAGTATTCAGCTGAATAACCTGTGGAGGTACTTGCTTTGCCAGACCCATTCCAGATATTTCAGTCTAAGCTAAGGGAGTGTGGGCTAATTATCAGTCCATATTGGAGGTTCCAGCTCCATCTGAACAGTTGAGGTCAAGCCCTGGCTCCTCGTGGATTTTGAATTTATCATTTAGCCTATCAGTAAGGACCTGTAATTGATTTCCCTGTTTATCAGAAACTGATGGTTGTTTAGAGTCAAAATGAATCTGGGCTCCTGCTTTTGACAGGATGTCTCCTTTTTACAGAGGGTAAGGGCATCCTGGGATATCTAGGAACAAGTGAGGTACCCAGCCCACACCAAGGTTCACTGTTCTTTCGAGTAGTCCATGCATTTGCCCTGTGGCCCATTACAATAGGCACATTGGTCCTGTTGCCCAGGTTTCCTGACTGTCTAGGGCCTACTCTACATTCTTTAAATTACTGTGGCCAAGATTTTAGTCAAATTTTGTCGTGTCTTGTATCACGCCTGTTCTCCCTCTAAAGGCTAGAGTTATCGAAGCTCTCTGTGTTTCTGAGGTAGGGCCAAAGTGAGTAAACCACCTGAAGGCCTCCATGAGCCTTTCAACAAAAACTGAGGGAAATTCGGTTGGTCCCTGAATCACTTCTCTCACCTTACCAAATTGGTGGCCTGTCTCACAGCATCTCGGAGACCTGCCATCAGAGCCTGGCAATAGACTTTCAAGTGTTCACTACCTTCGGGGCATTAAAGTCCCAAATGGGGCCCACCAAGGGAAATCCTGCATCAATCTTGTTCTGCAGCTGCATGGGCCACACGCTGGCCCCAGGAACAGTTTTTTAATCCTCTTATAGAATTCTCTCCTGCTCCTCGGTCATGAACGAACAACATCTGCAGTAGGCTGTTGACTGTTGAGAAAACATAAGAGACTCTACCAACCCTGTGGGTCATTTGAGACAGGGGGGTGGTTAGTTTTTAATTACAAAGACCTAGTTTCCCAATTATAAAGATCTGAGGTACAGAACTGGAGGCTGTAATCTGGCTACCCAACACTGGGGGAGCCAACCACGCACAGAAGCAGGGTCATAACCCTGTCCATCCGTTCTGGCATGGCTCTGCCCCTGCCACCCTGGCCCACAGCCTCTTGGCAGCAGCTCATGTGAAGGTAACCTGTGGAAAGCAGAGAAGATTGACTCCAAGACATGGAAGGAACCTGAGCATTAGAGAGGCCTGTGACCTGGAAAGGTTCCATAAAAGAAGACACAGGACCCAGAGAAGACTTGTGTGGAGTGACAGTCAAGTGCTGAGGAGAAATCACCAGGGCAGGAAGAGGAGAGTTAAAGAGTAGGAACAGGGCCAGGTTGCCTAGGGAGAGGGAGAATCCAATAAGTCAATTATTATTATTAGGTACCACATACTTCTATGTGTGCTATTATTTCCCACGTTAATACAAAACATTCATGTTATATAAAAAAAGTTATACTAGCTTGAAGTGTAGAACTACTTTGGATTTCATTGCTCAGATTTAATATCGATTTATGTCAGAAGCTGTCTTTTTGAGGGTGTAATCAAGTGACCTCTGAGTCATTTGCTGAGTCACAGAGTATAGATGAGAGCAAGGCAGTTAATACACTTAGGAGACAGAAACCCAATATAGTCATCAGGGGAGAAGATTCAGTCTATACTAAATGTATACTTTATTTCATACCTCCAACTTAAATAATCAACCAAAGGAGGGGTCAATATCAGAGAACTCTTATTATTAAGTATAAAGGGCAAATTTCTCTCTGACTTCAAGAGGCATGTAAATCTGTCTGGGCCAAAGCCTATTGTTATTTGCATTTCACCATTTCTAATTCAACATTGAGTCCCAGACATCCTGTAGCTGGTAAAATAAACTGCCTTGAGGAACATAGAAATGCTATGCCATGAGTTCCATGAACATGTGGAGCAATGGAATGCATTCCATATAAGGTCCCAACAGAATTTTTAATTCTGTAGCATCAGCAACTAAGGGTTTCCATTAACCTTTCCACTCACCAGCAATTTTATGTTCTTTCACTTTGTTTGTTTTTTGAGGCAGGGGTTCTCTGTATTGCTTTGCAGCCTGTTCTAGAACTAGCTCTGGCGACCATGGTGGCCTCCAACTCACATTGATCTGCCTGCCTTGACCTCCCAAGTGCTGGGATTAAAAACACGAGACACCAAAGCTCAGCCTACACACCAGTATATTTAAACATAACAGGGAGGCTTTGCTCTTGGTCTCCCTTGGTTTTCTAAAGTCACTTTGTAACATCCTTGCTGCTGTGGCACAGGGAGTACACAAGGGCAGGGCAGGGACCTGCAAGAACAAGCAGATCCTGAGCATGGAGCTGAGTGAGTGGGTATAGGTACTGGACACATGGTACCTCATGGCTTGCAGGCAACCTGGGAGTATGGCACCAAACTACATGTTCCAGGTTCACTGGGACAGAGCCTTCTTGGTGTTGCTAATTGATGATTCATAAACCATGCCCTGGACATCTAAAGGTGTCAGCCCTGACCCTGGCTTGAAAATATAGCCAAAAATCTGACAATTTATCCCATGACAAAAACTCAACTGTGAGAACCTGTGAGCCTACTTAAATATCCATGAACAGCTGAAGAGCATGAGATATGGGTATTAGATCCCAACTTCCCCCAGGTGTCCTGCCACCAACCATTTTTTTTTCTGCTCAACTTCACCCAGAGCCACCTCTCTTGCTGGACTGAAGAGGATGACATGAGTGGGACTATCCCTCCTCCTCCACCATATAGTATGTAAATCCTGTTGCTCTCTGAACCCCTCAACCTCCCCATTCACATCACCAGAGGAACTAGGATACATGGTGTATTCTAAGAGATTCATATAAAGTTCCTAACATAACTTAGAAGGGACAAGTCCCCCAGAGCTCAGGTGAAGTGGGAGGCAGCAAATGGAGACAGAAGTAGGAGAAAATGAGGGGGAGGAAAGGAAAACATGTGCAACCAGGAAGATTGAGCCCAGTTAGGAATAGAAGACAGGAAAGAGAGAGAGAGAAAGACACACACACACACACACACACAGAGAGAGAGAGAGAGAGAGAGAGAGAGAGAGAACATAAAAGAGGGAGCCAATATTGGTTTGAAGATAAAATTGAACACAAAGAAAGGTCTAAAGAACTACAAGACTGCCGCCAACTAACAATTTGAGCATCCAGGGTATGACTACCATAAATGCCCTTCCCAATGGTGAGATCAACAACTAACTTATCCATGGAGCCCTCATTTAATACCTGTTGGAAACAGAAGCAAACACCCATACATGAACACTGAGTCAAACTAGAACCCAGATGCAGATGGAGAGGATAAGACCAGTCTGCAGAAACACATAGAGACAACTTACCTGAACAAGGAGGAGCTAATGGGCCCCCCCATACTGATAGCTGGGAAGCCAGCATGGGACTGACTCAGTCCCCCATGAATATGAGTCTCAGCCAGAAAGACTGAGCAGTCTAAGGGACCTCAGACAGTGGAACCAGGATGTATCCCTGGTGCACAAAAGGACCTTGCTAACACATCCCCCATGGAGGGATAACTGCCTTGACATAGAGGCAGGAGAGAAGCCCTAGTCCGTACTTCACATGACCAGTGAGATCTACATGACCGCAATTGGATGGCATTCCCCTACATATGGAATTGGGGTAAGGGGATGCAAGGGGAGGGTGGTTAGGGTGCTTACAAGAGGGCAGAGAGAGTAAATTGGAGGGAGGGAGGGAGGAAGCTAAGGAGGGAGAGGGAACTGGGATCGACATGTAAAATTATAAATTAAATTAAAAAAATGCTTTGACTCCAAAATTTAAGTTCAAGGACAAATTACTGGGGAAAAGGATTTTTATTTTTGTTTCCACAGAAAATGAAAAGGTGTGGATTCCTTCCAGACTAATGTGGTTTGATCAAGCCAGACCACCTGAAACAGAGTACCAGGTGATCCTAAATTCAAAGCAGCTGGACCAAGCAGCCTTATAGACTTCAGCCAGGATTTCTGCATCTTCTTAGAATCCCCCAAGACAGCGCCCCTTACCAGAAGGAAGTAGTTTTTGAAAAGAACACGCCGAAATTCCCAAATACTGTCTATAAATGTTTTCATTTAAATGGACTTGGTTATATAAAATTAAAAAAAAAAAAAGAACATCTTGAATGCACTGAACAAACGGGACCTCTCCATGTTCTGCAACTTGCCTTCCTTATTCATGAAAAGCATGTTGATGCTGACTAGAAAGACATTTCCATACAATGCTCCCTGATTGAAATCAATCATCAGATACAGCCCAAAAGAATAAGTATTCATATTCTGCACCATTATCTGCATAGCTTCTAGGAATACATGGGACCTCACAAATTTGAATGACTCAATAGCTTTTCAACCATCCTCATGGAAGCCCTGACTCATAGACCCTCTACCTCCAAATACCATCCTCTTCATCTTAGGATAGCATTCCCTTGCTTACCATTCTATGTCTTCCTTGCTCATCCATGCTCTTCACAGTTTTCTATAGCAGCACTCACAGCACAGCAACCAATCCAAGGGAGCCTGTTGTGCTATAAAATCAAGTCTGCAGCATGGCTCCAGGAAGTTTCCTGAAAACCCTTAGGTTAGCCTTTGGGCCCAGATTCCCTGATTGTCTAGTGAGGCTTGGGTGACAAGAGTAATTCCTCAATGGTTAAAGTGTTCTTAAAGACAAAGTAAAAACATGCATTTCTTTTTCTTTTATATTCTTATTTATTTATTCATTTATTCATTTATTTTGGTTTTTCAGGACAGGTTTTGGCTGTATAGATCTTTTTGTCTTGGAACACACTTTGTGGACCAGGCTGGACAATTCTGAATCTTAATTATTATTATTATGATGATGAGGAGGAGGAGGATTATTGTGATTACAACTATAACTATTATTACTACTCTTTCTGTCATTTTGTAGTAGATTTTTTCTCATTAATTTTTTTTTTCCAACACAGGTTTTTAGTACTGGCTGATCCTGGAACACTATCTGTAGATCATGCTGCCTAGAATATTAAAAAAAATAAGGAGACTTAGGGCATAAAAGATGTCTGTTCTATGGATTCTTGCAGAGATCAAAAGAACTGAGGGTAATGTTTACCTGGTTTCCACAGGCACCTCAGAAAACCATGAAAAAAATGCAGGAACCATATCACAAACAAGATGATATATTGTCCCGGACAGACACCTGGGTGATAGCTCCATTGCATTGTGACTTTTAATCCTGAAGTTAGTGTCAAATTTTTGAGAAGTGACTAATAATAAAAAGTGTTGTTTCATGGTAAGTTTAATATTCAGAGAGAAATTGAATGGGAAGAATGCCTCTATGAGCCCAATAGTGAGCCAGCCTAGATTCCACATTGGGAAGGTGAAATCAGAGCTGAATTATTCAATGTTCTCTACTTGAGCAGGAATGGAAGAATACAGCCCTCTGTTTTTGTTGAAAGTGGATTTATTGGGATGTCTCAGAAGCTGAGGACCACATACTTAATATTTGCCTAACAATGGAAATTTGAAGAATTCTGTAGTTGTTTGGTTTATGAGTCTAGATATCTCAGCTGCTCTTCAGCATACACGAGTATTTCAAAGAAATGCACTCTAAAGCTATTAAAGGAATAGACTCAGTAGGATCCATATGGCTTCCACTTTGTGGATCCTGTAAAATATTTCTCCAAGTATGATGGTATTTCATGGTCCTTTAAAAAATGAAGCTCCATTTTAATAATTCACTAAACTTAAATCATCAACCAAAGTTAGGGCAATGTCAGAGGATTTCTATTAACATCTATAAATGGCTAATAGGAATTGCTTCCCATAATACTAAACACACTCCATAACTTCAGGCACTGCCTTCAGGCACTGTATAGCTGCACTTACTCCCTGCCTGAAGGGTGTGTGTAACCTGACTGAGCCCAGACATATTGTTATTTAGATGGGAGACATTCACCATCAAGGCTCAGGCATCCTACAGCAGGAAAGATTATGTCTTAAGTACAAGAATGTTATTTGATTTCAAGTTTCCTGGTTGAAATGTGGTAATGGAAAGTTAAAAGCACTCTGGTAAAATCTTGCTGAAGGATGATCTCCATCTCCTAATTCCACTGATTTTTAAATTGTACGTGGCTCATGTAAGACAAACCTGAATGTGGAATGCCATATTCCTAAATTCCAGAAGCCAAAATTACAGTTTCTCCCTTGTGTGTTCCAAAACATGCCAAAAGCAAGCCTGTGATGCACACAGGAAAGCAATATTTGTTTCTCTTTTGTTTTCTTTTGGTTTGATTTGGTTTTTCTAGGCAGGGTTTCTCTGTAGGATTGAAATTTTCTTTGAAAATCAGCCTAGCCTGTAATTCACAGTGATCTGTCTGACTCTACCTCCCAAGTGCTCGGATTAAAGTTTTGCACCACCACAGACCAGTATGGATACTGATATGAAAGCTATCTCATTCTCCTCAGGGAACATATACACAGGTAGGCTCAGAGCAAAAAACCATTGACCTGGTCAGCACAAGTCACATGGTCGCTCAAAATCCCAATAGCAATGACAGCTAGGCAGAGCTGCTCTTCAAGCTCTGAAGCCTAGACATGCATCATGCTGTGTGGCAGTGGTTTACATCAGAGATCCTACAAGAGAGCCTGCAATTTGGTTTCATATTAGCATCTGTCCATTATCCAGATTATTGATTAACCTTGTCTGTGGATGGACACAAAGAAGTGGAGAGTCAGGCATTTTGTACATCATCTAAAATTGATTACAGGCTCCACAATGCTAATTTCTTCCAATGGACATCAGGAAATTGCTCGTGTTCCTTCTGTCTCCCACCTCTATGTGCACATTTTCTACAGCAAAATTAAAGTTCTTAAATGAACTCAATTCTTTCATATTCCTCTCTTTATTTTCAGTCCCCAATACCAGCCACAGGGTTTGGTAAACCATCAATAAATGATCTGTATTTGCTTCTCAATGAACGTCAAAAGCCTCATCCTGAAGGATTTGCAGTAGTTTCTACCCAGCACAGGGTAGTACAGGCACGATTAAATGTGATCCATGCAATTTTCATTGACCTAACCTTGTGTGTCATGGCCCAGCTCAATATAAACATCCAAAATTTTGATTACACAAATCTAGTCTGTCTTCATTCACCTGACATGAATTAAGGCACCCTGAGTATTTAAAGAACACAATCACCTAATATGCATTAGTTAAGATTTTTTTTTTATTGCTATGTATATACACAAACAAATTCCACAAGTCTTGTTGTTGTTGTTTGAGAAAGAGTTTCTCTGTGGCTTTGGAGTTTGTCCTGGAACTAGTCTTATATATCAGTCTGGTCTCCAACTAACAGAGATCTGCTTGACTCTGCCTCCTGACTAGTACTCTCCCAGTCAGGGAATCCAACCCTGGTCTCACCAATGACAGGCAGGGATGAGATATTCACCACTATACTATCCAAGAGAGATCTTATATAGAAGACACTTAATTGCAGTCACTCACAGTTTCAGAGGTCCAGTCCATTGTCATCATAAGAGAAAACATGATTGGAAGAAGAATATAATGCTGCTTTCATCTTGATACAAAGGCCAAAGGACGTCATCTTACACATTTGCTCATATCCAGAACATGGAAACCCCGAAAGACCATCATCAGTGATGCTCTTCTTCCCAAAATGCAAACATAACTGCAGCAAAGCCTCAGCTTCTAATAGTACCACTCCCTACGACATCATCGGCCCAATAACACTCATCATGTTTCCTGAAGCAGGGCCTTTTTCATGATGGTAACTTAAGTAGCTCATTACCTACCCTGTTTCCCCTTGCAATACACTCAGAAAAACTATTCATTTTAGTCTAGTCTGAAGGCAGAAAACATGGTACTCATGAAATTTTTTTTTCCTGTAAATGCAATGGATAGTTTAGTCCATGACGTAAATGTACAATTTTAAAACTCTAAGGACATAATTTTTCATCTTCTCGTATTTTTAGATCATACGTGATTTTGGAGTGGGTCATATTTTAAATCAAATTACAGTGTTACAGATTAATGAGGTCTGTTTATTAAATATTTCTGCAAAAATAATTGGTATCCACAAATAAAGTGTTTAGGATACTTGGTCTAAAGCATGTACTGAAGGAATACATTCATTTATTTAAGAAGGGATAATCAAGAGAAGCAACAAACTGGGAGAAAGGACACCAATGTCAAAAAGAGTGAGCCTGTCTCAGAAACATAATTCTAAAAAGCAGGAAGTGCAGCTGTTCTATAGTTTGCCTTTCCAATGAGAAATAACTCCATAGACTTAAGAGATAAATAAAGAATATCTTTGTAATGATAGCATGTATCTTTTTTCTGGCTAATGGGCAAATGGGACATAGCCTAAAACAGATTTGTTAGGGGATTTTGAGACAGGGTTTCCCTGTGCAATAGGCTCAGTTGTAGTGACACTAGCTGTGATCATGACATTGGTTTCAAAGTCACAGAAATCTGCCTGCCTGTGTCTCCTGAGTAGTGGGGTTAAAGGCAAGCACCACCACAACCTGGATCCTAAAACAGACTTTTGCATTACATAGATACTGCCATTTTTATATTCTTTCAGGGTCAGATTACAACTGAAACTTTGAAGAATTTAAATAGTAATAAAAAACAACAAGTAAGGCCAGGAAGGCAATTAAAACTTCAACAAATATATTTCTACCATAATTATTTAATAGTACATGAGTGACATGAAACAGATGTTCACACTTCACTGAAAGGTCTTGGGGTAGAGGTTTGTGAAAATGAGGGAAATAGGAAAGGCAGAACAAAGAAAAGATAAAACCTGGGTAGGAATGTCTTGCTTAATGTATGTCTTATTCTAAGTAAGCTTCTTATCAGGAATAGCTTCCTGTTCCCTAATTTCAGGGGGAGATGGAAGAAATGGGAGAATTTTAGGAAGTCAGGAGGAGTTATCTTTCAATTTGACCAGCTCATGAGAAGGCTACTCACACATTGCATCATGAGGAGAACACAGTGCATCTAGGGAACTTTACTGACTATGCCCTCAGTTCCTTTGGACCGATAACCCCAGCTCCATGTGGTGGGAAGAGTAGTGTTCACAAGATATGAAGCAACCCCTCCACCAAGGCTCTGGATTCCAACAATTACATTCTCTCTTATGCATCTTCATTATGTTAAAGGACAGAATCTATTTAATTCTCAATACCTGAGGGTCTAAGTCTAGGTCCCCAGGCTGATACTGAATCTGCTAAGTTCAATAATGAGTTTGAGAACGAGCTATATTACTTCTTTATGAATCAGGACCTAAACAGATGACTTTCTTGCTTAGTCAACATCTCAACACAACAGTGATAACCTTTTCAAACACTTGTCCTCTGGGCTCCTCTTGCCCATCTGGCCAAAATATGATTTTCTCTAGAAGAAAACTGGACCATCTGGCAGACCAATCCAATAGTTCCCTCTTAAGCAGCTTCAGAATGACTTTTTCTATGATATGAGGATGGGCCTAGGGGCTGTTTGTAAATCAGGAGTTTCTCCTTTGACATGATTTGCAGCCAAACAACTACAGAGACATATAGGGATACAAAAAGAGATAAGTGTTACATAGCTTACCTTTGAGTTCAGGAGAACTGAATTTGCTCTTTTCCTGGTTGTCACAGGTACTCAAATTCCGGAAAGAGAAACAGGATCCAGATGCCAAAGAAGATAGTAGCTCTTTCTCCTCCTAGAAAGCTGGATGATGGCTCTACGTATGTAGGAGTTTTAGTCTTGAAATTCAGAGCAAATGGTTGGAAAATGAACAGTAATGAAAACAGCAGTCTTCCTAGAAAGGTGAAGAGTTGGAGAGGAATCAAACTAGGAAGTTTGTATTCATAAGCAATGTTGTTAGTCAACACACGATCAGTACCAGGTTAAAATAAAAAGAAAGCAAAAACTAACTGCATTATTTGAGGTTGTCTGCATGAACAGGGATGGTAGGATGAATCTCTGCATACATGTAATACATGGATTTATTATAATGTCTGATAGTCTGTGGTCCAGGTAGTTAAAAAATGCCTGCCTAACAATGGATATCTGAAGACTACAGCAGTTGTTTAATTCACCAGGATGCATGTCTCACCTGGTCATCATTATACTCTTAAAGTCCAAAGAAGAATGCTCTAAAGCTAGTAAAGTAATAAACTTGGTAGCCAAACTAGAGCAAGCAGCAAGAGAAGGAAAGCCTCCTCCTTCAATACCCTTTTTACATGCAGGATACCACCAAATGGTGAGACTCATATTAAGGTGAATCTGATTCTTCCTCATATATTTTGTTTTATTATTGTATTTTATTTTTGATTACTGACAGACTCCTTAGTTCTGATATGAAACATGTGCACTGCCACCAAGTAGTTAAAGATGGATCTCATCATCCAATTCCATATAAAGCTTCTCTGAGTGGCTTTAACAGTTCTGGAACACATTCTGCCAGCCTGTCCCATCTGAAACCCTATATGAGAACCCATTCCAAGTTGTCATGGGTACAGAGAGCTCAAATAACAACTATTGTCCCCAAGATATTATTTTTCCTACCATAGGTTGTCTGGGCCTTTTTGGTGAATATCTCCTATCTAAAAGCAATATATTTGGGCCCATACAGGCTTATACACACCCTTCAGACAGGGAATACGTGCAAGTATGCGGTTCCTTAAGGCAGATAATATGTGCATTTAGTTAGTGTCTTTATTATTAGGGGAAGCAATTCCTATTTGCTCTTTCTACATATTAATAGAGCACCTCTGCCATTGCCCCACCATTGGTTGAAGAAAGTTTGACATATGAATTAAATGAAGCATTCAGTATTTGTAGTGAGATAATCACCTTGTCCCTCCCTGTGTAATAGACAATGCCCACTTGGGGGGTGGAGACAGGGCCGGATGTGACCCGGGGGAACTAATTTTGAGGAGGATACTGGGAGAGCTCTCTTCCCTGCAGCACAGGGACAGCTTCCTGGGACCAAGAACCTGCTGGAGTTCATCTGACTATGTTGTAAGTTATTTTTCCCTGAATAAACATCTATTCAGCATATGCTATTCTCCTGATCCTTATTGAACATCAATATCTGGTGTCAGAAGCAGAATCTGGATTTTTTTTCTGGTCCTGGTTTTCACCAATGCGGCAGACGCCTCTTGCTTCAGACACCATCCCCGAATGGGCAGGGTTCCTTGCCTAAGCAGGTGGCCATACAACAGCTTGAGGGACATTTGCCTCTGCCCTACAACTTTACCCCCACCTGAGAAAGCTCGCACTGCTTCTCATCTTTTGCCAACTCCCCACACTTGCAGCTGTGAGGCGCATGGTGCCTGCCCATCTGGTGTGTTTTCTGAGGCCCAAAGGCGCCAGTAAGAGGCAACACCTGTTAGTCATGGTTGCCAGAAATTTGCACAAGGCTCCTTTCACTCATTCGTTTAACAAAATTTTGCTTGCCTTAGTTTGTTAAGAGCTATCCTTCAGGGACCAAGATCAGAAGGATTGTCTGCTGCTGGATAAGATTTGGTGGGAAACCTACAGGAATTACCACCACAAGCTGAGTTCAACAACTAAAATTGTCAAAGTTCGAGGACAGCAGAATTACACCTAAGGTAAATGCACTATTCTTCGCAATTTAAGATGATAAAATATATGGATCAATTGTTCCAAACGTAGGGTGGATAATCTTATGATGCAAGACTTTAGAAATTCCTTTACTTCATATATAGAAGGAATTTTAAGAGAATAAAATCATGGCTTAACCAATATATACATTCTTTTTGTAAAGGCAATGGGTATCAACCTGATGAGAATAAGATTCAGCATATTAGAGATGCAAATAGAGAGCTGACATCTAGAATACAAAATATGGAGCATAAAAATGACCAACTAGAAAACAGAATTTGTTCTATGTCAAATGCTTCAATTAACCAAAACAGAAACAGTGCACTGCATTAACATGCTGTAAGAAACAGCTAATTCCTGGGTGAACGAAGTTACTAATAAGGTTAAAAAGTGGAACATCCGACGGAAAGACTTGCAGAATCCGTTCCATGGAATGCTATCAGATAGAACATTGTTTCTGGAAGGTAGTTTACATGCCATTCAGATAATATCCAAGAATGAGAATATTAAAAATATAGAATCATTTGTAGTTGGAGAAAGCAAGAATACATCTAAAACAATAATGGTTTAAAAATGTTTGGGGTCTAATGCTAACAGCCCTCAGATCAAAATTTATCTCTGAGCTCTGGTCATTAAATTCAGATGATGAGACAATCAGTAGTCATTTTAATGTAGATGATATAAATATACTGCTTTTTGGCTAAAGCATTAAAAATTCAAACTAGTTAAAAGGATGCAATTAATAACACTAGAAACTACCGTAAATTTAACTGTCACCCATGTCATAATGGTTTTTTTTATTAACTTATTTTATTTTATATAACAATGTCCAATTAAATGAAAACAAACATTTATACACACTATTTGGGAATTTGGACATTGTTCTTTCCAAAGTACTTCCTGCTGGAAAGGGGCGCTGTCATGGGGGATTCAAAGAAGATTCAGAAATCCTGGTTGTACTCTGTAAGGCTGCTTTGTCCAGCTGTTTTGAATGTAGGATCACCTTGTACTCGGTTTCAGGCGCTCTGGCTTGATAAAACCACATTAGTCTGAAAGGAATTCACATCTTTTCATTTTCTGTGGAAACAAAAATATAAATCCTTTCCCCAGTAACTTGTACTTCAACTTAACATTTGGAGTCAAAGCATTTATTTTTTTAATTTAATTTATTACTTTACTTGTCCATCCCAGCTCCCTTTCCCTACCTGCCTTCTACCCTCCCTCCCTCTATCCACCGCCCCTCCCTTCTTCCCTGCAATTTACCCTCTCTGCCCTCTCACATGCACTCTAACCACCCTCCCCTACCATCCCCCACCCCAATTCCATATGTAGGGGAATGCCATCCAGTTGGGGTCATGTAGATCTGACAGGTCATGTGAAGTAGGGACTAGGGCTTCTCTCCTGTCTCTAGATTAAGGCAGTAATCCCTCCATGGGAGATATGTTCTCAAAGTCCTTTTGTGCACCAGGGATACATCCTGGCTCCACTGTCTGAGGTCTCTTAGACTGCTCAGACATTCTGGCTGAGACCCATATTCAGGGTGGCCTGATTCAGTCCCATGCTGGCTTCTCAGCTATCAGTCTAGTGGCCATTAGCTCCTGCTTGTTCAGGTAAGCTGTCTGTATGTGTTTCTGCCGGAAGGTCTTGTCCTCTCCATCTGCATCTGTGTTCTAGTTGACTCAGTGTTTATGTATGGGTGTTTGATCCTGTTTTCAACAGGCATTAGTTGAGGGCTCCATGGATAAGATAGTTGTTGATCTCACTCTCCAGGAAGGGCATTGATGATAGCCTTTCCACGGAAGCTCAAATTGTTAGTTGGGAGCAGTCTTATAGTTCTCTAGACTTTCTTTGTGTTCAATTTTATCTTCAAACCAATATTGGCTCCCTCTTTTATGTTCTCTCTGTCTCTGTCTCTGTCTCTGTCTCTCTCTCTTTCATTCCTATCTTCTATTACTAACCAGGCTTAATCTTCCGGGTCGCACATGTTTTCCTTTCCTCCCCCTCATTTTCTCCTACTTCTCTCCCCATTCCCTGCCCCCCTATTTCACCTGAGCTTTGGGGGACTTGCCCCTTCCCAGTTCTGTGAGGGGCTTTATATGAATCTCTTAGAATACACCTTGTATCCTAGTTCCTCTGGTGATGTGAATTATAGCCTGATGATCCTTTGCTCTAGGTCTAAAATCCATATATGAGTGAGTACATACTGTGTTCCTCTTTTTGTGACTGGGTTACCTCATTCAGGATGGTTTCTTCAAGTGCCATCCACTTGCCTGCGAATTTTAAGATGACATTATTTTTTTCTGCAGAGTAGTATTCCATTGTGTAGATGTGCCAAATCTTCATTAACCATTCTTCAATTGAGGGGCATCTAGGTTGCTTCCACTTTCTTGCTATTACAAATAGTGCTGCTATGAACATAGTTGAACAGATGTCTTTGTTGCCTGGATGTGGATCATTTGGGTATATGCCTAAAAGAGGGATGACCGGGTCCTGTGGTAAACTAATTCCCATTTTCCTGAGGAACCACCATACTGATCTCCAAAATGGCTGTGTGAGTTTGCACTCCCACCAACAGTGGAGGAGTGTTCCCCTTTCTCCACATCCTCTCCAACGTAAGTTGTCCTGCCCTACCGTCTCGCCAGTGGCACACTCAGGATCCTTCTACAGTAAAGCTTTAATGCATCTTGAGAGGGAGAGCATAAGCTTACAGAGGGGAGACCCCAAACATCCAAAACCGAAACCTTATATAGGTTTACAACCTTCGCCTCGTACGTGTCACCTCCTGACTGGCTGCAGCCCATCGGTCCATATGACGCCACAGGAGAGGCAGAGGCCAAGGAAGGGAAAATCACCCTGCACCTGCGCACTGACTTCTTTACTCTCAACGCCAGCCAGATGCAGGCGCCATCTTATAATGGAGAATGCCGGGACGGCTCCTTACAATAAGTCATTACTGGTGTTTCTAATTTTAGCCATTCTGGCAGGGGTAAGATGGTATCTCAATGTAGTTTTGATTTACACTTCCCTGATAGCTAAGGATGTGGAGCATCTTCTTAAGTGTCTTTCAGCCTTTTTGATTTCCTCTATTGAGAATTTTTTCTTCAGTTCTGTACCCCATTTTTTAAATAGGTTATTTGGAGTTTTGTTGACGAGTTTCTTCAGATCTTTGTATATTTTGAAGATCAGCCCTTTGTCAGATATAGGATTGGTAAAAATCTTTTCCCAGTCTGTGGGCTGCCGTTTGGTCTTGTTCTCTGTGTTCTTTGCCTTACAGAAGCTTCTAAGTTTGAAGAGGTCCCATTTATTAATTGTTTCTTTCAGTGTCTGTGCCCCTGGAGTTATGTTCAAGAAGCGGTCTCCTATTCCAATTTGTTCAAGGGTATGTCCTACTTTCTCTTCTAAGAGGTTCAATGTAGCTGTATTGATGTTGAGGTCTTTGTTCCATTTGGACTTGAGTTTTGTGCATGGCGAAAGACATGGGTCTATCTACCATCTTGTACACCCCCTCATCCAATTGTGCCAGCACCATTTGTTGAAGATGCTGTCCTCGACCCATTGTATAATTTTAGCTGTTTTGTCAAAAATCAGGTGTTCATAGGTGCGTGGATTAATATCAGGATTTTCAATTTGATTCCATTGGTCTACCTGTCTATTTTTATGCCAATTCCAGGCTTTTTTCAGAACTATAGCTCTGTAGTAGAGCTTAAAGTCAGGGATGTTGATGCCTCCTGAAGTTCTTTTATTGTATAGGGGTATTTTGGCTATCCTGCATCTTTTTTTCCATATAAAGTTGATTATTATCCTTTCAAGGTCGGTGAAGAATTGTGGTGGGATTTTAATAGGGATTGCATTGAATCTGTAGATTGCTTTTGGAAAGATTGCCATTTTTACTATGTTTATCCTACCTATCCAAGAGCATGGGAGATCTTTCCATTTTTCTGGTATCTTCTTTAATTTCTTTCTTTAGAGTCACAGAGTTCTTATTATATAGGTCTTTTATTGTTTGGTAAGTGTTACACCAAGATACTTTATGTTGCTTGTGGCTATTGTAAAGGGTGTTGTTTCTCTGATTTCTTTCTCTGCCTCTTTGTCGTCTGAAAAAAGTATGGCTACTGATTTTTTTGAGTTTATCTTATATCCTGCTAGTTTGCTGAAGGTGTTTATCAGCTGTAGGAGTTCCCTGGTAGAGTTTATTGGGTCGCTTATGTAAACTATCATATCATCTGCAAATAGAGACAGTTTGACTTCTTCCTTTCCAATTTGGATCCCCTTGATCTCCTTTTGTTGTCTTATAGCATTAGCTAGAACTTCTAGTACGATATTGAAGAGATGTGGAGAGAGAGGCCAGCCTTGTCTTTTTCCTGATTTTAGAGGAATTGACTTAAGTTTCTCTCCATTCAGTTTTATGTTGGTGGTTGGTTTGCTGTATATTGCTGTTATTATGTTTAGGTATGTTCCTGTTATCCGTGACCTCTCCAAGACCTTTATCATGAAAGGGTATTGAATTTTGTTGAAGACTTTTTCCACATCTAGGGAGGTAATCATATGGATTTTCTTTTTCTGTTTGTTTATATGGTGGACCACGTTGATAGATTTTCATATGTTAAGCCATCCCTGCATTCCAGGTATGAAGCCTACTTGGTCATGGTGGATGATTTCTCTGATGTATTCTTGAATTCGGTTTGCCAGCATTTATTGAGTATTTTTGCATCGATGTTCATCAGGGATATTGTTCTGTAGTTTTCTTTCTTAGTTTTGTCTTTGTGAGGTTTGGGTACCAAAGTTATTGTGGCCTCATAAAAAGAGTTTGGCAATGAACCTTCTGTTTCTATCTTGTGGACCAGTTTGAGGAGTATTGGTAATAGTTCTTCCTTGAATGTCTGGTAGAATTCTGCGCTGAATCCATCTGGCCTTGGACTTTTTTTGGTTAGAAGGCTTTCGATGACTGCTTCTATTTCTTTGTGGGTTATAGGTCTATTTAAGTTGTTTGTCTGTTCTTGATGTAATTTTGGTAAGTGATAGTTATCCAGAAACTTGTCCATGAATTTTAAATTTTTGTGGAATACATATTTTCAAAGTATGACCTGAAAATTGTCTGGATGTCCTCTCTGTCTGTTGTTATGTTCCCTGTTTCGTTTCTGATTTTGTTAATTTGCATGTTCTGTCCCTGCTTTTTCATTAAATTGGATAAAGGTTTGTCTATTTTGTTGATTTTCTCAAAAAACCAACCCTTTGCTGCATTGTTTTTTTGTGGGATATGCAGATCTCTGGGAGGGGCCCAGGACTCCAGCAGAGGACTGGAGGTGGGGCCAGAGACCAAGTAGGTGGAAATTATGGGTGGTCCCGCATGGATAGTCAGGTCTCCTTTGTTCAGAGTTGCTCTGAGAAGTCTCTGAAGTAGGGTGGACTGTAGGCTCCACCCTCTGTCCCAGTGCTCAACCAGAGCAGCAGGACCATGGATGGTGTAGGGCACAGGGTAAGGGGGGTAGGCTGGTGGTGGGGATGGGTGGGGGTGTATTAGGACTCCAAGGGAGATCTCGATGAGGACCGGAGACAGGAGCAGCAGGATCAGGGGCCAACCCAGTGAGTTCGGGCAGGGGGAGGGGGGAAAAGAGTTTGTAGGGGACAGGCAGCCCCGACTGGGCCCAGACTCACCTCTGGCCAATAGCTGGTGGAAGAGGACAAGCGCTGATCTGGAACTTGAGAAGGTTTTGCAGGATAGTCAGATCTCACTAGAAACTGGCACTCTCCAGGTGAGACCTCTTTCTTTGGCAGAGGCCAGGATTTGGGGGTCAATGATCTTGCCCACATGAACTCTGTGGACCCGCAGAGATAGTCGGATCTCTGGGAGGGGCCCGGGACTCCAGCAGAGGAATGGAGGCGGGGTCAGAGACCAAGCCCATGAAAATTACGGGTGGACCCACGTGGATAGTCATGTCTCCTTTGTTCAGAGTTGCTCCGTGAAGTCCGGGTGAACTCACCATAATGGGTTTAAAGAAATAAACGGTGCTTTATTTTTGACATTACAAAAAGACATTACAGGATGTGTAATTGTTTTTAAAAACAGATTTAAATGTTCAAATTCATAAGGTTACAGGATATTGGTGCTTTTATTATATTGTTAACGTCTGTAATTAAATCAAATGTCAAAAATTGAAGGTCACAGCCATAAGCTCTGTATACTAACCAAAAGTTGAGATTCTCATTTTTTATGATACAAAAGGAAATGCATTTTTATTTTGTTAAATTAGGCAAGCATAAGCTATTTAGATAAATTGAGTCAAATAGATGGTTCATGTTTCCCTAAAAGGAGTTTCAAATTAAAATCAGTATTTTTAAAGGTAAACCTGACAATACAAAGTTCTAATTTTTTAAAAGCTGTTTAATCTGTTATAAAATGTGAAAAACACAAGTTACTAGCCACCCTTATCAATTAACTCTTGGTTATAATCAAACTAAGTATCAATGATTAATACAGGGATAAACCTCACTCTGTCACCTATACATGTTCTAAATAATTAAGGTTAAAACAAGTAAATGAAACAAAGTTGTCTATTTAGATATACCTAGACAGACTTCTTATAGTACAGAGATCTGTAGAATAAGGCATTTAAATGTTAACTAAAAAGCTGTAATAATATCAGACATAGAATCATAGATCCTAACAATGACCCTAGGACTCTAAAGAAGATTATGGGGCTGCATGGATTTTTATGACACTGACCAGGGAGCAAGATGTTCAAATACAATGTCTGTTTACAGCTTAAACCCAGCTTAGACTTTTTAGATGCTGCAGGGAAATGAAAAATTGCTTGCACCACCTTGGCCTAGATAAAATAAGGTCAGAAATTTCCATGTCCCTCTTCCACAGAGAAAAGACAAACAACAACAACAAAAAACACAACTCTCTCTCACATTATGTACTTTGTGAAGAACTTCTGCCCTCAATGCCATAGAAAATTGGTTATGGCTAGGAGTATATCGACTGGTCTCTGTTTTTTTTTTTTTTTTTTAGTAGATTGGACAGTTAATTAAATATATCCTTTGATCTGAAAGTATTGTTGGCTGGGATAACCATAACTTTGTCAGCTTGTCAGTATTAGGCAGCCTTAATATGGCTCCTAAATAAGGATTTCAAAATATAAAGAAATAAAAGTCATTTTTGATCATTTATTTATTATGCATACACTTTTCAGCCTACATATATGTCTCAAAGGCATAAGTACATGCGTGCTGTTTTACAGATACCCAATATCTACTTTTTCTACAATATGGATTTCAGCACAGATTGGTAATGATAATATATCTAAAGCTTTTATGTCCTTTTATATAACACAGTTCATATAGGCTTCAGAGGAACAAATGTCATAAAACTTAGATCCACTTCTTACAGGGCAAAAGTACTGCAGATAAGTACAGCTATTCTGAGGATGGAATTTTCTCCCTGGTCTAGCTGTCCTTCTTGATCACTAAAGGTAAGGAACTAAGAGTTCCAATTAAATATATACGTTTTAACTTCTGTTCCCACTTTGAACCTGTCTCAGCCGATTTATGCTTTTGGCAGATGAGAATCAGTTGTTGATAAAAGCCTGATCCTCAATATTGCTCTCCCTGGACTTATGGTGAACCAGTACAGCTTTTGTGAATCTTCAACAGGGTCTACAAACCAATGCCTGTGATAAATATTCAATTTCCTGAATCCCCCTTCCTTTTGTTGTTATTATCCAACATTTTAGCCTACGTGCAGCTAAGAAAACATTGCAAAAGTAAGCAGGAAGTAATACAGGCATATCCAGGACACAATGGTGTTTTCATTTTCAAATAGCTGTCACCTGGAGTTCTACAGCCTATAAAGCTTCCTTGAGCAGCTTGTTACTATTATGTCTACCATTTTCCTCAACCTCCAAGGAAGTAAATCCTGACAGCAAAAGCAAAAGTTTTTTATTGCTATAAATCCTATCAGCTGGGACCTCACTTTATCGGAAAAGTAAGGTAGTGGCCTAAAATAGTGAAGTGTTTTTAACAGGATAAACAGACAGGGAGGATTGAGACCATTAGTCTCAGTGACAAGGTTTCCAAAATACAGGCAGTTCATAGAGTGCAAATTTAATTTACAAGGTCATCATGGATCTAAGTTAATAGTATCTGGCATTTGTTTATGCAAGATTGATGAGCACACCTGAAAGGTTGATGATTTTCTCTGTTTTTACTTTTTCTCCTGAGAACAGGTTGTGGGCTCTGTACTCTGTAATCAGGGATTTATCTACTGGCAGAAATTCTTTTTCTCTTTATTCTTGTAATAAACCCTAATTTTATACATTGTGGTTATTAATTTTTCCATCACATTCCCTCTGGAATGTAGTATACAATAGAGTTGTCTTAAGCTGGAAAATGTAAGTCTAGTACCTAATATATCTAAGTAGGAAGAGAGAATAATAGTTGTGATAGTTTAATCTTCAACCTCATCAAGACCTGAGAAGGAAAATGATGATACTAGGGTAGACAGGAAGTGCAGATGGGCAACTTCCAAAAGGTGCAGCGAGGACAGAAACAGCAAACTACCTGTACAGACACCATAGGTCTCACAGCAATATTGGTACACGCAGTATTTGTAGTGAGATAATGTTACTAAAAATTTTCTTCCTACAGGATCCACTGGAACAATCATCATCCCATTTCAGCAGGAAGTAATCTTAATATGACTACGCCCCCTTTCCCTACCCTTGGAATTTTGGGATAATAGTCATCGTCTTTGGGTTGGTTTTAGTTATTTGGGATTGGGTGATGCTTACACTCGGGTTTATCTTTTAGACAGGAATAGGGAATGGTTGGTAAAAGTATGGTTTAGATGGGATATAGGTAGATTAGCCTATTTTCTTGAGAATTTGAGTAAGAATGAGATAGTATTTTACAGCTTACATTGTTGTGTATTCTTATGTGGTAAGCTATGTAAAATTAAGTTTATATTTTGTTATATTGTGTTAAATGTTTCCACTTATAATATTTTATGCACATTATTTTTTACCATATTCTATGTATGTATACTTTTCCTGTATTCAAGACATTTTGTATATTGATACAATTTGGGATATTTATCTTGCTCCCCTTTATAGTTCTACCTCTTGTCTTGACACTTATACTCTACCTCTATTTTAGGGATTTACATGTAGGTATATGTAAATAGTTACATTGTTTAAGTATTTGTTCCTGCTTTACTCAGTAAAGTTTTAATCAGTCTTTTTAGCTAAGTTCCCGAGTATTACAGATTATCTTCACTCACATTTCCTGTACCTATGAGATTAGTCAGATATAGATGCTTAATCTTCAATCACTTCATAGACATGCAGAACATGGCATTTAAATGTTTTAATATTAGTACTCCATTGACATGAGACACTGTTGCTCCTGACAGCACCGTGCACTTTCCCGAAAATATGTTGGACACTGTTGTTGCTCCTGCTGGAGTTCAATCTCGCCTCAGTTAATGGTCTGTTGGGCATAGAATTGCCCCCACCTTGACCACTGATTTGGACATGCAGTCCTATGTGCTTGCAGGAGACAAATATAAAAGACTGCTTAACCTTGCCAAGTCAGGGTAAGACAGCCATTCTATTTCCCTGATGTTGTTGTGGTCTGTCAAGTTCTCTTGGCCTTAGCCAAATCTGGGTGTACCAACGTCTCTGTGAGAATTAGGGTGACTGTTCAGGTGGCTTGCTGTTTCTGTCCTTGCTGCACCTTTTGGAAGTTGTCCATCTGCATTTCCTGTCTACTCTAGTATTGTTAATTTCCTTCTCAGGTCTTGATGAGGTTGAAGATTAAACTATCACAACTATTATTCTCTCTTCCTAGTTAGATATATTAGGTACTAGACTTAAGTTTTCCAGCTTAGGACAACTCTATTGTAAACTCCATTATGCCCTCACCCTAGGACTAGATATGTAGGTCATTTTGCTCTCGATTTTCCTTTTCTTAGAGCACACTTGTTATTCACTGTTTTGTATATAGTTTTGTATTAAGCCTAAATCTTTTTTTTAGACTAAAAGGGGAATTGTAGTGAGATAATCCTTCTATAGCACTGACCACGCCCATTGGGGGGGTGGAGCGATGGGTGGAGGTGACCTGAGGAAGGAGGTCAGAGGGGGCCAGGAAGGCACTCTCTCTTTCTGACGTGACTCAGACAAGACAGGATCGGGTTAAATTTCCTGGTGTTCATCTGTCTAGGTTGTAAGTTATTTCTCCCTGAATAAACATCTATTCGGCCTATTTGTTTATCCTGATCCTTATTTAGCACAATAAGTATTGGCTAAGGCCAAGAGAACTTGAGAGACAACAACAACAGCAGGGATGTATAAAGGCTGTCTTACCCTGACTTGGAAAGGTCCAGCAGTCTTCTACATTTGTCTCCTGCAAGCACATAGGACTTCATGTCCAAATCAGTGGTCAACTTGGGGACAGTGTTTTGCCCAACAGGCCATTAGGTGAGGCAAGAATGAACTCCAGCAGGAGCAACAACAGTGTCCAACATATTTTCGGGAAAGTGCACGGTGCTGTCAGGAGCAACAGTGTCTCATGTCAACGGAATATTAATATTAAAATATTTAAATGCCACATTCTGCATATCTATGAAGTGAATGAAGATTAAGCATCTATATCTGACTAATCTCATAGGTCCAGGGAACATGAGTGAGGAAAATCTGTAATACTCAGGAACTTAGCTAAAAAACTGATTGAAACTTCGCTGAGTAAAGCTGGAACAAATACCAAAACAATATAACTATGTACATATGTGTACATATAAATCCCTACAATAGAGGTAGAGTAGAAATGTCAAGACAAGAGGTAGAACTATGAAGGGCAGCATGATAAATATCCCAAATTGTATCAATATACAAACTGTCTTGAATACAAGAAAAGTATACATACATAGAATATGGTAAAAATAATGTGCATAGAACATCATAAGTGGAAAGATTTCACACAATATAACAAAATATAAACTTAATTTTACATAGCTTGTCACATATAAGAATATATAACAATGTAAGCTGTAAAATACTATCACACTCTTACTCAAATTCAGGAGAAAATAGGCTAATATAACTATATCCCATCTAAACCATACCTTTCCCAACCATACCCTATTCCTGTCTAAATGATAAACCTGAGTGTAAGCATAACCTTCCATACCCAACCCTAAATAACTAAAACTAACCCAAAGAAAATGACTATTGTCCTAAAATTCCAAGGGTAGGGAAAGGTGGCATCATTATCTTAAGGTTACTTCCTCCTGAAATGGGACAATGATTGCTCCAAGGGATCCTGTAGGAAGAATATTTTTAGCAACCAAATTTCTCAACAGAACTGGCTGTGACATATGTAGCTAGTCACTGTGTGGCAGAAGATGCTTGACTGTAGTTCTATTTGAAACTTTGTCCAGGTTGTAATAAGAAGGTGCATCATTACAGCTAGCTAGTCATGAGTTGTCTCGAGCAAAATAGTCTCAAACCGGTTTTAGGGTGATGTTTGTAGTTCAAATGCATCAGGGCAAGTCAAGTGGAAATGATGATATGGGGCCCCATGTTCTTTCCAGAGAGTTCAAAGACTGCTGTTAGGAATTGTTATTATTCCATGTGGAAAACTTAAACATCAATATTAAAGTAAAAGTTTCAAGTTTTAAGGTATGCATTAGGGAAAGACGACAATCAGCATTAAAATGTATGTGAGAAAATTAGGATTTCAGAGAGGAAAATTTTATAACTAACCCCATTTAAATGAAAACAAACATTTATAAACAGCTTTTATAAAACTATAACATTGCATTGTCAGTTTTAGCTTTAAAAATACTGATTTTATTTTGAAACTCCTTTTAGGGAAACATAAAACAGCTGTGTGACTCAGTTTATCTAAATAACTTATGCTTCCAAATTTAGCAACAACAAGGATGGATTGCCTTCCGTATCATAAAAAATGAGCATCTCAACTTTTGTTTAGTATATACACTGTATGGCTGTGATCTTAAATTTTAGCTCTTTGATTTAACTACAAACATTAACAATGTAATAGAAGCACAAATACAATGTAACTTTCTGAAATTAAACATTGAAAAACTGTCTTATAAAACAATTAAACATCCTGTAATTTCTTTTTGTAATATCAAAGTTAAGCACCCTTTATGTCTTTAAACCCATTATGACCTGAGTGACTGTTAAATTTATGTTAATTTCCAGTGTTACTAATTGTAACAGTTTAACTTGTTTCAATTTTAACAGCATTAGACATAAAAGAGTATTAATGTCATCTACATTAAAAGGACATCTGATTTTCTGATAATCTGATCTTAATGACCAGTACTCAGAGATAAATTTTCACCTGATGGCTATTAGCATTGGAGAGAAAAAATGTTTAAACCATTTTTGTTTTAGCTGTATTCTTGCAATAAACAGGTTTCTAACAGGAAACACAGATAGAACTTTTTGACAAATGCATGTATTTTTCTCAAGAGAAATAAGTGGAACTTTTAAACAGTTAACCTGGTATCATCAAAATTTTTAACTCATATTACTAATCTTGAATTTATATTTGTAGATATCAGAGCCCACAGCAAACAGTTTACATCTTCCTCTGACCTATTTACTACCTTTCTTTGAACCTCTATATCTTTTAACATTACCTGTAGTCTCTTTCTCTGATTTTCTCAGACATCCCTAGTGTAGATAAATCTCTCCTTTCCTGTTTTTCTTTTTCTTTTTTCTTATCATTGAATCTTACTCAGAGGTGTATGCCTGAAGTGAAATCTTATTTATTTATTTAATTCCTGAATCTAACTTCTTGCTACGGTGCTTTCCCCTGAACCTCTCTGCACCCTCTCCTCTCTTAACTGTTGGCTCCTTTTACAGATTACGTGGGGTACACCAGCTCTCCTTTTATGTTATCTTTCATTATTATAATTTTATTTTTATCTCATTGCTACTCTTCTGGATATGGCCATTCCTTTTTCCTGTTCTACCTTTTATTGCCTAGAGAAGTGGAATCATACTTGTAACACCTTAAGTTCCTTCTGATGTTCTCTGTGCTACTTTGATGAGTTGTGTTGACCTATAAATCTCCAGGCCCATTTGAGTTTACTAGACCACTGTTATCTTATTTGTTTTCTTTGCTTCAGACTGATTGTACCAAGTCTGCACATAGCCATTACATCTATTTACCATATATTTTGTTAGTTGTATTTTTATTTTGTTGACATAAAAAACTTTATTATATTTTTCTTCACAAAACCACCTTATCCTCCACCTCCCCCTCTCACACACCCTGCATGCTTCTTTGTGGCCCCTCCAGTCACAGTCACTGCCACCTGAGGAGAAGAGGGAAGGGCCAGGGGCTGCTTTAGTCATTCACCCCCATACATCAGAATTCCTCTTCTTTCTGAATGCCCACCAGCTGGTGCAATGCACATAGGCTATCGGCAACACAGAATGGCTCCTGGATGATCATGGCTTAGGACTTCTGTATCAGAAGGGCCTGGGTGCTGTTTACCCTGGTTTCCTGCACCAACACCAGCCTGGAAGTTCCTGGCCTGGGAATTGTTCTTTGTATATTTTGGAGATCTCCCCTTTTTCAGATGTAGCATTAGTGAAAATCTTTTCCCTATCTGTGGGATGCCTTTTGGTCTTGTCCACTGTCATTTGCCTTACAGAAGCTTCTAACTTTGAAGAGATCCCATTTGTTAATTGTTGATTTCAGTATCTGTGCTCCTGGAGTTATGTTCAGGAAGTGGTCTCATATACCAATTTCTTCAAGGGTACCTCCTACTTTCTTTTCTAAGACGTTCAGTTTGGGTGGATTGATGTTGAGGTCTTTGATCTATTTGGATTTGAGTTTGTGCATGGGGATAAACATGGGTCTATCTGCAGTCTTTTACACACCCTCATCCAATTGTGCCAGCACCATTTGTTGAAGATGCTTTCCTTGCCCCAATGTATTCTTTTAGCCATTTTGTTTAAAGTCAGGTATTCATAGGTGTGTGGGTTTGTATCAGGATTTTCAGTTAGATTCCATTGGTCTACCTTTCTTTTTTGTGCCAATTCCAGGCTGTTTTCAGGCATAAAGCTCTGTAGTAGAGCTTAAAGTCAGTGATGGTGATGCCTCCTGAAGTTCTTTTATTTTACAGGGTCGTTTTGGCTATCCTGGGTCTTTTGTTTTTCCATATAATGTTGATTATCATCCTTTCAAGGTCCGTGAAGATTTGTGGTGGGATTTCAATAGGGATTGCATTGAATCTCTAGATTGGTTTTCACAAGATTGTCATTTTTATTATATATATCCTACCTATACAATAACCTGGAATATCTTTCCATTTTCTGGCATATTCTTTAATTTCTTTGTTTAGAGTGGCAAACTTCTTATTATATAGGTCTTTCACTTGTTTGGTAAGCACTACCTCAAGATACTTTATGTTGCTTGTGACTATTGTAAAGGGTGATGTTTCTGTGATTTCTTTCTCTGTCTCTTTGTCTTCTGAATAAAGTATGGCTACTGAATTTTTTGAGTTTATCTTGTATCCTGCTGATTTGCTGCAGGTGTTTATCATCTTCTCTCTTTCTGCACTCACTCCTTTCTCCTGAAAACAAGGTGGCTAGCTAGCTTTCACAGGGCACTACACAATCACATGGTGTGATTATTCCATGTTTTAACTACTAGCGAGAGATTTCAGCACAGAAAAATAGATGTCTGATCTGTAGTTTCCCACTGAGGTCAGATGAAATGAAATCACTTATTTCATGGTTGTCACTGGGGCTGCAGACAAGTAGGAAAAAAATAAAGAAACAAAAAGAAAACAGGAACAAGATCTGAAACAACAAATTAAGTCTTTCTCCAATCTCAAGCCTGGATGATGGCTCCACTGATTTAGAAAACTGAACACAGTGCTGTTCAAGAAGAGAACATTGAATAATGCAGTGATTTTTCTCATCTGTACCCTGAAGCAACTGTCCTGGGTCATCACAATGCTTGTAGAAGTAATCTTCCCAGATCAATTCTCTTATAGTATTCAAATAACCATGAAGACAACACTTTTTATTATTATTCTTTTGTCAAGAATTTCAGGAATAAAACTCACAAATGCATTAGAGCTATCACCCAAGCATCTAACAGGAATAATGTATATCATCTTCTTTGTGATATTGCTCCCTCCCTTTCATGGTTTCCTGAAGTGTCTGCGATTACTAGATAAAATGTACACCCAGGACCCATGACCTAAGCAAGAAGCCACAGAACAAACTTCTTCTGTGCCATATGCCCTAAAATCTCTCAAGTTTTTAATCATGTGGGCACCCTTCCCTCTATTGAATGAGCTAATCATTCCAGTCTGCATTGTGTAATTGTATCTGCAACATCTGCACATTGTCTGGAAGAGGAGAGGATGATCTCACACGCTGTTGGAAGACAATGCGATTTTCTGTTTTAGACAGGAGTAAGTGACATTGAGATTTGTGTCTCTACAACGTCTGAGTCTTGAGTAGAAACCAGAGCCAAGGAACCCTGTGATGTTAAGCACACTCTAACCCTTGGGGAACAACTCTTGTTGTTCAAGCTTAACCAGTCAGTCAGCAAAACCAGGCCAACCTGCCAGTCACAGGCATTGCAGGATACTTCCAGTAAACACACTGTAGGCTGTTACTCTTGCTTTGAGCTTCATTTTAAGTGGAACAACTGCCAGTGTATTGATTTTTGTTTTTGGAGTGGTACTGTAGTACATTGTGAGTGGACCATGGATGAGCACAGAAGCCACGACATGGTGAGTGAGGGGATGTTATCCTCAGATGGAGAGGATGGGATGGGGAGGCCTGGGAGTTGGTGTGGCAGGCCTTCCAGGTTGCTTGGTGGGAAACTTTGGCCACATCAGTGTTCTGTAACGTACCATATGGTCCTAGCAACTCCCCATACCTGGGTGTTGGGGTATGAATATTTCACACAGTGGAAAGCATTTGATTTCCATCAGGGAGCTTTGTGTAGAAAGACATTGATAGTCAGCACCAGAGAACTTTTGGTGCACAGGATGGCAAGTAGCCACACCTGGAGAGGCTTAATTTCTCCAGTGTCTTCTACAACTTCAGCAGTACACATTTAATGCTTAGGTACAACATCAATGTTTAGTTATTTGTGTGTATCTGGTAAAAGACGTTTCCTTTATTTCTGTACATACTTACATTTATTTATTTTTGATTTTTTGATATAGATTTTTTCCTGATTTCTACATATTTATTATTTTTTTCTTTGCTTTTTTTTCAATCAAGACCAAGGCATAGTTAATAATGGTTATTCTATACAGGAAAATATTAAATGAAGAGAACTTGATATCCCACTAGAGGAAATCAAATCAGAACCAAATCCATAGTGTACCCATGGCTTTCTTGATATTCAGTATATAGACCAGGCTGGTCTTGAACTGAGAGATCAACCTGCCTCTGCATTCCAATAGCTAGGATTAAAGGCATATGTTTGACATTATCTCCTGACTTGCCTCATAATTGTAGCTAGTTTTTTTTTTAATTTTTATTTTATTTAATTTTATATAACAAAGTCCAATTAAATGAAAACAACCATTTATACACAATATTTGGGAATTTGGGCGTTGTTCTTTCCAAACTACTTCCTGCTGGTAAGGAGCGCTGTCTTGTGGGATTCAAAGAAGATTCAGATATCCTGGCTGTAGTCTGTAGGGCTGTTTTGTTCAGCTATTTTGAATGTAGGATCAGCTTGTACTCTGCTTCAGGCAGTCTGGCGTGATCAAACCACATTAGTCTGGAAGGAATCCACATCTTCTCGTTTTCTTTGGAGACAAAAATAGAAATCCTTTTACCCAGTAACTTGTCCTTCACTTAAATTTTGGAGTCAAAGCATTTTTTTTAAATTTTATTTATTACTTTACATGTCGATCCCAGTTCCCTTTCCCTCCCTCACTCCCTCCCTCCCCCCAGCCCTCCCTCCCTCCTCCCCTCCCTTTTACCCTCACTGCCCTCTCACATGCACTCTAACCACCCTCCCCTACCATCCCCCCACCCCAATTCCATATGTAGGGGAATTCCATCCAGTTGGGGTCATGTAGATCTCACAGGTCATGTGAAGTAGGGACTAGTGCTTCTCTCCTGTCTCTAGATTAAGGTATTTATCCCTCCCTGGGGGATGTGTTCGCAAAGTACTTTTGTGCACCAAGGATACATCCCGGCTCCACCTGATCTCTGCGGGACTTGTCCCTTCCCAGTTCTGTGAGGGAATTTATATGAATCTCTTAGAATACACCTTGTATCCTAGTTCATCTGGTGATGTGAATTATAGGCTGGTGATCCTTTGATCGAGGTGTAAAATCCATATATGAGTGAGTACATACTGTGTTCCTCTTTTTGTGACGGGGTTACCTCAATCAGGATGGTTTCTTCAGGTGCCATCCACTTGCCTACGAATTTCAAGATACCATTTTTTTTTTTCTGCAGAGTAGTATTCCATTGTGTAGATGTGCCACATCTTCATTAACCATTCTTCAATTGAGGGGCATCTAGGTTGCTTCCAGGTTCTTGCTATTACAAATAGTGAATGGTGTTTTATGAGTGAAGCCTAAATGACTGCTCAATACTGAAGAGACATTGAGTTCTTAATCATAGATTTGAACAAAAGAATGAATGAAGAAATAGTTTCTCATAATTCAACCCTAGAGAGATAACAAAATGATATCAACATAGATTTAAATAAAGAAAGGAAGGAAGAAAGAAAGAATTCACAAGACACAATTTAACACCAACAAGGTGGATCCAGACTCCACTCTTCCTGAAGTAGAAAAAGACAGATTTGAATAATGAAATAATCAGATAGTTAGATCGTCTATCACACTTGAGTCATGCAAGGTGGCACCAAACTTCAGGGTTCACAGATTTTATACTGAAACAATTAATTAATTACATAATTACATATATAAGTCATTGACCTTTTTTGTATCATCAATTCCTGGGCAGACTTGCCAGATAAGAGAACTATGCTGTCATCACGGATTTTTAAAATTCCACAAGTTAATCCTCAGATAATCATACGGTCTTGCCTGATGAATTCTCTTGGCCTGACATCATCACCAGCACCTGAATCTCTGTTGTGGTACGGCAGGACCTGAGATAATGGGCCCATTCCTGGCGTAGCAGTAGTAGCCAAAAGGTTGATATCAGCTAAAAAAGATGGCTGCAGCAGGGACATCACCAGCATAAATGAGAGAAAGATGTTCTTCTGTGTTCTGGGTCGTCATCCTCTTGCGAGGGCTTGGTGATGGTGCCGACCACCTTGTGCCACTCCTTCTTCTCATCGTAGATCACAACCGATGGGAAGATGTGGAGGAAGAGCAGGAAGTCAACACCCACACCACCATGCCGTCCTTGTTGAAGTCCTTGTACTTCTCGGAAGGCAACACACAATCTTCTGGACCCAATCATCCAGCATCCCTAGTACACTTTGAGATGCTTAGACATTCAAGAAATGCTCTGCACAGGTCTACAACATTCCTAACCATGTCCCTGACAGATATTTGCACCCTAATCATAATCGATGATGACATTGTCTGTCATTTATATAATTTAAAGAATCAAATAAATAAGTCAGTAATAGCTAACTGTCACAAGAAAGAGGTGACTTAGCATTTAACTGGGAGGGAAGCATGGCCAGACTCCATTCATGAAGGATGTCATTATCATCAATTGAAATAATGAATCATAAAATGTGATGATATTGTACAATAATGCCACAAGAGGGAGCTTTACAGGTCTCTTCATGGAATGGAGGATTTTTGGTTTACATAACTATACACATATTTACATTATCTTGGGTATTAACACGGATTGTCCATTTAATAACGTTAACCATGTAATTAGATGATCTGTGCCACCAAATTCCAGGTCTCATGGATGATATAATCATTGTTTTATATTATTAAATAATCAAATAATGAGTTCATGTATAACATCATCCACTTCCCTAAAGAGGTTACACACCAGACCCGTGAACAAAGCTGTCATGATTAATTTAAATATGTTAACTACATAATTGATATATAGGTGGTCAATAATAATTGGCTCCCTCATCGTGCTAACACAATCCACTGATCGTGGGTTATCTAATGTCCTATTTTAATAATCAAATAACAACATAATCAGATGATGAAATGGTCTGCCACACTCGACACCATTGACTCTCACTTGACTCCCACATGATTGTGTGAAACTCCCAGGTTCATCCCTTATTTAGCCGCAGAGTTGAGTAGTAAAATATTTAAATGCTTAAATGTCATTGTGTATGCAGGATTATTAGAAGATTTCACATATTTAATGTTGGACGGCTGCCTCAAAAGAGATGGACTGAAATCCAACAATCCCTAAGTCTAATCTAACAAATGGATTATCACCTTCCTGAAGGAAGTCAACAATGGAAAACTCAGCTTTTGATGAATAATTGTGAGTCTTATTATCTTTTGTTCCATAGTTTTACTTCTTAGGAGAGAGAGTATTCATAAACGGAAGTCTTTGAACTTATTCTCCAGACTACGTTCTCTGATGATTAGGTAATCTTGAATTTGGTAACCAGTAAAAGCTGTAGGCGCACTTCCACAGGTTTGGCTATGACTTGTTTAGGCGAATCAAATGCTGTCATTAAAAGTTTTAGGAGATAGTTATCTTGGGAGACTGTAATGTCCCATGATAACACTTTATCGAAGCTGCTCTCTGGTCCTTGGCCCATGATACCAGGATACAGAATGCAAGCATGGTTGCCAGGAAACATTTATGAACCAACATTCTGTCACATTCTAGTGCCCCTCCCACATGCTAAAAGTAGCATACCCACCGATGAACTAGCCTTACAGCCTCACTGGTTTTCTCACAAAAACAAAGAAGGGCTCTTTCTTTGGAGTTCTACATATGTTCCAGTCTCTCAAGGTACAACATGCCTATAGTGACATAAGCATGAAAACGAAAGCATCATTATGCCATTCAAGTAAATTGATGAGTATTTTAAACCTGTTTTCTATGCTTCAATTTTCTAATTTCTACAATGGAAACAATTCAAGGAACCGCCTCTACCATAATCCTTTACTCTTTATTGAAAATAAAATAAACTCCTCTTCATTCTCTTTCCTTTAGAGGAGCTTGATCCCATGGTTTCTCAGAGATGTTTAGATTTGCATTTGGCTGAAGACTAAGGATTTTGAGCACCGTCTTATGTTTCTTTCAGTCATTTTGGATTCCTCAATTGATAGTTCTCTATTAAGTCCTGTACCCTGCTTTCTAATATGGTTACTTAGAGTTATTTATTGTTGGTGGTGTGTCATGTTATCAGCCAGTCAGAGTTCATTAGATGAGATTCCCTAATGAAGAGATTATTCAGTTATTCCATTTTTAAAATCAGTTGTGACTGTGTCCTTCATGGGTCAGTTCTGTTGCAACCTCTCAGAAACTGATGATGAGAAAGAATACAGTGTTTTTAAATCGTGTAACCATTCAATTGTTAAAAATCTATGATTACATGATCAGTAATCACTGGGTAACACAGTGTAACTCATTCTCTGGGAACTGCTTCTGTTGCCGATCTCCTGCTGTGTCAATCGCACAGCAGCCAAATGACAGATGACAACATCATTACTTACGCAATCAAATAAGTTTATAATTGGATAGTCCTGCATACTTGACTTTCATAAGGTAGACCCAAATTCCAGTGATTGTCAAGGAAGTAGTTCTTAGATAATTGAATAATGCCCCAGGATTAACTCCCAGGGAGGAATGGCCAGACTCCAGTCACGAAGAACAACATCTTCATCGATTTAAATAATTAACATATAGTGAAAAAGGATTGAAAAACGACAGGGTGGTGCATACATAAATCCAACATGGAGTAGTCAGACTGATTTCTTCTTGGAATAATGATTTATTTAAAAAATTAAATTGATAATTAATTAGTTGGCGTTTTATATTAACACTGAAGAGGTGGCACCAAAGTCCTAAAACTATCGCTGATGTAATGATCTATTTACATAGCTAAATGATGAAGTAATGAGATGATGTTACATCATCAACTCCCAAAATCTGACTCCAAAAGGGACTTATGATCCATAACCTTACCTGTATTTTAAATACTTAAATTAAATGATGAAATATTACTTAATTTCCTTGTTTAATAGTTAAAGAAGTAAGTGTAGTATTAGAGGACGTGATCGTCTGGTACAACGGGCTCCCCTAAGGAGGCTCAAAACTCCAGTGAACACTGTGTACATAATGACAGATTTTCATAATTAAAATAATAACTATTAAACAAGTGGATGGTGTTTTATACGTAGAGCCTAAAAGATTGCTCAATACTGAAGTGTCTTTTAGCTCTTAGTCATAGATTTGAACAATAAAATGAAGGAATAAAGAGATAATTTCTCATGATTCACCCCTAGGGAGATAACGAAATGATATCAACATTGATTTATGTAAATAAATAAAAAATTAAATCACAAGAGACACTTTAATACCAACAAGGTGGATCCAGACTCCACTCTTCCTGGAGTAGAAAAAGACAGATTTGAATAATGAAATAATCAGATAGTTAGATCGTCTGTCACACTTGAGTCATGCAAGGTGGCACCAAACTTCAGGATTCACAGATTATATAATGAAACAATTTAATAATTACATATTTACATATGTATGTCATTGGCCTTTTTCGTATCATCAATTCCTGGGCAGACTTGCCAGATAAGAAAAACTATGCTGTCATCACGGATTTTTAAAAGTCCATAAGTTCATTCTCAGATAATCATACTGTCTTGCCTGATGAATTCTCTTGGCCTGACATCATCACCAGTGCCTGAAACTCTGTTGTGGTGCTGCAGGACCTGAGATAATGGGCCCATTCTTGTCGTAGCAGTAGTAGCCAAAAGAATGATATCAGCTGAAAGGATGGATGTAGTAGGGGCATCACCAGCATAGCTGAGAGAAAGATGTTCTTCTGTGTTCTGGGTCGTCATCCTCTTGTGAGGTCTCGGTGATGGTGCCGACCTCCTTGTGCCACTAATTCTTCTCATCGTAGATCACATCCAATGTGAAGATGTGGAGGAAGAACAGGAAGCCAACACCCAGACCACCATGCCGTCCTTGGTGAAGTTTGTACTTCTCGGAGGGCACCATGCCATCCAGTGGACTCAATCTTCCAGCATCCCTAGTACTCTGGATGATGCATAGATCATTCAGAAAATGTTTTGCCCATGTCTAAAACTTTCCTAACCTTGTCCCTGACAGATATTTGCACCCTAATCATAATCGATGATGGCATTGTCTGTCGTTTATATAATTTAAAGAATTAAATAAATAAGACACTAATAGCTAACTGTCACAAGAAAGAGATGATGTATGATTTAACTGGGAGGGAAGCATGGCCAGATTCCATTCACGAAGAATGTCATCATCATCAATTGAAACAATGAATCATAAAACATGATGATATTGCACAATAACGCCACAAGAGGGAGCTTTACAGGTCTCTTCACGGAATGGAGTATTTTTGGGTTACATAACTATACACATATTTACACTATCTTGGGTATTAACACGATTTGTCAATTTAAATACGTTAATCATGTAATGAGGTGATCTCTGGCAACAAATTCCAGGTCTCATGGATGATATAATCATTGTTTTATATTATTAAATAATCAAATAATGAGTTCATGTATAACATCATCCACTTCCCTAAAGAGGCTCCACACCAGACCCGTGAACGAAGCTGTCATGATTAATTTAAATATGTTAACTACATAATTGATATTTAGGTGATCTATAATAATTGCCTCCAACATCGTTGAACCACAATCTACTTATCATGGATTATCTAATGTCCTATTTTAATAATCAAATAACAACATAATCAGACGATGAAATGGTCTGCAATACTCAACACAATTGACTCCACTTGACTCCCACATGGTTTTGTGAAACTCCCAGGTTCACCCCTTATTTAATTGCAGAGTTGAATAGTAAAATGTTTAAATGCTTAAATGTCATTGTGTATGCAGGGTCTTTAGAAGATTTCACATATTTAATGGTGGACGGCTGTCTCAAAGGGGATGGACTGCAATCCAATAATCCCTAAGTCTACTCGAAGAAATGGATTATCTCCTTCCTGAGGGAAGTTAACAATGGAAAACTCACCTTTTGATGAATAATTGTGAGTCTTATTGTATTTTGTTCCATAGTTTTAATTCTTAGGAGAGAGAGCATCCATAAACAGAAGCCTTTGAATGTTTCTCCACAATGTTCTCTGATAATTAGGTAATCTTGAATTTGATAACCAGTAAAAGCTGTAGGAAAACTTCCAGAGATTTGGCTATGACTTGGTTAGTGAATCAAATGCTGTCATGAAAAGTTTTAGGAGATAGTTATCTTGGGAGACTGTAATGTCCCATGATAACACTTTCTCGAAGCTGCTCTCTAGTCCTTGGCCCATGATACCAGGATACATCATGCATGCAGGGTTGCCAGGCAACATTTATGAACCAAGATTCTGTCACATTCTATTGCCCCTCCCACATGCTAAAAGTAGCATGCGCACCGATGAACTAACCTTACAACCTCACTGATTTTCTCACAAAAACAAAGCAGGGCTTTTTCTTTGGAGTTCTACATATTTACCAGTCTCTCAAGTTACAACATGCCTATAGTGACATAAGCATGAAAAAGAAGTATCATTGTGCCCTTCAAATACAATGATGAGTATTTTAAACCTGTTTCCTAGGCTTCAATTTTCTAATTTCTAGAATGGAAACAATACAAATCATTTCCTCTACCATAATCCTTTTCTCTTTATTGAAAATAAAATAAACTCCTCTTCATTCTCTTACCTTTAGAAGAGCTTGAACCCATGGTTTCTCAGAGTTGTTTAGATTTGCATTAGGCTGATGATTAAGGATTTTGAGCAGTCTCTTATGATTTTACAGTCATTTTGTATTCCTCAATTGACTGTTCTATATTATGTCCTGTACCCCGCTTTCTAATATGGTTATTTAGAGTGATTTATTGTTGGTGGTGTGTCATGTTAACAGTTTGACAGAGTTAATTGGATGAGATTCCCTGATCAGGAGATTATTCAGTTATTCCATTTTTAAAATTGATGGTCACTGTGCCTTCATGGGTCAGTCCTGTTGCAACCTCTCAGAAATGTATGATGCGAAACAGTACAGATTTTTAAAAATCGTGTATTCATTCAATTGTTAAAAATCTACAATTACTTAATCAGTAATCACTGTATAAGGCAGTGTCCCCCATTCTCTGGGCACTGCTTCTGGTACCGATCTCCTGCTGTGTCAATCCCACAGAAGCCAAATGACAGATGACACCATCATTACTTACGCAATCAAATGAGTTAATAATTCGAAAGTCCTCCAAACTCAACTTTCAAAAGATGGAACCAACCAAACTCCAGTGATTGTAAAGTTAGTAGTACTTAGATAATTAAATAATGAAACGTGATTAACTCCCATGGAGGGATGGCCCAATTCCAGTCACGAAGATCAACATCTTCATCAATTTAAATAATTAATATATAATGAAAAATGATTGAATAATGACATGGTGGTGCATAGTTAATTCCAGCATGGAGTAGTCACACTGATCTCTTCCTGGAATAATGATGAATTTAAAAAATTAAATTGATAATTAATTAGTGGGCCTTTTATATGAACACTGACGAGATAGCACCAAAGTCCTAAACCTATCGCTGATGTAAAGATATATTTACATAGCTAAATGATGAAGTAATGAGGTGATATTACATCATCAACTCCCAAAATCTGATTCCAAAAGAGACTTATGATCCATAACATTACCTGTATTTTAAATATGTAAATTAAATGGTGAATTAGTACTTAATTTCCTAGTTTAACAGGTAAAGAAGTAAGTGTAGTATTAGATGATGTGATGGTCTGGCACAATGGTCTCCCCTAAGCAGGCTCAAAACTGCAATGATCACTGAATAAATAATGACAGATTGTCATATTTAAATGAATAAACATTAAACAAGTGAATGGTGTTTTATGGGAGAAGCCTAAATGATTGCTCTATACTGAAGACTCATTGAGTTTTTAATCATAGATTTGAACAAAAAATGAATGAATAGAGAGATAATTTCTCATAATTCACCCCTAGAAAGATGACAAAATGATATCAGCATTGATTTAAATAAATAAAAAAAGAAGGAAAACAATCCACAAGATAAAATGTAACACCAACAAGGTGGATCAAGACGCCACTCTTCCTAGATTAGAATTAGACAGATTTGAATAATGAAATAATGAGATGGTTAGATTGTCTTGTCATACTTGAATCACACAAAGTGGCACCAACCTTCAGGGATCATAGATTGTATAAAGTAAGAATTTAATAATTACATCTTTAAATATGTAAGCTGTTGACTTTTTTGAATCATCAATTCCTGGGCAGACTTGCCAGGTATGAAAATGTATGCTGTCATCACGCATTTTTAAAATGCCATCAGTTATTCGTCAGATAATCATACTGTCTTGCCTGATGAATTCTGTAGGCCTGACATCATCACAAGTGCCTGAATCTCTGTTGTGGTGAGGCAGGACCTGAGTTAATGGGCCCAATCCTGGCGTATCAGTAGTAGCCACATTGTTGATAATAGCTGAAAAGATGGCTGCAGCAGGCACATCACCAGCAGAGCTGAGAGTGAGATGATCTTCCGTGTTCTGAGTCGTCATCCTTTTGCCAGGTCTCGGTGATGGTGTCGACCTCCTAGTGCCACTCCTTCTTCTCATGGTAGATCACAACTGATGTGAAGATGTGGAGGAAGAGCAGGTAGTCAACACCCAGACCACCATGCCGGCCTTGGTGAAGTCCTTGTACATCTCAGAGGCACCATGCAACCTTCTGCACTCAATCATCCAGCATCCCTCGTACTCTGGGAGATGCATAGATCATTCAGAAAATGCTTTTCCCATTTCTACAATTTTCCTTACCTTGTCCCTGACAGATATTTGCACCCTAACTGTAAACGGTGATGGCATTGTCTGTCGTTTACATAATTTAAAGAATTAAATGAGTCAGTAATAGCTAACTGTCGCAGAGCAGAGTGGTAACATGTTTAAATGTTGAACTGTCATTGTGTGTGCAGGGTTTTTAGAAGATATCACATATTTAATGTTGGGCGGCTGCCTCAAAAGAGATGGACTGAAATCCAACAATCCCTAAGTCTACTCTAACAAATGGATTATCCCCTTTCTGAAGCAAGTTAACAATGGAAAACTCACCTTTTGATGAATTATTGTCTTTTGTTCCATAGTTTTACTTCTTAGTAGAGGAAGTATTCATAAACAGAAGACTGAATTTTCTCCACAGACTATGTTTTCTGATGATTAGGTAATCTTGAATTTGGTAACTAGTAAAAGCTCTCAAGCTACAACATGCCTATAATGACATCAGCATGAAAATGAAAGCATCATTATGCCATTCAAGTACAATGATGAGTATTTTAAATCTATTTTCTATGCTTAAATTTTCTAAATTCTAGAATGGAAACAATACAATTATTTGCCTGTACAATAAACCTTTTCTCTTTTTTTGAAAATAAAATAAGCTCCTCTTCATTCTCTGACCTTTAGAGGAGCTCAATCCCATGGTTTCTGGGTGTTGTTTAGATTTTCATTGGACCAGAACGTCCAGGGCCAGGGACAGGTTCAGGGCCAGGGTCTTGGGGCCAGGGGCCAGGATCTTGGGGCCAGGGGCCAGGGGCTCGGGGCCAGGGGCCAGGGGCAGGGGCCAGTGCCAGGGCCAGGGCCAGGGCCAGGGCCGATAAATACTGGGCTGACATCTGGATGCTTCTGCACTGACAGGCAGAACTTGCTGGGACCTGGCACTCTCCATTTGATGCCTCTTTAGCAGAGGCCCTGCAATGGAGGCTCTTTCACTCATGACTTTAACAATATAATAGGCTTCGTTGGGAAGTTTGATTTCTCTAATTCCAATCCTACACATTTGCTTTGTATTATATAAAGCAATTCAAATTGGAGGGAACTGTTAAGACTTTAAACACCTAAGTACCTGGGTTACAGGAATGAGTGCTCACAATATTCTGTATTCACAAGTTAAAATATGTTTGGTTAAATATTTGATTTAATTTTAATTATGTAGTGCCATTGCATGGATTTGTGTTTGCTCACACTTGTTCCCAAGAATTTTAGCCTTTTGAGTCATTCTTCTAGCAGGAACTACAGAATTTTGTCAAAATCTTGACATAGGTCCTGGGAAAGAATGTTCCTTAAGTTTTCTCATTCATATCTCTAAACCTGTCTCAATCATTTCTCTATCATCTTGATATGAAGTGATAGGGGAAAGCTCATTAAAGAGTAAATCAAAATCTTGCAAACAATTTGGTGAAGATTTTAGCCATCATACTTTTTTTTTTTTTTTTGTGGAGCACGGTTCTTCCTAAGTTCACTACACCCAAGATAAATGACAAATGGGTCAGCGCTTCTGATATAATCTGCAACCCAAGATAGAGAAAGAGAGAGAGAAAGACACAGAGACAGACAGATAGACAGAGCGAGAAAGAAAGACAGCATGAGGTGGGAGAAAGGGAGAGGAAAGAGATAATGGGAGCAAGAGAGACATCAACCCAAGCTTCCCCACCTTCTGGTTTCACACTCTGTACCAAAGGCATCTCATATAAGACTGGGAAGAAACCTCCCCTATGACTGGTGTCTATGCTTGAAGCTCTGATTGGCTATCAAATCCTGAGTAACAGTACTAAATGAGCAGAAAAGACACGGTACTTGAGGGCAGGTTTGGACCAGGACTACCAAATATTCTAAACTCTTTGTATAGATACAGAAGCCATTAGGGTTCCCACGCAACAACCCAGCCTTCCTGGTTATGCATATCATGGTTTAAGTATGACTTCTTCCTTCTTCACAGGGATGATATGGAGAGGAAGGATTCAGGAGTTGGTGGCATCAATTTAGCAGGAGGTGTGGTTTACAAGGTTTCCCTTAGCCAGCATCCTGTAGACCATCGGCAACTCTTCCTTGAGAGATGGACAAAGCAGGTTGTGCAAAGCTTCAGGCTTAATATTGAGCTGCAGTTGGAGAGAGGATGTTTGAGTCCTGGCAGTGTTTGGTAGCACTGTTCCAAGCCCTACCTTCATGGTGTCAAGGGGGGCACTCCTCTGGATACACCTCAGTTCAGACTTCACCCATGAAAGGCCTGCCATTGTTTCCCCATAGTAGTGGAAAGTGACAAGGTCTCCTGAGAAAATTGGGAGCATTGGGTGAGGGGAGGGAGAGTTAGGAGAAAGAGAAGGAGAGAATTGAATGGGAAGGATAACAAGAGGCATCAAGAAGACTGAGTTTTGGAAAGAATAGAGGAGAGCAACAAAAGAGATACCATAATAGATGGAGATATAATAGGTGGTAAGAGAAATATGGCACTAGGAAAATGTCCAGAGTTCTACAAGGATCACCCTAAATAAAAATATAAGCAATAGTGGAGAGACTACCTTAAATGCCCTTCCATATAATGAGATTGATATCTACCTTATAGGATATTCTAGAGCCTTCATCTAGTAGTTGGCTGAAACAGAAGCAAAAATATTCAGCTAATCACTAAGTGGAACTCCTGGAATCCAGTTGCAGAGAGGGAGGTGTGATAAGTACAGGGGTCAAGACCAGGTTGGAGATACCCTCAGACTCACCTAAGTAAAATAATGTGCAGCTCATGAACCACACTCTGATAGTTGGGAAAACATAATATGACTGGCCTAACACCCCTAAAAGTGCATCTCATTTAGAAGGCCTAGTAAGTCTAAGGGACCTCTGGCAGTGGAATCAGGATGTATTCCTGATGTATGAAAGGCTTCAGGATCCCATTCCCCATGGATAGATACTCAGCCTAGACACATGGGGATTGGGCCTTGTCCCTGCCCCAAATGACTTTGGGGTTGGTATAGACATGAGAGGGATAGGAAACAGAGATAGATATGGTAAAATAACTTTGATACTATTTTAAGAGAATTCATTAAAAGTAAGAATAGGTAATAAGGTGGGGTCAATACATTAGCTAACATTTGCTGGTGCCATGGCCCAGAAGAGCCAGAGCTTTGGGCAAGTTTATGGACATTGTCCTGAAGCAGTCACAGACTAACTTTGACTATGGTACAAACACCATACCCCAGGAACCACTTTCATCTTTGGTGACTAGGAAATCCTAAAATTCCTACCTCTGCTCTCTAAGAACCATTACTAAAGGCTTCTGCCACCATGCCTGGTTTCATGGCTTCAAGTTTACTTAGACATTAGAATGATGGGACTAATAACATGAAGAACTACACTTAACTGTGTAGAAAACATCTTGCATCTGTGAACCTGGCTGTCTCTATTACTAGTAATAAACAGAACCCTTCCAAGACATTCGGTGAGTTTTAAAAGCGTAAATGATAAGGGGAAATAATATTTCCCATATTTGGAAGACAATGGACTTTGAGGCAGAAAACCTGCATTTGATGGGCACTATCTTCTGTTACTGGAGTTTAGTACCAGAGACTCTTGTCTGGCTACACTAACAACCAGGCTCAGTCAATCATCATAAGTGAGCCAAGCTAATGAACTAACTTCTGTTGACAAGCCAAACTACAATGCCGGCACTCTGGATTCAAGGTGAACAGATATCTCTCATGTCCTAAGACAGACTAATCTATAATGTGAGTTCTATTTAAGACAGGATGTCACAGTAATACTATCCTTAAAAAGAAGAGAAAAAATGCAAAAGTAAAATTAATGAAAATTTAAAGCATATATATTCAGTTTGAACACTTATGAAAACAAAAAAAGAAAACCATAAATAATCTATATCAAGGGTCATAATAGGCTTAGAATGCAAATATATGCAAAACAAAATAAGAAAGCTAAATGTGGAATTTTTGCCATCTCTAAAGCATTCCCATATACTCGGTTCCTGTTTCTGCTTTAAGGTGGTCATATAAGAAGTCAATGTTTCTTTCATAGAGACATTTTCATTTGAAAGACTCAAGACTTTTTCTACAATGTGACTCCCTGGAAAATGAGAATTTTACGAGTCTATAGTTGCTGAGGTGGTAGGCCAAAATGGACCCCACAAAGTTGACTTATGATCTCCACACAAATGTCATTGTCTAAAAACTGGTAATCAATTTGCAGACACACACATACAACAGAATTTGTTCTGTTTCTTTTTCTGGTAAAAATGTCTTTGCCATGGTATTTTACAGCATCTTTGCATAATCCATTTTGAAGGCAGTACTTCAAGTTGAAGCACCCATGGGCAGATAGTGAGGACATGAAGAAGCATGGAATTTGAAGTAATAATTACGTATATTCATATGCACAGCACAATAAGCTATGTTGTGGAATAATGGCATATGCCACGGGGTTGCTCATGCTGCCTGAGTGGGTCCAGCATTTTTAAGTTGCATATCAAACTCAATTCTCCAGCATGTGTGGAACAAAGTGTTGTGGACTGGAGTTTGTAGGACTGTAATCAGACACAGCAGCTCAGACCCATGTCCATTCCTTAGTCAGTGAGTGTGGACAAGTGGAAGACAAGCTATCATTGATGAAAGGAAGACAGAGACATAATATGATGTCAGGCAGGCAGATTCAGTCAATAGTGAAAACTCCATTTTATTCATACACCAAACTTAAGTAGTCAAACAAAGGTGTGGCAATGGAAGGGGACATTTATTAATATGTATAAAGGGAAAACAGAAATTGCTTCCAGTAATGCTAAAGGCACTGCATAATTGCACATACTATGTGCCTTAAGGCACCCCATTGCTGCACTTTCTCCCTTACTTCTGGGTGGTTAACCTGTCTACTCCCAAATCATTGCTATTTAGATAGGAGACATTCATCAAGGCACAGGTGTCCTGTAGAAGGAAAGATAATGTCTTAAGGACAATAGGAGTTATTGGAGCACTTTGAACTCATGACAAGTTGGAATGGATTCCCATTTAGTAGTTGAGAAACTTCACACTGGCAGAATATATTCCAGGGCTGCCAAAGCCATACAGAAACCTTGTATGCAAACAGATGATGAGATCTACCTTTAACTGCTTGGTGGCAGTGCAAATGTTTAATTCCAGGACACAGGAGGCTGCCTGATTTTGCATAGGTTGAGGCCAGCCAAATCCACAGAATGAGTTTAAGTCCTGCACAGATAAACCCTGTTTTGAAAACAAAAAAAAAACAAATCAGAACAAAGTCACATAAAGGAAAAATCAGCTCAACCTTCTGGTGGTAGCCTACATGTATAAATGGTATTGAAGGAGGAAGCTTTCCCTCTTTGGCTACTTACCCTAGCTCTGGGTACCAAGTTTCTTCCTTTACTACCATTAGAGCCTACTTTTTTTGGAATTTTGATGTATAATGACCAGCTGACACATCCATCCTGATAAACTAGAAAACTGCTGTAATCTTCAGATTCCTATTGGTAGGCAACCATTTTTGGACTAAATATATCAGAGCTTGTGAGACATCATAATAAATCCACTTTCTACATATATGTAGAGATTCAACCTACATTCCTTTTCATGCAGAGAACCTTGATTACGGCAGTTGGTTTTTGTTTTGTTTTATTTTTTTATATGCTTACAGAAGATGTATTCCTCTGTAAATATTCAATTTTCCATGAAGACTAATTTTTTCATTATGATGCCTTTGCCAATTGTTTGCTCTGAATTTCAGGGATAAAATTCTACATTCATGGAGCCATCATCCAACATTCTGCCACGAGAAAGATCATTTATCTTTTTTTGAGATGTGGTCCCTGATTTTCTTTCCTGATTATCTGAAGTTCCTGTGACAAACAGGTAAAAAGCAAATTTAGTTCAACTAAACTCAGTGTTTAACCAAATAACATTCCTAAATCTCTTTGTGGTCGTTAACAAATATTTGGAGCTCCCTTCCAAATTTTCACCAAGAACCACTCAATCCATTCAAGTAAGCATATGTAGCTTAGCAAAACTGTGTCTAGGAGGAAGAAGGGTAAATGCCTGTGTACTACAGAATAATAGCATGGGTCAGCTATAGGACAATTGCTATAGAAATGCACATCACTGCTCATATAGAAAAGTCTTAGTGCTAGAAGGCAATCAGTAGCCATTGCAATTAGTCCTTAAGCACTCTGCAACCACCTGGGAGGTGCTTTTATCTCTCAGGCCTTAATAGCTAATCAGGTCCCTTTGTGACCTGCCTGTCAAAAGAAGTGCAGGGTCCTTCTGGTCTGGATTTGAAGAGAAACTGCAGCCAGTTGTTTTGAGTGATGTGCTTTGAGGAAGGGGAAACTGAAAAACCACAGCATGGTGAGTGAGGGGCTGCCGTCCTCAGATCGGTGGTGGGAGATAGTGAGGTGATCGATCCAGTGTGGTGGATATTCCCTGGATCTGGGTGGGAAGCTGCAAGGAGACAACCTGTCCCCTGAGTTCTCATGTAGTTCTTGAAATTCCCAGAAGCTAGAGGCAGTACACGAAATAACTATTCTGTGGGCTGTATCTGCTTTGAGTACTATGAACAGGAAGGTGTCTATGGAAACATTTTTTAAGTCAACTTCTACATACTTCAGGTGCACCCACTGAAAGCAAGGCAACAAACTTCCAGAGGCCTTTTAGTTAAGTACCTTTTATAAGTTTAGCTGTTTTCATTTTAATTTTATGTGTAAGATCCATGTATTAATTTTCTGCAGGTTATAAAAGGCTTCTCATGTAAGGGAAGCACTTCACTATTGAGCAGTGATCTACAAGAGTAGAATTTGTAACACAAATGATTTACAAATGCTTTTGAGATATTAAATTTCATAAAGTAGAATTTAACTGAGGTAGTACTGCCTCTAAAACACACAAAGATGAGTGTATGCTGACCAGTCCTGTTAGAATTTTGAATCCTAGATACACATTTGTTGTCCATGATTTTCCAGACATTTGACTCCAAACCATTACACAGAAGCTACTCCTGTTTTGCAACAGCATCAAATCCCTTACCCTTATCATAGACCTGCCCCATAACAAGCTGCTCAGAGAGATATTACAGTGTCATAAGCAACTTTAAATTGTATTATATCATATAGCTGAAGTTTTCTTCTCCAGAAAAGCATAGTTCTACCACTGTGGCAATAGGACACCAGATTTTAAAAAGTAAACCAATGATGTATGAGTGGCCTGATAAAGCAAAGCTTTTACTTAGGTCCTCATGCAGGGATGAGAAACATTCTTAGAAGAGATAGTAACAACCAGGGGCCTAGGCCTTGAAAGATTTTCCTAAGGGCCTGGTGTATTGACAATAATACACAGAACCTCGTCAAAACCCAGGTATTTGCATGGGAGAGCTGGCAATTATATGGAACAAAGCCTTTGTGGACAGGTTGCTTCAGATATGTAGATATAAACTACATAGAGCTGTCATTCTCAGTCCCAAGGCCACTGTGGGCTTAGTCAGCAATGATCATGAGATATCCTGTATTCCATTGTTTTAGTGGTGTTCTCCTGAGTTTGTCCCATTGAATGGGTTTCTACTGACTTCATGCAAGTGTCCCCTTTCCTTCCATTTCCTCTGTGGGAATAGTATACAAGTGTCTATTTTCCTTAAGAAAGTTTTTATGGGACACATCTCCCTAATCCAGCTTTAAAAAAAAAAACTTTTGTACCTTCTACGTTTCCTATCTATCACATTTCCCATCACCTTCACCTCAAGATCCTATATGTGGAACAGGTCCTTCAGTGTCAGGTATCTGGTGTCCTTTAGGAACAGTACTGGGAACACATTTGCTGTGTAATCCTCCCATCTCCCTAAGTAGCTAGACATGCTCTCTCCAGTCTCTACTGAAATTGTTCACTGTGTAAAATGGAGCTTGAACCAAAAGCCATTTAAGAAGGATAGCATATATGAAAAGCAAACTATGTCTAGGCTGGCTCCTCTCTGATTATTTTCCAGAGATAGATACATGTTATGTTTGAAATATTTGTCTTTATGGATCTCCTCTGTGGGCGAAGTGATTTCTCCCCGAGAATGCATATTAATGGTACAACAGATGCATTTGCATCCTGTTAGAAGAATGTTAATGAGACAATGCCTTATGTTGATGCAGGAGGCATTGGTTTCATTCTGTTGCTCTCCAAACAATGGCCTTGCTGTCTTCTGTACTATACCTTCAAAATTCTTAAATTACTGTAAAACCTAAGAGAGTTAAATTTTCCATTAGAGTCAGGTAGCCAACTATCCAGTGCAGTCACAGGAAAAGCATTTGCAAGTGGAACATTGCTTCTGCCTTCAGTGCAGAATAAGGAAAATTGTTTACACTGCAGGAGGATTCAGGGTAAGCAACCAGGTGCTGAATTCACCACTATGAAAAAAGTACATGACTGTGGTAAGGGGAGTGATTTTGTTATTTCCCAGCATGTTTTAATCTCTCATGTGTTTGAACACAGACCAGAGTATGTAGGTGTACCGTTTGTGAAGGATGAAATGAAAGGCAGGGTTGCTCAGTGGCTAGTGTTGCCAGATTTGTGGGTGGAGCTTCTTTCAGTGTCCATCAGTCATCTAGGAGGAAATGGGTGTTGCCAGCAGCTAGCCTGTCTCTCTCTTAAAAAAGCTTTTAATGAGACATTTTAAATGCCATATTCTCTAGATCTCTGAGCATTTGAGGGCTGTCTGACTGTTTAGCATAACTTAGTATACAAAATATCCCTGTAATTAATCTGTTTTGAAAACTGGATCCAAGCTGAGCGGCTGTGGAGGGATATTTTACTCAGGGCCCTGCAGCCTGACTGTAACTGTTTTTTACTTAGTAGGTTACAGTTATAACCATAGAGGACAAAGAGGTAGAGAAAAACTCCCTCTGATAATAGAGGCTTAACCTTAATAAACAGCTCACAGGAAAGACTGGGTGGCATAAATATTTTGTTGGCTTGAAATAGACATTTATAACCTTAAATGTTTACCACCATTAAAAGGCACATAGCAATTTGGAAATATTTGAGACTTAGTACAGTTGAAGTTAGCTTACATTTACACAAAGTTAAATTTAAAACAAATGTACATATATATTAAACAGGACTGGGTAAAAATGAGAAGGACCAGAGTGTGAAGCTATGTATGACATAGAGGAAAGTGACCATGCATTCTTGGAACACTTCAGCCCAAGAGTGTGGCCATATGATAAGCGAGAGAGGCAGAGGGTTATTCGAAGATTGTCAGCCCAAAAACATTGCCAGGGCCAACAGAGGCCAGAAGGAATCAGCAGTCCCAGAGCAGAGCAGATATCCCGCCCCATGCAGTATGTCTTCCACCAGTGAGGAATGCACCAGACCTTAAGGAAATGGGTTAAAATTTAAAAGGGTACCTTACCTAATTGAAGCCTGTGTGGGGTGGTATTTCCAGTGAACAGGGGGAAGGGGTGAATGGAGGCAGACTACTGGTATCAGAAACAGGAGTGTCTCTGGCTGGCTGCCCAACAGCAAACAGCTTCCAGTGACCCTCAAGGAGAGCCTGCCTGGGTTTCAGCACCAATGTTGTTCTTTTGCTGTGCAGCTAATGCCTAAGAAACACAAACACGAGACTCAGTGCCCACGTGGAGTTTGTTGATAGAAGGGAGAGAAAGAGGGGGTAGCTGGTGGCCAACTGAAAGCAGGAGAGAGATAGAGAGGGGTGTGGGGCACTTGCTTTAAAAGGGGAGGCTTGCACATGTGTAATTGAGTCCTCTGGCAGCCCGGTAAAGCTTGAGCCATCAGGTAAAGCTGATGTAGCGATGGCATGGCCATGAGGCTACATGCCTAAGAGGTCATTAACCACATTGACTAAGTCACTAGTTAGCCACAAAGCTAGATTACTAGTTAGCCACAGTCACTATGTCTCTAGTTAGTTACACACAATATATTACTACTTACCCACCCATATTAAGTCACTAGTCAGCCACACAACTAATTTACTAGCTAGTCACAAGCACCAAGAAAATAGCCACACACACACTGAGATAGTAGTTAGCCATGCACCTATGTATTTGGAGATAGGAGTGACATGGCTGGACAGAGAGAGGAAGATAAGGTAGAGGAGCGAGAAGAGCATGCCGTGAGATGATTTTGTTTGAGAACTTAGTCTGAGGGATTGAAGCAATAGCAATCTGAGGAGGCAGTGTGAGGACAGGAACACATCACTTGTCTGAGAATAGGTAGAAATAACAAATCTAGTAGCCAGATGCTCTGAATCTGTGATCCTTCAGTTTTCACCTTCCCCTCCCTGTTAGATTACTGTGAGTTTTTATTATTAAGACCTATTAGAACTTGTGCTGGAAGTGATGTTCTCTCTGTGGAGGTGTGATATTTCAAAGTCAATAGAGGTAAAAATTTTAAATTATTAAAGTATGTTAACTTTGTTTTTTGAAAATTACATTGGTATCTTTTTAATGTTTTTAATTTTAATATTTTTATTATACTTATCAAACCAGCTCCCTCCAACTTACTCCCACCCTCCTTCCCCTCCCAACTTCCTGGGCCCCCAGCCACTCTCTCCTCCTATCCAACCAACACTATACACGTAGGTGGATGCCTTCCAGGAGGGGTCATCTAAATCCTTCAAGTCATTATAAGTAGACACTAAAATGTCTCTCCTGTCTCAAGGTTAATGGAGTATCCCTCCATGGGGATTTTCCCCCAATGTCCTTTTTGCAACAGGGATACTTCCTGGTACCTCTCTCTGAAGACCCTTAGACTGCACAGGCCTTTTAGCTGAGACCCATGTTCAGGGGTCTGTGTCAGTCCCATGTTGGATTCCCAGCTATAAGTATGGAGTCCCATTAACTCCTCCTTGTTCAAATCAGCTGTGTCTTTGGGTTTCTGCAATGTGGTCTTGTCCTCCCTCTCGGCATATGGATTCAATTTTGGCTCATTGTTTAGTTGTCCAAGGTTGCTTCTGTTTCCATCAGCTACTAGATGAGGTCTCCATGATGGTGCATATGTTAGTCATTGCTCTCATTGCCAGCGAAGGGAATTTATGGTAGACTTTACACTGTTGCTCAAATTGTTAGTTGGGGTCATTCTTGTAGGGCTCTGTACATTTCTCTAGGTTCTGTTTCCTCTTCTAACCTATAATGGCTCCCTCTTTTATAGTCTCTTTCTCTCTTTTCTCTCCTCTGTTCTCCTCTCCTCTCTTCTCAAGTCTATTCCTCCCCTGATCAAATGTTCCTGGACCCACAATCTTTCCTCTCCTCCAATTTTCCTTGTGCTAGTTCCCTCTCCACTCACTACCTGCCAATACCCACCCATATGCTCTGAGGACCTTGTCCCATCCTGATTCTGTGAGTGTCCTTATGTAAAACTGTTAGAATCCTCCATCTATCTTATTTTCTCTGGCAGTTTGATTTGTAGGCTGGTGAACCTTTGCAATATGTCTAAAATCCACATATGAGTGAATACATACCATGTTTCTCTTTCTGTGATTGGGATACCTCATTCAGGATTTCTTCAAGTTCCATCCACTTGTCTGTGAGTTTCAAGATTCCATTGTTTCTGCCCACCCCCACAGAGTAGTATTCCATTGTGTAAATGTGGCAAATCTTCTTTATTTGTACTTCAGTTGAGGGGCATCTAAGTTTATTCCAGGTTCTTGCTATTATAAATAATATTGCTATGAACATAGGTGATCACAATCTCGGTTGCATGGATTGTATCATTTGGGTATATACTTAAGCGGGAGATTACTGGGTCTCCTGGTAGAGTGATTCCCATTATCCTGAGAAACTACCATGCTAGTCTCCAAAATGGCTGTACAAGTTTGCAGTTCCACCTGAAGTGGAGATGTGTACCCATTTCTGCACATCCTCTCAAGCATAAGTTGGCATTGCTGTTTCTAATTTTAGCAATTCTGACAGGAGTAAGATGGTATCACAAAGTTGTTTGAGTTGGCATTTCCTTGACAGCTAAGGATGTTGAATACTTTCTTAAGTGTCTTAAATCATTTTTTATTTCCTCTATGGAGATTTATATCAAATACAGAGTCTCTGTATATTAATTGGTGCTGGCACAGCTGCGGGACAAGACCAGCGGCGGGCGGAAAACCTTACTCAGCATTTTTTGAAGATGCTTTCCTCATCCCATTGTATACTTTTATCTGTTTTGTTAGTATGTGTGTGGGTTAATATCAGGATTTTCTATTCGATTTCATTGAGGTACTTACCTATTTTTGTGCTAATACCATGCTGTTTTCAGGACTACAGCTCTGTAGTAGATCTTAACGTCAGGGATAATGATCCCTCATAAAGTTCCTTTATTACACAGGTCGTTTTGGCTATTCTGGTTCTTTTGGTTTTCAATATAAAGTAGATATTATACTTTCAAAGTCAGTAAAAGATTGTGCTGGGATTTTAATGGAGATTGCATTGAATATGTAGATTGCTGTTGGTAAGACTGCCATTTCTCTATGATTTTTCTACCTATCCATGAGATTGGGACATCTTTACATTTTATGGTATTTTCTTTAAAGACAAAAATTCTTATTATATTGATCTTTCACTTCTTTGGTAAGTGTTACCCCAAGATACTTTATGTTGTTTGTGGCTATTGTGAAGGGTGATGTTTCTCTGATTTCTTTAACAACCCCTGTGTTGACTGAATATGTAATGGCTACAGATTTTTTTTATTCAATCTTGTATCCTCATACTTTACTGAATGTATTTTTCAGCTGTAGGAGAATACTGGTAGAATTTTTTGGTTGCTTATGTAAACTATCATATCATCTGAAAATTGAGAAAGTTTGAGTTCTTCCTTACCAATTTGCATCCCCTTGAACTCCTTTTCTTGTCTTATTTCTTTAGCTAGCCCTTCAATTACAATAATGAACAGATCTGGAGAGATAGGGCAGCCTAGTCTTTTTCCTGATTTTAGAGGAATCACATTACATTTCTCTACATTCAGCTTGATATTTCCCATGGGTTTACTATATATTGCTTTTATTATGTTTACATAAATTCCTGTTATCCCTGATCTCCCCAAGACCTTTAACATGAAAGTATGTTGAATTTTGTCAAAGGTTTTTTCTACATCTAGGGAGATGATCATGTGACTTTTCATTTTCAGTTTGTTTTTATAGTGGTATATTTGATATATTTTCATATGTGAAACCATCCCTGCAAGCCAGAGATGAAGACTACTTGATCATAGTAGATGATTTCTCTGACATGTTCTTTGATTCAGTTTTCCCATATTTTCTTGAGTATTTTTGCATCAATGTGCATGAGGGATATTGGTCTCTAATTTTCTCTCTTATGTATGGCTTTGTGTGGATGGGCATCAAGGTGATTGTAGCCTCATAAAAAGAGTTTGGTAATGAACCTTCTTTTCTATTGTGTGGAACAATTTCAGGAGTATTAATATAGCTCTTCCATGAATTTTTGGTAGAATTCTTTACTGAAGAAGACATCTGGCTCTGGGATTTTTATGTTGGAAGGCTTTCCATTATTACTCCTACTTTGTTAGTTGTTATAGGTCAATTTAAGTTGCTTGTCTATTCTTGATTTAATTCTGGTAAGTAATAGTTATCCAGAAATTTGTCCATACCTTTTGAATTTTCAAATCTTGTGGAGTATAGGTTTTCAAAATATGACCTTAAAATTGTCTGCATTTCCTCAGTGTCGATTGTTATGTACTACTTTTTGTTTCTGATTTTGTTAATTTTCATGTTCTCTCTATGCTTTTTGGTTAGTTTGGATAAAGGTTTCTCTACCTTGCTAATTTTCTCGAAAAACTAACTCTTTGTATAATTTATTTATTTTTTTGCATTGTTTTCCTGTTTTTTATTTATTGTTTTTTAGAGACTCCCATTTCTTTTTGGCTCTGCTGCCTGTCCCACAACTATAACTTGTGGAACAGGTTGGTCTTGAACTCACAGAAATAAGCTTTCATCTGCCTCCTGAGCACCAGCATTAAATTCATTTGCCACCACCACCCAGCTTTTAGTACCTTTTTAAATGTCTTCTTTAAAAATATTACTGTTTTTATCTCTAATTTGCTGTACTCCTATTTTTCTTAGATTTTAATTATTTCATTCCTTTTCTCAAGTAATGCTGATTATTGATTTCTGTGTAGAGCAAAGTGTCTTCTAACTGTGGCTTGTCTTATGCTGTGTAATTGAGAATTGTTTTGAACTCCTAACCCTGCTTCTCATGTACTGTGCTGGGAAGAAAATCCTACACTTCGTTCCAGTTGGGCCCTTGCCTGGTCAGGGAAAAGGAAAATAGACCAGAAAGTGAGTGAACTCCCAAGATCTCTGATTATTGTGGGTCTTATAAATGAAGAGGGATTTGTGCAGTGATTGAGTTCATGTCCCACTTGGGTACTGTTGGAGTCACAGTGCAGAAAGGGAGAGGCAGGATGGAAGCTGAGATTTCCTCCTTCAACAGTAGTTGAGGTTAGCAATGTGGAATTAGATAATCATTCCTAGAAAATCCATCATTATCTCGGAGGGCAGTTTCTTGGAATCCACAAATGAGGGATATCAAGACTTTGGATAGAGGAGAGACCTTATCATGTATACAAATTGCTATAATTACAGTATTTAGCCAAAACCAGTCTGGGTGAACTCTTGGGCACTATGTAACAGGACTATTATTATTTTTTGTTTGTTTGGATGTATAGTGTGAGAGAAAATGTTTGATGAATACTTGGTGTGCTCTAAATGAAACCCCTAGTCTCTGGAGCACATGGCCATGAAGCTATTTTCAGCTTTTCAAAATATTTTTTTCAGATCATAACTACATCATATCCACATACACTTTTCTGCCCACAAGCCCTGCCATGATTACTCAGTGTTCTCTAATCCACAGCCTGCTTTCCTTAAACAGGAGTTTCACATTAAAAACAGTGAATATTAGAAGGTGTCATACTTTTGGCTGCAGTATTTCCCAGCTATGAGGTAAATGGTTACTGGCCAGTAACAATGAGTGTGTAACAAAATGTGCACACAAGGTACACTGTGATTTTAATAATGAGCAGCTTGACTTCCAGGATAGTAGAAGAATGTATACTAAAACACAAACTTTCTGGATTAGGCCGCTATCTGCTGGGTGGGTAGTGCAGAGCTACAAGGACTATGCAATCTGAGTCATTGATTTCTGATTCCCTGGTAGTGGGCTGCAAAATTTTAGGTCCAACTGGGTGGTGCCAGCCAATGCTGGACTCTAAGAAGCCTTCTTTCCATGATTCTCTTTTCCTTATGCTCTATCGAGTTAAGGAAGAACACAGGTTACACTATTCTGAGTGTAGGGTTCTCAAAGCATGTCTGCTCAGATGTCATTTCTGCAAAATTTGTATGGACCATGAGACAGACTGGGGTTCTTTTGGTCCATGTGGTGATCTGGGCATGTACCCTTGTCCTCTGAGCCTTCCTCTCCATGTGTTTCTTGGTTTGGGGGAGACTCCGCAGCCCTGGCATGGGTGTGTGTGTTGCTTATTATATAACTGTCCAGTGTGCATATGCATTCAATGCTGTTGGAGTGCAGTGGGGGCTGACGCTGGATAACTGAAGGTCTGATTTCTTGAAGTTCTGAATATTCCATTCCACTTTCAGGTTTGCCTTATAAATATTTTAGAAAGTAGTAAAAAATGGTGATGCGGATGTCTCTCAGCAATACAAGATTATAATGTTTTTAACTATCTGCTACCAAGAGTTACAATTCTGTGTTAACTGACATTTAATTCCGGTGTACAAAATGTGTCTCTATTCTGCAGAGATATCTCAGGTGTGTATGGTTTTGGGTAGGGAGTTAGGTCAGGGTCTTCACCTTGGGCCATGAACCACTTGGCAGGAAGTTGATTTTAAATTAATCTCCCATGTTGTTTGTGGAGTGCGCATCAGTGCGGCTAGGTTTACCTGAAAAAATAAAGGGGTATAAAGGTCTAGAGAGCCATAGCAGAAGGTCAGCTCCTTTTGCATGGAGAGCTCTAGAACAGGGACATCCTATCTTTGGAATAAATATCCATAGCTACAGGGTCAAAAGTGTCTAAGGGTCACTTTATTTGATTTAATTGGAGTGTTGAAGTCTTTGTTTATTTAATCTCTGTACACATGGATTCATAGATATTTGGATAACATTGGTCAAGATCTCACTTTTCTTGGCTAAGTTTCTTTTGTACTTTATATTAATAGTTGATATTTTTTGACCTTTGCTCTTGGGTTATTCTCTCTATCTCTTTTATTCTTTTACACATATTATACATATTTTGATTGTTGTTGCTTGGTGGTAAGTATAAAAGTCATATTATGTTAGTTTGTGTACTGTGTTTTTATAATTCCATTGAGCATTCTGAGTATTTCCAAAAAAATGTTACTGTGCCTTTGCAATCTGCATTTTGTTATTAATTGTTGTTCATTGTCATTGGATTGTATTCATTTCATGTTACAAAGTTACCATGTATAGGATCTTAAATTTTGATACTTCAAGTTCTGAAAACCATTATATAATTCTTTATTTATTTTGGTTTTATTGTTAATCTGTGGAAGAGTTTTGGTTCTTCAGATAAAACATGTTGTGTATTTTGGCAAGAGACTCAGCACATCTTTTGGGGATGACCAGAGTTCAGATACTTACACTGAACTTCACATCATTATCTACATCCCATAACCTGTATACTTATACAAACCATTTTCTCTCAAACTAATACATACAAAATATAGCAATAAACTTGATAAAATGGTAAAGATTAGTACTATCAATATTATTAGCATAAATTCTAGTCTTGTACACCACAGTTTAGATTTGACACACTGCACTGGAAATTGTAAAGCTACTTCTAGTTGTTCTTAATAATCAAAACATGGATTCAGATATGCGATTAATGATGAAAGATCCTCTGCAGAGCAGTCAATCCCTAGCTCTTATTTCTACTGAAGTACTCATACCAAAGGGGTGGGCAATTCTGATACAAGGAGTCTTACCTCAGAAAACAATGAGCTTTTGTCTTCTTCCTCCTTATATTTCTTTCTCCTCCCAGCCATATCTACCTCCCAATTTCAGGGATAAAGGAATGAGCCACCACTTGTCTCTCTTTCTCTTTTAGACTGGATCAATGTGGTGTAGCCTGGGGTGGCCATGAAATTACAGACATGCACCTGATTATGTCTCCCAAGTGCTAGGATTAAAGGTGTACTCCACCACGGTCTGTCCTCTATGGCTAAGCACTGCATAGCTCCACATTCTATTCTTAAAGCAAGTTTGTGTTTTGTTTATATATGTTTATGGTTGAAGAAGAGAATATTTTCAGGCTGAATTGTGTAATGGTCTTTGCAAGCTCTGCACATTGCATGGAGAGAGAGAGTTTGAAATTCTCCTCTTCAGGAACAGAGCTGGGTCGTCTACTGATAACATGGGAAAGTTACATTGAAATTAATTTCTGACTATGCAATGTTGGCTTTTGCCTTTTGTTCTAGCACTGAGGAAGTAGAAGCAATGGAATCTCTCTGATTTGGAAGTCAGCCTGGTGTACAGAGTAAGTTCCAGGACAGTAGGGGCACAAAGAGAAACTCTGTCTCAAAAATAAAAATAAATAAATAAATAAATAAATAAATGTATCAATAACTATTAGACAGTTTATGAAAAAAAGTATTAGAAAACAACAACAAGATTAATATTAATAATTAATAAGGAATTCCCCAGCAAAGTTTACAAAGCAAGGAATAGGATGGCAGGAGCCACACAGGGAAATTCTGCCAAAAAACCCCAAAAACCAAATAAGTTACTATTTGTGCAGATCTCTGAAATGTCTCGGTCTGGAGTAAAAGCCAGGGCCAAAGGAGGTGCTGGGCTTGGTGTGTCTTTAAGAACACTCTAACCCTTGAGGAAGAGCTCTTGTCAATCAAGCCTCACTAGCCAATCAGGTACACTAAGCCAACCCACCAGTCTCAGGTATGGAAGGAGACTTCCTGGAGCCATGCTGCAGGCTTGCTTTTATATCAGAACAGGCACCAGAGGATTGATTGCTGCTCTGTGAGTGCTGCTGGGGAATGGAGGAGAACAGAAGCTGCAGCATGGTGAGTGAGTGGATTCAGAGGTTGGTATGGGTAGTCATGAATGTCTGTTTTGCAGGCCTTCCAGGAGGATGCTGGGCTTGAATGTGCTGTCAAATTCAGTGTTCTGTAGGGTCTATTGTGGTCCTAGGAGTTTCCCCAACCAGGGTGTGTCCCAGGAATACTTTTCCTTGTGGGCTGCGTCTGTGGAAAAGATTTCTATTATGCAGCAAGGTGAATAAATTCTTTGAAGTCAGCTCCATTATGCTTTTGGTGCACAGGGATGGCAAGTTACCAAAGAAGGAGAGGTTCAGTTTGTCCAGTGCCTTCCAGAAGCTTTGCCCTTCACATCTAAAATTTAGGGGTCAGATACATGCAGAGTTATTACCATTTTTTTTTTGCCATCAAAATAACTTAACTTCTGTTGTTAAGAAATGAATAGAAAGATCTTATATTGCATATCATTCCCATTTCCCTCTCCCTCCCTACCCCAGTGACCTCCCCATCCCATCCCACATACATTTCTCTGGGAGGCTGAGTTCTTTAGGAGGATTCAACAAAACCTGTCATGGCATTTGGGTTTGGTGCTGGCCCTCCTCCTTGTCTCTAGGCTAAGGGCATATTCACACATGGAATTAATTTTGTGTATGCTCTAAATGGCATTCTTTTTCATATATATATATATATATACACACACATACACACACACACACATATATATATATATATATTGATATATTTCTGGATTTTTTTAAATTTTATTTAATTTTATATAACAGTCCAATTAAATGAATACAAACATTTATACACAATATTTGGGAATTTGGGTGTCGTTCTTTCCAAACTACTTCCTGCTGGTAAGGGGCGCTGCCTTGGGGGATTCGAAGAAGATTCAGATATCCTGGCTATAGTGTGTAGGGCTGTTTTGTTCAGCTATTTTGAATGTAGGATCAGCTTGTACTCTGTTTCAGGCGGTCTGGTGTGAGCAAACCACATTAGTCTGGAAGGAATCCACATCTTTTCATTTTCTGTGGAAACAAAAATAGAAATACTTTTCCTCAGTAACTTGTCCTTCAACTTAAATTTTTGGAGTCAAAGCATTTTTTTTTTTTTTAGTTTAATATATTATTTTACATGTCGATCCCAGTTCCCTCTCCCTCCCTCCCTCCCTCGTACCCTCCCCCCAACTTTCCCTCCCTCCTTCCCTCCTTTTTACCCTCTCTTCCCTCTCACATGCACTCTAAATACCCTCCCCTCCCATCCCCGCACCACAATTCCATATGTAGGGGAGTGCCATCCAGTTGGGGTCATGTAGATCTGACAGGTCCTGTGAAGTAGGGACTAGGGCTTCGAGTAGATAAAGACAGATTAGAATAATGAAATAATCAGAAAGTTACATCGTCCTTCACACCAGAGTACCTCAAGATAGCACCAAACTTCAGAGTTCACAGATGATATAATAAAAAAAATTAATGATTAAATCTTTAAATATGTAAGTAGTTGAACATTTTTGCATCATCAATCCTGAGCAGACATGCCAGATATGATAATGTATGCTGTCATCACAGATTTTTAATATTCTATATGTTAATAATGAACTTATCAGTATGTCTTGCATGAAGAAATCTGTCTGGCCAGACATCCTCACCAGCTCCTGAGATATTTACATTATCTTGGGTATTAACACCAATTGCCAATTTAAATAATTTAATTATGTAATTAGATTATCTGTTGCACTTGAGACGATAAGTGCTACCGAATTTCAGGTATCATGGATGCTGTAATCATGGTTTCATATAAATATATAACCAAATAATGAGTTGATGTAACATCATCCACTTACCTATGGTTGCTCCAATTAGACTTATGAACAATGTGGTCCTCATTAATATCAACAATTTAATTACATATTAAAATTAGATAGTCTAAAATACTTGACTCCCACATTGTGGGACAATAATATACTGATCATGGATTATCTAATGATCTATTTTAAGAATTAAATAATAAAATCAGAGGATGAAAGGTTCCAATATTCTGGGCACACACAAGTTGTCTCTCACTTGACTCACACAAGATTGTGTGAAACTCCACGAATTAACTTTTCTTTAATCACAGAGTTGAGTAGAAAATGTGCAAAGGCTTAAATTTCAAGGTGTATCCATGATTTTAGAAGATATCAGATATTTAATATCAGACAGTTGCCTCAAAAGAGATGAACTTCAATCCAATCATCCTTCATTCTACTATAATAAATCAGATATCACCTTCCTGAAGGAAGTTAACAATGGAAAACTCACCTTTGTTGAATAATTGTGAGTCTAATTATCTTTTGTTCCATAGATTTACTTCTTACAAGAGAGAGCATCCATAAACAGAAGACTTTGAAATGTTTCTCCACAGACCATGTTCTCGGAAAATTAGGTAATCTTGAATTTGGTAACCAGTAAAAGCTGTAAGTAAACTTCCAGAGATTTGTCTATGACTTGGTTAGGCGAATCAAATGCTGTCATGAAAAGATTTAGGATATAGTTACCTTGGGAGACTGTAATGTCCCAAGATAACACTTTCTGGAAGCTGCTCTCTGGTCCTTGGCCCATGATACCAGGATACAGACTGCAAGCAGGTTTGACAGGCAAAATTTATGATCCAACTTTCTGTCACATTCTAGTGCCCCTACAACATGCTAAAAGTAGCATGCCCACAGATGAACTAACCTTACAACCTCACTGATTTTCTCACAAAAACAAAGCAGGGTTCTTTCTTTTGAGTTATACATCATAATATATATATATATATATATATATATATATATATATATATATCCATATGGTATTTACCATATACCATATATAACATGCCTATAGTGACATAAGCATGAAAACAAAAACATCATTATGCCAATCAAATACATTGATGGGTATTTAAACCTGTTTTCTATGCCTCAAATTTCTAAGTTCTACAATGGAAACAATACAATTAATTGGCTCTACCATGATCCTTTTCTCTGTATTCTAAATAAAATAAACTCCTCTTCATTCTCTTACCTTGAGGGTAGCTTGATCCCATGGTTTCTCAGAGTTGTTTAGATTTGCGTTTGGCTCATGACTAAGGATTTTGAGCACTGTCTTATGATTCTTTCAGTCATTTTTGATTCCTCAATTGATAGTTCTCTATTAAGTCCTGTACCCCGCTTTCTAATATGGTTATTTAGAGTTATTTATTGTTGGTGGTGTCATGTTACCAGCCCGACAGTGTTACTTAGATGAGATCCCTCATCATGAGGTTATTCAGTCATTCCATTTTTAAAAACAGTCGTGACTGTGTCCTTCATAGGTCACTTCAGTTGCAACATCTCAGAAACTGAGGATGCAAAACAATACAGTTTTTTAATATCGTGTAATCATTCCATTGTTAAAAATCTACTATTATGAAATCAGTAATCACTGGATAACAAAGTGTCCCTCATTCTGTGGGCACTGCTTCTGGTACCAATCTCCTACTGTGTCCATTGAACAGCAACCAAATGAGGGATGACAACATCATTATTTATGCAATCAAGTAAGTTAATAATTGGATAGTCCTGCATACTTACCTTTCATAAGATGGAACCCCACTCCAGTGATTGTCATGGAAGTAGTTCTTAGATAATTAAATAATGCCACACGATTAACTCCCAGGGAGGAATGGCCAGACTCCAGTAATGAACAACAACTTCTTCATCGATTTAAATAATTAATATATAAGGAAAAATGATTGAATGATGACATGGTGGGTGGTGCACACTTAAATCCCACATGGAGTAGTCAGACTGATCTCTTCCTGGAATAATGATTTATTTAATAAATTAAATTGGTTATTATTTTGTTGGCGTTTTATATGAACACTGACAAGATGGCACCAAAGTCCTAAACCTATCGCTGATGTAATGATCTATATACATAGCTACATGATGTAGTAAGGAGATGATGTTACGTCATCAACTCCCAAAATCAGGCTCAAATAGGGACTTAGGGTCCATAACATTATCTGTGTTATAAATATGTTAATAAAATGATGAATTATTAATTAATTTCCTAGTTTAACACTGAAATATGTAAATGTTGTATTAGATGGTTTGAAGTTGTTGTAAAATTTACTTCCATAAGGAGGCTCAAAACACCAGTGATCACTGAATACATAATGACAGATTTTCTTAATTAAATGAATAAACATTAAACAAGTGGATGGTGTTTTATATGTGAAGCCTAAAAGTTGCTCAATACTAAAGAGGCATTGAGTTCTTAATTATAGATTTCAATGAAATAATGAATGAATAAGGAGATAATTTCTCATAAATAACCACTAGAGAGACAACAAAATGATATCAACATAGATTTAAATGAATAAATAAATAATGAAATCACAAGAGACAATTAACACCAACAAGGTTGTTCCAGACTCCACTCTTCCTGGAGTAGGAAAAGACAGATTCGAATAATGAAATAATGAGATAGTTAGATCGTCTGTCACACTTGAGTCACAGAAGGTGTCACCACACTTCAGGGTTCACAGATCATATAATGAAATAATTTGTAATTACGTAATTAAATATGTAAGTCATTGACAATTTTTGTATCATCAATTCCTGGGCAGACTTGCCAGATATGAAAAAGTATTCTGTCATCACGAATTTTTAAAATTCCTTAAGTTAATCGTCAGACAATCATATTGTATTGCGTGATGAATTCTGTTGGACTGACATCATCACCAGCACCTGAATCTATTTTGTGTTGCAGCAGGACCTGAGATATTTGGCCGATTCCGGGCATAGCAGTAGTAGCCAAAATGATGATATCAGCTGAAAAGATGGCTGCAGCAGGGGCATCATCAGCATAGCCTAGAGAGAGATGTTCTTCCGTGTTCTGGGCCATCATCCTTTTGCTAGGTCTCGGTGATGGTGCCGACCTCCTTGTACCACTCCTTCTTCTAGACGTAGATCACAACTGATGTGAAGATGTGGAGGAAGTGGAGGTATTCAACACCCAGACCACGATGCCGGCCCTAGTGGAGTTGTTGTACTTCTCGGAGGACACCATGAAATCTGCTGCACTCCATCATCCAGCATCCCTAGAACTCTGTGAGATGCACATCATTCAGAAAATGCTCTGCCCATGTCTAAAACTTTCCTTACCTTGTCTCTTGACAGATATTTGCACCCTAATTGTAATCGGTGATGGCATTGTCTGTCATTTAAATAAGATAAAGAATTAAATAAATCAGTAATAGCTAACTGTCACAATAAATAGGGGATGTAGCATTTTACTGGCCGGGGTGCATGGCCAGGCTCCAGTCATGAAGGATGTCATCATCATCAATTGAGTCAATGAATCAAAAAATGTGATGATATTGCACATTAACTACACAAGAGGGAGCTTTACAAGTCTCTTCATGGAATGGAGGATTGTTGTTTACATAACTATACAAATATTTACATTATCTTGGGGATTATCACAGATTGTCAACTTAAATATATTAATTATGTAATTAGATGATCTGTGGCACCAGATTCCAGGTGTCATGGATGATATAATCATTGTTTTATATAATTAAATAATCAAATAATGAGTTCATGTAACATCATCCACTTCCCTAAGGTGGCTCCAAACTAGGCTCATGAACGATGCTGTCGTGATTAATTTAAACATTTTAATATTTTAACTACATAATTGATTTTAAGATGGTCTCTAATAATTGCTTCCCACATCGCGTCACCACAATCCACAGATCATGGATTACCTAATGTCCTATTTTAATAATCAAATAACAACATAATCAGAGGATGAAATGGTCTGCCATGCTCCACACAATTGAGTCTCTGTTGACTCCCACATGATTGTGGGAAACTCCCAGGTTCATCCCTTATTTAATCGCAGATCAGAGTAGTAACATGTTTAAAGGCTGAACTGTCATTGTGTATGCAGGGTTTTTAGAAGATATCACATACTTAATGTTGGGCGGCTGCCTCAAAAGAGATGGATGGAAATCCAACAATCCCTAAGTCTACTCTAACAAATGGATTATCACCTTCCTGAAGTAAGTCAACAATGGAAAACTCACCTTTTGATGAATAATTGTGAGTCTTATTATCTTTTGTTACATAGTTTACTTCTTAGGAGAGAGAGTATTCATAAACAAAAGACTTTGAACTGTTTCACCACAGACGATGTTCTCTGTTGATTACGTAATCTTGAATTTGGTAACCAGGAAAAGCTGTAGGTACCTTCCAGAGGTATGGTAATGACTTGTTTAGTCGAATCAAATGCTGTCATTAAAACTTTCAGGAGATAGTTATCTTGGGAGACTGTAATGTCCCATGATAACACTTTCTGGAAGCTGCTCTCTGGTCCTTGGCCCATGATTCCAGGATACAGAATGCAAGCAGGGTTCCAGGCAACATTTATCAACCAACATTCTGTCACATTCTAGTTCCCGTCCCACATGCTAAAAGGACTATACCCACCAATGAACTAACCTTACAGCCTCACTGATTTTCTCACAAAAACAAAGCAAGGCTCTTTCTTTGAGTTCTACATATTTACCAGTCTGTCAAGCTACAAAATGCCTACAGTGACATAAGCATGAAAACAAACGCATCATTGTGCCACTCATGTACAATGATGAGTAATTTAAACCTGTTTTCTCTGCTTCAATTTTCTAATTTCTAGAATGGAAACAATATAATTAATCGCCTCTACCATAATCCTATTCTCTTTATTGAAAATAAAATAAACTCCTCTTCATTCGCTTACCATTAGAGGAGCTTGATCCCATGTTTCTCAGACTTGTTTAGATTTGCATTAGGCTGATGCTTAAGGATTTTGAACAGTGTCTTATGTTTCTTTCACTCATTTTCGATTCCCCAATTGACTGTTCTCTATAAAGTCCTGTACCCCACTTTCTTATATGGTTGTTTAGAGTGATTTATTGTTGATGGTGTGTCATTTTATCAGCCCGACAGAGTTCATTAGATGACATTCCCTGATCAGGAGATTATTCAGTTATTCCATTTTTAAAATCGGTGATCACTGTGTCCTTCATGGGTCAGTTCTGTTGCAACATCTCAGAAACTGATGATGCGAAACAGTACAGTTTTATAAAATCGTGTAATTATTCGATTGTTAAAAATCTACTATTACGTAATCAGTAATCACTGTATAAGACAGTGTACACCATTCTCTGGGCACTGCTTCTGGTACCGATCTCCTGCTGTGTCAATCCCACAGCAGCCAAATGACGGATGACACCATCATTACTTACGCCATCAAATAAGTTAATAATTTGATAGTCCTCCATACTTAACTTTCATAAGATGGAACCAAACTCCAGTGATTGTCAAGGAAATAGTACTTAGATAATTAAATAATGCCACGTGATTACCTCCCATGGAGGAATGGCCCGACTCCAGTCAAGAAGAACAATGTCTTAATTGATTCAAATAATTAATATATAATGAAAAATGATTGAATAATGACATGGTGGTGCATACTTAAATCCCACATGGAGTAGTCAGAATGATCTCTTCCTGGAATAATGATGTTTTTAAAAAAATAAATTGATAATTAATTAGTGGGCCTTTTATATTAACACTGATGAGATGGCACCAAAGTCCTAAACCTATCGCTGATTTAAAGATCTAATTATATAGGTAAATGGTGAAGTAATGAGGTGATATTACATCATCAACTCCCAAAATCTGACTCCAAAAGGGACTGATGTTCCATAACATTACCTGTATTTTAAATATGTAAATTAAATGATGAATTATTACTTAATTTCCTAGTTTAACAGTCAAAGAAGTAAGTGTAGTATCAGATGATGTGATGGTCTGGCACAATGGTCTCACCCAAGGAGGCTCAAAACTCCAGTGATCACTGAATACATGATGAAAGATTTCATAATTAAATGAATAAACATTAAACAAGTGGATGTTGTTTTATGCGTGAAGCCTAATTGATTGCTCAATACTGAAGAGTCATTGAGTTCTTAATCATAGATTTGAACAAAAAAAAGAATGAATAAAGAGATAATTTCTCATAAATAACCCCTAGAGAGATAACAAATAGATATCAACATTGATTTAAAGAAAGAAAGAAAGGGAGAAAGAAAGAAAGGAAGAAAGAAATCACAAGAGTCAATTTAACACCAACAAGGTGGATCCAGACTCCATTCTTCCTGGAGTACAAAAAGACAGATTTGAGTAATAAAATAAACAGATATTTACATTGTCTGTCACACTTGAGTCACACAAGCTGGAAACAACCTTCAGGGATCACAGATTATATAATGATAGAATTTAATAATTACATCTTTAAATATATAAGTTTTTGACCTTTTTTTTGTATCTTCAAACCCTGGGCAGACTTGACAGATATGGAAATGTATGCTGTCATCAAGGATTTTTAAAATGCCATAAGTTAATGGTCAAATAATCATACTGTCTTGCATGATGGTTTCTGTTGGCCTGACATCATCACCAGCACCTGAATCTCTGTTGTGGTGCTGGAGGATCTGAGATAATGGGCCCATTCCTGGCTTAGAAGTAGTAACCAAGATGTTGCTATCAGCTAAAAAGAAGGCTGCAGCTGGGGCATAACCAGAACACCTGAGAGAGAGATGTTCTTCCGTGTTCTGGGTCATCATCCTCTTGCCAGGTCTCGGAGATGGTGCTGACCTCCTAGTGCCACTACTTCTTCTCATGGTAGATCACAACCAATGTGGAGGAACAGCAGGTAGTCAACACCAAGACTAACATGGCGGCCTTGGTGTAGTCCTTGTTCTTCTCGAATGGCCCCGAGCAATCTTCTGGACTCAATTATCCAGCATCCTTTTTACTATGGGAGATGCATAAATCATTCAGAAAAGGTTGTGCCCATGTCTACATATTTCCTAACCTTGTCCCTGACAGATATTTGCACACTAATCGTAATCGGTGAGGGCATTGTCTGTCAATTACATAATTTAAAGAATTAAATAAGTCAGTAATAGCTAATATTCACAATAAATAGGTGATGTAGAATTTTACTGGGAGGGAAGCATGGCCAGATCCAGTCATGAAGGATGTCATCATCCTCAATTGAATCAATGTATCGTAAAATGTGATGATATTGCACATTATCTCCACAAGAGGAAGCTTTACAGGACTCTTCATGGAATGGAGGATTTTTGGTTTACATAAATTTATAAATAGTTACATTATCTTGGGTATTAACACAGACTGTCAATTTAAACACTTTAATTATGTAATTAGATGATCTGTGGCACCAGATTCCAGGTGTCATGGATGATATAATCATTATTTTATATAGTTAAATAATCAAACAATAAGTTCATGTAACATCATCCACTTTCCTAAGGTGGCTCCAAACCAGGCTCTTGGACGATGCTGTCATGATTAATTTAAATATTTCAACTACAATATTGATATTTAGATGGTCCATAATAATATCTTCCCGCATCTTGGAATCCACTGATCATGGATTATCTAATGTCCTATTTTAATAATCAAATAACAACATAATCAGATGATGAAATGGTCTGCCATACTCGACACAATTGACTCTCACTGACTCCCTCATAATTGTGGGTAACTCCCAGGTTCATCCCTTATTTAATCAGAGAGCAGAGTCGTAAAATATTTAAATTCTGAAACGTCATTGTGTATGCAGGGTTTTTGGAAGATCCTACATATTTCATATTGGACGGCTGCCTCAAAAGAGGTGTACTGCAATCGAATAATCCCTATGTCTACTCTAACAAATGGATTATCACCATCCTGAAGGAAGTAAACAATGTCAAACTCACCTTGTGATGAATAATTGTGTGTCTTATTATCTTTGTTTCCAAAGTATTAATTCTTATGAGAGAGAGAATTCATAAAGAGAAGAAATTGAATGTTCTCTGATAATTAGGTAATCTAGAATTTGGTGACCAGTAAATGCTGTAGTCAAACTTCCAGAGATTTGGCTATGACATGGTTAGGGGAATCAAATGCTGTCATCGAAAGTTTTAGGAGATAGATATCTAGGGAGATAACACTTTCTTGAAGATGCTCTCTGGTTCTTGGCCCATGATAACAGAATACAGAATGCAAGCAGGGTTGCCAGGCAACATTTATGAACCAACATTCTGTCACATTCTAGTGCGCCTCCCACATGCTAAAAGGAGCATACATAAAGATGAACTAACCTTACAGCCTCACTGATTTTCTCACAAAAACAAAGCAGGGCTCTTTCTTTTGGGTTCTACATATTTACCTGTCTCTCAAACTACAACATGCCTATAGTGACATAAGCATGAAAATGAATGCATCATAATGCCATTCAAGTACAATGATGAGTATTTTAAACCTTTTTTCTATGCTTCAATTTTCTAATTCCTAGAAAGGATACAATACAATGAATTGCCGCCACCTTAAACCTTTTCTGTTTTTTGAAAATAAAATAATCCCTCTTCATTAACTGCCATTTAGAGGAGCTTGATTCCATGTTTTCTCGGCATTGTTTAGAATTGAATTGGTCCAGAACAGCAAGGGCCGGGGCGCTGGGCGGGGGCCGGGGCCGGGGCCGGGGCGTCTTTTCCATGTCTCTCTTCCACAGAGAAAAGACACACAAACAAGCAAAAAGCCTCTCACATTATGTATTTGTTGAAGAACTCCTGCCCTCATTCCCATACACAATTGGTTATGGCTAGGAACATAAGGAATGGTCCCTGTCAGTTTTTTTAATAGATTGAACACTTAATTAACTATATCCTTCTCAGACCTGATAGTTTTGATGGCTGGGCTAACCATAATTTGTCAGCCTGGCACTGTTAGGCAGCATTAATATGGCTCTTAAAAAAGGATTTAAAATCATATAAGTAATTTTTGAATATTTATTTATTAATTATGCATACAGTGTTCTGCCTTCATGTGTCAGCAGGCGAGAAGCGATAGTCAGATCTCATTACTGATGTTTGTGAGCCACAATGTAATTGCTGTTGATTGAACTCAGGACTTCTAGAAGAGCAGCCAGTATTCTTAACCAGTGAGCCATCTCTCTAGCCCAAGAAATATACGTCTTAAAATATATTAAATTAATTTACAATATAAAAATTCATAGCTTAACTTTTAATCAAGTTCTGATAAGCTAATCTTGCAGGGAATCCCACCTGTTTATTCACAAACTCAATGTTTTATGATTTATGTTGGGTGTCATCAAAGTGTAAATATGAAGGATATTTCATCAGGCCTAAAGCACCACTGACCGTTCTGTACATGGATGTCTCTTTACAGTAGAAAAATGTACAAGTTTGTAACCCAAATCTGTAGTTTTTGCTAGGAGTCAAACACATAAGTACATTCCTGCTGTTTTATAGATACCCAATATCTGCTTTTTCTACAATATAGATTTCAGTACAGAGTAGTGATGATAATATATCTCAAAGTTATGTTCCAAATTTAACCATGTCTCAGTAGATTTGTCCTTCTGGCAGATGAGCATCAGTTACTGACTACATTCTGCTCCTAAATACTGCTCTGGACTTACTGTGAACCAGCACAGCCAATGTGAATCTTCAACAGGGTCTATAAACTAATGCTTCTGATAAATGTGCAATGTGCTACAGCCCCCCTCCTTTTTCTACGTTTTTGTATTGGTTTTATATAGCATTTTAGCCATCTCATGCCCAAGAAAACACTGCAACGTAAGCAGGAAGTAGTACGGGAAAAGAATACATTGCACCTTTTCCCTGGTTGAGAGGCTATATCAAAAGTAAACAAAAGTAAACTCCTATACATAGGAGGCAATGTGAGTAACCTGTACACCAAAAACCACCAGAAGTCTTTGACCTATTGGAGGCCCAAAAATTGGGCCTCTAATGTTTGTTGCAAAGAGGAAATGTGATGGAAAAATTAATAACTAAAAGTTATAAAAATTAGGGCTTATTGCAAGAAGGAAAAAATAATGAGAACAAGAATTTCTGCCAATAGATAAATCCCTGACTACAGAGTACAGAACCCACATCCTGTTCTCAGGAGAAGAAGTAAAAAACAAAGAAAAAACACCAACTTTTCAGGTGTGCTTATCAGTCTTGCCTAAACAAATGATGGATAATATTAACTTAGTTTCATGATGACCTTGTAAATAAATTTGTACTCTATGAACTGCCTGTATCTTGGAAACTTTGTGAACAGAGATTAGTGGTCTCAAGTTTCCCTTTCTGTTTACCCTGTTATAAACCCCTCACAATTTTAAGCCACTACCTTACTTTTCTGACATAGTGAGGTCCCAGCTGGTTTGACTTTTACCAGTAAAAACCATTTGCTTTTGCAGCCAGGAGTCACTTCCTTGGAAGTTGAGGAAACCAGTAGGCATATGCTGCTGCTCAAGGAGGCTTTATAGAACTCCAGGTGACAGCTATTTGAAAATCAAAACACTGTTGTGCCAGCGACATGCCTGTACTACTTCCTGCTTACTTTTGCAGTGTTTTCTTAGCTGCAAGTAGGCTAAAATGCTAGACAATACCAACAAAAGGACGTGGGATTCAGGAAATGGACCATTTATCAGAGGCATCAGTTTGTAGACCCTGTTGAAGATTCACCTTGGCTGGGCTGCTTCACAGTAAGTAGTGAGAGCACTATAGAGGAGCAGGGTGGAATCAGCAACTGATACTCATCTGCCAGAAGCACAAATCATCTGAGACATGTTTAAACTGGGAACAAAGGTTAAAATGTATATATTTAATTGGAACTCTTTGTTCCTTACCTTTGGTGATCAAGGAAGAAAGCAAAACCAGGGAGAAAATTCCACCCTCGGGATAGCTGTATTAATCTGCAGTCCTTTCGACCTGTAAGAAGTGGATAAAAGCTTTATGACATTTGACCCTCTGAAGCCTATATGAACTGTGTTATATAAAAAGACATAAAAGTTTTAGCTATATTATCATCACCAGTCTGTGCTGAAATCCAAATTGTACAAAAAGTAGGTTTTGGGTATCTATAAAACAACAGGAATGAACTTATGCCTTTGAGTACTAGCAAAATTTACAGATTTGGGGTAGAAGCTTTTTCTTCTGTCAAGAGCGATCCATGTATAGATTGGTCAGTGGTGCCTTAGGCCTAATGAAACATCCTTCATATTTACACTTCGATGACACCCAATATAAATCATAAAACTTTGAGTTTGTGACTAAACAGCTGGGAGTCCCTGCTCTATTAGCTTATCAGAACTTGATTAAAAGTTAAGCTCTGAATTTTTATATTGTAAATTAATTTTTTATATCTTTAAGAAGTATATGTCTTGGGCTAGAGAGATGTGGCAGAGGTTAAGAGTACTGGCTGCTCTTCTAGAAGTCGTGAGTTCAATCCCCAGCAACTACATTGTGGCTCACATACATTTATAATGTGATGTGGTATCCTGTTTGGGTGTGCAGACATGCATGCAGGCAGAACACTATATGCATAATTAATAAATAAATGTTCAAAAGAGACTTATATATCTTTATATTTTTAAATTCTTATTTAGGAGCCATATCAAGGCTGCCTCTATTGCCAAGCTCACAAAGATTTGGTTAGCCAAGCCATCAATAGAATTAGAGATTTGAGAAGGATAAACTATATGTTACTTTGAATCTATTAAAAAATCACAGGGACCATTTCTTGTATTCTTAGCCATATCCAATTTTCTATGACATTGAGGGGAGAAATTTTTCACCAATTACATAATGTGAGAGTTTTTTTCCCCCTATGGAAACTGGAATTGGAAAAGTCTGAACTTATTTTGTCTAGGCAAAAGTTCAGACAATTTTCCAGTACCCTGCATCCTCTACACAGTCCCAGCTGGGTCCTATCATGCTGCAGGCAGTGTGTTTCAGCATCTTGCTCCCTGGTCAGTGTCATCACAATCCATGGTGCCCCACAATGTTCTTTAGAGACCTTTCTTTGGTCATTGTTAGACTCTGTGATTCTTTGTCTGAAATTATTACAGTTTTTTATTTAATATTTAAATGTCTTATTCTACAGATCTCTGTAGTATTAGAAGTCTTTCTAGGTAGATCTTAATAGACAACTTGGTTTTCAGTTACTCGATTTAAGCTTAAACTTTTAGAATATGTATAGGAGACAGAGTGAGGTTTATTCCTGTTATTAATCATTAATACTTAGTTTGACTATAACCAAAAGTTAATCTATAAGGATGGCTGGTAACTTGTGTTTCTTAACATTTTATAATGGTTACCAGATTTTATAAAACTAGAACTTTGCATTGTCAGTATTAGCTTTAAAAATACTGATTTTCATTTGAAAATCATTTTAGGGAAACATAAAACAGCTATGTGATTCAGTTTATCTAAATAACTTATGCTTACCAAATTTAGCAAAAACAAGGATGGATTGCCATCTGTATCATAAAATAAATGAGCTTCTCAACTTTTGGTTAGTATATACAGTGTATGGCTATGATCATAAATTTTAGCCCTTTAATTTAAGTACAAATATTAACAATGTAATAAAGAACAAATATAATGTAACCTTCTGAATTTAAACATATAAAAAAACTGTTTAATAAAACAATTAAATATCCTGTACTGACTTCTTATAATATCAAATAATTTTAGCATCCTTTATGTCTTTAAACCCACTGAAACCTTGGTGCCTGTTAAGTTTATGTTAATTTCCAGTGTTAATAATTGTAACTTTTTAACTAGTTCCATACTGGCAGGGAAGCATGGCCAGACTCCAGTTATGAAGGATGTCATCATCATCAATTGAGTCAATGAATCATAAAATGTGAAGATATTGCACATTATCTCCATAAGAGGGAGCTTTACAGGTCTCTTCATGGAATGGAGGATTGTTGTTTACATAACCGTACAAATATATACATTATCTTGTTGATTAACACAGAATTTCATTTGAAATTCATTAATTATGTAATTAGATGATCTGTGGCACCAGATTCCAGGTGTCATGGACGATATAATCATTGTTTTATGTAATTAAATAATCAAATAATGAGTTCATGTAACATCATCCACTTCCCTAAGGTGGCTCCAAATCAGGCTCATGAACGATGCTGTCGTGATTAATTTAAATATTTTAACTACATAATTGATACTAAGATGGTCTATAATAATTGCCTCCCACATCGCGTCACCACAATCCACTGATCATGGATTATCTAATGTCCTATTTTAATAATCAAATAACAACATAATCAGAGGATGAAATGGTCTGCCATATTCCACACAATTGACTCTTTGTTGACTCCCACATGATTGTGGGAAACTCCCAGGTTCATCCCTTATTTAATCGCAGATCAGAGTAGTAACATGTTTAAAGGCTGAACTGTCATTGTGTATGCAGGGTTTTTAGAAGATATCACATATTTAATGTTGGGCGGCTGCCTCAAAAGAGATGGACTGAAAGCCAATAATCACTGAGTCTACTCTAACAAATGGATTATCACCTTCCTGAAGAAAGTCACCAATGGCAAACTCACCTTTTGATGAATAATTGTGAGTCTTATTATCTTTTGTTCCATAGTTTTACTTCTTAGCAGAGAGAGTATTCATAAACAGAAGACTTTGAACAGTTTCTCCACAGACTACGTTCTCTGATGATTAGGTAATCTTGAATTTGGTAACCAGTAAAAGCTGTAGGCACACTTCCAGGGGTGTGGCTATGACTTGTTTAGGTGAATCACATGCTGTCATTAAAAGTTTTAGGAGACAGTTATCTGGGGAGACTGTAATATCCCATGATAACACTTTCTCGAAGCTGCTCTCTGGTCCTTGTCCCACGATACCAGGATACAGAATGCAAGCAGGGTTGCCAGGCAACATTTATGAACCAACATTCTGTCACTTTCTAGTGCCCCTCCCCCATGCTAAAAGGTGTATACCCATGGATGAACTAACCTTACAGCCTCACTGAGTTTCTCACAAAAACAAAGCAGGGCTCTTTCTTTTGAGTTGTGCATATTTACCAGTCTCTCAAGCTACAACTTGCCTATAGTGACATAAGCATGAAAACGAAAACATCATTGTGCCATTCAAGTACAATGATGAGTATTTGAAACCTGTTCTCTATGCTTCAATTTTCTAATTTCTAGAACGGAAACAATACAATTAATCGCCTCTAACATGATCCTTTTCCCTTTATTGAAAATAAAATAAACTCCTCTTCATCCCCTTCCCTTGAGAGGAGGTTGATCCCCTTGTTTTCCAGAGTTGTTTAGATTTGCATTAGCCTGAGGATTAAGGATTTTGAGCAGTGTCTTCTATTTCTTTCAGTCATTTTGGATTCCTCAATTGACTGTTCTCTATTAAGTCCTGTACCCTGCTTTCTAATATGGTTATTTAGAGTTATTTATTGTTGGTGGTGTGTCATGTTATCAGCCCGACAGAGTTCAATAGATGAGATTCCCTGATCAGGAGATTATTCACTTATTCCATTTTTAAAATCGGTGGTCACTGTGTCCTTCATGGGTCAGTTCTGTTGCAACCTCTCAGAACCTGATGATGCAAAACAGTATAGTTTTTTTTTTAAATCGTGTAATCATTTGATTGTTAAAAATCTACAATTACGTAATCAGTAATCACTGTATAAGGCAGTGTCCCCCATTCTCTGGGCCCTGCTTCTGGTACCGATCTCCTCCTGTGTCAATCCCACAGCAGCCAAATGACAGATGACACCATCATTACTTACGCAATCAAATAAGTTACTAATTGGATAGTCCTCCATACTTAACTTTCAAAAGAGGGAACCGAACTCCAGGGATTGTCAAGGAAGTAGTACTTAGATAATTAAATAATGCCACGTGATTACCTCCCATGGAGGAATGGCCCGACTCCAGTCAAGAAGAAAACATCTTCATCGATTTAAATAATTAATATATAATGAAAAATGATTGAAAAATGACATGGTGGTGCACTCTTAAATCCCAAATGGAGTAGTCAGACTGATCTCTTCCTGGAATAATGATGTTTTTAGAAAATTAAATTGATAATTAATTAGTGGGCCTTTTATAGAAACACGGACGAGATGGCACCAATGTCCTAAACCTATTGCTGATGTAAAGATCTATTTACATAGCTAAATGATGAAGTAATGAGATGATATTACATCATCAACTCCCAAAATCTTACTCCAAAAGGGACTTATGATCCATAACATTACCTGTATTTTAAATACGTAAATTAAATGATGAATTATTACTTAATTTCCTAGTTTAATAGTTAAAGATGCCAGTGTAGTATTAGATGACGTGATGGTCTGGTGTAGAGCGCTAATGCTTGCCCGCAAGAACGAATGCTCAATAACAGGATTCATCTGCAACTATGTTTAATGCGTGGCTCATTACAGGAAGTTGAGGGAAGAACCCGAGGAGGAAAATGGGCTCTGCTTATATAGAGGAGCTGTGTCCGTTACTGACAGTTGCAGAGGAGCTGTGTCCGTAACTGACGTTGCACAGGAGCTGTGTCCGTTATTGACAGGTGCAGCACAGCTGTGTCCATTACTGACAGGTGCAGCCTATAATGGTCGTAACAGTCACCCCATGACGTGAATCACACATCCGCGCCTTGCTGGCTTATGGACAGGAAACCGGTGCTATCATCGGGAATGAGATGATATTATATCATCAACTCCCTAAATCTGAGTCCAAAGGGGATTTATGGTCCATAACATTACCTGTATTTTAAATACGTAAATGATGAATTATTACTTAATTTCCTAGTTTAACAGTTGAAAAATCAAGTGTAGTATTAGATGACGTGATGGTCTGGTACAACGGTTTCCCGTAATGAGGCTCAAAACTCCAGTGATCACTGAATACATAATGACAAATTTTCATAATTAAATGAATAAACATTAAACAAGTGGATGGTGTTTTATGCGTGAAGCCTAAATGATTGCTCAATACTGAAGAGCCATTGAGTTCTTAATCATAGATTTGAAGCAAAAATGAATGAATAAAGTCATAGTTTCTCATAATTAACCCCTAGAGAGATAACAAAATAATATCAACATTGATTTAAATAAAGAAAGGAATAAAGAAAGAAAGAAAGAAAGACAGTAAGAAAGACAGAAAGAAAGAAAGAGAGAATTCACAAGATACAATTTAACACCAACAAGGTGGATCCAGACTCCACTCTTCCTGGAGTAGAAAAAGACAGATTTGAATAATGAAATAATCAGATAATTTAGATCGTCTGTCACACTTGAGTCACACAAGGTGGCCCCAAACTTCAGGGATCACAGATAATATAATGAAAGAATTTAATAATTACATCTTTAAATATGTAAGCCGTTGACATTTTTTTGTATCATCAATTCCTGGGCAGACTGTCTAGGTATGAGACTGTACGCTGTCATAAGCATTTTTAAAATGCCATCAGTTAACCGTCAGATACTCATAATGTCTTGCCTGATGAATTCTGTTGGCCTGACCTCATCACAAGCACCTCAATCTCTGTTGTGGTGCATCAGGACGTGAGATAGTGGGCCCAATCCTGGTATAGCAGTAGTAGCCACAATGTTGATAACAGCTGAAAAGATGGCTGCAGCAGGGGCATTGATAGCATAGCTGAGAGAGAGATGTTCTTCCGTGTTCTGAGTCGACATCCTTTTGCCAGGTCTCGGTGATGGTGCCACTCCTTCTTCTCATGGTAGATCACAACCGATGTGAAGATGTGGAGGAAGAGCAGGTAGTCAACAACCAGCCCACCGTGCCGGCCTTGGTGAAGTCCTTGTACCTCTCAGAGGGCACCGTACAACCTTCTGGACTCAATCACCCAGCATCCTTCGTACTCTGGGAGATGCATAGATCATGTAGAAAATGCTCTGCCCATGGCTACAACGTTCCTAACCTTGTCCCTGACAGATTTTTGCACCCTAACCGTAATCGGTGATGGCACTGTCTGTCATTTACATAATTTAAAGAACTAAATAAGCCACTAATAGCTAACTGTCACAATAAATAGGGAATTTAGCATTTTACTGGTAGGGAATCATGGCCAGACTCCAGTCATGAAGGATGTCACCATCATCAATTGAGTCAATGAATCATACAATGTGAAGATATTGCACATTATCTCCACAAGAGGGAGCTTTACACGCCTGTTCATGGAATGGAGGATTGTTGTTTATATAACCATACAAATATTAATATTATCTTGGGGATTAACACAGATTGTCAATTTAAATACATTAATTATGAAATTAGATGATCTGTGGCACCAGATTCCAGGTGTCATGGACGATATAATCATTGTTTTATATAATTAAATAATCAAATAATGGGTTCATGTAACATCATCCACTTCCCTAAGGTGGCTCCAAACCAGACTTGTGATCGATGCTGTCGTGATTAATTTAAATATTTTAACTACATAATTGATATCAAGATGGTCTATAATAATTGCCTCCCACATCGTGTCACCACAACCCACTGATCATGGATTATCTATTGTCGTATTTCAATAATCAAATAACAACATAATCAAAGGATGAAATGGTCTGCCATACTCCACACAATTGACTCTCTGTTGACTCCCACATGATTGTGGGAAACTCCCAGGTTCATCCCTTATTTAATCGCAGAGCAGAGTAGTAACATGTTTAAATGCTGAACTGTCATTGTGTATGCAGGGTTTTTTTTAGAAGATATCACATATTTAATGTTGGGCAGCTGCCTCAAAAGAGATGGACTGAAAGCCAATAATCACTGAGTCTACTCTAACAAATGGATTATCACCTTCCTGAAGAAAGTCACCAATGGCAAACTCACCTTTTTATGAATAATTGTGAGTCTTATTATCTTTTGTTCCATAGTTTTACTTCTTATGAGAGTTTCATAAACAGAAGACTTTGAACTGTTTCTCCACAGACTACGTTCTCTGATGTTTAGGTAATCTTGAATTTGGTAACCAGTAAAAGCTGTAGGCACACTTCCAGGGGTGTGGCTATGACTTGTTTAGGCGAATCACATGCTGTCATTAAAAGTTTTAGGAGATAGTTATCTTGGGAGACTATATTGTCCCATGATAACTCTTTCTTGATGCTGCTCTCTATTCCTTGTCCCATGATACCAGGATACAAGCAGGGTTGCCAGGCAACATTTATGATCCAAAATTCTGTCACATTCTAGTGCCCCTCCCACATGCTAAAAGGAGTATACCCACCGAAGAAGTAACCTTACAGCCTCATCGAGTTTCTCATAAAAACTTAGCAGGGCTCCTTCTTTTGAGTTCTACATATGTACCAGTCTCTCAAGCTACAACTTGCCTATAGTGACATAAGCATGAAAACGAAAGCATCATTGTGCCATTCAAGTACAATGATGAGTATTTTAAACCTGTTTTCTATCCTTCAATTTTCTAATTTCTAGAACGGAAACTACAATTAATCGCCTCTAACATAATCCTTTTCCCTGTATTGAAAATAAACTCCTCTTCATCCTCTTTCCTTTAGAGGAGCTTGATCCCGTGGTTTCTCAGAGTTTTTTAGATTTGAATTAGGCTGAGGATTAAGGATTTTGAGCAGTGTCTTATGTTTCTTTTGGTCATTTTGGATTCCTCAATTGACTGTTCTCTATCAAGTCCTATACCCCACTTTCTAATATGGTTATTTAGAGTTATTTATTGTTGGTGGTGTGTCATGTTATCAGCCCGACAGTGTTCATTAGATGAGATTCCCTCATCAGGAGATTATTCAGTTATTCCATTTTTAAAATCGGTGGTCACTGTGTCCTTCATGGGTCAGTTCTGTTGCAACCTCTCAGAAACTGATGATGTAATATAGTGCAGTTTTTTAAAACATTCATTTTTTAACATTTTAAAACAATCATTCGATTGTTAAAAATCTACTATTACGTAATCAGTAATCACTGTATAAGGCAGTGTACCCCATTCTCTGGGAACTGCTTCTGGTACCGATCTACTCCTGTGTCAATCCCAAACCAGCCAAATGACGGATTACACCGTCTTTACTTACGCAATCAAATAAGTTTATAATTGGATAGTCCTCCATACTTAACTTTCAAGAGATGGAACCAAACTCCAGTGATTGTCAAGGAAGTTGTACTTAGATAATTAAATATTGCCATGTGATTAACTCCGATGGAGTAATGGCCCGACCTCAGTCAAGAAGAACAACATCTTCATCGATTTAAATAATTAATATATAATGAAAAATGATTGAATAATGACATGGTGGTGCATACTTATATCCCACATGGAGTACTCAGACTGATCTCTTCCTGGAATAATGAGGAATTTAAAAAATTAAATTAATAATTAATTAGTGGGCCTTTTATATTAACACTGACGAGATGGCACCAAAGTCCTAAACCTATCGCTGATGTAAAGATCTATTTATATCAAATTCTAGTGCCCCTCCCACATGCTAAAATGAGCATATCCACCGATGAACTCACCTTACAGCCTCAGTGATTTTCTCACAAAAACAAAGCAGGGCTCTTTCCTTTTAGTTATACATCATATTTAACAGTCTCACAAATTACAACACGCCTATAGTGAAATAAGCATGAAAACAAAAGCATCATTATGCCATTCAAGTATATTGATGAGTATTTTAAACCTGTTTTCTATGCTTCAATTTTCTAATTTCTGGAATGGAAACAATACAATAAATGACCTCTACCATAATCCTTTTCTCTTTATTGAAATTAAAGTAAACTCTTCTTCATTCTCTTACCTTTAGAGGAGCTGGATCCCATGGTTTCTCGAAGTTGTTTTGATTTGCCTCTAGCTGATGACTAAGGATTTTGAGCAGTGTCTTATGTTTCTTTCAGTCATTTTGGATTCCTCAATTGATAGTTCTCTATTAAGTCCTGTACCCTGCTTTCTAATATGGTTACTTAGAGTTATTTATTGTTGGTGGTGTCATGTTCTCAGCCCGAGAGATTTCATTAGATGAGATTCCCTGATGAAGAGATTATTCAGTTATTCCAATTTAAAAATTGGTGGTGACTGTGTCATACATGGGTCAGTTCTGTTTCAAGCTCTCAGATGATGATGTGAAAAAATACAGTTATTTTTTTGAATCGTGTATTCATTCGATTGTTAAAAATATATGATTGCATAATCAGTAATCACTGGGTAATACAGTGTCCCTAATTTTCTGGGCACTGCTTCTGGTACCGATCTCTTGCTGTGTCAGTCCCACGGCAGCCAAATGACCGATGACACCATCATTACTTATACAATCAAGTAAGTTTATAATTGGATAGTCTTGCATAATTAACTTTCATAAGGTGGAACCAAACTCCAGTGCTTGTCAAGGAAGTAGTACTTAGATAATTAAATAATGCCACACGATTAACTCCTAGGGAGGAATGGCCAGACTCTTGTCACGAAGAACAGCATCTTCATCGATTTAAATAATTAACATATACTGAAAAATGACTGAATAAAGACATGGTGGTGCATACTTAAATCCCACATGGACTCATCAGACTGATCTCTTCCTGGAATAATGATTTATTTAAAAAATAAAATTGATAATTAATTAGTTGGCATTTTAGATTAACACTGACGAGGTGGCACCAAAGTCCTAAACCTATCGCTGATGTAATGATCTATTTACATAGCTAAATGATGAAGTAATGAGAGGATGTTACATTATCAACTCCCAAAATTTGACTCCAAAAGGGACTCAAGGTCCCTAACATTATCTGTATTTTAAAAATGTTAATTAAATGACAAATTATTACTTAATTTCCTAGTTTAACAGTTAAATTAGTAAGTGTAATATTAGATGATATGATGGTCTGGTACAATTTCCTCCCATAAGGAGGCTCAAAACACCAGTGATCATTGAATACTTAATGACATATTTTCATAATTGAATGAATAAACATTAAAGAAGTGGACGGTGTTTTATACGTGAAACCAAAAAGATTGCTCAATACTGAAGAGCCATTGAGTTCTTAATCATAGATTTGAACAATAAAATGAATGAATACACAGATAATTTCTCATAATTCACCCCTAGAGAGATAACAAATTGATATCAACATTGATTTAGATAATTAAATAAATAATGAAATCACAAGGGACAATTAACACCAACAAGGTGGATCCAGACTCTACTATTCCCGGAGTAGAAAAAGACAGATTTGAATAGTGAAATAATCATATAGTTAGATGGTCTGTCACACTTGAGTCACACAAGGTGGCTACAAACTTCAGGGTTCCCAGATTATACAATGAAACAATTTAATAATTACATCTTTGCATCTGTAAGTCGTTGACCTTTTTTTCTATCATCAATTCCTGGGCAGGCTTGCCAGATATGTAAAGTATGCGGTCGTCACAGATTTTTAACATTCCATAAGTTAATCGTCAGATAATAACACTGTCCTGCCTGAAGAATTCTGTTGTCATGATATCATCGGCAGCACCTGAATATCTGTTGCAGTGTGGCAGGACCTGAGATAATGGGCCCATTCCTGGCATAGCAGTAGTAGCCAAAATGTTGATATCAGCTGAAAAGATGGCTGCAGCAGGGGCATCAGCAGCATAGCTGAGAGACAGATATTATTCTGTCATCTGGGTCGTCATCCTTTTGCGAGGTCTCAGTGACTGCCAACCTCCTTGCGCACTAATTCTTCTCATCGTACATCACATCCGATGTGAAGACGTGGAGGAAGAGCAGGTAGTCAACACCAAGACCATCATGCCGGCCTTGGTGAAGACCTTGTACTTCGCGGAGAGCACCATGCAATCTTCTGGACTCAATCATACAGCATCCCTAGTACTCTGGGAGATGCATAGAACTTTCAGAATATGCTCTGCCCAGGTCTACAACTTTCCTAAACTTCTCCCTCACAGATATTTGCACCCTAATCATAATCGGTGATGGCATTGTCTGTCGTTTAAATAATTTAAAGAATTAAGTCAGTAATAGCTAACTGTCACAATAAAGAGGTGATTTAGCATTTAACTGGCAGGAAAGCATGGCCAGACGCCAATCATGAAGGATGTCCTCATCATCAATTGAAACAATGAATCATAAAAACTGATGATATTGCACATTAACACCACAAGAGGCTGCTTTACACGTCTCTTCATGGAAAGGAAGATTTTGGTTTACATAACTATACACATATTTACATTGTCTTGGGTATTAACACGAATTGTCAATTTAAATACGTTAATCATGTAATGAGATGATCTGTGACAGGAAATTTCAGGTGTCATGGATGATATAATCATTGTTTTATATTATTAAATAATCAAATAATGAGTTCATGTAACATCATCCACTTTCCTAAGGATGCTCCAGAACAGACCCGTGAATGATGTTGTCGTGATTAATTTCAATATTTTATCTACATAATTGATATTTAGGTAGTCTATAATAATTGCCCCCCCATATTGGAACCACAGTCCACTGATCCTTGATTATCTATTGTCGTATTTTAATAATCAAATAAAAACATAATCAGAGGATGAAACGGTCTGCCAAACTGCACACAATTCACTCTCAGTTGACTCCCACATGATTGTGGGAAACTCCTAGGTTCATCACTTATTTAATCACAGAGTTGATTAGTAAAATGTTTAAATGCTTAAATGTCATTGTGTGTGCAGGGATATCAGAAGTTATCACATATTTAATGTTGGACGGCTTCCTCATAAGAGATGGACTGCAATCCAGTAATCCCTAAATCTACGCTAACAAATGGATTATCACCTACCTGAAGGAAGTTAACAATGGAAAACTCACCTTTTGACGAATAATTTTGAGTCTTATCTTTTGTTCCATAGTTCTACTTCTTAGGAGAGAGAGCAGTCCCAAACGGAAGCCTTTGAATTGTTTCTAAACAGACTATTTTCTCTGATAATGAGGTAATCTTGAATTTGGTAACCAGTAAAAGCTGTAGGCAAACTTCCAGAGATTTGGCAATGACTTGGTTAGCGAATCAAATGCTGTCATTAAATTTTTAGGAGACAGTTATCTTGGGAGACTGTAATACCCCATGATAACACTTTCTCGAAGCTGCTCTCTGGTCCTTTGCCCATGATACCAGGATACAGAATGCAAGCAGGGTTGCCAGGCAGCATTTATGATCCAACATTCTGTCACGTTCTAGTTCCCCTCCCACATGCTAAAAGTAGCATACACACCGATGAAGTAAGCCTCCACCCTCGCTGATTTTCTCACAAATACAAAGCAGGGCTCTTTCTTTTGAGTTCTACATATTGACCAGTCTCTCAAGCTACAACATGCGTATAGTGACATAAGCATGAAAATGAATGCAAAATTATGCCAATCAAGTACTTTGAAGAGTATTTTAAACCTGTTTTCTATGCTTCAATTTTCTAATTTCTAGAATGGAAACAATACAAGGAATTGCCTCTATCATAATCCTTTTCTCTTTATTGACAATAGAATAAACTCCTTTTCATTCTCTTTCTTTTAGAGGAGCTTGATCCAATGGTCTCTCAGAGTTGTTTAGATTTGCATTTGGCTGAGGACTGGAGCCAAGCTCCTTGTGCCAATACTTCTTCTCATCGTAGATTGCATCCAATGTGAAGATGTGGAGGAAGAGTAGGGAGTCAAACACACAGACCACCATGCCTGCCTTTGTGCAGTCTTTGTACTTCTTGGAGGGCAATCATCCAGCATCTCTAGTACTCTGGGTGATGCATAATTCATTCAGAAATGGCTGTGTCCATGTCTACAACCTTCCTAACCTTGTCCCTGAAAGATATTTGCACCCTCATGGGAATCGATGATGTTATTGTCCATCGTTTAAATAATTTAAATAATTAAATACGTCAGTAATAGCAAACTGTTGCAATGAAGAGGTGATGTACCAATTAACTGGCTGGGAAGAATGGCCAGACTCCAGTCAGGAAGGATGTCATCATCATCAATTGAAACAATTAATCATAAAATATGATGATATTGCATACTAACTCCCCAAGTGGGAGCTTTACAGGACTCTTCATGGAATAGAGCGTTATTGGCTTACATAATTATACAAATAATTGTATTATCTTGGGTCTTAACAAGAACTGTTGATTTAAATAAGTTAATTATGTAATGAAATGATCTCTGGCTCTGAATACTAGGTGTCATGGATGATATAATCATTGCTTTTATAACTAAATAATCAAATAATGAATTGATGTAAAATCATCCAGCCAACTAATGTGGCTCCAAACTAGACTCGTGAACATTGCTGTCATGATTAATTTAAATATTTTAATTACATAATTAATATTTAGACTGTCTAAAATATTTGACTCCCATAGCGTAAAATCATAATCCACTGATCATGGATTACCTGATGTCCTATTTTAATGATTAAATAATACTATAACAAGTGGATGAAATGGTATGGCATCCTCGACACCATTGTCTCTCACTATACTCCCACAAGGTTGTATGAAACTCCCTGGTTCATCACTTATGTAATCACAGAGTTTAGTAGTAAAATGTTTAAATGCTAAAATGCATTGTGTATGCAGGGATTTAGAAGGTATCACATATATAATGTTGGACAGCTTCCTCAAAAGAGATGGACTGCAATCCAAAAATCCCTAAATGTACTCTAAAAAATGGATTATCACCTTCTTGATGGAAGTTGGCAATGGAAAACTCACCTTTTGATGCATAATTGTGAGTTCTACTATCTTTTAATCCATAGTTTTACTTCTTAGGAGAGAGAGCATTCATAAACAGAAGTCTTTTAAATGTTTCTCCACACACTATGTTCACTGATATTAGGTAACCTTGAATTGGGTCACCAGTAAAAGCTGTAGGCAAACATCTAGAGATTTGTCTAAGACTTAGTGAGGCGAATCACATGCTGTCATTAAAAGGTTTAGGAGATAGTTATCTTGGGAGATTGTAATGTCCCATGATAACACTTTCTCGAAGCTGCTCTCTGGTCCTTGGCCCATGATATCAGGATACAGAATACCAACAGGGTTGCCATGCAACATTTATGATCCAACATTCTGTCACATTCTAGTGGACTTCCCACATGCTAAAATTTGCATACCCACCCATGCAATAATCTTACAGCCTCACTGATTTTCTCTCAAAAACAAAGCAGTGCTCTTTTATTTTGACTTATACATATTTACCAGTCTCTCAAGCTACAACATGCCTACAGTGACATAAGCATGAAAATGAAAGCGTCATTATCCTAATCAAGTACATTGATGAGTATGTAAACTTATTTCCTGTGCTTCAATTTTCTAGTTTCCAGAATGGAAACAATACCATTAATCACCTCTACCATAATCCTTTCTTATTTATTGAAAATAAAATTATCTTCTCTTCATTCTTGTATGTTTAGAGAGCTGGATCTCATGGTTTCTCAGAGTTGTTTTGATTTGCATCTGGCTGATGGTTAAGGATGTTAAGCACTGTCTTATGTTTCTCTCAGTCACTTTTGATTCCTCAGTTGATAATTCTCTATTGAGTGCTGTATCCAACTTGCTAACATGGTTATTTAGAGTTATTGAGAGTTGGATGTGTGTCACGTTAACAGTCCGAAAGAGTTCATTAGATAAGATGATCTAATCATGAGATTATTAAATTATTCAATTTTGAAAATCAGTGTTTACTGTGTCCTTCATGCATCAGTTCTGTTGCAAACTCTCAGAAACTGATGATGCGATATAATACAGTTTTTTAAAATTGTTTCATCATTCGATCATTAAAAATCTATTATTACATAATCAGTAATCACTGCATAACCCATAGTCCCTCATTCTCTCGGCACTGCTTCTGGTACCAATCTCCTGCTGTGTCAGTCGCACAACAGCCCTACCCATAATGGATGACACCATCATTATTTATGTAATCCAATAAGTAAATAATTGGATAGTCCTCTATACTTAACTTTCATAAGATGCAACCAAATTCCAGTGATTGTCAAGGAGGTAATACTTAGAAAATTAAATAATGGCACATGATTATCCCCCCGAGAGGAATGGCCAGACTCCAGTCATGAAGGAAAACATCTTCTTCAATTAAAATAGTTAATATGTAATGAAAAATAATTGAATAATGATATATTGCTGCATGATTAAATTCCACCTGGAGAAATCAGATCCTTCTCTTCCTGGAATAATGATTTATTTAAAAACTTAAATTGATAGTTAAATAGTTAGCACTTTATATTAACTCTGACAAGATGGCACCAAACTCGCAAAATTGTGGCTGATGTAATGATCTGTTTCAATAGCTAAATAATCCAGGAATTAGACGAGGTTTCATCATCAAATCCCAAAGTCTGACTCCAAAAGGGAGTTATGGTCTATAACATCATCTTTATTTTGACAACCTTAATTAAATGATGAATTATTATTTAATTTTCTAATTTTACAGTTAAATAACTAATTGTTGTATTAAATGATGTGATGGTCTGCCATGATTGACTCCCATAAGGAAGCTCAAAACTCCAGTGATCACTGAGAAAAAAATGACAGATTTTCATAATTATATGAATAAAAATTATACAAGTGGATGGTGTTTAAACGTGACTCCTACGAGATTGCTCAAGACTGAAGAGATCGTTGAGTTTCTTATCATATATTTGAACAAAAAAAAAATGAATGAATGAGATAAATTCTCACAATTCACCACTAGAGAGATAACAAAATGATATCACCATTGATAAACACATAAATAAAGAAATCACAGGAGACAGTTTACACCAACAAGGTGGATCCAGACTCCACTCTTCCTGGAGTAGAAAAAGACAGATTTGAGTAAAGAAATAATCAGATAGTTAGATCGTCTGTCACACTTGAATGACACATGGTGGCACCAAACTTCAGGATTCACAGTTTAATAATGAACCAACTTAATAATTACATCTTTAAATATGTAAGTTGTTGAAATTTTTTGTATCATCAATTCCTGGGAAGACATGCCAGACATCATAATGTACGCTGACCTTGAAAGGATAATAATCAACATTATATGGAAAAACAAAAGACACAGGATAGCCAAAACAACCCTATACAATAAAAGAACTTCAGGAGGCATCACCATTCCTGACATTAAGCTCTACTACAGAGCTATAGTTCTGAAAACATCCTGGAATTGGCATAAAAATATACAGGTATCGAATTGAAAACCCTGATGTTAACTCACACACCTATGAATACCTGGCATTCAACAAAACAGCTAAAATTATACAATTTTATATTGAGGACAGCATCTTCAACAAATGGTGCTGACACAATTGGATAAGGGTATGAAGAAGACTGCAGATGGACCCATGTCTGTCGCCATGCACAAAGCTCAAGTCCAAATGGATCAAAGACCTCAACATCAATCCAGCCACTTTGAACCACTTGGAAGAGAAAGTAGGAGTTACCCTTGAATAAATTCGTATATGAGACTGCTTCCTGAACATAATTCCAGGGGCACATACACTGAGAGATACAATTAATAAATGGGACCTCTTCAAACTTAGAAGCTTCTGTAAGGCAAAGGGCACAGTTGACAAGACCAAAAGGCAGGCCACAGACCGGGAAAAGATTTTCACCAATCCTATATCCGACAAATGGCTGATCTCCAAAACATACAAAGAACTCCAAAAACTAGTCAACACAACACCAACTAACCCTATTAAAAAATGGGGTACAGAACTGAAGAAAAAATTCTCAAAAATCAAAAAGGCTGAAAGACACTTAAGAAAATGCTCCACATCCTTAGCTATCAGGGAAATGCAAATCAAAACAACTTTGAGATACCATCTTACTCCTGCCAGAATGGCTAAAATTAGAAACACCAATGATGACTCATGTTGAAGAGGATGTGGAGAAAGGCAAACACTCCTCCACTGACGGTGGGAGTGCAAACTCATATAACCATTTTGGAGATCAGTATGGTGGTTCCTCAGGAAAATGGGAATTAGTTTACCACAGGACCTGGCATTCCCCCTCTTAGGCATATACTCAAATAATCCACATCCATGCAAGAAAGACATCTGCTCAACTATGTTCATAGCAGCACTATTTGTAATAGCAAGAACATGGAAAAAACCTAGATGCCCCTCAATTGAAGAATGGTTAATGAAGATGTGGCACATCTACACAATGGAATACTACTCTGCAGAAAAAAATAATGGTATCTTGAAATTCACAGGCAAGTGGATAGCACTTGAAGAAACCATCCTGAATGAGGTAACCCAGTCACAAAAAGAGGAACACAGTATGTACTCGCTCATATATGGATTTTAGACCTAGATCAAAGGATCATCAGCCTATAAAATTCACACCACCAGAGGAACTAGGATAAAAGGTGTATTCTAAGAGATTCATATAAAGTCCCTCACAGAACTGGTAAGGGACAAGTCCCCCAGAGCTCAGGGGAAGTGGGAGGGGGCAGCGAATGGAGACAGAAGTAGGAGAAAACGAGGGGGAAGTAAGGAAAACTTGTGCAATTAGAAAGATTTAGCCTGGTTAGGAATAGAAGAAAGGAAAGAGATAGAGAGACAGAGACAAAGAGAGATAACATAAAAGAGGGAGACAATATTGTTTTGAAGATAAAATTGAACACAAAGAAAGGTCTAGAGAACTACAAGACTGCTGCCAACTAACAATTTGAACTTCCGTGGAAAGGCTACCATAAATGCCCTTCCGGGACAGTGAGATCAACAACTAACTTATCAATGGAGCCCTCAACTAATGCCTGTGGAAACAGGAGCAAACACCCATACATACACTTTGATCCAAAGGACAAGAATTTCACTTTCATCTCAGGCACTGTATTCTGGTTCCATTGTTTTTGTTGTAACCAATGCTACTAATTTTGGAGAAAGTTTCAATTGTTCTTAGCAGGTCTGCCGACTGTAACAACTGTCATGGGCCATGTACCACAGGTGTGCAGCAGAGAGGAAAGAAGATTCCTGGATCAAGGCTGCCAGTGTTGCCTTCATCACTGAAGCAACAGTTTCTACCATAGCCCTCTCCCAATATGTAAATACTGCAAGCACAGTGGATCAACTATCTGGTGATTTGGATTAAGCCTTGGCTACCCAAAACCCATTTGATTATTTAGTACAAATTGGCATTTTGAAAGTAAATGTACAAACTAACCTCCTATAGGAACACTTGAATTTTTGTGAGAAGCTCATATGGCTTCTTGTTCTCTGTCTTTCACACATATCTTTGTTAATGCATTATTTTTCTCCAGAAAGCCTAGAATGATCAGTTTTTAAGTTATACACATGCTTTAGCCATGCAGATCATTAACATCTATGAGACCTGAGTGCCACTTGCCAATGCAGAAGGCCTTTTACAAGGACTTCAAATTGTGTGCACATTTTTGGGGGCTTGTAGCCCTTGCACTTGGTGCTATTTTGCCACAGCATTGAACAGGCCCAGGCCAACTTTCTAACAAGACAGATACTGTCTTTGACTCAAGATAAAATGCCTCTGCCCACATGTGGCTGAACAAACTATTCACCAGTGAAGGGTAAGGCAGAGGGGGCAAATATCTAACCTAAGATAGGGAGGTTATGGGCCTGGGTGACCTCTACAATGATGGGTAAGGAATTATGCTGATGTCCTTTGCCACCTAAGTCAGGTGTTATTTTAAATTAAAAGAAAGGGGGGCCTGTAGGGCCCTGTATGGACCCTTGAGCTTCCTTGAGCTAGCCTGAAGCTTTTGGCCAGAACTCTTTGCCCCAAGGCTTTTGTTGTTACTCTTCCCATGACAACACACCTCGTGTCTCACACCCTGTGAGAAGCATACCTTGTGACAACACAGGGAGGAGCTAAGCCTAAAATATCCTGTAATTTTCCATTGTGCTATAAGTCGGTATTTAAGCCTGTTCTTGACTCTCAATAAATGGCATTTGGCATTCCGACATTGCCATTGAACAAATGACCCACTGTCTTATCTTTATTTCAATCTCTAGGCCTTCGCTGGATTCGTGGAAGAGACAGTAGCATGGGCGCTACAAGAAGTTTCTCAGTTTGAGGAGTTCCAATTCATTAATTGTCTACCTCATTGTCTGTGCTACTAGAGTTACATTCCGGAGTGTTCACCTGTACCAATTTCTTCAAGGGTAATTCCCACTTTCTCTTCTAAGAAGTTGAGTGTGGCTAGATTTATGTTGAGTTCTTTATCCATTCGGACTTCAGTATTATGCATGGCAATAGACATGGTTTGATCTGCAGTCTTCTACACACCATCATCTAGTTGTGCCAGCACTATTTTTGGAAGATGCTTTCCTCCTCACATTGTAAACTTTCAGCTGTTTTGTCAAAATCAGGTGTTCCTCTGAGGATGGCTTAATGTCAGGATTTTCAATTCAATTCTCTTGGTCTACCTGCGCATTTTTGTGCCAATATGAGGATGTTTTCAGGACTATAGCTCTGCAGTAGAGTTTTAAGTCAGGGATGGTGTTGCCTCCTGAAGTTCTTTTATTGTACAGGGTTGTTTTGGCTATCCTGTGTCTTTTGTTTTCCATATAAAGTTGACTATTATCCTTTCATGGTCAATAAAGAACGGTGCTGTGATTTTATTGGGGATAGATTGCTTTTGGCAAGATTGCCATTTTTACTATGATTACCCTACCTATCCATGAACATGTGAGGTCTTATGATATTCTGATATTTTCTTTAATTTCTTTCTTTAGAGACACAATGTTCTTATTATATAGGTCTTTCACTTGTTTGGTAAGCATTACCCCAAGATACTTTATATTTTTTGTGGCAAAAAATTTTTGTAAAGGGTGATGTTTCTCTGATTTCTTCCTCAGACACTTTTTCGTCTGAATAAAGAAGGACTATTGACTTTTTTTAGTTCATCTTGTATCCTGCTAATTTCTTAAGGTGTTTGTCAGTGGTAGGAGTTACCTGGTAGAGTTCATTGGGTCGCTTAAGTAAACTATCATATCATCTCAAATAGAAAAATTCGACATGTTCTTTTCCAATTAAGATCCCCTTGATCTCCTTTTGCCATCTTCTTGCTTTAGGTAGAACTTGAAGCACAATATTGAGGAGTTGTGGAGAGAGAGGACAGCCTTGTCTTTTTCCTGATTTTACAGGAATCAACTTAAGCTTCTCTCCATTCATTTTGATGTTGGCTGTTGGTTTAGTGTTTGTTTATTGTCCTTATTATATTCCTGTATGTTCCTGCTAGTCTTGGTCTGTCCAAGACCTTTATCAAGAAAGGCTGTTGAATTTTATCCAAGGCTTCCTCAGGCTCTATGGAGATGATCATTTGCTTTTCCTCTTTCAGTTGGTTTATATGGTCGTTATTGTTGATAGATTTTCCTATGTTAAACCAACCCTGCAACCCAATTATGAAGCCTACTTAGTCACTTAGTCATGCTGTATGATTTCTATGAAGTATTCTTGGATTCCGTTTGCCAGTATTTTATGGAGTATTTTTGCATCGATGTTCATCAGGGATGATAATGTTCTGTACTTTTCTTTCTTAGTTCTGTGTTTGTGTGTCTTTGGTACCATGTTGATTGTGGCCTCGTAAAGAATTAGGTAATGAACCTACTGATTCTATTGTGTGGAAAAATTTGAGGAGTATGAGTATTAGCTCTTCCTTGAATTTGTTGTAGAATTTGCATTGTACACATATAGCCCTGGCCTTTTTTTTTTTTTTTGCTTGATAGGCTTTTGGTGATTGCTTCTATTTCTGTAGGGGTAATAGGTCAATGTAAGTTGTTTGTGTGTTCTTGATTTAATTTTGGTCAGTGATAGTCATCCAGAAATTTGTCTATTTCCTTTGAGTTTTGAAATTTTGTAAACTACAGGCTATCAATGTATGACCTGAAAATTGTCTGGATATCCTCTGTGTCAGTTTTTGTGTAGCCCTTTTTGTTTCTGATTATGTTAATTTGCATGTTCTCTCTCTGCTTTTTCATTAGTTGGGATAAAGGTTTTTCTACCTTTTTGACTTTCTCAAAAAACCAACTCTTTATGCATTGATTTTTTTTTTATTTTCCTGTTTTATATTTTATTGTTTTAGGCTTTAAGCCCACACATTGATTATTTCCTAGCATCTATTCCTTCAGGATGAGTTTGGTTTTCTTTTCTTTTCTTTCTTTTCTTTTTTTTTTTTGTTTTTTTTTTGTTTTGTTTTGTTTTTTTGTTGTTCTAAGGCTTTCAGTTGTGCTGTTAATTATCTAATGTGACTATCCTATATTTTCTTCATATGCGCTCTTAGTGCAATGAACTTCCCTCGTAGCACTGCCTTCATGGTGTCCCATAAGTTCGGGTATGTTTTGTCCTCATTTTGTTGAATTTTAGGAAGTCCTTAATTCATTTTTTATTTCTTCTTTTATCCAGTTATGTCAATTGCACATTGTTCAGTTTGCAATAGTTTGTAGGGTTACTGTGATTCGTGTTGTTGTATTCCAATTTTAAAGCATGGTGATCTGATAAGATACAGGGGACTGTTCCATTTTTTTCTTATCTGTTGAGGTTTGTTATGTCACCAAGTATGTGGTCGATTTTAGAGAAGATCCCATGTGGACCAGAAAAGTTATATTCTTTTGTGATTGGATGGAATTTTCTATAGATGTCTGTTAAATCCAATTGAGACATAACTTAGTTCTTTTGTTTGTTTATTAAGTTTCTAACTGGTGGTCCTGTCTAGTGGTTAGAGTGGTGTGTTGATTTATGTGATCTCTGAGTATTAGTAGTGTTTCTTTTATGAATGTTGTTGCCTTTGATTTTAGGGCATAGATGTTCAGAATTGAGACTTTGTGCTGAAGGATTTCTTCTGTAATGAACATGAAATGACTGTCTTCTGCTCTGTTGATTAATTTTGGTATGAAATCTGACTTGTTAGCTATTAGGATATCCACAACTGCTTGTTTCTTGGGTCTATTTCATTGCAAGAACTTTTCCCAGCTCTTTTCCCTGAAATAATGTCTATTTTTGAAACTTACATGTGTTTCTTGTATGGAGCAGAAGGATGGATGCTGTCTTCATATACATTCTTTTAGCCTGTGTCTTTTTTATAGGAGATTAAAGACCATTAATGTTGAGAGAGAGTGACGACCATTAATTGCTAATGCTCGTTAATTTTAGATTTGTTGTCAGCAGTGGTATTGTGCTTATATTTGTCCTGCTTTACCATTGGGTTCTTGTGATGTGGGATTATGTGTTGCCTATGTCTCTGTGAGCGTAGTTAACTTGTTTGGGTTGGGGTTTTTCTTCCAGTGCTTTCTGTAGGGCTGGATTTGAAGATATTTATTGGGAAAATCTGGCTTTGTCACTATATATCTTGTTTTCTCCATCTATAGTGATTGAGAAATTTGCTGGGTATAGTAGCCTGGGCTGGCATCTGTGGACTCTTAGTACTTGCCTTGAGTGTTTCCATGGAGAATTCAGGCATAATTTTGATATGTCTGCCTTTATATGTTAACTGGCCTTTTCCTTTGCTGCTCTTAATACCCTTTCTTAATTCTTTATGATAGGTGTTTTGATTATTATATGTTGTGGGGTCTTTTTTCTTTGGTCCAGTCTAATTGGTGTTTGGTATGCTTCTTGTACTTTCATGGTCATGTCCTTTTTCACATTGGGAAAGTTTTCCTTAAATGATTTTGTTGAATATGTCTTGGCACCTTTGAGCTGGGCTTCTTTGCCTTCCTCTATGCCTATTATTCTTATGTTTGGCCTTTTCACAGTGTCCCACATTTCCTGGATGTTTTGAATGCTGGTATTATTTAGGAGTTTTTGGCAATCTATGTGACTTCTGATAGATTTTCAGTATTCATCTGTACTATATAAATTGAATTTTGGTGCCCATTATACTTAATGCGATACCCTGTCGGCCTTGACACATGGGTGAATGCCAATGACATGACAGACATTGCAGATCCTCCATGGAATAACTCACCCTGTGTGGGGAGCAATAATGGGATGGGGTGGGTTTTAGGAGGGGATACCATATGTGGCAGGGTGAGGAAACTGGGACTGACATTCAAAATCCACTTGTTGCTCATTTAAACAAAAAAACATCATTAAAAATGAAAAATTAACATCCCGATTCCCAGCCTACAGGGATCTTTGAACCCCATCACAAGGGCTCTACTATAGGTGAGTCTGGGACCAATCTGGTTGAATCCCTTCAACTCCCTGGATGGGCTCTGGATCTCACTCCACCTGTGACCTGTGCCCAGCAAGAGGGGTTCTGGTGCTTGGATAAACACCCACCCACCCCCAACAAGAGCCTGCACTCCCAAGACCTGTGCACTACCCTGCCTAATGCCCAACTGCTCTTGTTGAGCCCTGAAACACAGGGTAGAGCCAACAATCATGCCAACTTCAGGGAACATCCTGGAGCAGTTCTGAACACACTAGACTTGCCTATCCACAAGGGACCACAAACAATTCCCAGCTTTCTGGTCCTGTTGCCTTTGCTCATGACTTCTCCCTCTCTGAAACTGTAATTATAGAGTTGGTCTCAGTGCTTAGCTGTGGGGATGTACTTCTGCTTCCATATGCTATGGGATGAAGGCTATCAGATGGCATATAAGGTAGTCATCAATCGTACTATCAGGCAAGACTAGTTAAGGTTGCCTCTTCACTATTTCTCACATTGCTAGTTTAGGGTCATATTTGTAGTTGTGTAGGTACTTACTCATATATCTATTTTAGAAATAGAGCAAGTATTACCAGCTAAACTCCACACCAACAGAAAAGCTAGGAAACAAGGAGGACCCACTCCAGATAAGGGGAAATGGACAAGATCTCCCCAGAAAATTGGCAGAATGTGGAGAAAAGAAGATTTTAGTAGAAAAACAGGGAAACGAGGAGGGGAAAGGAGAGCATAAGGATCATGGAAAAAAAGAGATGAGAGCCAGGGAAGAGACACCATATTAGAGAATGCCATTATATGTATAATGAGAAAACTGGGACTAGGGAAACATCCAGAGTTCTACCATGATAACCAGAAAGTTTTCAAAGTACAAGTTTTTTCCTCACAGACCCTGAGTTTGTGCATAGCTTATATGTTTGGTGTTAGGAAAATTGAATAATATATAGAGGAAAATATTGAAGAATGTTTACAACGAATTTCAACAAAGAGTTATATAAAACTATAGACCTCTGTTTTGGGCAGGAAATTAAAGGTCTGAAAATAAGAAGTAAATCATGTTGGAAGTGTTGTAAATTACAGAGGATAGTTACTAAAAAAAATTAAAGAACTCTACCCAGAGGACTAAGTGTTTTCCTGTTTCCAAGATTAACCTCATTCACTCTGAAATTTCTGCCCATCTGGCTCACTGAAGTTTCTCAAGGAAGCAAATAATTTCTTCAAAAAAGCAGTTAAACAGCCTCACTTTTTTATATAAAAGTCTCCTCCCCAAAATGAATTGAGTATGAAAGCCATTCAGGGTCTTCTTGGGAAGAGACATACCCTCTTCAGGAGTGAAGATCAAGATCTCTTCAGCAAGAATAAAGTTTCATTGTGTTGGATTCAGAGGGAGAGCTATGTACCTCCACTCACTTATATGACAGAACACACTTTTCATAATTATTCACAAGAAAATCATGTCAGTTTCTTAAGGTTTTTCCCCATGTGAAAATAAAAAAAATAATGACAGAAGGAGGAAATATGTCTAATGATAACAGAAGAGGTGAAGTTTTTAAACAAACCTTTTAGAAATAATGTGATTTTGTATCCAAAGACAAGAGTAAATATATACAAAATAGTACATCATACATTTTAAACATAAACTACTTAAAAAACTTATCCAGCAAAGTAATATTTGACAATTAACATACATAAATATCTACACACATATATTTGTGTGAAAATTTATTTTATACACTTACCTATGTTCATTTACTTAATTACATGAAAAATGAGATAAAATAACATAAGAACTAACATATCAGGATGAAAAACATGAACAGAAAATACACAATATGAAATACAGCTAAATAAATAAGAGTACAAGGGTTCTGGTTCTTGGTAGTTGCTAAGTTGGCCATCCTTCCAGATTTCCCTTTTCCTCAATTGAGTGTAAGCTCTCCAGATGCTTCCTGGAGATCTTACACTATGAAGTAATCACCAAGTGGCAGAGGAAAGATGGAACTTAGTATATACATCATAGTCACATCCTCACTAATGGTAAACATGGGAATTTCCTACGCCATGTTGGGATTTACAATGTTTGGTATTCTAGAAAACCATTATTCTGCCTATACTTTCCATGTCATCTCATTGAAGCTTGGCTTTATGTGCACTACAGTAGATGGAATGCTTTTTGAATTCTGATCATGGTATTATATCAAGTACTTATAACCTTTATAAAAGGAACTGCCAAAAACTTAAAATTGAGTCAGATATTTCAAGATACAGGATTGCTAGATAATCTGCTATCATACTGAAAATTTGACACGGGAATCTCTTCTTTTTCACTGGTTTTAATCACCATTCTTGCCATCATTGAAGCCCCTATGTCAACTAATGTTCACAACTAGGAAAAGAGTCTTTTACTCTTTGATGCTTCACAACTACTGGCAAATGTAGATGCCTAATCATCACACCATGCTACATGGACCCCAAACCAAATGCTCATAATTGAGACAATGTTTACTTGTAGGAACTATGATTGGCATGACATTTTCACAGAACATTCATATTCTTCTCTACTTTTGGTTGGTTTTTCAGAATAAAAAAATGAACATGAAAGAAGAAAAGAAATATTCAAACAAAGATAAAGGAAAGAAATGCATAAAGAAGAAAGATATATAAGAAATATATTTAGGGACACCCAAACCATTGCCTCTGCTAAAGAAAGAGGCCTCAGTTGGAGAGGCCTGATCCCAATGAGATCCCACTATTGGTGCGAAAAAATCAGCCCAGACCAGCCTTTGTCCTCTTCTGCCAGCTATTGGCTAGAGGACCACTCTGAGTTGCTGCCAGCATCTTATACTGGATCCTCTTTGCTGAACACATCCCCAGGCCCCTGTGTGTGCAGAGACCTCCTGGAGAGCTTGGACCACGCATAGCTACAGATATTGACCATATGAACCACATAAGCCCAACGGGGAAGTACCATAGAGAGAGGGAGAGACCCCAACAACACCTAATGGAAGAAGCTATGGGAAGACGGCAATGCAAGAAAACACCTAACAGCAGAAAGGCAAGCATGGCATCACCAGAATCTAGAGAATCTACACCAACTAGAATGGAACACAACAACAAAGCAGAGGAAGCAGATGGCAACGAATTAAAAATTACCGTCATAAAAATGATAACGGCCCTCAAAGAAAATGTGAGAAAATCCCTTAAAGAAATGGAAGAAAACACAAACAAAAAAGTGGAAGAAATGAACAAAATTATTTTTACTATTTTTTAAATTTATTTTATATAACAAAGTCCATTTAAATGAAAACAAACATTTAAAAACAATATTTGGGAATTTGGGTGTTGTTCTTTCCAAACTACTTCCTGCTGGTAAGGGGAACTGTCATGGATGTGTAGAAGATTGCAGATAGACCCATGTCTGTCGCCATGTACAAAACTCAAGTCCAAATGGATCAAAGACCTCAACATCAATCCAGCCACATTGAACCTCTTAGAAGAGAAAGTAGGAGGTACCCTTGAACAAATTGGTATAGGAGACCGCCTTCAGAACATAACTCCAGTGGCACAGACATTGAGAGAAACAATTAATAAATAGGACCTCTTCAAACTTAGAAGCTTCTGCAAGACCAAACGGCAGCCCACAGACCGGGGAAAGATTTTCACCAATCCTATATCTGACAAAGGGCTGATCTCCAAAATATACAAAGAACTCAAGAAACTAGTCTACAAAACACCAAATAACCCTATTAAAATGGGGTACAGAACGGAAGAAAGAATTCTCAATAGAGAAAATAAAAAATGCTGAAAGACACTTAAGAAAGTGCTCCACATCCTTAGCTATCAGGGAAATGCAAATCGAAATGAACAAATTTCTTATGGAAAATAAAGAAAGTACAGAAACCCAAGAAAAAACAATTCAGCAGGTGAAGGAAACAGTTCAAGACTTGAAAACTGAGAAAAAGAAAATAAAAGAAACACAAACCAAAGGAAAGCTGTAAATAGAAAAACTGAGCAAAAGATCGGGAACTACAGATGCAAGCATAATTAACAGAATTCAAGAGATGGAAGAGAGAATCTCAGGCGCAGAAGATAAACCAGAAGAAATAGATTCATCGACCAAAGATAATCATAAATCCAACAAATCCTTAACACAAAATATCCAGGAAATGTGGGACACCCTGAAAAGAACAAACCTAAAAATAATAGGAATAGAGGAAGGTGAGGAAGCCCAGCTCAAATGTGCTGAAAATATATTAAAAAAAAATCATCGAGGAAAAATTTCCCAATCTGAAGGAGGACATGCCCATAAAAGTACAAGAAGCATACCGAACACCAAATAGGCTGGACCAAAGAAAAAGACCCCTCAACATATAATACTCAAAAGAGCTAGCATACAGAATAAAGAAAGAATATGAAGAGCAGCAAAGGAAACAGGACAGGTAACATATAACGGCAGACCTATCAAATTTTCACCTGACTTCTACATGGAAAACCTCAATGCTAGAAGGTCCTGGATAGATTTTCTACAAGTATTAAGAGAACACAAATGCCAGCCCAGGCTACTATATCCAGCAATACACTCAATCACTATAGATGGAGAAAACAAGATATTTAATGACAAAACGAGATTTTCACAATAAATATCTACTAATCCAGCCCCACAGAAAGTATTGGAAGGAAAACTCCAACCCAAGGAAGGTAACTATGCCCCCCAAAAATGTAGTCAACAGTTAATCTAACTACACCAGAAACCAAGGGTAAAGCAGAACAAATATATTCACAATACCTCTGCCAACAAATAACCCTATGAAACAATGGGGTACAGAACTGAAGAACGAATTCTCAATAGAGGAAATCAAAAATGCTGAAAGACTCTTAAGAAAGTGCTCCACATCCTTAGCTATCATGGACATGCAAACATAAAAGAGGGACCCAATATTGGTTTGAAGATAAAATTGAACACAAAGAGAAGTCTAGAGAACTACAAGTAGCAATTTGAGCTTCTGTGGAAAGGCTACCATAAATGCCCTTCCCAGAGAGTGATATCAACTACAAATATATCCATGGAGCCCTCAACTAATGGCTGTTAGAAACAGGAGCAAACACCCATACATAAACACTGAGTCGAACTAGAACCCAGATGCAGATGGAGAGGACAAGAACAGGTGGCAGAAATACATAGAGACAGCTTATCTGTACAAGGAGGATCTAATGGTCCCCCCAAACTGATATCTGGGAAGCCAGCATGGTACTGACTCAGGCCTCCCTGAATATGTGTCTCAGCCAGAAGGACTGAGCATTCTAAGGGATCTCAGACAATAGAGCCAGAATGTATCCCTGGTGCATAAATGACCTTGCTAACACATCCCCCATGGAGGGATACCTGCCTTACCCTAGAGGACAGGAGAAAAGCCCTAGTCCCTACTTCACATGACCTGTCAGATCTACAGGACCCCAACTGCATGGCATTCCCCTACATATGCAATTGTGGTGGGGGATTGGAGGGGAGGGTGGTTAGTGTGCATGTGAGAGGACAGAGAGGGTAAAAGGGAAAGAGGGAAGGAAGAAGGAAGAGAGGGAAGGAGGGAGGGAGGAAAGGAGGGAGAGGGAACTGGAATCCACATGTAAAATAATAAATTAAATAAAGAAAAAGGCTTTGACTCCAAAATTTAAGTTCAAGGATAAGTTACTGGGGAAAATATTTCTATTTTTGTTTCCATAGAAAATGGAATGCTGGACTTGGAGTTCCTGCGGGCAAGATCCTTGACCCCCAAATCCTGGCCTCTGCCAAAGAACAAGGTCTTGGCTGGAGAGCACCAGTTTCCAGTGAGATCCCACTACCCTGTAAAACCTTCTCAAGTTCCAGCTCAGCCCTCATCCTCTTCAGCCAGCTATTGGCCTGAGGTGAGTCTGGGCCCAATCGGGGCTGCCTGTCCCCTACAACATCTTCTCCCCCCTCCCCCTCCTGAACTCCCTGGGTGGGCCCCTGATGCTGCTACTCCTGTCTCCAATCCCCATCGAGAGCACGCTTGGAACTCTGATACACCCCCACCCATCCCCACCGCCAGCCGACACCCCCTACCCTGTGCCCTACCACCCTCCCCAAGGTCCTGCTGCTCTGGTTGACCACTGGGGCAGAGGGTGTAGCCAACAGTCCACCCTACTTCGGAGACTTCTCAGAGCAACTCTGAACAAAGGAGACCTGACAATCCAAGCGGGACCACCCATAATTTCCATCATAATTTCCATCGGCTTGGTCTCTGACCCCGCCTCCAGTCCTGTGCTGGAGTCCCGGGCCCCTGCAGGCAAGATCCTTGACCCCCAAATCCTGGCCTCTGCCAAAGAACGAGGTCTCAGCTGGAGAGCACCAGTTTCCAGTGAGATCCCACTACACTGCAAAACCTTCTCAAGTTCCAGCTCAGCCCGCGTCCTCTTCCACCGGCTATTGGCCAGAGCTATTAGCCAGAGCTATTGGCCAGAGGTCCACTGTGAGTACCTGCTGGCATCTTCTTCTGGATCCTCATCCTGACCCCATCCCTGGATCCCTGTCTGCGGAGAAACCTCCTAGAGAGCTTGGACCACACAGAGCTACAGATATTGAATCTCAGACCCACATAAGCCCATCAGGGAAGTACCATAGAGAGGGGGGGGGAACACCACCAACACCTACTGGAAGAAGCTATGGGAAAAAGGCAATACAAGATAACAACTAAAAACAGAAAGACAAACATGACACCACCAGAATCTAGGGAATCTACACCAACTAGAATGGAACACAACAAAGCAGAGGAAGCAGAAGGGTACGACTTAAAAATTACCATCATAAAAATGATAGAGGCCCTCAAAGAAGATGTGAGAAAATCCCTTAAAGAAATGGAGGAAAAAACAAAAAAGTGGAAGAAATGAACAAATTCCTTAAGGAAAGTACAGAAAGCCAAGAAAAAACAATTAACCAGGTGAAGGAAACAGTTCTAGACTTGAAAACTGAAATTGAGAAAATAAAGGCAACACAAACGGAAGGAATGCTGGAAATTGAAAAGCTGGGCAAAAAATCGGCAACGAGGGACACAAGCATAACCAATAGAATTCAAGAGATGGAAGAGAGAATCTCAGGCGCAGAAGATAAACTAGAAGAAATAGACTCATCGACCAAAGAAAATCATAAATCCAACAAATCCTTAACACAGAACATCCAGGAAATGGGGGACACCATGAAAAGGCCAAACCTAAGAATAATAGGCATAGACAAAGGTGAGGAAGCCCAGCTCAAAGGTGCCGAAAACATATTCAACAAAATCATCGAGGAAAACTTTCCAAATCTTAAGAAGGACATGCCCGTGAAAGTACAAGAAGCATACCAAACGCCAAATAGGCTGGACCAAAGAAACCCCCCCCCCCCGACACATAATAATCAAAACACCTAGCATACAGAATAAAGAAAGAATATTAAGAGCAGCGAAGGAAAAAGGACAGGTAACATATAAAGGCAGACCTATCAAAAGTACACCTGACTTCTCCATGGAAACCCTCAAGGCCAGAAGGTCCTGGATAGATGTTCTAAAAGTATTAAGAGAACACGGATGCCAGCCCAGGCTACTATATCCAGCAAAACTCTCAATCAATATAGACGGAGAGAACAAGATTTTTAATGACAAAACCAGATTTTTCCAATATGTATCTACAAATCCAGCCCTACAGAAAGTATTTGAAGGAAAAGTCCAACCCAAGGAAGGTAACTACACCCACAAAAATGTAGGCAACAGATAATCCAACTACACCAGAAACCAAGGGTGAAGCAGAACTAATATGTTCACAGTACCACTGCCAACAACAAACCTAAGTCAAACAAGCATCAACAATCAATGGTCCTTACTCACCCTCAACATTAATGGTCTTAACTCACCTGTAAAAAGACACAGGCAAAGAGAATGGATACGAAGAGAGAATGCATCCTTCTGCTGCATACAAGAAACACATCTTAGCTTCAAAGATAGACATTACCTCAGGGTAGAGGGTTGGGAAAAGATTTTCCAATCAAATTGAAATAAGAAGCAAGCAGATGTAGCTATCCTAATATCTAACAAGTTAGACTTCAAACCAAAATTAGTCAAAAGAGATGAAGACGGTCATTTCATATTCGTCTCAGGAGAAATCCATCATTACAAAGGCTCAGTTCTGAACATCTATGCCCCTAATACAAAGTCACAAACATTCATAAAAGAAACACTACTAAAACTCAAAGTTCATATAAAACCTCACACACTTATAGTGGGAGACTTCAATACACCACTCTCAACACTAGACAGGACCACAAATCAGAAACTCAACAAAGAAACAAAAGAATTAACAGAAGTTATGTCTCAACTGGGGTTAACAGACATCTATAGAACATTCTATCCAAAGACAAAAGAATATACCTTCTTTTCTGCTCCACATGGAAACTTCTCTAAAATCGACCACATAATAGGTGACATAACAAACCTCAACAGATACAAGAGAATAGGAATAGTCCCCTGTATCTTATCGGACCACCATGCTTTAAAATTGGAATTCAACAACAACACGAATAGCAGAAAACCTGCAAACTCATGGAAACTGAACAATGTGCAATTGCACCACTCCTGGGTCAAAGAAGAAATAAAGAAAGAAAGACTTTCTAATATTCAAAGAGAATGAGGATACAACATACCCGAACTTATGGGACACCTTGAAAGCAGTGCTACGAGGGAAGTTCATTGCAAGAAGTGCCCATATGAAGAAAACAGAGGATAGTCACATAAGAGTATTAAATGCCCAACTGAAAACCTTAGAACAGAGAGAAGCGAATTCACCCCGCAGGAGTAGACGCCAGGAAATAATCAAATTGAGGGCTGAAATCAACAAAATAGAAACAAGGAAAACAATACAAAAAATCAATGCAACAAAGAGTTGGTTTTTTTAGAAAATCAACAAGATAGACAAACCTTTATCCAAACTAACGAAAAAGCAGAGACAGAACATGCAAATTAACAAAATTAGAAATGAAACAGGGAACATAACAACAGACACACAGGAAATCGAGACAATTTTCAGGTCATACTTTGAAAACCTGTATTCCACAAAAATTGAAAATCCAAAGGAAATGGACAAGTTTCTGGATATCACTTACCAAAATTAAATCAAGAACAGACAAACAACTTAAATAGACCTATAACCCGCAAGGAAATAGAAGCAGTCATTGAAAGCCTTCCAACCAAAAAAAGTCCAGGGCCAGATGGATTCAGCGCAGAATTCTACCATACATTCAAGGAAGAACTAGTACGAATACTCCTCAAACTGTTCCACAAGATAGAAACAGAAGGTTCATTGCCAAACTCTTTTTATGAGGCAACAATAACTTTGGTACCAAAACCTCACAAAGACACAACTAAGAAAGAAAACTACAGACCAATATCCCTGATGAACATCGATGCAAAAGTACTCAATAAAATACTGGCAAACCTAATTCAAAAATACATCAGAGAAATCATCCACCATGACCAAGTAGGCTTCATACCTGGAATGCAGGGATGGTTTAACATACAAAAATCTATCAATGTGATCCACCATATAAACAAACAGAAAAAGAAAAACCATATGATTATCTCCCTAGATGCGGAAAAAGCCTTCGACAAAATTCAACACCCTTTCATGATAAAGGTCTTGGAGAGGTCAGGGATAACAGGAACATACCTAAACATAATAAGGGCAATATACAGCAAACCAACTGCCAACATCAAACTGAATGGAGAGAAACTTAAGCCAATTCCTCTAAAATCAGGAACAACACAAGGCTGTCCTCTCTCTCCATATCTCTTCAATATCGTACTAGAAATTCTAGCTAATGCTGTAAGACAACAAAAGGAGATAAAGGTGATCCAAATTGGAAAGGAAGAAGTCAAACTGTCTCTATTTGCAGATGATATGATAGTTTACATAAGCGACCCAATAAACTCTACCGGGGAACTCCTACAGCTGATAAACACCTTCAGCAAACTAGCAGGATACAAGATAAACTCAAAAAAATCAGTAGCCCTACTTTTTTCAGACGACAAAGAGGCAGAGAAAGAAATCAGAGAAACATCACCCTTTACAATAGCCACAAGCAACATAAAGTATCATGGTGTAACGCTTACCAAACAAGTAAAAGACCTATATAATAAGAACTTTTTGACTCTAAAGAAAGAAATTAAAGAAGATACCAGAAAATGGAAAGATCTCCCATGCTCTTGGTTAGGTAGGATTAACATAGTAAAAACGGCAATCTTACCAAAAGCAATCTACAGATTCAATGCAATCCCCATTAAAATCCCACCGCAATACTTCAACGACCTTGAAAGGATAATAATCAACTTTATATGGCAAAACAAAAGACCCAGGATAGCCAAAACAACCCTATACAATAAAAGAACTTCAGGAGGCAACACCATTCCTGACTTTAAGCTCTACTACAGAGCTATAGTTCTGAAAACAGCCTGGTATTGGCATAAAAATAGACAGGTAGACCAATGGAATCGAATTGAAAATCCTGATATTAATCCATGCAACTATGAACACCTGATTTTCAACAAAACATCTAAACTTATACAATGGGGAGAGGACAGCATCTTCAACAAATGGTGCTGGCACAATTGGATGAGGGTGTGTAGAAGACTGCAGATAGACCCATTTCTGTCGCCATGCACAAAACTCAAGTCCAAATGGATCAAAGACCTCAACATCATTCCAGCCACATTGAACCTCTTAGAAGAGAAAGTAGGAGGTACCCTCGAACAAATTGGTATAGGAGACTGCTTCTTGAACATAACTCCAGGGACACAGTCTCTGAAAGAAACCATTAATAAATGGGACCTCTTCAAACTTAGAATCTTCCGTAAGGCAAAGGACACAGTGGACCAGACCAAAAGGCAGCCCACAGACCGGGAAAAGATTTTCACCAATCCTATATCTGACAAAGGGCTGATCTCCAAAATATACAAAGAACTCCAAAAACTAGTCAACAAAACACCAAATAACCCTATTTAAAAATTGGGTAAAGAACTAAAGAAAGAATTCTCAATGGAGGAAATCAAAAAGGCTGAAAAACACTTAAAAAAATGCTCCACATCCTTAGCTATCAGGGAAATGCAAATCAAAACAAATTTGAGATACCATCTTGCCCCTGCCAGAATGGCTAAAATTAGAAAAACCAGTGATGACTTATGTTGGAGAGGATGTGGAGAAAGTGGAACACTCCTCTACTGCTGGTGGGAGTGCAAACTCATACAGCCATTTTGGAGATCAGTATGGCGGTTCCTCAGGAAAATGGGAATTAGTTTATCACAGGACCTGGCAATCCCCCTCTTAGGCATATTCCCAAAGGATTCACATCCATGCAACAAAGACATCTGTTCAACTATGTTCATAGCAGCACTATTTGTAATAGCAAGAACCTGGAAGCAACCTAGATGCCCCTCAATTGAAGAATGGTTAATGAAGATGTGGCACATCTACACAATGGAATACTACTCTGCAGAAAAAAATAATGGTATCTTGAAATTCACAGGCAAGTGGATAGCACTTGAAGAACCCATCCTGAATGAGGTAACCCAGTCACAAAAAGAGGAACACAGTATGTACTCACTCATATATGGATTTTAGACCTAGATCAAAAGATCACAAGCCTATAATTCACACCACCAGAGGAACTAGGATACAAGGTGTATTCTGAGAGAGTCATATAAAGTCCCTCACAGAACTGGGCAGGGACAAGTCCCCTAGAGCTCATGTGAAGTGGGGGGGGCAGCGAATGGAGAGAGAAGTAGGAGATAATGAGGGGGAGGAAAGGAAAACATGTGTGACCAGGAAGATTGAGCCTGGTTAGGAATAGAAGATAGGAGAGAGAGAGAGAGAGACTGAGAGAGAGAGAGAGAGAGAGAGAGAGAGAGAGAGAGAGAACATAAAAGAGGGAGACAATATTGGTTTGAAGATATAATTGAACACAAAGAAAGGTCGAGAGAACTATAAGACTGCTCCTAACTAACTATCTCAGCTTCCGTGGAAATGCTATCCTAAATGCCCTTCCTGGAGAGTGAGGTCAACAACTAACTTCTCCATGGAGCCCTCAACTAATGCCTGTTTAAAACAGGATCAAACACCCATACATAAACACTGAGTCGAACTAGAACCCAGATGCAGATGGAGAGGACAAGACCATTCGGCAGAAATACATAGAGACAGCTTACCTGAACAAGGAGGTGCTAACAGGACACCAGACTGATAGCTGGGAAGCCAGCATGGGACTGACTCAGGCCCCCCTGAATATGGGTCTCAGCCAGAAGGACTGAGCAGTCTAAGAGACCTCAGACTGTGGAGCCAGGATGTATCCGGGGTGCACAAAAGAACTTTGCGGACATATCCCCCATGGAGGGATAACTGCCTTAATCTAGAGACAGGAGAGAAGCCCTAGTTCCTACTTCACAGGACCTGTCAGATCTACATGACCCCAACTGGATGGCATTCCCCTACATATGGAAATGTGGTGGGGGGATGGGAGGGGAGGGTGTTTAGAGTGCATGTGAGAAGGCAGAGAGGGTAAAAAGGGAGGGAAGGAGGGAGGGAGGGCTGGGTGGGAGGGAGGGAGGATTAGGGGACTGGGGTTGACATGTAAAATACTAAATTAAATTAAAAAAATGCTTTCACTCCAAAATTAAAGTTGAAGGACAACTTATTGGGGAAAAGGATTTCTATTTTTGTTTCCACAGAAAACAAATAGATGTGCATTCCTTCCAGACTAATGTGGTTTGATCATGCCAGACCGCCTGAAACAGAGTACAAGCTGATCCTATATTCAAAACAGATGGACAAAACAACCCTACAGACTACAGCCAGGATATCTGAATCTTCTTCGAATCCCCCAAGACAGCGCCCCTTACCAGCAGGATGTAGATTGGAAAGAATGACGCTCAAATTCCCAAATATTGTGTATAAATGTTTGTTTTCAATTAATTGGACTGTTATATAAAATTAAATAAAATTAAAAAAAAGAAAAAGAAAAAAAGAAAATGAAATGTGGTTTGATCAAGGTTTTAAATTTGATTCCAATTGTCTTCTGTATACTTTTGTGCCAATACCAACTGTTTTCAGGACTATAGTTCTGTAACAGAGCTTTACCTTTGGGATTGTGATGCCTCCTTAAGTTTGTTTATTGCACAGGGTTGTTTTGGCTGTCTTGTGTCTTTTGTATTTCTAAATAAAATTGAGCATGAGTAGCATTGGAAGGAGCAGCTTTGCCATCAGATGGACAGGTGACATTGGGCACAGGGTCAGGGGAGGCCCCATCCCCTGCCAGCACTCTTATTTGCATATTCAAATGCTGCCTGGAGACTCAGAAGACTTCAAGAAAGTACAGAAACTGCCTGGGTTAATTTGCATAGCCACACCTCCAAATGAGATAACCTGCATATATTTGCATGTCAAAAATCCCAAACATATGGGATAACTTGCATGCATTTGCATAGCAAAAGAATGTAAAGCACCATAAATTTGCATATTAAAATGCATTCCCACAACTCGCCTTTGCTCATTTGCATATTCAATTGCGAACCCCAATCAGCCTCACAGATTTGCATGCACCATGCTCATTTGCATAATTTCAATTACTAGTGCCTCTTTTGCATAACACTCATTTACATATTTAAATGGGCGACAGGGTTTTAAGTTGATCCACACTGCTCAACATCAGGCTCTGCCAATTAGCTGCTTGCCTGCCCCCTGCAGGTCCAAGGTCACAGTTAATGACCCTCTCTGGGTCTTACACTCACCTACACCAATGCCAGACCCTCATTCCTGTCCTCCAGCCAGGTCAAGGCAGCTCCCAGGTTAGGAGGTGCAAGAGCTACAAGCACAGATTCAGGAAGGGCAGGCCCCCGAGGGTGTGACCGGGGTCTGAGTGTGGCTTGTGGGGCGGGTAGGTCTTGGTCGGGGCATATATCATCTTTGGGGGATCCGAGAAAGCTGGGGTGCTGACACGTCCTGGTAGCTGGTTGTTTCATCGCAGTCCTGACTGTATGGAGCTATGGCATCTCTTTGAGACCTGGCAAGATGTTAACAGAGCAGAGGACAAGGTTAAGTTTCTGTCTCTTATGTCTTAGTACATAATGGGAGAAGTTAGGTGGGGGAGGGGCTTCCAAGGGGGTCCCAGGACCAGGTTAGGAAGTCACAGAGCCAAGAAAAAGTTGAGTAATAATTATTTGGAGTGAATCTGACCTGTAAATGGATCCAATTCTGCTCCCTGGAACCCAAAGAATCTTTAGGTTTGTGAAACATAAATATTAGACACTTTATCAGCATACACATGTTAATATGATTTGGCTGAAAGAATTAACACAACTGGCAGATTCTTAGCACAATGAAAGGAACATTAATTGTGAGCTTATAGTTACAGTTATGATCGAATAATGGCATAGTATGATGTTCAGTACTCCCTCAGAATTGGATTAATAGCTTATTAAAACTTTATTGATTAATGTTAAGGCAATGAATACTAGCAACCTCAAGATTTCCAGTTTTGAAATCTGATTTGTAACAATTTGAGCCTTGGATGCTGCTGTAAGCTGACAAAGCTACCAGTCATCAGAAACATCAGAGTTCTTGAGATGGATAAAATTTTACCTGAATGATTAGGGAGTAACAGGGACTTACTAGCTGGCAGCATGGACAGCCACCCTGAGGTCTTCCACAGTTGTTGAGCTTAGAGACTTTAAAGATGTCTGCCTTCCACTGATCGCATGAGACCTGTGGATTAGGAGCTTTTGGAAGACTTACCTACCATTGGCCCAAGCAACGTGGAGAAGATTGACTCCACTGCCCTTTTGTCCACAGTTCTTAGTGCCCTTTGCAGCAGTTGAGATGCAAGGCAGGATTGTTCAGTGGCTAGTTCACTTTTGTGGGTGGCTTCTTCAGTGTCTATCACTCTTCTTGGAGAAAATGGGTGGTTCCAGCAACTGGCCTGTCTCTCTGTTATAAAAGCTTTTTAATGAAACATTTTAAATGCCATATTCTCTAGATCTCTGAGCATGTTAGGGCTGTCTGACTGTTTAGCATACTTTAGTATACAAAATATTCTTTAGTTACTTGCCTTAAGCACATAGGTGGCTAGGTATGGCTTTACCCCGGTAATTAATTAATGTGTCTGGAAAACTGGATCTAAGCTGAGAGGCTGTGGGGGGATGTTTTACTCAGAGCCATGCAGCCTGACTGTAAATGGTTTTAACTTAGTAGGTTAGACATATAACTGTAAAGGACAAAGAGGTAGAGAAATACTCCCTTTGATAATAGAGGCTTAACATTTATATACAGCTTATAGGAAAGACTGGTTGGCATAAATATTTTCTTAGCTTGAAATAGACATTTATAACCTTAAATGTTTACCACCATTTAAAGGCACATACTAATTTAGAAATATTTGAGACTTAGAACAGTTGAATTTAAGTTGTATGAAGTTAGCTTACATTTACTTAAAGTCAAGTTGAAATCAAGTGTACAGATATATTATACATGACTGGGTAAATTGAGAAGGAGTAGAGTGTGAAGCTATGTATAACATAGAGAAAAAAGATATTACAGACAAAGAATAAAAGGCAAAAGGTAAATGAATTACAGGTTTTGTTGGCAGCAGAAGCTGGCAGACTCCTTCTGCCTAGATGGCTGATGAAGCAGAAAGAAGAACCATGGTGGGTAAAGCTAGGCCACATGGTCAAGATGGTGGCTGCTATAAACATATTCCCAACAGTTGGCAGAAATCGTAAAGTTTTTAAATGTAATTTTGTCTAAAGCAGATGCTGCCTCAGCTCAGACCAACACACTGAGACAGATTGCAGCTAGGGCAGGCAGGAAAATTTGAGTGTGGTGGGAAGAGAACCGGAACAAATTTAGGGAAAGATTATTTAGCAGAATGTTTAGCAGAGATATAGAAAAAACTCCTTCCATCGACCTGTTCGCTGGCAGTAATTTGAAAGATCCTGTAAAATATTGGGATCTAGAGAGCCATTTACATGTCCAATTTGAATTATTTTCTAGGGGAATCTAGGCTACTTTTCAGTACAAAAGTAAATATGTCTGGGTACCTTTACAAGTGGCATTAAGTGAAAGGGTTTTAAATTTTCTATCAGGCATCCCAGTGAAGTGGTGGGGTGTATTTTCTTGGCCGGTTTATTCCCAATGGGTGGAGAGAAAGTGACCATGCAGTCTTGGAACTCAAGAGTGTGGCCACACCATAAGCGAGAATGGCAGAGCGTTATTCAAAGCTTGTCAGCCCGAAAATGTTGCCAGGGCCAACAGAGGCCGGAAGGACTCAGCAGTCCAAGAGTGGAGTAGATATACCGCCCTGGGCGGTATGTCTTCCACCCTTGAGGAATGTACCTGACCTTAAGGAAATGGGTTAAAATTTAAAAGGGTACCTTACCTAATTGAAGCCAGTGTGGGGTGGTATTTCCAGTGAACGGGGGATTGAGGAAACCCCTGGTATCAGAAACACGATCTCAAGTATCTCTGGCTGGCTGCCCACCAGCAGACAGCTGCCAGTGACCCTCAAGGAGAGCCCGCCTGGGTTTCGGCACTAATGTAGTGGCCAACCGAAAGCTTGAGAGAGAGATACAGAGGCCAGAGAGGGAGACCAAGAGGGAGAGCAAGAGTGAGAGGCACCCTTTGCGCACTTGCTTTAAAAGGGGGGCTTGCCCATGCATAACTGAGTCCTCTGGCAGCCAGGTAAATTTTGAGCCCCCAGGTTAGGCTGACATAGTGATGACATGGCCATGAGCGTCCTGCCCATCATCGTGGGAAAGGGGGGGGTTCCTGACATTTCTACCTCTTATTGTTATTAAAATGGTGGGGGTTGGATGTGGCAGTTTAGGGAATAAAGACATTGAGTTCTCCAGACTACTTCCTGCTGACTTGGGGGCTTAGATCATCATTGGGTGATCCAAGAAAGCTGGGATGATCCCATGTCCTGGTAGCTGGTTGTTTCATCAGACAGTATGGAGCTCTGGCATCTCTTTGAGATCTGACAAGATGTTAGCAGAGCAGAGAACAAGGTTAAGTTTTTGTACATTAGGTCTAAGTACTTAATGGGAGAAGTAGGGTGGGGGAGGGGCCCACAAGGAGGTCCCAGGACAAGGTTAGGAAGTCCCAAGGCCAGGGAAAAGTTGACTAATAATTATTTGGACTGGATCTGACCTGTAAATGGATGAAATTCAGCTCCCTGGAACTTAATAGAATCCTTTGATTTTGCAAAAACATAAATATTAAGACATACTAGCAGCATACTCATGTTATAAATGATTTTGCTGAAAGAATTAACACATACAACTGGCAAATTTTTAGCGGATTGTGACTGGATCAGGACAGTATCCATAGTCTTCCCCAAAGCTCTAGGAATTCAGGGCCATGTCACAAGCAATTGTTAGCTAAGCTAATTACCACCCCATCTTTCTTATTCTTGATACTGATTCCTGACTGAGGTAGCCCAGATCACTTTGTGTCCATACCCTTACTCCTGAAAGTATTAGCCTCTGGAAAGGAGGAGCTCCCTGATTGCATATCCAATACCACATGTTCAGTGCTCAACCATATTTACGCAACCAGCAAAATTGTACTCAATTGGTTTTATTGGCATGTTTGTGCATACAAATTCATTCATACATGCTTAACAAGAAAGGAATTTCAAGGGAAGAATATGCAAAGGAATGGAGAAAAGACATGAAGGGGTAAATTGTTGAAATACAGTTTAAATAAAAGGCACGAGAATAAATTTTAAATAATGAAGCTGACTAGAAATATAGCTTAGCAGTCAACAGCACTGGTTGTTGTTACAGAGGACACATGTTCCATTACCAGAAACCATGACAGCCAGCCATCTTCTGTAACTTGAGTTAAAGGGAGATGGTACACTGTCCTACCCTTTGCAGGTACTTTGCTTAGGTGGCTTCAGACAAACATCCTGTTATGAGTAGTTTTCCTGTTCTCACTGCTGCACCAGCCCCCAAGTTACACACAGAGGCATTGTATTAGATGTAAAGTTGTTAGCCTGTTACTAGCATTTCTTATTGTGTCTTAATATTAAACCATTTGTATTAATCTAAGTATTTCCATGTGGCCTTATCTTAGCAGAGTGAGGGGCCAGCACTCTTCTTTCTTTGTATCTTACATCTTGAATCTCCTCCCTACTTCTCGCTCTGTCCTCCTAGTCTCCAATCTCACCTATCTTGCTTTGGTATTAGCCAACAGTGCTTTATTCATTAACCAATTACAGAACCATATTTACAGAATGACATCTTCCACCACTTCTTTGCAGGTACCGTGCACAAATGCATGGGAGCAGACAGTCATATACATTACATAAACTAAAGCTTAAAAAGGGAATTCTCTACAGTGATGTCTCAGCCCTGTCCTAGACATCAGGAAGACCTAGTTTAGATGAACTCCTGGTGCTGCACAGAAGCAAACATGGTTTTCTGTGAGTCATAATGCTCACAGGTAAAAATCAGCCATAATATGAAGTTAAAATAACTCAAAAGGAATTTTGGTCTAAGGACATGGTATAGACATGTGACTTGTCCTTAATGTTTTCTGTATTTGTGTCTTTCATCCTTTGTATGTGTGCGATTCACAGGCTCTGATACATCTTTAAAATGTATTGAGACACCTCTATACTGTAGGTCACAATTTAAGGTCGAAAAGATAGATTTTTTTTTTCTCTGTAAGTCTTCAACCGTCTTAGTGGCTGCACTTAAATTCTTCTGTCCCTTTTAAAATTGTTAGAAGTTTATCCTTTGGACTGAACCTAATAAAGGATTAAGGATGATATCATACATGGGATGGAAAATCGATTCTAGACTGTCTTATTTTTGTGATTTTTGCAATTCAGTCTTTTGGGAGGGATCCCCATCTTGCTTGCAAATAAATAACACACTGGAGCTTATTCTTACTTGTGAGTACCTGTACTTGCTTATCTTGGCTTTTTTATTTATTTATTTATTTATTTATTTTTGCTGAAATTTTTAACTTTAAGTTACCCCATCCACCTTTGGCCTCTGTGATTTTTTTCATTCCTTACTTCTGTGTATCTTATTTTTATTTACTCTTGCTCTGTCTTAAGATACCTGTATGTGCTTTCCTTGCCCCTTCATCTCTTCTGCTGGATTTCTCATATTCATTCTGTGCTGCACTTCTCATATTTATTTATTCTATCTGCCTTCCAGCCCTGCCTATCCTTTCTTTTTCTTGTTCTTGGTCAGTCAGCACTTCATTAGACCATCAGGATGCTCTAGACATTCAAATAACCACAGCTTCCTAGAGCTAAATGAACTCAACATCACCTTTCCCACCATCATTTAAAATATTTTCATAGGCATAAAGAGATTAACATATACTAAAATAAAATTGCACAACATCACCTCTTTGAGATTAGCCAGAGTTTGATGCTCAGAGTTCTTAAAGATATTTGGGTTTGTTACTCATTTAAATATGTGGAGTGAATTCTGCCTTGGAAGACATATTAAAGCTGTATCTCCATAATTATAGAAAATGTTTCTGAGACAGCACTCTTTTGTCAGCTCAGGTGACTTTTTTCCCCAGCCTTTTATTCTCCAGATCAATGAACTTACTTCCCTCTTATTTTACAAACTAAATACTTAAATTAATGGGCTGTACCATCTCTGAGTTTTCAAATTACAAATTTGAGTCCAGTAGTCATATATCCATTGCAGTTACCAGAAAAGGAATTCTGTGTGGAACATGTCTCCAGCATTCAAATCAAAATGGAAGGAATAGTTTCTAGTGTACATTGAAGGGGGAAATGGTAGGCAATCAGCTGCTGGAGTTACCATAATGGAAAAGGCCCAGAATATAGCAGAGTTGTGATTTCATAATTTCCAAGTATTGGGATTGTGGTTGTCTGTACCAAGGCCACTGTGGATTTGTTTACAATGTTTTTGAGTTGTTCTGCATTCCTCTTGTGATTTATTATCTGATTATCCTCCTTCAACATTTGTATACTTCCTTTAATAACCAAATCCATTGGTTCACATTAGCAAGGTATTTGCTGTTGAGTGTGGCACAAATCTCCAGCCAAACTGGGATAAGTTTCTTCTTCTTCACATGTAGCACATGACTTTGAACAATGCTGTCTTATAATTTCTTCTCACCATTCCCTGTCACTCATGTCTCCTTAGCAGCATGCAGTCATTTTTTCCATGTGAATGAAAACTGACAGAATTGATGTGTGCACAGTTTATGGTGTGAAGTTTAAACTTTCCAATTAGGATGGACTTCCATATAGATGTTTAGAATTAGAAAACACAGATATATATGATTCAGTTATGAGGTAGTAGTAAAAGCAATTTTATAGTTGTGTTGTTGCCAGAACAGGAAGAACCAACTGTATTACAGTGACACAGCATTAGGAAACATAGGAACAAGTTGTTTATACTAATGAGTCCTGTGGCTCAGGCTTGCCTGACACTATTTAATTGATGAGTTGTTTGTAATTTTAATCCAGACTCTGGTGCTTTGTCCTGGGTAGACAGTTTTGCATTGCTTCCAGGCAGGACACTCATTGTTTTGTGAAATAGAAAATATCATAGGAGATGTGTTTCTTCTAATCCCTCTGATTTTATGAGGGACTTACCCATGAAGAGGGACCTGTGTATAAACTGAGTTCACTGACCAATGCAATGGTGGTCACAGTACAAAAAGGGAGGGGAAAAAAAGGAGTTTTGTTCCCGGCTTTTATTGTAGTTGGCATTAGCACTAGGAATTGCAGAAATCAATTTTTTTTATGATGTCATTGCTTTCAAAGTTAAGTATCCTTGGTCTTACACAATCCTTGCAGTTTTATGAGGTCCCATTTATTAATTGTTGGTCTGTTCAGGAAGTTGTCTCTTTTGCCAGTGTATTGAAGACTTCTCCACACTTGGTCTTGTTTTTGTTTTAGTGTGTCTGATTTTCTGTAGGGAACTTTGACACACTTGGCCTTGAGTCTTGTGCAGCGGGATGTAAATGAATCTATTTCAATTCTTCATATAAAAATTCAGTTTTACCTGCACCATTTGTTGAAGTTTCTGTTGTTTTGTTTTTCCATTTATTTCTGAATTTCCTCATCAGAATTCAAGTGTCCACCTGTGTTTTGATTATATATCCTGGTCTTTAATTCATTCCCTTGTTGAACATGTCTGTTTTCCTGCCAGAGCCATGCTATTCTTTTACTTTTGAGTTGTTTTACCTATCTTTTTTGTTATTCATATGAAGTACAAACTGTATTTTCTAAGTTTTTAATGAAGTGTGTTTTGTTTATGGATATTGTAGTGAATCTGTAGATTGCTGTCAGTAGGATGGCCTTTTTACTGGGTTAATGCTACTGATCATGATCACTAGAAATCTTTACATCTGTTAAAATCTTCTTCAAACTCTTTCTTCATATACTTAAAGGTGTTTTGCATATGTTCTTTCACTTGTTTTTGTGGAATTACTTGAACATATTTTATATTATTTGAGGCTGTTGTTATGACTGCTGTTTCCTTTATTTCTTGCTTAGGCTGTTTGTTGTTTTTACATAGAAGGACTACTGTTTGTTTCTTGTTTGGTTGCTTTATTGTTTCTGTACTACCTAGTCACTTTATTTAAAGTGTTTATCACCTGTTCTTCCCTTGCTGAGTTTTAATGTTGTTGATGTATACCTATAAGTAATAATGGTTCAACATCTTCCTTTCCAAATTATATTCCAATGATATCTTTCAATGATTCATTGCTCTAACTAGTACTTCAATTAGTATATTGAGTAGATATAGTTTACAATCTTGTCTTGTTGTCTAGGTTTATCAACGTTACTTTGAATTTCTCTCTCTCTCTCTCTCTCTCTCTCTCTCTCTCTCTCTCTCTCTCTCTTACAGGCTTGCTGTAAATTGAATGATCTTTATTATGTGCATGTATACATCTCATATCTCTAATCTCTCCAAGACTATTATGATGTTTGATTTTGTCGAAGGCTTTTTCACCAAGTAATGAGATGATTAAAAACATACCTATGCTTTTAAAAGTTTATTTTTATGATGGATTATCTTTACTGTTTTTTTTGTAGCTGTACTCTTACAGTCTATGTGCAATGAGGCCTCCTTTATTAGATTGCATGATCTTTTTTTAGTGTTCTTGGAATCTGTTTGCAAGGATTTTTATATCCTGCTTTCAGTTGGCCAACAGCCAACCCTCTTTCTCTCCCTTCTCTCAACAAACTCCACATGGGCGCTGAGTCTCTTGTTTGTGTTTCTTAGGCATTAGCTGCATAGCAAAAGAACAACATTGGTGCTGAAACCCAGGCAGGCTCTCCTTGAGGGTCACTGGCAGCTGTTTGGTGTTGGGCGGCCAGCCAGAGACACTCGGGATCCTGTTTCCGATACCAGTAGTCTGCCTCCATTCACCCCTACCCCCCCCCCAGTTCACTGGAAATACCACCCCACACAGGCTTCAATTAGGCAAGGTACCCTTTTAAATTTTAACCCATTTCCTTAGGGTCTGGTGCATTCCTCTCGGGTGGAAGAAATACTGCATGGGGCAGGATATCTGCTCTGCTCTGGGACTGTTGAGTCCTTCAGGCTTCTGTTGGTCCTGGCAATGTTTTCGGGCTGACAATCTTCGAATAACCCTCTGCCATTCTCGCTTATCGTGTGGCCACACTCTTGCGCTGAAGAGTTTCAAGACTGCATGGTCACTTTCCTCTCTACACAGAAGAATAAAACAACTAAGGAAATATCTCCCACCACTCCACTGGGATGCCTGATAGAAAATTTAAAACCCTTTCACTTAATGCCACTTGTTAAGGCACCCAGACTTATTTACCTTTGTACTGAAAAGTTGCCTAGATATCCCCTAGGAAATTCAAGTTGGCCGCATAACGGCTCTCTAGATCCAGATATTTTACAGGATCATTCAAATTACTACCAGCAAACAGGTAGATGGAAGGAGTTTTTTCTATCTCTCTGCTAAACAATCTCTTACTCTCAACTTGGTTCTGTTCTCTTTCCACCACTCTAAAACTCTCCTGCCTGCTGCAGCTGCAGCTTGTCTCAGGGCAGTACGCTGGGCTGAGGCAGCATCTACTCAAGACAAAATTGAATCTCAAAATTTTATGATTTCTGCCAGCTGTTGGGGATATGTTTATGGCAGCTGCCGTTTTGACAACGTGGCCTAGCCTCACCCCCCATGGTTCTTCCCTCTACTACACCAGCCACCTAGGCACAGGGAGTCTAGCCAGCTTCTGCCGCCAACAGAACCTGTAATTAATTTATCTTTTGCTTTTATTCTTTTATTTGCTTTATTCTTTATTCTTTGTCTCTAATTTCTTTTTTCACTATGTCATACAAAGCTTCACATTCTAGTCCTTCTCAATTTTACACAGTCCTGTTAAATATATCTGTGCATTTAACTTAAATTTAACTTTATGTAAATGTAAGCTAACTTCATACAACTTAAATTCAATTGTACTAAGCCTCAAATATTTCTAAATTGCTATGTGGTTTTGAATGTTGGTAAACATTTAAGGTCAAAAATGTCTATTTCAAGCTAACAAAATATTTATGCCACCCAGTCTTTCCTGTGAGCTGTTTGTTAAGGGTAAGCCTCTATTATCTGAGGGAGTTTTTCTCTACCACTTTGTCCTCTATGGTTATAACTGTAACCTACTAAGTAAAAACCAGTTACAGTCAGGCTGCAGGGCCCTGAGTAAAATATCACTCCACAGCCGCTCAGCTTGGATCCAGCTTTCAAAACAGATTAATTACAGGGATATTTTGTATAGTAAGGTATGCTAAACAGTCAGACAGCCCTCAAATGCTCAGAAATCTAGAGAATATGGCATTTAAAATGTCTCATCAAAAAGCTTTTTTAACAGAGAGACAGGCCAGCTGCTGGCACCACCCATTTCCTCCAAGATGACTGATGGACAATGAAAGAATCTCCACCCACAAAAGTGGAAATGCTAGCCACTGAGCAATACTGCCTTTCATTTCATCCCTCACAAACTGTACACCTAAATGCTGTGGTCTTTGCTCAAACACATGACAGATTAAAACATGCCTGGAAATAAAAAAATCACTCCCCTTACCACAGTCATGTACTTTTTTCATAGTAGTGAATTCAGCACTTGGTTGCTTACCCTGAATCCTCCTGCAGTGTAAACAATTTTCCTTATTCTGCACTGAAGGCAGAAGCAATGCTCCACTTGCAAATGCTTTTCCTGTGACTGCACTGGATAGTTGGCTACTTGACTCTACCGGAAAATTTAAATCTCTTAGGTGTTACAGTAACTTAAGAAATTTGAAGGTATAGTACAGAAGACAGCAAGGCCATTGTTTGGAGAGCAACAGACTGCAACCAATGCCACTTGCATCAACATAAAGGATTGTCTCATAAATATTCTTCTAACAGGATGCAAATGCATCTGTTGTAGCATTAATATGCCTTCCCAGGAGAAATCATTTCACTCACAGAGGAGATCCATAAAGACAAATATTTCTAACATAACATGTATCTATCTTCAAAGCCACAGAGAAATTCTCAAAAAACAAAAAGTATTGTGGAATATGTTTGTGATTTTAAACACCAAAAAAAAAATCTTAACTAATGCATATTAGGTGATTATGTTCTTTAAATACTCATGGTGCATTAATTCATCTCAGATGAATGAAGACTCAGTAGATTTGTGTGATCAAAATTTTCCAAGATTATATTGAGCTGGCACATGGCATACAGGGTTAGGTCATGAAAATTGCATGTATCACATTTAATGTTGCCTGTACTACCCTGTGCTCTGAAGAAATTAATTCAAATCCTTTAGGATGAGGCTTTGGGTGTTCTTCAGAAGCAAATACAGATAATTTACTGATTGTTTACCAAACCCTGTGGCGGGTACTGGGGACTGAAAATAAAGAGAGGAATATGAAAGAATTGAGTTCATTTAAGAACTTTGATTTTGCTGTCGACACTGTACATAAAGGTGGCAGACAGAAGTAACATGAGCAATTTCCTGTTTACCATTGGTGGGAATTAGCAGTGTGGAGCCTGTAATCAATTTTAGATGACGTACAAAATGCCTGATTTGCAATGTCTTGGTGTCCACAGACAAGTATAATCAATAATGTGGATAATCAAAAGATATTATCATGAAAAAATCTGCTTTCACCTCACACATCCACTTCCTCTCCTTGGAGGGGCTGGAGAATTCTGAGACTTACTCCTCAATCCCCTGCTTCTAACTTTTATACCTCTCTAGGGCTGGGATTAAAGGTGTGACCTCTTTGAGCTCCAGACAATATTCAGGTCATACCTTGAAAACCTATACTCCACAAAATTTGAGAATTCAAAGGAAATGAACAAATTTCTTGATAATTATCAGCAAAATAAAATCAAGAACAACAACTTAAATAGAACTAGAAACACCTAACGAAGTAGAAGCAGTCATCAAACGCCTTGCAACACACACACACACTGACACAGACACTGACACACACACTGACACGCACACACTGACACACACACACACACACACAGACACACACAGACACACAAAAAAGACCAGGGCCAGATGGCTTTAGTCCAGAATTCTACTGGAAAATCAAGGAAGAGCTAAATCTCATACTTCTCAAATTGTTCCACACAATAGAAACAGAAGGTTCATTGCCAAACTCTTTTTAGGAGGCCACAATCACCTTGGTATCCAGGCCACACAAAGACACTACTAGGAATAAAAACTACAGACCAATATCCCTAATGCATATTGATGCAAATATACTCAATAAAATACTGGCAAACCGAATCCAAGCATACATCATAGAAATCACACACCATGACAAAGTAGGCTTCATCACTGGTATGTAGGCGTTGTTTAACATTCGAAAATCTATGAAGGTGATCCACCTTATAAACAAACTGAAAAAGAAAACCACCCGATAATCTCCTTAGATTCTGAAAAACCCTTCAGCAAAAATCAACACCCTTTCACGAAAAAGGCCTTGGAGAGATCAGGGGTAACAGGAACATCCTTAAACATAATAAGAGCACTATTCAGTAAACCAACAGACAATATCAAATTGAATGGAGGGAAGTTTAAGGGGTTTCTCTAAAATCAGGAACAAGACAAGGCTGTCATCTCATTCCATATCTCCAATATTGTACTTGAAGTACTAGCTAAAGCAATAAGAAAACAAAAGTAGATCATGGAGACACAAAATGGAAATGAAGAAATCAAACTTTCTCTATATGCGGATGATATGATAATTTACAAAATTGAACCCCCACCAAAAAAACAAACCAAAACAAACAAACAAAAAAAAACTAAAACAAAACACTCAAAAAAAATATCTTTTACCAGGGAACACCTGAGGTTTATAAACACCTCAGCAAACTAGCAGGATACAAGATATTCTCAGAAAAGATGAGTAGCCCTACTTTATTCAGACAACAAAGGGGTGGAGAAAGAAATCTGAGAAATATCAACATTTACAATAGCCACAAACAGCATACATTATCTTGTGGTAACGCTTACCAAATAAGCAAATAACCTAATAATAAGAACTTTGTGGCTTTAAAGAAAGAAACTCAAGAAGATAGCAGAAAATCGAAAGATCTCTCATGCTCTTGGATAGGTAGGATGAACATAGTAAAAATAGCAATCTTGTCAAAATCAATCCATAGATACTATACCATCCTCATTAAAATCCAAGCACAATTCTTCACGAACCTTGAAAGGATAATAATAATGGACTTTATATGGAAAACAAGAGAATCAGGATAGGCAAAAAAAAAAAAATCCTGTACAATAAAGGAAGTTCAGGAGGCATCACCATTCCCAACTTTAAGCTCTACTACAGAGCAATACTCTTGAAAAGGGCCTGGTATTGGCAACAAAATAGAGCAGTAGACCAACGGAATTGAATAGAAAACCTGATATTAACGCACACACCTTCGAACACCTGATTTTTGACAAAACAGTTAAAACTATACAATGGGAGGAGTAAATCATCTTCAACAAATATTGCTGGCACAACTGGATGATGGTGTGTAGAACTGCAGATAGAACCATGTCTATCGCTATGCACAAACCTCAAGTCAAACGGATCAAACACATCGTGATAAATCCTGCCACACTGAACCTCTTAGAAGATAAAGTGGGAGGTACCCTTCAACAAATTGGTATAGAAGACCCCTTCCAAAACTTAATTCCAGACACTGAGATTGACAATTAGTAAATGGGACCTCCTCAAACTTAGAAGCTTCTATAAAGCAAAGGACACAGTTGACTAGACCAAATGGCAGCCCACAGACTGGGAAGAGATTTTCACCAATCCTACATCTGACAGAGGGCTGATCTCCAAAATATACCAAAAAAAAAAAAAGCAAGAAAATAGCCATCAAATCACCAAATAACCCAATTAAAAAACGGGGTACAGAAATGAAAATTATTCTCAATGGAGGAATTCAAAATGGCCGAAACACAAGAAAGAAAGTGATCAACATCCTTAACTATCAGTGAAATGCAAATCAAAAGAACTTTGAGATACCATCTTACTCCTGCCAGAATGGCTAAAATTCGGAACACCAATGACAACTTATGATGGAGAGGATGTGGAGAATGGGGAACACTCCTTCTCTGCTGGTGAGTGTACAAACTTACACAGCCATTTTAGAGGTCAGTGTGGCGGTTCCTCAGGAAATTGGGAATCAGTCTACAACAGGACCCGCTGATCCCTCTCTTAGTCACATACCCAAAGTATCCACATCCATGTAACGAAGACATGTGCTCCACTGTGTTCATGGCTGCATTATTTGTAACAGCAAGAATGTGGATGCAACCTAGATGCCCCTCAACTGAAGAATGGATAAAGAAGATATGATGGCACATCTACCCAATGGAATACTACTCTGTGGGGGGGGAAACAATGGAATCTTGAAATTCTCAGGCAAGTGGATGGAACTTGAAGAAACCATCCTGAAAGAAGTAACACAGTCACAAAAAGGACATGCTATGTACTTGCTCACATATGGGTTTTAGACATAGAGCAAAGGATCACCAGCATGTAATTGATAACACCAGATAAACTGATACACAAGGAAGATCTAAGAGATTCATATAAGGTCCCTCAATGAAGGTGGAAACAAAAAATTCTCCAGAGCACAAGGGGATTAGGGAGCCGTTAGTGGGGTGGGGACTAGGAGAAATAGAAGGGGAGGACTGGAAAACCTGTGGGATTAGGAAGACTGAGTCATCAGAGGAATAGAAGAGAGAAAAGAGAAAGAGAAAGAGAGAGACCATAATAGGGGGAGCCATTATAGGATTGAAGAGAAAACTGAACCTAAAGATATACCTACGAGAATGACCACAGTTATAAATCTGCACAACAGTGTAAAGGCTACCATAAATGCCCTTCCCTGATAATGAGATCAACAACTAATTTATCCAACACCATGGAGCCCTCATCTAGTACCTGATGGAAGCATAAGCAAACACCCACAAGTAAACACTGAGCCGACTGGAATCCAGATGCAGGCAGGGAGGAAAAGGCCAGGCTGCAGAAACACATAAGGATCGTTTACCGGAACTGACTATGTGGGAATCTATGGAGATTCCCACATGGGCGTCATCAGTATACTTGCTATTATCTTTTTCATACTTTGATGGGTTAAACCCTATGGGGATATCCACCTCTAGACTGGCTTCCTATTTAATACTGTAAATTCATTTGTGTTTTTCCATATTTTACTTATCTTTAAGAAAATGTGTTTTGAAGGGCATGTGTGTGGTATGTGTGTATGTAGATGGAGGTAAAAGCAAGCACTTCCAGAAACCAGAAATGAATGTCAGATATCTGGAAAGAGGTCCAAGTGTTTCTGCCCGTTAAGATCAAACACTGGTCCCCAGAGAAGTTATGAAGCACCCTCATTCGCTGAGCCATCCACCATTCCAAGTGTTTCTCTCGGACTTTATGATGACATTACATGAAGCTGAGGTATAAAAATACCAAGAGTGTGGCGTGTTAGGTTAGTATCTGTCTGAAAGTTCTAAGACGCAGAAGGTGTAGAGACAAAGAGACACAAGAGTATGCAAACACAGTGAGCGCAGTGCACAAGTCTGGAAAAGTCAAGGGAAAACCTTAGTAAATTAAAAGTCTGCAACACACTCTCTCATGCAAAAGCATTTTTTATTGAGCTTATTGGAAACTGTAATGTTAAGGATGGTGGGTGGGGCAAGTAATATCCAGCTTAATGCCTCTCATAACCACAGAAAGACAGATCTCAGTTGAAAAGGGAGAGGACCGTACTCTCAACAACAGTTCTTTCTACAGTCAATGTTACTCTTCAAAAAGGAAATATATGTGCACATATTACAAACCTTTATGTAAGTCAGACAAGGAAAAGGTCGAGGCAGAGACATGGAACACATTTCATGCAGTCCATGGTCCTCTTTCTACTTTGCTCTGCCTTTATACCCTCCCCTGTGTCTCTGAACACTCACACACTGATGGTGGTGGGGTCAGTGCACAGTGTTCTCAAATCTCTTTTCCTATCTGAGGTTGGGTCTTCACCGTTGCCCCTGAGCAGATGAGCAGGCCCTGATTGTCCATGTCAAAGCTTCTCTCTCTCTCTCTCTCCTCTGATTCCTTGGGATGGCATTGTCTCCAAGTATATCCAAAACACCTTGAATAGACAAGCTCTGTGTCTCTCTAAAGAGTCACTGGAGTCCTTGCTTTCCTTTCTCAGGCCAGCAATAATCTCTCATCCTTTATTCCCAACATGAACATAGGGAGGCCTCCTGGTCATAGACACAGAATCGCCTGCTATCTAGACACTTCTTACTCACAAAGTAGACCTCCTGTGGCTGTCTTATTGCTCTAAGAGTGTCCATGAGCTCAGAACAACATTGGACAAATCTGTCTGGCAAGACATCACCAATGTCATCATACACTTCATCAGGGGCAGGATACATCTCCAAGGTGAGCTGTGTCAGGTTGGCAGTGTGCTGAAGCAGCTTCTTAAGGCTGGTCAAAGACAGGAAGTTCTTCATCAAGTTCACCTCCACCAGCTGGGAACACTGGCTCAGGGCAGGGAGGATGACATCCATTTGGAAGTCCATGAGCATACAACCCTTCAATTTTAATGTCTGCAGGGTAGCTGTCAATCTCTCTAGCAGTCTTGCCAGAAGTGGAGGACTTAAATTTATAAAGGTGACACCACTCAGGTCCAGATATGTGAGCCGATGGACGCTTGGACACTGGGACATGTAACTCATGTCTGATTCTGATAGTGAGCAGCGAGTGATTGCTAGGGTCTCTAAGGGACTTTGCAAGTTCCTACAGAAAGACAAGGCAGATTATCTCAGTAAGTTTAATAGTGGTAGAGTAAGGGCACCAACTTCAAGTGAGCAGAGGTTAGTGGATCCTAATGTCATTCTGAGATCTTGGTGGAGGCCAATTCCAGAATGCTCTCAGATGGAGAAGTAACAGCACAGGCAAAATCATGTGACCGCTTAGGTCCCCAACCCTGGTTCCTCTGCGCTGTCAAACTCAAAGCCTCATCAGATGACAAATGGGGCCAGCAGGAAGCCAAGAAACAAGACCTGGTGGCAACTCAGAGCCTTACCTGTGTCTGCTAACATTGGTCCTCATGAGTCCCACCTCCTAGCACAGCCTCTGTACTACTGATAAGTCTTCCCTGTGACCCACCCTAATCACTTCACTCTCAGTTATTTTCCATTGACTTAGACACTACCTGTGCTCAGAGAGCCCCTGTCCCTTGGAAACTCAGACAGCGACGTAAACTGTGCATACAGTTCTGAGGACAGTGCTGACATGGGGCAACATGTGGCTTAAAACACCCTCCCCTCTGTAGGTCAGGTTTCAAAGACTGTTTCTCGGTGATGTTTGCAAGAATAGCAGAAAGACTACTAGAGCAATCATTCAGAGGTCATATACGTGTGTAGTCACCAGTGACTGGCAAGCCCCAGGTGTACTCTGATGTTCCATGAAACATGGAAAGGCTGTTCTCTGGCCTATGAAACAAGCTCTCTAGCCTTCCTTACCTGAGCACTTGGTCCAGTCTTGAATTCAGGAGGAAGACACGATTCAAACAGAGATGCTGGAGCTTGTTGAGTTGGGAGAACTGAGAAACGATCTGTCGAAAACACCGTCGTTTCATCTCTTGGTTCCGAAACCAACACAAGGGTGTGAAGACTTCATGAAGGAGTTTCTGAAGGTTTTTCACCTGGCCCAGGCCAGGGGCAAACTTTGCAAGGGTCCTCAGGTCCCAGCGAGCATTCACTTCCAGTTCCCGTATACTGCATGGCACAAATACCTCCAGCAGCTCTAAGAGGTTATAGATAGGGCGTGCCCCAAACTCCAGCTTTTCACAGATCACCTGGAGCACATCTTTTCTCTGCTGGGCCCAGCAGTGGAAACATTCCAGGTATTCACAGAGATGTCTGGAATGGAGGGAAAGGTTCATCATCACAGTCACAACCTCTTTTCCCTGTCTTTCGTGATGGTGCACAACTGGTTGGGTCTCTCCGACAACATCTGGAGAGCAGACACCATCCTCTGTTCCAGCCCACATGTTCCAGAAGTTATGATGGGCATCCTGAAAATCAAGCACCTCTAATTTGCAATTCCTGTTGGTCAAACAAGAAGGGGATTCAAATGGCAAGACTGCCAATGTATAATCGGATTTCACCTCACACATCCACTTCCCTTGAATGCATCCTGGAAACCAAGACTCAAAAGATTCCTTTCAAGGGCATGGCTACAGAGGTCGAGGTAGACTCATTGTTGACTACATCTCTAAGCAGTGTGCTCCAAGCACCACTGTCTCTTTTCATGTATTCACTTCTCGAAGACAGCTCTGATTCAACTCGACCCACATTCTGAACTCTGTAGTCACTTCTCTCCATCCACACTCTTCACCTCCATGTCACACTTTCTGACTCACCTAGGTCGATCCTTCTGCTGAATCAGCAAATCAAGGCCAGCAAGCACAGCCTTCAAGATCTCCAGGTCAGGAAACTTCATCAGGGCTCCCAAGGGAAGGCATCTGAAAGGCAAGGCTGCCACCATAGCACTCAGGATCTTTGTTTGTTTCCCCTTAAAGGCATCTTTGAATAGCGGTGGGAAGAGTTCCATGGGTAGCTTATTCAGAGCAGAGATAGCCAAGGCTTCATTTTTTAGCAGACTACTTCTTGCCAGCATCTGGAGTGTCAATGGCGAACTCATCTTGACCTTCACACAGACAGGTGCTATGGGAATATTCAGAGGAATTAAACCTTTCAGACAAGTCACTTTTAGCAGGACTAACTGCCCCTTCATGGTGTAAACCCTGCCGGGCTTTGGTCACTAGTCTAGTAATGTTGGAAAACCTGTATTTCCTGTTACACACTGTCTGACTTTCTCAAAGGCATAGGACCCTCAAAGGCCTCATGCTCATGGACATGAGCCACCATGGCAAAAATCTCCCTGTTATTCTGCTAATCAAAAACACTACTCCACAGTATACTACAGCCCTGGGCAATGAGAGAGTGGAAAAGTAAACAAGAGCTAGACTCTTTCGTGGGAAATCATCTTCAAATGTCTTTCTTGATCCTCAAGATCAAAGTTAAATATCCCACAGCCAAGTATACTTTGCATTCAATCAGTGGGGGTTGTTGGGAGAATATGTGAAATGGAGACAGTCACTGTCATTTCTAATATTTTAGACCTGGTGCCACGATGAGCCCTAGACCACTCTTTAGGAGTTTGAGTACTGACAATTTTTCAACTTGATGCTTTGCTGAGACTCATGGCCATCTGTGGGCTTCTACAGAATTTTCTTCATCTTCAGTTAACAAGTGTATAATCACATTGAATTAAATCCTTTTAAGCCAGATTGGAGTTGTTGGTCGGTACTTGCTCAGTGTGCCTTAACCCTTAAATATCGCAACCTCATCATTCTCTTAAAGGGCATAGCAGGTTAGCACCTGTGCTCCATGCATCACTGTCTCTTTTCATTTATTCACTTCTGTACGACAGCTCTGATTCAACTCGACCCACATTCTGAACTCTGTAGTCACTTCTCTCCATCCACACTCTTCCCCTCCATGTCACACTTTATGACTCACCTAGGTCGATCCTTCTGCTGAATCAGCAAATCGAATAACACTCTCATAACACTAAGGTACATGTGGAGTTCTAGGCTAACCAGGGCTAAATGAGATTTTTCAGCTTCAAATAGCAAAACCAAACAAAATAACAAAGCCAAGGTTTCTAAGATGGCCAGGGGGACTGGTGATCCTTGGTAAGGTTGTATGATCGGATGGGCTTGAATGGCTTACCTGATCAGCACACACATAACAGGTGTTCCAATCCCAGCAGTTGTGTTAGTGACTTGAGAATCCAAACAACTCTGTTTACCCTGGCCAGGATAACCCTTATATGCCCATATCCTCTTACAACTTCCATTCATATCCCCACCTTCAACCATATTCTGCCATCTGATTGGATAATTGAGCATATCCCCACCCAATCATACTTGAGCTTTCACAGCTGTGGTTTGTGAGAATCAGATGTGGGAAAGGGGGAGGGAGCCCTGATTGTACCAAAGACTCAGGTTAACTCTAACACTAGTCCATGCACAGGCATTGGTGACTCACACCTTTGGTCCCGGTACTTGGGACACAGAGGCAGGCAGATCTCTGTGAGTTCAAGAGAAGCCTGTACTACAGATTGAATTCCAGTACAGACTGCAATGCAATACACAGAAACCGAGTCTTGAAAAAACAAAAATTAACAAAACAAAACAAACAAACAAACAAAATTTCTTCCCCATTTTCAATTCTGGGATTTACTCTCATGATGACATGTAAGATTTCCATATTCATTGGATCCATGAAGCTCAGCCCTATCTAAACTCTTTATTCATTCTGAGCTGACATGGAAATCTCATTAATCCTCCTACCTGAGCGTAGTGGTATAGCTTGTATGTGACCAGTTTGATTGGATCTCCCATCAGGAAATAGATTGAACTGAGTCTATGGTAACATTCAAAACCCATTCTCCAAGTCATCTCAAACTCTAAGCATCTGTCTCTGTATTGTTAAATAATTAGTTTTATAGTCTTTAGTCAGCTTTCCATTTTATGTAATCATTGCCGTGACCAGTGGAATCTAACCAGGGCTTCAGTAACCTTCCAATCTTAGTGGAAGAATAACGAAACATTACATGTTCGTGTTGATTACATCTACTTTCAGGACGAGATTGAACTGAGTTAGATCCTGTTGAAAATTACAAAATCAATTGTGTTTTTTTGAGACAGTGTTTCTCTGTGGTAACAGCCTACATTCCTGGTACTAGCTCTAAGACCGTGCTATGCTACCCTACAACTCACAGAGATCTGACTTCCTCTAACTCCCATGTGCAGCCAATAATGTTGAGTGCAGCAAGATACATAGCAGACCCAGATAAAGACAAGCCACTACCTCTTACCTTTATGTCAGCAAGAAAGCGCTGATCCTGTCTCCACAAACTCTCACCAAGTTTCAGACAGCTTCCTCTCCTTGGAGGGGCTGGACAATTCTGAGACTGACTCCTCAATCCCCTGCTTCTAACTTTTATACCTCTCTAGGGCTGGGATTAAAGGTGTGACCTCTTTGAGCTCCAGACAATATTCAGGTCATACCTTGAAAACCTATACTCCACAAAATTTGAGAATTCAAAGGAAATGAACAAATTTCTTGATAATTATCACCAAAATAAAATCAAGAACAGACAAACAACTTAAATAGAACTAGAAACACCTAACGAAGTAGAAGCAGTCATAAAAAGCCTTCCAACAAACACACTCACACACACACACACACACACACACACACACACAATGACAGACACACACACACACACACACAGACATACAAAAAAGACCAGGGCCAGATGGCTTCAGTCCAGAATTCTACTGGAAAATCAAGGAAGAGCTAAATCTCATACTCCCCAAATTGTTCCACACAATAGAAACAGAACGTTTATTGCCAAACACTTTCTTTTGGAGGCCACAATCACCTTGTTATCCAGGCCACACAAAGACACAACTAAGAATAAAAACTACATACTAATATCCCTAATGCATATTGATGCAAATATACTCAATAAAATACTGGCAAACCGAATCCAAGCATACATCACAGAAACCACCCACCATGACAAAGTAGGCTTCATCACTGGTATGCAGGCGTTCTTTAACATTCGAAAATCTATCAAGGTGATCCACCTTATAAACAAACTGAAAAAGAAAACCACCCGATAATCTCCTTAGATTCTGAAAAACCCTTCAGCAAAAATCAACACCCTTTCACGAAAAAGGCCTTGGAGCGATCAGGGGTAACAGGAACTTACCTAAACATAATAAGAGCACTATTCAGTAAACCAACAGACAATATCAAATTGAATGGAGGGAAGTTTAAGGGGATTTCTCTAAAATCAAGAACAAGAAAAGGCTGTCATCTCATTCCATATCTCCAATATTGTACTTGAAGTAGTAGGTAAACAATAAGACAACAAAAGTAGATCATGGAGACACAAAATGGTAATGAAATCAAACTTTCTCTGTTTGCAGATGATATGATAGTTTACAAAATTGAACCCCACCCAAAAAACAAAAACAAAAAAAAAACAAAAACAAAAAACAACAACAACAACAAAAAACAAAAAACCTTCTTCTACCAGGGAACACCTGTGGCTTATTAACACCTTCAGCAAACTAGCGGGATACAAGATATTCTCAAAAAAGATGAGTAGCCCAACTTTATTCAGACAAAAAAGGGGCTGAGAAGAAATCTGAGAAATATCATCATTTACAATAGCCACAAACAACATACAGTATCTTGGGGTAATGCTTACCAAATAAGCAAATGACCTAATAATAAGAACTTTGTGGCTTTAAAGAAAAAAACTCAAGAAGATAGCAGAAAATGGAAAGATCTCCCATGCTCTTGGAAAGGTAGGATGAACATAGTAAAAATAGCAATCTTGTCAAAATCAATCCATAGATACTGTGCCATCCCCATTAAAATCCCAGCACAATTCTTCACGAACTTTGAAAGGATAATAATGGACTTTAAAATTAAAAAAGAGAGAGAGAGAACCAGGATATGCAAAAAAATCCTGTACAATAAAGGAAGTTCAGAGGTCATCACCATTCCCAACTTTAAGCTCTACTACAGAGCAATACTCCTGAAAAGGGCCTGGTATTGGCAACAAAATAGAGCAGTAGACCAATGGAAGTGTAGTATTAGATGATGTGATAGTCTGGCACAATGGTCTCCCATAAGGAGGCTCAAAACTCCAGTGATCACTGAATACATAATGACAGATTTTGATAATTAAATGAATAAACATTAAACAAGTGGATGGTGTTTTATGCGTGAAACCTAAATGATTGCTCAATACTGAAGAGTCATTGAGTTCTTAGTCATAGATTTGAACAAAGAAATGACTGAATAGATAATATCTCATTATTCATTCCTAGAGAGGTAACAAAATGATATTGATATTGATTTAAATAAATAAAAAAAGAAAGAAAGAAAGAAAGAATTCACGAGATACAATTTAACACCAACAAGGAGGATCCAGACTCCACTCTTCCTGGAGTAGAAAAAGACAGATTTGAATAATGAAATAATCAGATAGTTAGATCGTCTGTCACACTTGAGTCACACAAGGTGGCACCAAATTTCAGGGATCACAGATTATATAATGAAGGAATTTAATAATTGCATCTTTCAATATGAAAGCGTTGACATTTTTTTGTATCATCATTTCCTGTGCAGAATTGCCAGATATGAAAATGAATGCTGTCAATACGTATTTTTAAAATGCAATCCTTTAATCGTCAGATAACCATACTGTCTTGCCTGATGAATTCTGTTGGCCTGACATCATCATAAGCACCTGAATCTGTTGTGGTGCGGCAGGACGTGAGATAATGGGCCAAATCCTGGCGTGGGAGGAGTAGCCACTATGTTGATATCAGCAGGGATATACTCCTCTTCATGCTCTTAACTTTAGAGGAGCTTGATCCCATGGTTTCTCAGAGTTGTTTAGATTTGCATTAGTCTGATGAATAAGGATTTTGAGCAGTGTCTTATGTTTCTTTCAGTCATTTTGGATTTCTCAATTGACTGTTCTCTATTAAGTCCTGTACCCTGCTTTCTAAGATGGTTATTTAGAGTTATTTATTGTTGGTGGTGTGTCATGTTATCTGCCCGACAGAGTTCATTAGATGAGATTCCCTGATCAGGAGATTATTCAGTTGTTCTAATTTTAAAATCGGTGGTCACTGTGTCCTTCATGGGTCAGTTCTGTTGCAACCTCGCAGAAACTGATGATGCAAAACAGTACAGTTTTTTAAAATCATGTAATCATTCGATTGTTAAAAATGTACTACTACGAAATCAGTAATCACCGTATGAGGCAGTGTCCTCCATTCTCTGGGCACTGCTTCTGGTACCGATCTCCTGCTGTGTCAATCCCATTGCAGCCAAATGACGGATGACACCATCATTACTTACACAAGCAAATAAGTTAGTAATTGGATAGTCCTCCATACTTAACTTTCATAAGATGGAACCAAACTCCAGTGATTGTCAAGGAAGGAGTACTTAGATAATTATATACTGCCACATGATTAACTCCCATGGAGGAATGACCCTACTCCAGTCAAGAAGAACAACATCTTCATCAATTCAATTAATTAATATATAATGAAAAATGATTGAATAATGTCATGGTGGTGCATATATAAATCCCACATGGAGTAGTCAGATGGATCTCTTCCTGGAATAATGATGTTTTTAAAAAATTATATTGATAATTATTTAGCTGGCGTTTTAAATTAAAACTGACGAGATGGCACCAAAGTCCTAAAACTCTAGCTGATGTAATGATCTATTTCCAGAGTTAATTGATGTGGTAATGAGATGATGTTACATCGTCTACTCACAAAATCTGACTCCAAAATGGACTTACGATCCATAATATTACCTGTATTTCTAATACGTTAATTAAACGATGAATTATTATATAATTTCCTAGTTTAACAGGTAAATACGTAAGTGTACTATTAGATGATGTGATGTTCTGGCACGATGGACTCCCCTAAGGAGGGTGAAAATTTCAGTGGTCACTGAATACATAATGACAGATATTCATAAATAAATGAATAAACATTACACAAGTGGATGGTGTTTTATGCGTGAAACCTAAAGATTGCTCAATATTGAAGAGTATTTGAGTTCTTAATCATAGATTTGAACAAAAAATGAATGAATGAAAAGATAATTTCTCATAATTCACCTCTAGAGAGATAACAAAATGATATCCACATTGATTTAAATAAAGGAAGAAAGAATAAAGAAAGAAAGGAAGGAAGAAAGAAAGAATTCACAAGATACAATTTAATACCAACAAGGTGGATCCAGACTCCACTCTTCCTAGAGTAAAAAAAAGACAGAATTGAATAATGAAAAAAATCAGATAGTAAGATCTTCTGTTACACTTGAGTCACACAAGGTAGCGCCAAACTTCATGAATCACAGATTATATAATGAAAGAATTTAATAATTACATCTTTAAATATGTAAGCCGTTGACCTTTTTTTGTATCATCAATTCCTGGGCAGACTTGCCAGGTATGAAAATGTATGCTGTCATCACGCATTTTTAAAATGCCATCAGTTAATCGTCAGATAATCATACTGTCTTGCCTGATGAATTCTGTTGGCCTGACATCATCACAAGCGCCTGGATCTCTGTTGTGATACAGAAGGATGTGAGACAATGGGCCCAATCCTGGTGTGGCAGTCGTAGCCACAATGTTGATAACAGCTGAAAAGATGGCTGCAGCAGGGGCATCAATAGCATAGCTGAGAGAGATGTTTTTCCTTGTTCTGAGTCGTCATCCTTTTGCCAGCTCTCGGTGATGGTGCCGATCTCGTAATGCCACTCCTTCTTCTCATTATAGATCACAACCGATGTGAAGATGTGGAGGAAGAGTAGGTAGTCAACAGCCACACTACCGTGCCTGCCTTGGTGAAGATCTTGTACTTCTCGGAGGGCACCGTGCAACCTATGGACTCAATCACCCAGCATCCCTCGTATTCTCTGAGATGCACATATCATTCAGAAAATGCTCTGGCCATGTCTACAATTTTCCTAACCTTGTCCCTGACAGATTTTTGCACCCTAACCTTAATCGGTGATGGTACTGTCTGTCGTTTACATAATTTAAAGAATTAAATATGTCAGTAATAGCTAACTGTCACAATAAATAGGGGATGCAGCATTTTACTGGCAGGGAAGCATGGCCAGACTCCAGTCATGAAGGATGTCATCATCATCAATTGAGTGAATGAATCATAAAATGTGAAGATATTGCACATTATCTCCACAAGTGGAGCTTTACAAGTCTCTTCCTGGAATGGAGGATTGTTGTTTACCTAACCATACAAATATTTACATTATCTTGGGGATTAACACAGATTGTCAATTTAAATTCATTAATTATGTAATTAGATGATCTGCGGCACCAGATTCCAGGTGTCATGAACGATATATTCATTGTATAATATAATTAAATAATCAAATAATGAGTTCATGTAACATCATCCACTTCCCTAAGGTGGCTCCAAACCAGGCTCATGAACGATGCTGTCGTGATTAATTTAAATATTTTAACTACATAATTAGTATTAAGATGGTCTATAATAATTGCCTGCCAAATCGCATAACCACAATCTACTGATCATGGATTATCTAATGTCCTATTTTAATAATCAAATAACAACATAATCAGAGGATGAAATGGTCTGCCATCCTCCTCACAATTGTCTCTCAGTTGACTCCCACATGATTGTGGGAAACTCCCAGGTTCATCCCTTATTTAATCGCAAAATAGAGTAGTAACATGTTTAAATGCTGAACTGTCTTTGTGTATGCAGGTTTTTTAGAGATATCCTATATTTAATGTTGGGCGGCTGCCTCAAAAGAGTTGGACTGAAATCCAATAATCACTAAGTCTACTCTAACAAATGGATTATCACCTTCCTAAAGGAAGTCAACAATGGCAAACTCACCTTTTGATGAATAATTGTGAGTCTCATTACCTCTTGTTTTATAGTTTGACTTCTTAGGAGAGAGAGTATTCATAAACAGAAGACTTTGAACTGTTTCTCCACTGACTACTTTCTGTGAGGATTAGGTAATCTTGAATTTGGTAACCAGTAAAAGCTGTAGGCACACTTCCAGAGATTTGGCTATGACTTGGTTAGGCGAATCAAATGCTGTCATTAAAAGTTTTAGGAGATAGTTTTCTTGGGAGACTGTAATGTCCCATGATAACACTTTCTCGAAGCTGCTCTCTGGTCTTTGGCCCATGATACCAGGATACAGAATGCAAGCAGGGTTGCCAGGCAATATTTATGAACCAACATTCTGTCACATTCTAGTGCCCCTTCCCCATGCTAAAAGGTGTATACCCACCGATGAACTAAACTTACAGCCTCACTGAGTTTCTCACAAAAACAAAGCAGGGCTCTTACATTTGAGTTCTACATATTTACCAGTCTTTCAAGCTACAACTTGCCTATAGTGACATAAGCATGAAAATGAAAGCATCATTTTGCCATTCAAGTAAAATGATGAGTATTTTAAACCTATTTTCTATGCATCAATTTTCTAATTTCTATAATGGAAACAATACAATTAATCTACCATAATCCTTTCCCTTTATTGAAAATTAAATAAACTCCTCTTCATCCTCGTACCTTTACAGGACCTCATCCCATGGTTTCTCAGAGTGGTTAAGATTTGCTTGTGTCTGATGAGTAAGGATTTTGAGCAGTGTCTTATATTTCTTTCAGTCATTTCGGATTCCTCAATTGACTGTTCTCTATTAAGTCCTGTAACCTGATTTCTAATATGGTTATTTAGAGTTATTTATTGTTAGTGGTGTGTCATGTTATCAGCCCTACAGGGTTCATAGATGAGATTCCCTGATCGGGAGACTATTCATTTATTCCATTTTTAAAATCGGTAGTCACTCTGTCCTTCATGGGTCATTTCTGTTCCAACCTCTCTGAAACTGACGATGCGAAACAGTACAGTTTTCTAAAATCTCTTCCTGGAATAAAGATGTTTTTAAAAAATTAAATTGATAATCAATTAGTGGGCCTTTTATTCTAACACTGACGAGATGGCACCATGAGTAGAGAGATAATTTCTCATAATTCACCCCTAGAGGAACTTGATCCTGTGGTCTCTTGGTGTTGTTTAGATTTGCATTGGTCCAGGGACAGGGACAGGGCCAGGGCCAGGGCCAGGGCCGACAAATCCTGGGCTCATATCTGGATGATTCTGCTCTGACAGGCAGATCTTGCTGATACCTGGAACTCTGCAGGTGATTCCTCTTTAGCAGAGCCCATGCAATGGAGGCTCTTTCACTTATGTCTTTAATAATATAATAGGCCTCTTTGGGAAGATTCACTTCTCTAATTCCAATCCTATTCATTTGATTTGTATTATATAAAGCAATTCATATTGGAGGAAATTCTTAAGACTTTAAAAACCTAAGTACCTGGGTTACAGGAATGATTGCTCACAATTTTGTGTATTCACAAGTTAAAATATGTTTGGTTAAAGATTTGATTTAATTTTAATTATGTAGTGCCAGTGCATGGATTTTTGTTTTTTCACACTTGTTCTCAAGAATGTTAGCATTTTGAGTTATTCTTGTAGCAGGAACTACAGAATTTTGTCAAAATCCTGACATAGGTCCTGGCATTGGACATTCCATAATTTTTCCCATTCATATCTCTAAACCTCTCTCTATCATTTCTCTATCATCTTGATATGAAATGATAGGAGGAGCTCGGGAAAGAGGAAATCAAAATCATGCAAACAATTTGGTGAAGATTTTAGCCATCATACTTTTCTTTAATTTCAATAATCAAATTTTTTTTTTGGAGCACCGTTCTTACTAAGTTCACTACACCCAAGATAAATGACAAACGGGTCAGCCCTTCTGATATAATCTGCAACCCAAGAGAGAGAGAGAGAGAGAGAGAGAGAGAGAGAGAGAGAAAGAGAGAGAGAAAGAGAGAGACAGACAGACAGATAGACAGAGAAAGACAGCATGAGGAGGGAGAAAATGAGAAGAAGGAGATAATGGGAGCAAGAGAGACATCAACCCATTTATCTCCACCTTCTGCTTTCACACTCTGTACCACAGACACCTCATATAAGACTGGGAAGAATCCTCCCCTATGACTGGTGTCTATAATTGAAGCTCTGATTGGCTACCAAATCTTGAGTTACAAGACTAAGTGAGCAGAAAAGACACAGAACTTGAGGGCAGGTTTGGACCAGGACTATCAAACATTCTAAACTGTTTGTATAGATACAGAAGCCATTAGGGTTCCCACGCAACAGCCTAGTCTCCCTGGTTATGCATATCTTGGTTTAAGTGTGGCTTATTCCTTCTTCCCAGGGATGATATGGAGAGGAAGGATTCAGGATTTGGTGGGATCACTTTTAGCAGGTGGTGTGGTTTACTAGCTTTCCCTTAGCCACCATCCTGTAGACCATTGGCAACTGTTCCTTGAGAGATGGACAAGCAGGTTGTGCAAAGCTTCAGCCTTAATATTGAGCTGCAGTTGGAGAGAGGATGTTCGAGTACTGGCAATGTTTGATAGCACTATTCCAAGCCCTACCTTCAGGGTGTCAAGGGGGGCACTCCCCTGGATTTACCTCAGGTCAGACTTCACCCTTGAAAGGCCTGCCGTTGTTTCCACATAGTAGTGGAAAGGGACAAGCACGCTTGAGAAAATTGGGAGCATTGGGTGAGGGGAAGGAGAGTTAGGAGAAAGAGAAGGGGAGAAGAGAATGGAAAAGGAGAACAAGAGGCATTAAGAAGACTGAGTTTTGGAAAGAATAGAGGAGAGCAACAAAAGAGATTCCGTACTAGATGGAGATATGATAGGTGGTAAGAGAAACCTGGCACTAGGAAAATATCCAGAGATCTACAAGGATCACCCCAAGTAAAAATATAAGCAATAGTGGAGAGACTACCTTAACTGCCCTTCCATATAATTCTATATACCTTATAGGATATTCTACAGCTTTCATCCAGTAGTTGAAAGAAACAGAAGCAGACACCCACAGCTAAGCACTAAGTGGAACTCCTGGAATCCAGTTGCAGAGACAGAGGATTGATAAATATAGGGTTCAAGACCACGTTCTAAATGGTAAAATAACTTTGATTCTATTTTAACAGAATTCATTAAAAGTAAGAATAGGTAATATGGTGGGGTGAATAACTTAGCTAACATTTGCTGGTGCCATGGCGCTGAAGAGCCAGAGCTTTGGGAAAGTTTATGGACATTGTCCTGAAGCAGTCACAGACTAATTTTGACTGTGGTACAAACACCATACCCAAGGGACCACTTTCATCGTTGGTGACTAGGAAATCCTGAAATTCCTACATCCGCTCTCTAAAAACCATTACTAAAGGCTTCTGCCACCATGCCTGGCTTCATGGATTCAAGTTTACTTAGTGAGACATTAGAATGATGGGATGAATAACATGAAGAATTACACTTAACTGTATGGAAAACCTCTCTTACATCTGTGAACCTGGCTGTCTCCATTACTAGTAATAGACAGAACTCTTCCAAGGCATTCATTGTGATTTAAAAGAGTAAATGATAAGGGAATATAATATTTCCCATATTTGGAGGACAATGGACTTTGAGGCAGAAAACCTGCATTTGATGGGCACCATCTTCTGTTACTGGAGTTTAGTACCAGAGCCTGTTGTCTGGCTACACTAACAACCAGGCTCAGTCATTCATCATAAGTTAGCCAAGCTAATGAACTAACTTCTGTTGACAAGCAAAACTACAATGCCAGCACTCTGGATTCAAGGTGGACAGATATCTCTCATGTCCTAGGACAGACCAATCTATAATGTGAGTTCTATTTAAGACAGGATGTCACAGTAATACTATTCTAAAAAAGAAGAGAAAAAATACAAATGTACGATTAATGAAAATTTAAAGCATATATATTCAGTTTGAACACATGAAAACAAAAAATAAAACAGGACATAATCTATATCAAGGGTCATAATAGGCTTACAATGCAAATATATGCAAAACAAAATAAGAAAGCTAAATATGGAATTTTTCCCATCTCTAATCACTCCCATATACTCGGTTCCTGTTTCTGCTATAAGGTCGTCATATAAGAAGTCAAAGTTTCTTTCATAGAGACATTTTCATTTGAAAGAATCAATACATTTTCTACAATGTGACACGCTGGAAAATGAGAATTTTATGTGTCTGTAGTTGCCGTGGTGGTAGGCCAAAAGTGGACCCCACAATGTTGACTTATGATCTCCACACAAATATAACGGAGTTTGTAGGACTGTAATCAGAAACAGCAGCTCAGGCCCATGTTCATTTCTCAGTCCGTGAATGTGGACAAGTGGAAGACTAGCTATCATTGAAGAAAGGAAGACAGAGATATAATATAATGTCAAGCAGGAAGATTCAGTCAGTATTGAAAGCTCCATTTTATTCATACACCAAACTTAAATAGTCAAACAAAGGTGCGGCAATGGAAGGGGACTTTTATTAATATGTATAAAGGGAAAACAGAAATTGCTTCCTGATGGAGATGTCATTCTGTATATGTTTCTCATACTGATTAATAATAAAGCACTGTTGGCCAATAGGAAAGGAAGATAGGAGGGACTAGGAGACAAGGAGGAAATAGGAAGTAGGAAGGAGGAGCCAAGATGGAGAGTCTGAAGAAAACAGTATGCCGCCAGCTCCCCGGTAAGAGAAATACATAGATCAGCAGAAATGGGTTAATAATTAAGGCAGAGTTAGCCCATAAGAAACAAGTAACCGGGCCAACAGCATTGTATCTAATACAGAGTCTCTGTGTATTATTTGGGGCTGGCGCGGCTGCCAGACAAAACCGGGCGGTGTTTGTTTTCATTTAAATGGATTTGGTTATAAATGGTTAATAATCACAACCAATATATTTTTAAAGGTAAAATGGGAATTATGGTATAGATATGAATAATTTGTTTTGGAATGGATTTTCATTTATTGATACAATTTAAGGTCAATTTTGTGATATATATATTTCTCCTCTTGTTTAGGTATTGTGTTTGCATAGCTCATTTAGAAATATAATGTATAATTTAGTACAGATTTTTAGATAGTTACTTATGATAGTTAGAACTTATAGTTAAGTTAGTTAGAATTTCTAGATATACAGACATATATTTGAGATGGTTCGGCATTCTTCAAACCTTTCAAAGACCTACAGAATATGGCATCTAAAATGGTTTAGGGTTTTTCTTGACAATGAGACATAATTGTTCCTGGCAACACCACCTGCGTCAGAAAGGAAGATGGACATTAAAGAAACACGTTATGGAGTTTACTTCCAATATGGCAAGACTAGCCATTTGGACAAGATACTGCTCTTGTCTGGACTGTTTGACTTTATGCTGTATAAACTGGACATGCAGGACCCACAGAAAAGTGACTGCTGATTCAAGATGGACATTGCTATAGAGTTCCTCCTTCATGGAAGAGTCTGCCAGACAGTCTGCAGGACACAGAGGAAAGTGACTAAAAAACTGCCAATACAAAAAGACAGTTTAAAGTCTCCTGCTTTGCTAAAGAGTCTGCCAGACACACTATGGCCTATGGGCTGAAGATGGAAGATTACAAAAGAACTTCATGTGACTGACAAAGGCAAGATGTCTCTGTCATTTGTAGAGTTTATATATTATCCTTCTGTGGTCTTTGAAGTAGTTGAAGACAGATAGTTATGGTATAGACTTTAGACACACAAAGATAGAATAGATGATGGAATATTTTCTTAAATCTTGCTAAATGTTAATGGGCTAAATATTGTTAGCTGTGATTCTTATTTGATAACTGTTATGTGATATATTTTGCTATGTTAAGGTTAAAACCCTTCTTTTTATTTAGACAGAAAAGAGGAGATGATGGGAGATGACATTCTGTATATGTTTCTCATACTGATTAATAATAAAGCACTGTTGGCCAATAGGAAAGGAAGATAGGAGGGACTAGGAGACAAGGAGGAAATAGGAAGTAGGAAGGAGGAGCCAAGATGGAGAGTCTGAAGAAAACAGTATGCCACCGGCTCCCCGGTAAGAGAAATACGTAGATCAGCAGAAATGGGTTAATAATTAAGGCAGAGTTAGCCGATAAGAAACAAGTAACCGGGCCAACAGCATTGTATCAAATATAGAGTCTCTGTGTGTTATTTGGGGCTGGTGCGGCTTCGGGACAAGACCGGGCAGCGGCAGGCAGAAAAACCGTACTCGTTACAGCTTCCACTAGTGGTAAAGTCACTCCATAATTGCACATGCTATGTGCCTTCAGGCACCCCATTGCTGCACTTATTCCTTCAGGGTAGTTAAACTCTCTACTCCCAAATCATTGCTATTAAGATAGGAGACATTCATCATCAAGTCACAGGTGACCTGTAGCAGGAAAGATAATATCTTAAGGATAATAGGAGTTATTGGAGCACTTTGAACTCATGACAAGTTGGAACGGATTCCCATTTAGGGGCTGAGAAACTTCAGACTGGCAGAAAATATTCCAAGACTGCCAATGCCATACAGAAGCCTTGTATGCAAACAGATGATGAGATCTTCCTTCAACTGCTTGGTGGCAGTGCAAATGTTTAATCCCAGGACACATGAGGCTGCCTGATTTTGCTTAGGTTGAGGCCAGCCAAATCCACAGAAAGAGTTTAAGTCCTACACAGATAAACCCTGTTTTGAAAACAAAAACCAAAACAGAACAAAGTCACATAAAGGAAAATCAGATCAACATTCTGGTGGTAGCCTACATGTTTAAATGGTATTGAAGGAGGAAGCTTTCCCTCTTTGGCTACTTACCCTAGCTCTGCATACCAAGTTTCTTCCTTTACTACCATTAGAGACTACTTTTTTTGGAATTTTGATGTATAATGACCAGCTGACACATCCATACTGATAAACTAAAAAACTGCTGTACTCTTCAGATTCCCATTGGTAGGCAACCATTGTTGGACTAAATATATCATAGCTTGTGAGACATCGTAATGAATTCACTTTCTACATATATGTAGAGATTCATCCTACATTCCTTTTCATGCAGAGAACCTTGATTACTGCAGTTGGTTTTCGTTTTGTTTTTTATTTTTTATATGCATACTGAAGATATATTCCTCTGTAAATATTCAATTTTCCATGAAGACTACTTTTCTCATTATGAAGCTTTTGCCAAGTGTTTGCTCTGAATTTCAGGGAAAAAATTCTACATTCATGGAGCCATCATACGGCATTCTGCCACGAGAAAGATCATTTATCTTTTTTTGAGATGTGGCCCCTGCTTTTCTTTCCTGATTATCTGACATTCCTGTGACAAACAGGTAAAAAGCAAATTAAGTTCAAATAACCCAGTGTTTAACCAAATAACATATAACACATTTTGCATTCTTAAATCTCTTTGTGGTAGTTAACGAATATTTGGATCTCCCTTCCAACTTTTTCACCAAGAATCACTCAATCTATTTAAGTAAGTATATTTAGCTAGCAACACTGTGTCTAGGAGGAAGAAAGGTAAAGGCCTGTGTACTAAAGAATGATAGCACGGGTCATCTATAGGACAATTGCTATAGAAATGCACATCACTGCTAATGTAGAAAATTCTTAGTTCTAGAAGGCAATCAGTAACCATTGCAATTAGTCCTTAAGCACTCTGCAACCACCTGGGAGGTGCTTTTACCACTCAGGCCTTAATAGCTAATCAGTCCCCTTTGTGACCTGTCTGTCAAAAGAAGTGCAGGTCCCTTCTGGTCTGGATTTGAAGAGAAACTGCAGCCAGTGGTTTTGAGTGATGTGCTTTGAGAAAGGGCAAACTGGAAAACCACAGCATGGTGAGGGAGGGGCTGCCATCCTCAGAGCGGTAGTGGGAGATAGTGAGGTGATGGATCCAGTGTGGTGGATATTTCCTGGATCTGGGTGGGAAGCTGCAAGGAGACAACCTGTCCCCTGAGTTCTCATGTAGTCCTCGAAATTCCCAGAAGCTAGAGGCAGTCCAACAAATAAGTATTCTGTGGGTTGTATGTGCTTTGAGTACTGTAAGCAGGGAGGTGTGTATGGAAACATTTTTTAAGTCAACTTCTACATACTTCAGGTGCACCCACTGAAAGCAAGGCAACAAACTTCCAGAGGCCTTTTAGTTAAGTACCTTTTATAAGTTCAGCCGTTTGCATTTTAATTTTATGTGTAAGATCCATGTATTGTTAATTTTCTGCTTGTTGTAAAAGGCATCTCATTTAAGGGTAGCACTTCACTATTGAGCAGTGATCTACAAGAGTAGAATTTGTAACACAAATGATTTACAAATGCTTTTGAGATATTATATCTCATAAAGTAGAATTTAACTGAGGTAGTACTGCATCTAAAACACACAAAGATAAGTGTATGCTGACCAGTCCTGTTAGAATTTCGAATCCTAGATACACACTTGTTGTCCATGATTTTCCAGACATTTGACTCCAAACCATTACACAGAAGTTACTCTTGTTTTGCAACAGCATCTAGTCTCTTACCCTTATCATAGACCTACCCCATAACAAGCTGCTCAGGGGGATATTACAGTGTCATAAGCTACCTTAAATTGTATTATATCATATAGTTGAAGTTTTCTTCTCCAGAAAAGCATAGTTCTACCACTGTGGCAATAGAACACCAGATTTTCAAAAGTAAACCAATGATGTATGTGTGGCCTGATAAAGCAAAGCATTTACTTAGGTCCTCATGCAGGGATGCAAAACATTCTTAGAAGAGATAGTAACAACCACGGGCCTAGGCCTTGAAAGATTTTTCTAAGGGCCTGGTGTATTGACAATAAAACACAGAACCTCGTCAAAAACCAGGTATTTGCATGGGAGAGCTGGTAATTGTATGGAACAAAGCCTTTGTGGAAAGGTTGCTTCTGATATGCAGATATAAACTACATAGAGCTATGGTTCTCAGTTCCAAGGCCACTGTGGACTTAGCCAGCACTGATCATGAGATATCCTGTATTCCCTTGCACTGCATTGTTTTAGTGGTGTTCTCCTGAGTTTGTCCCATTGAATGGGTTTCTACTGACTGCACATAGTGTCCCCTTTCCTTCCATTTCCTCTGTGGAAATGGTATACAAGAGTCTATTCTCCTTAAGAAACATTTCATGGGACACATTTCCCTATCCCAGCTTTTTTTTAAAATAAACTTTTCTACCTTCTACATTTCCTAACTATCTCATTCCCCATCACCTTCATGCCAGGATCCTATTTGTGGAACAGGTCCTTCAGCTACAGGTATCTGGTGGCCTTTAGGAACAGTACTGGGAACACATTTGCTGTGTAATCCTCCCATCTCCCTAAGTAGCTAGACATGCTGTCTCCAGTCTCAAATGAAATTGTTCACTGTGTAAAATGGAGGTTGAACCACAAGCCATTTAAGAAGGATAGCATATATGAAAAGCAAACTATGTCTAGGCTGGCTCCTCTCTGAGTATCTTCCAGGGATAGATACATGTTTGCTAGAAATATTTGTCTTTATGGATCTCCTCTGTGAGCGAAGTGATTTCTCCTGGGAAGGCATATTAATGCTACAACAGATGGATTTGCATCCTGTTTGAAGAATGTTTATGAGACAATCCCTTATGTTGATGCAAGTGGCATTGGTTGCAGTCTCTTGCTCTCCAAACAATGGCCTTGCTGTCTTCTGTACTATATCTTCAAATTTCTTAAATTACTGTAACACCTAAGAGATTTAAATTTTCCATTAGAGTCAGGTAGCCAACTATCCAGTGCAGTCTCAGGAAAAGCATTTGCAAGTGGAGCATTGCTTCTGCCATCAGTGCAGAATAAGGAAAATTGTTTACACTGCAAGAGGATTCATTGTAAGCAACCAGGTGCTGAAGTCACCACTATGAAAAAAGTACATGACTGTCGTAAGAGGAGTTATTTCTTATTTCCCAGCATGTTTTAATCGGTTATGTGTTTGAACACAGACCAGAGTATGTAGGTGTACAGTTTGTAAGAGATGAAATGAAAGGCAGGATTGTTCAGTGGCTAGCGTTGCCACTTTTGTGGGTGGAGCTTCTTTCAGTGTCCATCAGTCATCTTGGAGGAAATGGGTGGTGCCAGCAGCTGGCCTGTCTCTCTGTTAAAAAAAGCTTTTTGATGAGACATTTTAAATGCCATATTCTCTAGATCTCTGAGCATTTGAGGGCTGTCTGACTATTTAGCATACCTTAGCATAAAAAATTTCCCTGTAATTAATCTGTGTTGAAAACTGGATCCATCTGAGAGGCTGTGGAGGGATATTTTACTCAGGGCCCTGCAGCCTGACTGTAACTGGTTTTTACTTAGTAGGTAACACTTATAACCATAGAGGACAAAGAGGTAGAGAAAAACTCCCTGTGATAATAGAGGCTTAAACTTAATAAACAGCTCACAGGAAAGACTGGGTGGTATAAATATTTTGTTAGCTTGAAATAGACATTTATAACCTTAAATGTTTACCATAGCAATTTAGAAATATTTGAGACTTAGTGCAATTGAATTTAAGTTGTATGAAGTTAGCTTACATTTACACAAAGTTAAATTTAAGTTAAATGTATAGATATATTAAACAGGACTGTGTAAAATTGAGAAGGACTAGAATGTGAAGCTATGTATGATATAGTGAAAAAATAAATTAGAGACAAAGAATAAAGAATAAAGCAAAGAAAAGAATAAAAGCAAAAGGTAAATGAATTACAGGTTCTGTTGGCGGCAGAAGCTGGCTAGACTCCCTGTGCCTAGGTGGCTGGTGTAGCAGAGGGAAGACCATGGGGGATCAGGCTAGGCCACATTGTCAAAATGGCAGCTGCCATAAACATATCCCCAACAGCTGTCAGAAATCATAACCTTTTGGGATTCAATCTTGAGTAGATGGTGCCTCAGCCCAGCCTACTGCCCTCAGTAAAGCTTCAGCTGCAGCGAGAAGGAGAGTATTAGTGTGGCGGAAAGGGAACAAAACCAAGTTGAGGGTAAGAGACGGTTTAGCAGAGAGATAGAAAAAACTCCTTCCATCTACCTGTTCGCTGGCAGTAAATTGAAAGATCCTGTAAAATATCTGGATCTAGAGAGCCATTACGCAGACAATTTGAATTTCCTAGGGGATATCTAGGCCACTCTTCAGTACAAAGGTAAATATGTCTGGTTGCCTTAACAAGTGGCATTAAGTGAAAGGGTTTTAAATTTTCTATCAGGCATCCCAGTGGAGTGGCATGGTATATTTCCTTAGTCGGTTTATTCCCCAGGTGTAGAGAGGAAAGTGACCATGCAGTCTTGGAACTCTTCAGCCCAAGAGTGTGGCCACATGATAAGCGAGAAGGGCAGAGCGGTATTCAAAGATCATCAGCCCAAAACTTTGCCAGGGCCAACAGAGCCCGGAAGGAAGATCAGATATCCCGCCCCAGGCAGTATGACTTCCACCTGTGAAGAATGTACCAGATCTTAAGGAAATGGGTTAAAATTTAAAAGGGTACCTTAACTAATTGAAGCCTGTGTGGGGTGGTATTTCCAGTGAACGGGGGTGGGGGGTAATGGAGGCAGAGTACTGGTATTGGAAACAGGATCCCGAGTGTCTCTGACTGGCCGCCCACCAGCAAACAGCTGCTAGTGACCCTCAAGGAGAGCCAGCCTGGGCTTCTGCACCAATATTGTTCTTTTGCTATGCAGCTAATGCCTAAGAAACAAAAACACGAGACTCAGCGCCCACGTGGAGTTTGTTGAGAAAAGGGAGAGAAAGAGGAGGTAGCAGGTGGCCAACTGAAAGTAGAAGAGGCGGGTGTGGGGCACTTGCTTTAAAAGGGGAGGCTTGCACATGTGTAAGTGAGTCCTCTGGCAGCCAGGTAAAGCTTGAGCCATCAGGTAAAGCTGATGTAGCGATGACATGGTAATGAGGGTCCCGCCCATCATCAGGTTGGGGCGGTCAAATGGCTGCCAGATCCTAACAATCAGATTACTAAGAAGAGTCACTATTTAGCTACACATGTAGTTAAGTGTAAGTCACTATTTAGCCACAAACTAACACACTAGTTAGCCACACATACTAGCTCACTAGTACCCACACACACCATGCCACTTGTTAGCCACATACTTAACTAACTATTTAGCCACACACATGAAATCACTAGTTAGACAAACACCTAAATCAACAGTCAGCCCCATACCTAAGTCATTAGTTAGCCACAAAAACTAAGCCACATGTGCATCACACAAATAAAGCAGTACTTAGCCACACACAGTAAGACAGTAGTTAATCACACACCTTAGTTACTATTTAGCTACATTCCTAAGCAGTAATTAACCGCATTGGCTAAATCACTAGTCAGCCACAAAGCTAGGTTACTATTTAGCCACAGTCACTATGTCTCTAGTTAGTTAAACACAATATATCACTATTTACCCACCCATACTAAGTCACTAGTCAGCCACACATCTAATTTACTAGCTAGTCACAAACACCAAGAAAATAATCAGCCACACACACACTGAGATAGTAGTTAGCCATTCACCTATGTATTTCTATGTATTTAGTCAACTACACACCTAAGTCACTACTAGCTACAAACACTAGGTCACTAGTTGTCCACACACATTAAATCAGGAGTTAGACACACACACTATGTCACTAGTTAGACACATACTAAGTCTGTCTAAAAGAAAAACAGCTCACACTAAGGTGGTCCCAGGACGTGGGAATCAGGCATTTAATCCCAGCAGTAGGGATTTCGAGATAGGAGTGACATGGATGGACAGAGAGAGGAAGATAAGGTAGAGGAGACAGAAGAGCATGCAGTGAGATGATTTTGTTTGAGCAGTTAGTCTGAGAGATGGAAGAGATAGCAGTCAATCTGAGGAGGCAGTGTGAGGACAGGAGCACATGGCTTGTCTGTGAATAGGTAGAGAAAAGAATTCTAGTAGCCAGATGCTCTGAATCTGTGATCCTTCAGTTATCACCCTCCCCTCCCTGATAGGTTACTTTGAGTTTTTATTAGTAAGATCTATTAGAACTTGTGCTGGAAGTGATGTTCTCTCTTTGGAAGTATGATATTTCAAAGTCAATAGAGGTAAAAAATTAAAAATATTAAAATATGTTAACTTTATTTTTTTTGAAAATTACATTGATATCTTTTTTATGTTTTAATTATTTTAAAAAAATTATTATACATATCAACCCAGTTCATTCCACCTTACCCCCACCCTCCTTCTTCACCTCTCTCCCAACTTATTGAGCGCACGGCCACTCTCCCCTCCCATCCAATGGACACTATATATACACGTAGGGTGATGCCTTCCAGGAGAGGTCATCTAAATCTTTCAAGTAATTTGGAGTAGGGACTAAAATATCTCTCCTGTCTCAAGGCTAATGGATTATACCTCCATGGGGATATTCCCCCAAAGTCATTTTTGCAACAGGGATGTTTCCTGTTTCCACTGCCTGAAGTCCCTAAGACTGCACAGGACTTTTAGCTTAGATCCATATTCAGGGGTCTGTGTCAGACCCATGTTGGATTCCCAGCTATATGTCTGGAGCCCAATTAGCTCCTCCTTGTTCAGGTCAGCTATGTCTATGAGTTTGTGCAGTGTGGTCTTGTCCTCCCTCTCTGAATCTGGATTCCAGTTCGGCTCAATGTGTAGTTGTGCGTGTATGCTTCTGTTTCCATCAGATACTAGATGAGGGCTCCATGATGGTGGATAAGTTAGTCGTTGATCTCAATGTCAGGGAAGGGAGTTTATGGTAGCCTTTACACTGTTGCTCAAATTGTTTGTTGGGGTCACTCTTGTAGGACTCTGGACATTTCTCTAGGTTCAGTTTCCTCTTCTAACCTATAATGGCTCCCATTTTTATAGTCTCTATCTCTCTTCTCCTCTCCTAGCTATCCTCTTCTCTTCTCTTCACTTCACATCTCTTCTCAAGTCCATTCCTTTTCTGACCAAATATTCCTAGTCCAATGTTCTTTACTCTCCTACTTGTTTCCTTTTGCTAGTTCACTCTCCACTCACTACCCCACAATTCCCATATGCTCTGGGGACAGTGTCCCTTCCTGCTTCTGTGAGTGACCTTATAAGAAACTCTTAGAATCCTCCTTGTATCATAGATTCTCTTGCAGTGTGATTTGTACGGTGGTTATCTTTTGCACAATGTCTAAAATCCACATATGAATGAATACATACCATGTTTATCTTTCTGTGACTGGGATACATCATTCAGGATGGTTTCTCCAAGTTCCATCCACTTGTCTGTGAGATTCAAGATTTCATTGTTTCCCCCTCCTCCACCACAGAGTAGTATTCCATTGTGTAAATGTGGCGCATCTCCTTTATACATACTTCAGTTGAGGGGCATCTAAGTTGCTTCCATGTTCTTGCTATTATAAATTATATTGCTATGAATATATGTGAGCACAAGTCTTGGTTCCATGAATGTGGATCATTTGGGTATGTGAATAAGAGGTAGGTTACTGGGTCCTGTGGTAGACTGATTCCCATTATCCTGAGGAACAGCCATGCTAATCTCCAAAATGGCTCTTCAAGTTTACAGATCGACCTGCAAATAATAAGTTGTCATTGCTGTTTCTAATTTTAGCCATTCTGACAGGAGTAAGCTGGTATCTTACAGTTGTTTTAATTTGTATTTCCTTGTTAGCCAAAGATATTGAACACTTTCTTAAGTGTATTTCATCATTCCCCCTATTTACAGTTATCTATTCAGTTCTATACCCCATTTTAATAGAGTTATTTGGTGTTTTGTTGACTAGTTTCTTGAGTTCTTTGTATATTTTGGAGATCAGCCCTTTGTCGGATGTAGGATTGGTGAAAATCTTTTCCCAGTCTGTGGGCTGCCATTAGGTCTTGTCCACTGTGTCCTTTTCCTTACAGAAACTTATAAGTTTGAAGAGGTCCCATTCATTATTTGTTGATCTCAGTGTCTATGCTTGTGGAGTTATCGTCAGGAAGCAGTCTCCTGTACCAATTTGTTCAAGAGTACCTCTAATTTTTTTTGTCCTAAGATGTTCAGTGTGGATGGATTCATGGAGAGATCCATTTGGACATGTGTTTTGTGCATGGCTATAGACATAGATCTATCTTCAGTCTTCTGTATACCATCATCCATTTGTACCAGCACCACTTGTTGAAGATTCTTTCCTTATCCCATTGTACAGTTTTATCTGTTTTGTCAAAAGTCAGGGGCTCATATGTGTGTGGGATAATACCAAGATTTTCTATTAAATTTCAATGATCTACTTGTCTATCTTTGTGCTAATACAAGGCTCTTTTCAGGACTATAGCTCTGTAGTAGACCTTAAAGTCAGGGAGGATGATGTCTCGTGAAGTTCCTTTATTGTACAGGTTATTTTGACTATTCTTGTTCTTTTCTTTTTCAATATAAAGTTGATTATTACCTTTTCAAGGTTAGTGAAGAATTTTGCTGGCAATATATTAGATATTGAATTGAATCTGTAGATTGCCATTGGCAAAGTTGCCATTTTTACTATGTTTATTCTACCTATCCATGAGATTGGGAGATCTTTACATTTTCTGGTGTTTTCTTTAATTTCTTTTTGTAAATACACAAATTACTATTATATAGGTCTTTCACTTGTGATAAGTGTTACCCCAAGGTAGTTTATATTGTTTGTGGCTATTGTACATTGTGATATTTCTCTGATTTCTTTATCAGCCCCTTTGTTGTCTCAATATAGAATGGCTAAGATCTTTTTTTTAGTTTATCTTGTATGCTGATACATTGAGAATGTGTTTTTCAGCTGTAGGAGTACACTGGTAGAGTTTTTTGCTTGCTTATGTAAACTATCATATCTTCTGAAAATTGAGAAAGATTGAGTTCTCCCTCTCAATTTGTATCCTCTTGATATCCTTTTCTTGTCTTATGTCTTTAGCTAGCACTTCAAATACAATAATGAAGATATATGGAGACAGAGGGCAGGCTAGTGTTTGTCCTGATCTTAGAGGAATTGCCTTAAGCTTGTATACATTCAGCTTGATATTTACTCTGTGTTTACTACATATTGTTTTTATTATGTTTATATAAATTCCTGTTATCCCTGATCTCTACAAGACCTTTAACATGATAGGATGTTGAATTTTGTCAAAGGTTTTTTTCTACATCTAGGGAGATGATCATGTGATTTTTCATTTTCAGTTTGTTTATATAGTGGTATATTTGATATATTTTCATATGTGAAGCCATCCCTGCAACCCAAGGATGAAGCCTACTTGATCATAGTAGATGATTTTCCTGATATATTCCTGGATTCGGTTTTCCCGTATTTTCTTGAGTATTTTAGCATCAATGTGCACGAGGGATATTGGTCTTTAATTTTCTCTTAGTTGTGTCTTTGTGTGAATGGGTATCAATGTGATTGTAGCCTCAAAAAAGTGTTTTGTAATGAAACTTCTGTTTCTATTGTGTGGAACAGTTTCAAGAATATTAATATTAGGTCTTCCCTGAATTTTCGGTAGAATTCTTCACTGAAGAAGACATCTGGCTCTGGGATTTTTCTATGTTGGAAGGCTTTTTATGATTGCTCCTACTTTGTTAGCTGCTATAGGTCAATTATAACTTGCATGTCTAGTCTTGATTTAATTTTGTTAAGAGTTATACAGAAATTTGTCCATACCTTTGAATTTTCAAATTTTGTGGAATATAAGTTTTCAAATTATGACCTGAAAATTGCCTGGATTTCCTCAGTGTCTATGGTTCTGTACCCCTTTTTGTTTCTGATTTTGTTAATGTCCATGTTCTCTCTTTGCTTTTTGTTTAGTTTGGATAAAGGTTTGTCTCCCTTGTTAATTTTCTGAAAAAAAAAAAAAAAAAGAGCAACTCGTTATTGCATTGAGGTTTTTTTTTTTGTATCATTTTACTGTTTTCTACTTTATTATTTTCAGACCAAAAATTGATAATTGGGCCTACTCCTGAGGGTTGAGTTTGCTTCATTTGTGTCCTAAGGTTTTCAGTTGTGTTGTTAATTCTGAAATGTGTCTCTCATCCCTTTTCTTCATATGGGCAGTAAATGCAATGAACTTCCTTCATATCAGTACTTTCAAGGTGTCCCATAAATTCATGTATGTTGTATCCACAACCTCATTGAATTTTAGGAATTCCTTAATTTCTTTATTTCTTCTTAGACCCAATTATGTTGAAATTCAGCATTATTCAGTTTCCATGAGTATGTAGGGTTTCTGTGATTTGTTGTTGTTTTTATTGAATTCCAATTAAAAAGCATGGTGGTCTGATAAGATACAGAGTAATATTCAAATGTTTTTGTATCGGGTGAGGATTTTTATGTTGCCTAGTCTATGGTCAATTTCAGAGAATGTTCCATGTGGAGCAGAGAAGAATTTATCCCCTAAGGAGGCTTTAAACTCCAGTGATCACTGAATACATAATGACAGATTTTCATAATGAAATGAATAAATATTAAACAAGTGGATGGTGTTTTATGTGTGAAGCCTAAATAATTGCTCAATACTGAAGAGACATTGAGTTCTTAATCATAGATTTGAACAAAAAATGAATGAATACCGATATAGTTTCTCATAATTCACCCCTAGAGAGATAACAACATGATATCAACATTGATATAATGAAGAAAAGAAGAAAGAAAGAAAGAAAGAAAGAAAGAAAGAAAGAAAGAAAGAAAGAATTCACAAGATACAATTTAACACTAACAGGGTGGATCCAGACTCCACTCTTCCTGGAGTAGAAAAAGATAGATTTGAATAATGAAATAATCAGAGAGTCAGATTGTCTGTCACACTTGAGTGTGAAAAAAGGTGGCGCCAAACTTCAGGGCTCACAGATTATATAATGAAAGAATTTAATAATTACATCTTTAAATATGGAAGCAGTTGACCTTTTTTTGTATCATCAATTCCTGGGCAGACTTGCCATGTATGAAACTGTACGCTGTCATCACGCATTTTTAAAATGCCATCATTTAATCGTCAGATAATCATACTGTCTTGCATGATGATTTCTGTTGGCCTGACATCATCACAAGCGCCTGAATCTCTGTTGTGGTGCAGCAGGACGTGAGATAATGGGCCCAATCCTGGTGTAGCAGTAGTAGCCACAATGTTGATAACAGGTGAAAAGATGGCTGCATCAGAGGCATAACCAGCATATCTGAGAGAGAGATGTACTTACGTGTTCTGGGTCGTCATCCTTTTGCCAGGTCTTGGTGATGGTGCTGACCTCCTAGTGCCATTACTTCATCTCATGGTAGATCACAACCGATGTGAAGATGTGGAAGAAGAGCAGGTAGTCAACACACAGACCACCATGCCGTCCTTGTTGAAGTCCTTGTACTTCTTGGAGGGCACAGTGCAACCTTCTGGAATCAATCATCCAGCATCCCTTTTACTCTGGGAGATGCATAGATCATTGAGAAAATGCTCTGCTCATTTCTACAACTTTCTTAACCTTGTTCCTGACAGATATTTGCACCCTAACCTTAAACGGTGATGGCATTGTCTGTTGTTTACATAATTGAAAGAATTAAATAATTCAGTAAAAGCTACCTGTCACAATAAATAGGTGATGTAGTATTTACTGGCAGGGAAGCATGGCCAGACTCCAGTGATTAAGGGTGTCATCATCCTCAATTGAATCAATGTATGATAGAATGGGATGACATTGCACATTATCTCCACAAGAGGAAGCTTTACAGGTCCCTTCATGGAGTGGAGGGTTTTTGGTTTACATAACTATAAAAATGTTTTCATTATCTTGAATATTAACACGGATAGTCAATTTAAATACTTTAATTATGTAATTAGATGATCTGTGGCACCAGATTCCAGGTGTCTCGGATGAGATAATCATTGTTTTATATAATTAAATAATCAAACAATGAGTTCATGTAACATCATCCACTTCCCTAAGGCGGATACAAACCAAGCTGGTGAACGATGCTGTCATGATGAATTTAAATATTTTGACTACAAAATTGATATTTAGATGGTCCATAATAATCGCATCCCACATCGTGGAATCCATTGATCATGGATTATGTAAAGTCCTGTTTTAATAATCAAATGAAATCATAATCAGAGGATGAAATGGTCTGCCATACTCGACACAATTGACTCTCACTGACGCCCACATGATTGTGGGAAACTCCCAGGTTCATCCCTTATTTAATCACAGAGCAGAGTAGTAAAATGTTTAAATGCTGAAATGTCATTGTGTATGCAGGGTTTTAGAAGATACTACACATTTCATGTTGGACTTCTGCCTCAAAAGCGATGGTCTGCAATCCAATAATCCCAAAGTCTACTCTAACAACTGGATTATCACAATCCTGAAGGAAGTTAACAATGGCAAACTCACCTCTTGACGAATGGTTGTGAGTCTATTATCTTTGTGTCCATAGTATTACTTGTTAGGAGAGAGAATTCATGAACAGAAGACTTTGAACTGTTTCTCCACAGATGATGTTCTCTGATAATTAGGTAATCTTGAATTTGGTAACCAGTAAAATCTAGGCAAACATCCAGACATTTGGCTATGACTTGGTTAGGCAAATCAAATGCTGTCATTGAAAGTTTTTGGAGATAGTTGTCTTGGGAGACTGTAATGTCACATGATAACACTTTCTCGAAACTGCTCTCTGGTCCTTGGCCCATGATACCAGGATACAGAATGCAAGCAGGGTTGCCAGGCAACATTTATGAACCAACATTCTGTCACATTCTAGTGCCCCTCCCCCATGTTAAAAGGAGCATACCCACCGATGAACTAACCTTACAGCTTCACTGAGTTTCTTACAAAAACAAAGCAGGGCTCTTTCTGTTAAGTTTTACATATACACCCGTCTCTAAAGCTACAACATGCCTATAGTGACATAGGCATGACACCGAAAGCATCATTATGCCATTGAAGTACAATGATGAGTATTTTAAACCTTTGTTCTATGCTTCAATTTTCTAATTTCTAGAATGAAAACAATACACTTAATCGCCTCAACCATGAACCCATTCTCTTTATTGAAAATCAGCTCCTCTTCATTCTCTGACATTTGGAGGAGCTTGATCCTATGGTTTTTCAGCATTTTTTAGATCTGCATTGGGCTGATGGCTAAGGATTTTGAGCAGTGTCTTATGTTTCTTTCAGTCATTTTGGATTCCTCAATTGACAATTCTCTATTACGTCCTGCACGCCGTTTTCTATGATGTTTATTTAGAGTTATTTATTGGTGGTATGTAATGTAATCAGCCCGACAGAGTTCATTAGATGAGATTCCCTGATCAGGAGATTATTCGGTTAGTACATTTTTAAAATCAGTGGTCACTGTGTCTTTCATGGGTCAGTTCTGTTGCAACCGCTCAGAAACTGATGATGCGAAATAATATAGAGTTTTAAAATCGTGTAATCATTCGATTGTTAAAAATCTACCATTATATAATCAGTAACCACTGGATAACGCAGTGTCCCTCATTCTCTGGGCACTGCTTCTGGTACTGATCTCCTGCTGTGTCAATCCCACAGCAGCCAAATGACGGATGACACCATCATTACTGATGCAAACAAATAAGTTAATAATTAGATAGTCCTGCATACTGAACGTTCATAAGATGGAACAAAACTCCAGTGATTGTCAAGGAAGTAGTACTTAGATAATTAGTTAATGCCACATGGTTAAGTCCCGTGGAGAAATGGCCAGACCCCAGTCAAGAAGAACAAAGTCTTCATCGATTTAAATAATTAATGTACAATGAAAAATGATTGAATAATGAAATGGTGGGGCATTTGTAAATCACACATGGAGTAGTCAGACTGATATCTTCCTGGAATAAGGATGTTTTTAATAAATTAAATTGATAATTACTTAGTGGGCATTTCATATTAACACTGACGAAATGGCACCAAACTCCTAAACATATCGCTGATGTAAAAATCTACTAATATAGCTAAATGATGATGTAATGAGATGATGTTACATCAACTCCCAAAATCTGAGTCCAAAGGGACTTATGGTCCATGACATCACCTGTATTTTAAATTCGTTAATTAAATGAAGAATTATCATTTAATTTCCTAGTTTAACAGCTAAGGAAGTGTAGTATTAGATGAAGTGATGGTCTGGCAAGATGGACTCCACTAAGGAGGCTCAAAACTCCAGGGATCACTGAATACATAATGACAGATATTCATAATTAAATGAATAAACATTACACAAGTGGATGGTGTTTTCTGTGTGAAGCCTAGATGATTGCTCCATACTTAAGGGTCTTTGAGTTCTTAATCATAAAGTTGAACAAAAAAAATGAATGAAGAGATAATTTCTCATAATTCACCCCTAGAGAGATAACAAATTGATATAAACATTGATTTAAAGATAGAGAGAAAAGAAGTAAGAAAGGAAGGAAGAAAGAAAGAAAGGAAGGAAGGAAGAAAGGAAGAAAGAAAGAGACAGAGAAAGAAAAAAGAACTCACAAGAGACAATTTAATACCAACAAGGTGGATCCAGACTCCACTCTTCCCGGAGCAGAAAAATATACATTTGAATAATGAAATCATCAGATAGTTAGATCGTCGGTCACACTTGTGTCACACAAGGGGGCACCAAACTTCAGGGATCTCAGATTATATAATGAAAGAATTTAATAATTACATCTTTAAATATATAAGTCTTTGACCTTGTTTTGTATCTTCAAATCCTGGGCAGACATGACAGATATGGAAATGTATGCTGTCATCAAGGATTTTAAAATGCCATAAGTTAATCGTCAGATAATCATACTGTCTTGCATGATGAATTCTGTTGGCCTGACATCATCACCAGCACATGAATCTCTGTTGTGGTGCTTCAGGATCTGAGATAATGGGCCCATTCCTGGCTTAGCATTAGTAGCCACGATGTTGAAATCAGCTGAAAAGATGGCTGCAGCAGGGGCATAACCAGCATATCTGAGAGAGAGATGTACTTCCGTGTACTGGGTCATCATCCTTTTGCCAGGTCTCGGTGATGGTGCTGACCTCCTAGTGCCACTACTTCTTCTCATGATAGCTCCAATCCGATGTGAAGATGTGAAGGAAGAGCAGGTAGTAAACACACAGACCACCATGCAAGCCTTGGTGAAGTCCTAGTATTCTCAAAGGGCCCCGGAAAGTCTTCTGGAGTCAATCATCCAGCATCCCTTTTAATCTGGGAGATGCATAGATCATTCAGAAAATGCTCTGCTCATGTCTACAACTTTCTTAACCTTGTCCCTGACAGATATTTGCACCCTAAAAATAATAGGTGATGGCATTGTCTGTCGTTTACATAATTGAAAGAATTAAATAATTCAGTAATAGCTAACTGTCACAATAAATAGGTGATGTAGTATTTACTGGCAGGGAAGCATGGCCAGACTACATTCATGAAGAATGTCATCATCTTCAATTGAATCAACGTATGATAAAATGGGATGACAATGCACATTATCTCCATAAGATGAGGCTTTACAGGTCCCTTCATGGAGTGGAGGATTTTTGGTTTACATAACTATACAAATGTTTATATTACCTTGGGTATTAACACAGATTGTCAATTTAAATACTTTAATTATGTAATTAGATGATCTGTGGCACCAGATTCCAGGTGTCATGGATGAGATAATCATGGTTTTATATAATTAAATAATCAAACAATGAGTTCATGTAACATCATCCTCTTCCCTAATGCGGCTCCAAACCAAGCTCATGAACGATGCTGTCGTGATGAATTTAAATATTTTGACTACAAAATTGATATTTACATGGTCCATAATAATCGCTTCCCACATCGTGGAATCCATTGATCATGGATTATGTAAAGTCCTGTTTTAATAATCAAATAAAATCATAATCACAGGATGAAATGGTCTGCCATACTCGACACAATTGACTCTCACTGACGCCCACATGATTCTGGGAAACTCCCAGGTTCATCCCTTATTTAATCGCAGAGTTGGGTAGTAACATGTTTAAATGCTGAAATGTCATTGTGTATGCAGGGTTTTAGAAGATACCACACATTTCATGTTGGACGGCTGCCTCAAAAGAGATGGTCTGCAATCCAATAATCCCAAAGTCTACTCTAACAACTGGATTATCACAATCCTGAAGGAAGTTAACAACGGCAAACTCACCTCTTGATGAATGGTTGTGGGTCTATTATCTCTGTGTCCATAGTATTACTTGTTAGGAGAGAGAATTCATGAACAGAAGACTTTGAACTGTTTCTCCACAGACGATGTTCTCTGATAATTAGGTAATCTTGAATTTGGTAACCAGTAAAATCTGTAGGCAAACATCCAGACATTTGGCTATGACTTGGTTAGGCAAATCAAATGCTGTCATTGAAAGTTTTTGGAGATAGTTGTCTTGGGAGACTGTAATGTCCCATGATAACAATTTCTCGAAACTGCTCTCTAGTCCTTGGCCCATGATACCAGGATACAGAATGCAAGCAGGATTGCCAGGCAACATTTATGAACCAACATTCTGTCACATTCTAGTGCCACTCCCACATGTTAAAAGGAGCATACCCACCGATGAACTAACCTTACAGCTTCACTGAGTTTCTTACAAAAACAAAGCAGGGCTCTTTCTTTTGAGTTTTACATATACACCCGTCTCTAAAGCTACAACATGCCTATAGTGACATAGGCATGACACGGAAAGCATCATTATGCCATTGAAGTACAATGATGAGTATTTTAAACCTTTTTTCTATGCTTCAATTTTCTAATTTCTAGAATGGAAACAATACACTTAATCGCCTCAACCATGAACCCATTCTCTTTATTGAAAATCAGCTCCTCTTCATTCTCTGACCTTTGGAGGATCTTGATCCTATGGTTTTTCAGGATTGTTATATTTGCCTTCATCCAGAACAGCCAATGCCAGGGCCAGGGCCAGAGCCAGGGCCAGGGCCAAAATTAAATAGATAATAAATTAAATTGATAACTCAAATTGATAATAAATTAGTACGTACTTTATATTAACACTGACAAAATGGCACTAAAGTCCTAAACATATCACTGATGTAAAGATCTCTTTATATAGCTACATTATGAAGTAATAAGATGATGTTTCATCAACTCCCAAAATCTGACTCCAAAAGGGTCTTATGGTCCATAACATTACCTGTACTTTAAATTCATTCATTAAGTGATGAATTTTCATTTAATTTCCTAGTTTAACAGTTAAGGAAGTAAGGGTAGTATTCTATGATGTGATGGTCTGGCACGATGGACTCCCTTAAGGAGGCTCAAAACTCCAGTGATCACTGAATATATAATGACAGATTTTCATTATTAAATGAATAAACTTTAAACCAGTGAGTGGTGTTTTAAGCGTGAAGACTCACTGATTGTTCAATACTGAAGGGTCATTGTGTTCTTAATCATAGATATGAACAAGAAAATGAATGAATAAAGAGATAATTTCTCATAATTAACCCCTACAGAGATAACAAATCGATATCAACATTGATTTAAAGAAAGAAAGAAAGATAGAAAGAGAGAGAGAAAGAAAGTAAGAAAACACAAGAGACAATTTAAAACCAACAAGGAGGATCCAGACTCCATTATTCCCAGAGTAGAAAAAGACAGATTTGTGTAATGAAATAATCAGATAGGTAGATAGTCTGTCACACTTGAGTCACACAAGGTGGCACCAAACTTCAGGGATCACAGAATATATATAATGAAAGAATTTAATAATTACATCTTTAAATATATAAGTCGTTGACCATTTTTGTATCTCCAAATCCTGGGCAGACATGAAAGTTATGGAAATGTATGCTCTCATCGAGGAATTTTGAAATGCCATAAGTTAATCGACAGATAATCATACTGTTTTGCATGATGAATTCTGTTGGCCTGATATCATCACCAGCACATGAATCTCTGTTGTGGTGCTGCAGGATCTGAGATAATAGGCCCATTCCTGGCTTAGCACTAGTAGCCACGATGTTGAAATCAGCTGAAAAGATGGCTGCAGCAGGGGCATAACCAGCATATCTGAGAGAGAGATGTACTTCCGTGTACTGGGTCATCATCCTTTTGCCAGGTCTCCGTGATTGTGCTGACCTCCTAGTGCCACTACTTCTTCTCATGATAGGTCCAAACCGATGTGAAGATGTGGAGGAAGAGCAGGTAGTAAACACACAGACCACCATGCAAGCCTTGGTGAAGTCCTAGTATTCTCAAAGGGCCCCGGAAAATCTTCTGGAGTCAATCATCCAGCATCCCTTTTAATCTGGGAGATGCATAGATCATTCAGAAAATGCTCTGCTCATGTCTACAACTTTCTTAACCTTGTCCCTGACAGATATTTGCACCCTAAAAGTAATAGGTGATGGCATTGTCTGTCGTTTACATAATTGAAAGAATTAAATAAGTCAGTATTAGCTAACTGTCACAATAAATAGGTGATGTAGCATTTGCTGGCAGGGAAGCATGGCCAGACTCCAGTCATGAAGGATATCATCATCCTTACTTGAATCAACGTATGATAAAATGGGATGACATTGCACATTATCTCCACAAGATGAGGCTTTACAGGTCCCTTCATGGAATGGAGGATTTTTGGTTTACATAACTATACAAATGTTTACATTATCTTGGGTATTAGCACTGATTGTCAATTTATATACTGTAATTATGTAATTAGATGATCTGTGGCACCAGATTCCAGGTGTCATGGATGAGATAATCATTGCTTTATATAATTAAATAATCAAACAATGAGTTCATGTAACATCATCCACTTCTCTAAGGCAGCTCCAAACCAAGCTCATGAACGATGCTGTCATGATGAATTTAAATATTTTGACTACAAAATTGATACTTGGATGGTACATAATAATCGCTTCCCACATCATGGAATCCATTGATCATGGATTATGTAATGTCCTGTTTTAATAATCAAATAAAATCATAATCAGAGGATGAAATGATCTGCCATACTCGACACAATTGACTCTCACTGACTCCCACATGATTGTGGGAAACTCCAAGCTTCATCTCATATTTAATCGCAGAGCTTGGTAGTAAAATGTTTAAATGCTGAAATGTCATTGTGTATGCAGGGTTTTAGAAGATACCACACATTTCATGTTGGACGGCTGCCTCAAAAGAGATGGACTGCAATCCAATAATCCCAAAGTCTACTCTAACAACTGGATTATCACAATCCTGAAGGAAGTTAACAATGGCAAACTCACCTTTTGATGAATGATTTTGAGTCTATTATCTCTGTGTCCATAGTATTACTTGTTACGAGAGAGAATTCATGAACAGAAGACTTTGAACTGTTTCTACACAGACGATGTTCTCTGATAATTAGTTAACCAGTAAAAGCTGTAGGCTAAGTTCCAGATATTTGGCTATGACTTGGTTAGGCAAATCAAATGCTGTCATTGGAAGTTTTTGTAGATTGTCATCTTGGGAGACTGTAATGTCCCATGATGACACTTTCTCGAAGATGCTCTCAGGTCCTTGGCCCATGATACCAGGATACAGAATGCATGCAAGATTGCCAGGCAATATTTATGATCCAACATTCTGTCACATTCTGTTGCCCCTCCCACATGCTAAAAGGAGCATACCCACCGATGAACTAACTTTACAGCCTCACTGAATTTGTCACAAAAACAAAGCAGGGCTCTTTCTTTTGAGTTTTTCATATATACCCGTATCTCAAGCTACAACATGCCAATAGTGACATAGGCACGACAACGAAAGCATCATTATGCCATTCAATTACAATGTTGAGTATTTTAAAACTGTTTTCTATGCTTCAATTTTCTAATTTCTAGAATGGAAACAATACACTTAATCGCCTAAACCATAAACCTATTCTTTTTATTGAAAATAAAATAAGCTCCTCTTCATTCTCTGACATTTGGAGGAGCTTGATCCTATGGTTTTTCAGCATTGTTTAGATCTGCATTGAGCTGATGGCTAAGCATTTTGAGCAGTGTCTTAAGTTTCTTTAGTCATTTTGGATTCCTCAATTGACAGTTCTCTATTATATCCTGTATGTCGTTTTCTATGATTGTTATTTATAGTTACTTATTTTTGGTGGTATGTCATGTAATCAGCCCAACAAGAGTTCATTAGATGGGATTCCATGAACAGGAGATTATTCGGTTATTCCATTTTTAAAATCGAAGGTCACTGTGTATTTCATGAGTCAGTTCTTTTGCAACTGCTCAGAAACTGATGATGCAAAACAATACAGGTTTTCAAAATCATGTAATCATTCCATTGCTAAAATCTACCATTATGTAATCAGTAACCACTGGATAATGCAGTGTATCTCATTCTCTGGGCACTGCTTCTGGTACCGATCTCCTGCTGTGTCAATCCCACAGCAGCCAAAAGAGGGATGATTCCATCATTACTTACACAATCAAATAAGTTAGTAATTGGATAGTCTTGCATACTTAACGTTCATAAGATGTAACAAAACTCCCGTGATTGTCAAGGAAGTAGTACTTAGATAATTAAATAATGCCACAAGATTAGCTCCCATGGAGAATGGCCCTTCTCCATTCAAGAAGAACAACATCTTCATCGATTTAAATAATTGATATATAATCAAAAATGATTGAATAATGGCCCGGTGGGGCATTCGTAAATCCCACATTGAGTAGTCAGACTGATATCTTCCTGGAATAAGGATGTTTTTAAAAAATTTAATTGATAATTACTTGGTGGGCATTTTATATTATCACTGACGAAATGGCACCAAAGTCCTAAACCTATCACTGATGTAAAGATCTACTTATATAGCTAAATGATGAGGTAATGAGATGATGTTACATCAAATCCCAAAATCTGACTCCAAAAGGGACTTATGGTCCATAATATCACCTGTATTTTAAAGTTGTTAATTAAATGATGAATTATCATTTAATTTCCTAGTTTGACAGCTAAGGAAGTGTAGTATTAGATGAAGTGATGGTCTGGCACGATGGAATCCCCTAAGGAGGCTCAAAACTCCTTGGATCACTGAATACATAATGACAGATTTTCATAATTAAATGAATAAACATTAAACAAGTGGATGGTGTTTTATGTGTGAAGCCTAGATGATTGCTCCATACTGAATGGTCTTTCAGTTCTTAATCATAGAGATGAACAAAAAAAAGAAATTAATAAAGAGATAATTTCTCATAATTCACCAACAAAGAGATAACGAATTGATATAAACATTGATTTAAAGAAAGAAAGAAAGGTAGTAAGAAAGAAAGGAAGAAAGAAGAAATAAAAATAGAAAGAACCCACAAGAGTCAATTTAACACCAACAAGGTGGATCCAGACTCCACTCTTCCTGGAGTAGAAAAAGACAGATTTGAATAATGAAATAATCAGATAGTTAGATTGTTTGTCACATTTTAGTCACACAAGGTGGCACCAAATTCAGGGATCACAGATTATATAATGAAAGATTTTAATAATTACATCTTTAAACAGGTAAGTCGTTGACCTTTTTTTGGATTTTCAATTCCTGGGAAGACTTGACAGATATGGAAATGTATGCTGTCATCACGGTTTTTTAAAATGCCATGAGTTAATCATCAGAAAACAATAATGTCTGGCATGATGAATTCTTTGGCCTGACATCATCACCAGCATCTGAATCTCTGTTGTGGTGCCGCAGGACCTGAGATAATGGGCCCATTCCTGGCTTAGGAGTAGTAGCCAAGATGATGAAATCAGCTGAAAAGATGGCTGCAGCAGAGGCATAACCAGCATATCTGAGAAAGAGATGTACTTCCGTGTTCTGTGTCGTCATCCTTTTGCCAGATCTCGGTGATGGTGCTGACCTCCTAGTGCCACTACTTCTTCTCATGATAGATCCAAACCGATGTGAAGATGTGGAGGAAGAGCAGGTAGTAAACACACAGACCACCATGCCAGCCTTGGTGAAGTCCTAGTACTTCTCAAAGGGCCACGTGCAATCTTCCAGAGTCTTTCATCCAGCATCCCTTTTACTCTGGGAGATGCATAGATCATTCAGAAAATGTTCTGCCCATGTCTACATCTTTCCTAACCTTGACCCTGACAGATATTTGCACACTAATCCTAAATGGTGATGGCATTGTCTGTCGTTTACATAATTTAAAGATTTAAATAAGTCAGTAATAGCTAACTGTCACAATAAATATGTGATGTAGCATTTTACTGGCAGGGAATCATGCCCAGACTCCAGTCATGAAGGATGTCATCATCCTCAATTGAATCAATGTATCCCAAAATGTGATGATATTGCACATTATCTCCACAAGTGGAAGCTTTACAGGTCTCTTCATGGAATGGAGGATTTTTGGTTTACATAACTTTATAAATATTTACATTATCATAGGCGTTAACACAGACTGTCGATTTAAATACTTTAATTATATAATTAGTTGATCTGTAGCACCAGATTCCAGGTGTCATGGATGATATAATCATTGTTTTATATAGTTAAATAATCAAACAATGAGTTCATGTAACATCATCCACTTCCCTAAGGTGGCTCCAAACCAGGCTCTTGGACAATGCTGTCGTGATTAATTTACATATTTTAACTACAAAATTGATATTTAGATCGTCCATAATGATTGCTTCCCACATCGGGGAATCCACTGATCATGGATTATCTAATATCCTATTTTAATAAACATATATCAATATAATCAGATGATGAAATGGTCTGCCATACTCGACACAATTGACTGTCACTGACTCCTACATGATTGTTGGAAACTCCCAGCTTCATCCCTTATTAAATCGGAGAGACGATTCAGTAAAATGTTTAAATGCTGAACTGTCATTGTGTATGCAGGGTTCTTAGAAGATCCTACGTATTTCATGTTGGACGGCTGCATCAAAAGAGATGGACTGCAATATAATAATCCCTAAGTCTACTCTAACAAATGGATTATCACCATCCTGAAGGAAGTTAATAATGACAAACTAACCTTTTGATGAATAATTGTGAGTCTTATTATCTTTGTTTCCATAGTATTAATTCTTAGGAGAGAGAGAAATCATAAACAGAAGAAATTGAATGTTCTCTGATAATTAGGTAATCTAGAATTTGGTGACCAGTAAAACCTGTAGGCCTAGTTCCAGAGATTTGGCTATGACTTAGTTAGGGGAATCAAATGCTTTCATTGAAACTTTTAGGAGATACTTATCTTGGGAGACTGTAATGTCCCACGATAAAACATTCTCGAAGCTACTCTCCGGTACTTGGCCCATGATAACAGAATATAGAATGCAAGCAGGGTTGTCAGGCAACATTTATGAACCAACATTCTGTCACATTCGAGTGTCCCTCCCACATGCTAAAGGGAGTATACCCACCGATGAACTACCTTTACAGCCACATTGATTTTCTCACAAAAACAAAGCAGGGCTCTTTCTTTTGGGTTCTACATATTTACCCATCTCTCAAGCTACAACATGCCTATAGAGACTTAAGCATGAAAACGAAAGCATCATAATGCCATTCAAGTACAATGATGAGTATTTTAAACCTGTTTTCTATGCTTCGATTTTCTAATACCTAGAATGGATACAAGAAAATTAATCGCCTCTACCACAAACCGTTTCTCTTTTTTGAAAATGAAATACTCCCTCTTCATTCTCTGCCCTTTACAGGAGCCAGGGCCAGGGCCAGGGCCAGGGCCAGGGCCAGGGCCAGGGCCAGGGCCAGGGCCAGGGCCAGGGCCAGGGCCAGGGCCAGGGCCAGGGCCAGGGCCAGGGCCAGGGCCAGGGCCAGGGCCAGGGCCAGGGCCAGGGCCAGGGCCAGGGCCAGGGCCAGGGCCAGGGCCAGGGCCAGGGCCAGGGCCAGGGCCAGGGCCAGGGCCAGGGCCCTAATAAGCAACATGAAATTCTTTTTCAGGCTTTTGCTTGTTTGTTTGTGTGTGTGTGTGTGTGTGTGTGTGTGTGTGTGTGTGTGTGTGTTTGTTTTTGTGTTTGTTTAGAACAGTAGACAACTTTTGGGGACTATTCTCTCCATCTTGAAACTCACACATTATCCTAGTTCCCCTAGACTTTACATTGAATTTCGTTTTATCCCTATTACCCTTCCTTCCCTAGCGTGATGGTTCCTTGATTCTTTGTTGAGTTTATTTTTTAATAAAATTTTACTACCAATATTTGTTTTCATAATGTGAATTGTGTCTGTATGAATGTGTAAAATTCATGTGCCTGCCTGCAGAAGCCAGAAATGGGCACTATATAATTGGAGGGAGAGTTAAAGGTTGTAAAAGCCCCTAGCCATGAATACTGAGAAATTAACTCAGGACTTTGGGAAGAGAGCAAAGCATATTTAGCCTTGACCTAGTTCTACTTCCCCAGATTTAAATTTGCAATTAAAAGTTTTTCTATTTCTTGAGGAGTTTAATTGAATGTGTTCTTTGTGATCAATCACTTGCCTGTGCACATGTGCTAACCTTCAAACTTTAGCAATCCATGGATAATTCTCAGGAGCTTGTTCTATCTTCTTAAATTTTAGGTTCCTTGAATTGAACTCAAGTGGGAAATGACTTTCAATGTAAGTGACATTTCCCTTTGATTAACCTCAATGTATCTTAATTTTAAATATATTTTTTTAGTTCAAAATACATAGTACAGGGTTTCATCATTTCATCTTCACATACTTATGATTCTGTGCTTTTCTTGTTTTCTTCCCACACTGCATTCCAATTTGACCCTCACCATCTGAAGCTGATTCTTTTCTTCTCCCAATTAGTTCTAAAATTTATTTACTAGTCATTGCATGTGACCCGGTTTAGCCATTTAGTATCTACCAAAATAGAATTCAAACAATAGTCAATCAAATGAGTGTTTGAAGAACAATCCATACTCAAAGGTCAACTCCATCAATATGATATTTCAATTCTTAATATCTGTGTCCCAAGCACATGATTAGAAATTATACACAAAGGAGTAGACAGGAAGACATTATTAAATGAGTGTTAAATTAACAAAATAGAAATAAAAATAAAAGTATTTAATGGAAAACATATGTGGGAACCTTGACCCTGCTGGCCACACAGCTGGTGGAAAGCCCTTGCCCAGAGAATGTCCTAGAACCCCTCCAACACCCCACAACTTCCTGGATTTGCTCTGAGCATCCTGGAACCACCTATCAATGAAGATCCACCTTGAGCCTGTGCTCACCTTATCTTTGAGATCCATTGCTTTCCCTCCACCAGAGTTGAGTGCAGAAGCAGGCCTGGGTGAACCCCCCCAATTCTTCCCTGAGTTAATTCTGCACCTTCAACCCCCCATATCATTGGACTGAGTGGTTCAGTCCTGGAATTCTGGTACATGTACCACCCAGAAACTGACTTCCCCTCAACCATGGTCCTTCTGGGTCACTGATGACGATGAGCATTGGTCCAATAAACTGTCCTTGTCCTTGGAACTCTGTGGGTTAGCTCTGAGCATACCGGATGCTCCTATCCACCCAGGATTATCTTGATACTGCTCTCATACTATGTTTGGTGCCCTATGCCTACAATCTGCCTGAGATTCCACGCTGAGCATATTGAATCCACCAATCCAAGCAGGACCACCTTAAGATTACATTCACCTGAGTTTCGACCCCATCACTTGCAATCTGCCTCTGGTGAGTCTGGGAGAAGGCCTAGTTGAATCTCCCCATATCCTTCCCTGTGAAATACTGGGATAGCTCTGCATTTCACTCCCCCTATAAACTTGACCTGAGTGTTTTTGTCCTGGTATTCAATTTCCATTAGCCACCCACAGAATGCCTTCCCCATATCCTTGGCCCTCCTGGGGACACTGCTCAAGATAAGTGTTTAGCCCCAGTGGTCCCAATATTAAATCCATCTCCTTAGAACTTCCTGGGTGGGGTCTGAACATAATGGAATTGCCTACCCATAAAGGACCACATTGAGCCTATACTCACCTGATCTTTGATCTCCCATCATTTGCACTTTACCTGAATGCTGGAGACCATCCTGAGTCTGCCTACTCCATATCATTAGCTCTTCTGTGGCCTCTGGTTGAGAGACCTCCAAAAGAGAGCTCATATTATCCAGAGTTACAGATATGAAACTGTTTACCCAGATATACCCACCAAGACAGGAGGACAGAGAAAAAGAAAGACTCCAAGTGCACCCACTGGAAGAAGAAATGGTGGATGGCAATATAAAAAGTAGATTCAACAATACAAAGACCAGTATGTTATCACCAGAACCTAAGGACTCTACACAAACTAGACATGGAAATAACAAAATAGGTGAAGCAGAAGATAACAACCTAAAAAACAACTTCATAAAACTGATAGAGGACCTCAAGGAGGATATGAGAAAATTCACTAAAATAATGGAAGAAAAAAACAAAAAATAATTGAAAGAAATACAGGAAAACAAGAAAAATGCAAGAAATGAAAAAATATCTTAAAGAAAATAAGAAAGCCAAGAAAAAACAAGCAAACAGATGAAGGAAACCATTCAAACAGTTCAAGACCTGACAAGTGAAATAGGGACAATAAACACACACACACACACACACACACACACACACACACACACACACTGACACACACACACTGAGAGAATATTGGAGACTGGAAAATTGAGTAAAGTGTAAAGAACTACAAATGCAAGCATAACCAACAGAATACAGGAGATCAAAGAGGGAATCTCAGGCATTGAAGATAATCTAGAGGAAATCAATTCACCGAGGAAAGAAAATTTAAATCCAACAAATCCTTAGCACAAAATATATAGGAAATATGGGACACAGTGAAAAGACCAAATCTAACAATAATAGACATACAAGAATGTGAAGAAGCACAGATCAAAGGGGCGAAAGCATATTCAACAAATTCCTTGAAGTAATCATTTCCAGTCAGAAGTACGTGCCAATGAAAGTACTAGAAACATACTAAACACAAATAGACTTAAATATTAAAAGTCGCCAAGGCATTTAATTATCAAAACACCTATCATACATAATGACAAGAGAACATTAAGAGCGAAACAATAAGACCTAGTAACATATAGACGCAGACCTATCAAAATCGCAACTGAATTCTCCATGGAATCTCACAAGGCCAGATGGTCCTGGATAGGTTATGAACAAATAATAAGAGTCCTCAGATGCCAGCCCAGGCTAACATAATGTGCAAAACTCTCAATCACTATAGACAGCAAAAACAAGATATTTAATGTCAAAGCCAGATTTCCTAAACATATTTCCATAAATCCAGTCCTACAGAAAATTCTGGAAAAAAAAATTCTAACCAAGCAAGCTAACTACAGTAATGAAGACATAGGCAAAGTTATTATCAGTTTACAAGAACCAAAAAGAAAAAGTGGGCGAGTATACTCACAATACCACCACCAACAACAATGAAACAAACAAGAATTAGCAATCTATGGTCTTTAATTTCCCAAAATATTAACGGTCTTATTGCCTATAAAAGCACACAGGCTAACAGAGTGTATATTAAGACAGATTTCATCCTTCTAGTGCATACAAGAAAAGCATCTAAGTTTCAAAGACAGACACTACCTCAGTGTAAAAGGTTTGCAAAATATCTTCCAATAAAAGGAACTCAAGAAGGAAGCAGGTGTAGGTACCTAAATATTAAGAAGTTTAATTTCATACCAAAATCACTCAAGAGATGAAGAAGGTCATTTAATAATTAGCATGGAGAAACCCATCAATATAAAGTCTCAATTCAGAACATCTCTGAACCAAATTAAAAGGTACCCACATTCTTAAGAGAAACACTAGTAAAACTCAAAGCTCACATAAAACCTTACTCACTCATAGTGAGAGATTTCACCACCCCATTCTGAACACTAATCAGGATTACCAAACGTAAGTTTCACAAACAAACACAGGAACTAACAAAAGTTTTGTCCCATTTGGTTTTAGTAGTCATTTATAGGACATCCAATCCAAACACAGAAGAATATACCTTCTCCTCAGCTACACATGGAACCTTCTGTAAAACTGACTACATACAAGGCAACATAACAAACCTCAACAGATAAAAAATAAAATAAAATTGAATAGCCCCCTATATCTTATTATATCACCGTGATCTTGAGTTGGAATTCTACAAGAATACAAACTGCAGACACCCTAAAAATTCATAGAAACTGAATAATGAGTAAATTACCATTCCCTGGTCCAGGAAGAAATAATGAAATAAATAAAAGATTTGTACAATTCAATGAAAATGAAGACAGAACATACCTGAACTTATGGGACACTTTTAAAGCAGTTATACAAGGAAAGTTCATTGCAATCAGTGCTCATGTGAAGTAAACAGATGATAGTCAAATTATATAATTAAGAGCTCAACTGAAAGACATAGACCAAAAAGAAACAAACTTACCCCGGAGGAGTACCTGCCAGTGAATAATCCATTTGAGGGCTGTAATCGATAAAGTAGGAACATGGAAACCAATACAAAGAATGAATAAGTTGTTTCTTTGAAAAATAAACAAGATAGACAAACTTAGGGGCAAACAAATCAAGAAGCAGAGAGAGAACATGCAAACCAGCAAAATCTAAAATGAAAATGGGGATATACGAACAAACACTGAGGAAACCCAGAGACATTTCAGTTCATACTTTGAAAACATGTACTATACAAAAGTAAAAAATCTAAGGGAAATGGACAGATTTCTGGATTGTTATCACTTATCAAATTCAAAACAAGGATAAATAAGCAATTTAAATAGATTTAGATCACATACTGAAATAGAAATAGTCATGAAACTCCACCCAAGAACCCCCCCCCCCCCAAAAAAAAAAAAAAAAAAAAAACAAAATCAAACACATAGACACAAGTCCAAAGGACTTCAGTGCAGAATTCTACAAATATTTCATAGAAGTGCTATTGCGGTAAATAAGGATCAGGATAAACAAATAGGCCGAATAGATGTTTATTCAGGGAGAAATAAGTTACAACCTAGACAGATGAACACCAGGAAATTCAACCCGATCCTCTCCTGTCTGAGTCACGCCAGAAAGAGAGCCTTTCCTGGCTCCCTCTGACCTCCTTCCACAGGTCACTTCTGCCCATGGCTCCACCCCCCAATGGGCGTGGTCAGTGCTACAGAAGGACTATCTCACTACAAAGTGCTAATGCCAATACTCCTCAAATTGTCTCACACAATAGAAGCAAAAGGTTCATTACCATTTTTTAATCAGTTTACAATAACCTTGATATGCAAGCCTCACAAAGACACAACTAAGAAACAGAATTACAGGCAGATATCCCTCATGAACTTTCATGCAAAAGTATTCAATAAAATACTGGAAAATCGATTACATGAACACATCAAATAAGTCCTCTACCATGACCAAGTAAGCTTCAGGTCACAGATGCAGGGATGGTTCAACATATGAAAATCTATCAATTTCATCCACCGTATACATAAAGTAAAACAAAAATCACATTATCATCTCACTAAATGCTGAAAATGCCAGTATCAAAATCAATCACCCTTTTATGATAAAGTCCTTGGAAAGAACAGGGATAACAGAAACCTACCTAAACATAATAAAAGCAATATACAATTAACCAACATAGAACATTAGCCTATGTTTAGAGAAGCTTAAGACATTTCCTCTAAAATAAGAAACAAGACAGCTGTCCATTCTCTCCATAAATCTTCAATATTGTGCTTGAAGTTCTAGCTACAGAAAGAAAACAAGAAAAGAAGATCAAAGGGACACAAATTGGAAAGTAATAAGTCAATTTGTTACTATTAGCAGATGATATGATAGTTTACATAAGTGACCCAAAAAAAATTCTACCAATGAACTCCTACAGATGATAAACACCTTTCAAACAGTGACAGTTCACAATACTAATAAAAACAAAAAAAAATCAGTAGCCTTACTATATACAGAAGATAAAAGGGATGAGAGTTACCACCCTTTACAATAGGAAAAACAACAAATAACATCTTGGGGTAACTATAACCAAACTAGTAGAAGGCCTATATTGCATGGTCTTGTGTCTTTAAAGAAGGAAATTAAAGAAGATACTAGAAAATGGAAAGATCACCCATGCTCTTGAATTGGTAAGATAAATATCGTAAAAACTCCAATTTTGCCAAAAGCAATCTGCAGATTCAAAGCATTCCCGGTAAAAATCCTAGCACATTTATTTCTTCACTGACCTTGAAAAAACAATACTCAGCAGTATATGGAACAACAAAAGAGTCACAATAGTCAAAACAATGCTGTATAATAAAGGAACTTCAGAAAGCATCACATTCTCCGACTTCAACCCCTAAGCTCTATTATAGAGCTAAAGTACCAAAAAAGCACTTGGTATTGGCACACATATAGAAAGGTAGACCAATGGAACTGAAAATCCTGATATTAACCAACTCACCTACAAACTCCTGAGTTTTGATGAAACAGGAAAAATAATACAATGGAAGGAGGCAATCATTTTCAACAAATGGTTCTGGCAAAACTGGATGATGATATGTAGAAGACTACAAAGAGACCTATGTGAATCGCTATACACAAAACTTAGAACAAATGGATCAAAGACCTAAACATTAATCCAGCTGCCCTAAACCTCTTAGAAGAGAAAGTTTGAGGTACTCTTGAAGGAATTTTACAGGAGACCAGCAAAGAAAATGCAAAATTTGACCAGCAAAGAAAGCGCAACATTCAGACTCTTCTTTAAGCAGTTTATTCAGGAAACTTGTATAATCTTCTGACCCTGGGGTGCAGCCCAGCCCACATCTTAAAAGCCCTTGGGCAGTCAACCCCAGAATGCCATGCGGTGAAAAACAGAAAAAGACAGGTCCACATACACACAGAAGCAAGACAGATTCTCAGCTTTTAGCCAAATATGGAATTGTTTAATACAGAGAGTACTTACCATCGGGAAGGTGGAGGGCAGAAGCCAGTGCCATCTGTAAGGTGCAGCACTTCGCAGCTCTCTACAGGAGAGTTATTCCTAGTCATAATACCAAACACTGAGATCAAGAATTAATAAATGGAACCTACTGAAACTGAGAGCCCTTCTTTGTTTTTGTGAGAAACTCAGTGAGGCTGTAAGGTTAGTCCATCTGTGGGTATACACTTTTTAGCATGGGGGAGGGGCACTAGAATGTGACAGAATGTTGGTTCATAAATGTTGCCTGGCAACCCTGCTTGCATTCTGTATCCTGGTATCATGGGCCAAGGACTAGAGAGCATCTTCGAGAAAGTGTTATCATAGGACATTACAGTCTCCCAAGATGACTATCTCCAAAAACTTTCAATGACAGCATTTGATTCGCCTAACCGAGTCATAGCCAAATCTCTGGCACTTTGCCTACAGCTTTTACTGGTTACCAAATTCAAGATTACCTAATTATCAGAGAACATCGTCTGTGGAGAAACAGTTGAAAGTCTTCTGTTCATGAATTCTCTCTCGTAACAAGTAATACTATGGACACAGAGATAATAGACTCACAATCATTCATCAAAAGGTGAGTTTGCCATTGTTAACTTCCTTCAGGATTGTGATAATTCAGTTGTTAGAGTAGACTTTGGGATTATTGGATTGCAGACCATCTCTTTTGAGGCAGCCATCGAACATGAAATGTGTGGTATCTTCTAAAACCCTGCATACAAAATGACATTTCAGCATTTAAACATGTTACTACTCTTCTCTGCGAATAAATAAGAGATGAAACTTGGAGTTTCCCACAATCATGTGGGAGTCAGTGAGAGTCAATTGTGTCGAGTATGGCAGATCATTTCATCCACTGATTATGATTTTATTTGATTATTAAAACAAGACATTACATAATCCATGATCAAGGGATTCCATGATGTGGGAAGTGATTATTATGGACCATCTAAGTATCAATTTTGTAGTCAAAATATTTAAATTCATCATGACAGCATCGTTCATGAGCTTGGTTTGGAGCTGCCTTAGGGAAGTGGATGATGTTACATGAACTCATTGTTTGATTATTTAATTATATAAAGCAATGATTATCTCATCCATGACACCTGGAATCTGGTGCCACAGATCATCTAATTACATAATTAAAGTATTTAAATTGACAATCCGTGTTAATACCCAAGATAATATAAACATTTGTATATTTATGTAAACCAAAAATCCTCCACTCCATGAAGGGACCTGTAAAGCTTCCTCTTGTGGAGATAATGTGCAATGTCATCCCATTCTATCATACATTGATTCAATTGAGGATGATGACATCCTTCATGACTGGAGTCTGGCCATGCTTCCCTGCCAGCAAATGCTACATCACCTATTTATTGTGACAGTTAGGTATTACTGAATTATTTAATTCTTTCAATTATGTAAAAGACAGACAATGCCATCACTGATTATGATTAGGGTTCAAATATCTGTCAGGGACAAGGTTAGGAAAGTTGTAGACATGAGCCGAGCATTTTCTGAATGATCTATGCATCTCCCAGAGTAAAAGGGATGCTGGATGATTGACTCTAGAAGATTGCCCGGGGCCCTTTGAGAAGTACTAGGACTTCACCAAGGCCGGCATGGTGGTCTGTGTGTTTACTACCTGCTCTTCCTCCACATCTTCACATCGGTTTGGATCTATCATGAGAAGAAGTAGTGGCACTAGGAGGTCAGCACCATCACCGAGATCTGGCAAAAGGATGACGACACAGAACACGTAAGTACATCTCTCTCTCAGGTATGCTGGTTATGCCCTTGCTGCAGCCATCTTTTCAGCTGATTTCAACATCTTGGCTACTACTGCTAAGCCAGGAATGGGCCCATTATCTCATGTCCTGCTGCACCACAACAGAGATTCAGGCGCTTGTGATGATGTCTGGCCAACAGAAATCATTGGGCAAGACAGTCTGGTTATCTGACAATTAAATTATGTCATTTTAAAAATGCGTGATGACAGCATACAGTTTCATACCTGGCAAGTCTGCCCAGGAATTGATGATACAAAAAAAGGTCAACTTCTTACATATTTAAAGATATAATTATTAAATTCTTTCATTATATAATCTTTGATCCCTGATGTTTGCTGCCACCTTTGGTGACACAAGTGTGACAGACGATCTGACTATCTGATTATTTCATTATTCAAATCTTTCTTTTTCTACTCCAGGAAGAGTGGAGTCTAGATCCACCTTGTGGGTGTTAAATTGTATCTTGTGAATTCTTTCTTTCTTTCTTTCTTTCTTTCTTTCTTTCTTCCTTACTTTCTTTATTTAAATCAATGTTGATATAATTTTGTTATCTCTCTAGGAGTGAATTATGAGAAACTATCTCTGTATTCATTCATTTTTTGTTCAATCTATGATTAAGAACTCAATGTCTCTTCAGTATTGAGCAATCATTTATGCTTCGCGCATAAAACACCATCCACTTGTTTAATGTTTATTCATTTAATTATGAAAATCTGTCGTTATGTATTCAGTGATCACTGGAGTTTCGAGCCTCCTTAAGGGATAAATTCTTCTCTGCTCCACATGGAACATTCTCTGAAATTGACCATAGACTAGGCAACATAAAAATCCTCACCCGATACAAAAACATTTGAATATTACCCTGTATCTTATCAGACCACTATGCTTTTTAATTGGAATTCAATACAAACAACAACAAATCACAGAAACCCTACATACTCATGGAAACTGAATAATGCTGAATTTCAACATACTTCAGTCTAAGAAGTAATAAAGAAATTAAGTAATTCCTAAAATGCAATGAGGTTGTGGATACAACATACATGAATTTATGGGACACCTTGAAAGCACTGATATGAAGGAAGTTGATTGCATTCAGTGCCCATATGAAGAAAACGGATGAGAGGCACATTAGAGAATTAACAACACAACTGAAAACCTTAGGACACAAATGAAGCAAACTCAACCCTCAGGAGTAGGCCCCATTATCATTTTTTGTGCTGAAAATAATAAAGTAGAAAACAGGAAAACGATACAAAAAAAAAATCAAGCAATAACGAAATCCTTTTTTTTTTTTTTCAGAAAATTAAAAGGGAGACAAACCTTTATCCAAACTAAACAAAAAGCAAAGAGAGAACATGGAAATTAACAAAATCGGAAACAAAAAGGGGTACAGAACAATAGACACTGAGGAAATCCAGGCAATTTTCAGGTCATAATTTGAAAACTTATACTTCACAAAATTTGAAAATTCAAAGGTATGGACATATTTCTGGATAACTCTTACTTAAAAAAATTAAATCAAGACTAGACAAGCAACTTATATTGTCCTATAGCAATTAAAAAAGTAGGAGCAATCATAAAATGCCTTCCAACATAAAAAAATCCCAGAGCCAGATGTCTTCTTCAGTGAAGAATTCTACCGAAAATTCATGGAAGAGCTAATATTAATACTCTTGAATCTGTTCCACACAATAGAAACAGAAGTTTCATTACAAAACACTTTTTTGAGGCTACAATCACACTGATACCCATTCACACAAAGACACAACTAAGAGAAAATTAAAGACCAATATCTCTCCTGCACATTGATGCTAAAATACTCAAGAAAATACGGGAAAACCGAATCCAGGAATATATCAGGAAAATCATCTACTATGATCAAGTAGGCTTCATCCTTGGGTTGCAGGGATGGCTTCACATATGAAAATATATCAAATATACCACTATATAAACAAACTGAAAATGAAAAATCACATGATCATCTCCCTAGATGTAGAAAAAAACCTTTGACAAAATTCAACATCCTATCATGTTAAAGGTCTTGTAGAGATCAGGGATAACAGGAATTTATATAAACATAATAAAAAACAATATGTAGTAAACACAGAGCAAATATCAAGCTGAATGTAGAGAAGCTTGAGGCAATTCCTCTAAAATCAGGACAAACACTAGCCTGCCCTCTGTCTCCATATATCTTCATTATTGTATTTGAAGTGCTAGCTAAAGACATAAGACAAGAAAAGGATATCAGGAGGATACAAATTGAGAGGAAGGACTCAATCTTTCTCAATTTTCAGAAGATATGATAGTTTACATAAGCAACCAAAAACTCTACCAGGGTACTCCTACAGCTGAAAAACACATTCAGCAATGTATCAGCATACAAGATAAACTAAAAAAAAGATCTTAGCCATTCTATATTCAGACAACAAAGGGGCTAATAAAGAAATCAGACAAACATCACCATGTACAATAGCCACAAACAATATAAACTACCTTGGGGTAACACTTATCAAACAAGTGAAAGACCTATATAATAGTAAATTGTGTATTTACAAAAAGAAATTAAAGAAAACACCAGAAAATGTAAAGATCTCCCAATCTCATGGATAGGTAGAATAAACATAGTAAAAACGGCAATTTTGCCAATGGCAATCTACAGATTCAATTCAATATCTAATAAATTGCCAGCATAATTCTTCACTGACTTTGAAAAGATAATAATCAACTTTATATGAAAAAACAAAAGAACAAGAATAGTCAAAATAACATGTATAATAAAGGAACTTCACGAGAAATCATCCTCCCTGACTTTAAGATCTACTACAGAGCTATAGTCCTGAAAAGAGCCTTGTATTAGCACAAAGATAGACAAGTAGCTCATTGAAATTTAATAGAAAATCTTGGTATTATCCCACACATATGAGCCCCTGACTTTTGACAAACAGCTAAAAGTGTACAATGGGTTAAGGAAAGAATCTTCAACAAGTGGTGCTGATACAAATGGATGATGGTATACAGAAGACTGAAGATAGATCTATGTCTATAGCCATGCACAAAACACATGTCCAAATGGATCCCTCCATAAATCCATCCACACTGAACCTCTTAGGACAAAAAATTTAGAGGTACTCTTGAACAAATTGGTACAGGAGACTGCTTCCTGACGATAACTCCAGAAGCATAGACACTGAGATAAACAAATAATGAATGGGACCTCTTCAAACTTATAAGTTTCTGTAAGGAAAAGGACACAGTGGACAAGACCCAATGGCAGCCCACAGACTGGGAAAAGATTTTCACCAATCCTACATCTGACAAAGGGCTGATCTCCAAAATATACAAAGAACTCAAGAAACTAGTCAACAAAACACCAAATAACTCTATTAAAATGGGGTATAGAACTGAATAGAGAACTGTAAATAGGGGGAATGATGAAATACACTTAAGAAAGTGTTCAATATCTTTGACAAACAAGGAAATACAAATTAAAACAACTGTAAGATACCATCTTACTCCTGTCAGAATGGCTAAAATTAGAAACAGCAATGACAACTTATTATTTGCAGGTCGATCTGTAAACTTGAAGAGCCATTTTGGAGATTAGCATGGCTGTTCCTCAGGATAATGGGAATCAGTCTACCACAGGACCCAGTAACCTACCTCTTATTCACATACCCAAATGATCCACATTCATGGAACCAAGACTTGTGCTCACATATATTCATAGCAATATAATTTATAATAGCAAGAACATGGAAGCAACTTAGATGCCCCTCAACTGAAGTATGTATAAAGGAGATGCGCCACATTTACACAATGGAATACTACTCTGTGGTGGAGGAGGGGGAAACAATGAAATCTTGAATCTCACAGACAAGTGGATGGAACTTGGAGAAACCATCCTGAATGATGTATCCCAGTCACAGAAAGATAAACATGGTATGTATTCATTCATATGTGGATTTTAGACATAGTGCAAAAGATAACCACCGTACAAATCACACTGCAAGAGAATCTATGATACAAGGAGGATTCTAAGAGTTTCTTATAAGGTCACTCACAGAAGCAGGAAGTGACACGGTCCCCAGAGCATATGGGAATTGGGGGGTAGTGTGTGGAGAGTGAACTAGCAAAAGGAAAGAAGTAGGAGAGGAAAGAACATTGGACTAGGAATATTTGGTCAGAAGAGGAATAAACTTGAGAAGAGAAGAGAAGAGGATAGCTAGGAGAGGAGAAGAGAGATAGAGACTATAAAAATGGGAGCCATTATAGGTTAGAAGAGGAAACTGAACCTAGAGAAATGTCCAGAGTCCTACAAGAGTGACCCCAACAAACAATTTGAGCAACAGTGTAAAGGCTACCATAAACTCCCTTCCCTGACAATGAGATCAACAACTAAGTTATCCACCATCATGGAGCCCTCATCTAGTAGCTGATGGAAACAGAAGCATACACGCACAACTAAACACTGAGCCAACCTGGAATCCAGATTCAGAGAGGGAGGACAAGACCACACTGCAGAAACACATAGACATAGCTGACCTGAACAAGGAGGAGCTAATGGGGCTACAGACTTATAGCTGGGAATCCAACATGGGACTGACACAGACCCCTGAATATGGATCTAAGCTAAAAGTCCTGTGCAGTCTTAGGAACTTCAGGCAGTGGAGACAGGAAACATCCCTGTTGCAAAAATGACTTTGGGGGAATATCCCCATGGAGGTATAATCCATTAACCTTGAGACAAGAGAGATATTTTAGTCCCTACTTCAAATTACTTGAAAGATTTAGATGACCTCTCCTGGAAGTCATCACCCTATGTGTATATATAGTGTCCATTGGAATGGAGGGGAGAGTGGCCGTGCGCTCAATAAGTTGGGAGAGAGGTGAAGAAGGAGGGTGGGGGTAAGGTGGAATGAACTGTTTTGATATGTATAATAATTTTTTAAAATAATTAAAACATTAAAAAGATACCAATGTAATTTTCAAAAAAAATAAAGTTAACATATTTTAATATTTTTAATTTTTTACCTCTATTGACTTTGAAATATCATACTTCCAAAGAGAGAACATCACTTCCAGCACAAGTTCTAATAGATCTTACTAATAAAAACTAACAGTAACCTATCAGGGAGGGGAGGGTGATAACTGAAGGATCACAGATTCAGGGCATCTGGCTACTAGAGTTCTTTTCTCTACCTATTCTCAGACAAGCCATGTGCTCCTATCTTCACACTGCCTCATCAGATTGACTGCTATCGCTTCAATCCCTCAGACTAATTGCTCAAACAAAATCATCTCACTGCATGCTCTTCTGTCTCCTCCACTTTATCTTCCTCTCTCTATCCATCCATGTCACTCCTATGTCGAAATCCCTACTGCTGGGATTAAATGCCTGATTCCCACGTCCTGGGACCACCTTAGTGTGAGCTGTTTTTCTTTTAGACAGACTTAGTATGTGTCTAACTAGTGACATAGTGTGTGTGTCTAACTCCTGATTTAATGTCTGTGGATAACTAGTGAACTAGTGTTTGAAGCTAGTAGTGACTTAGGTGTGTAGTTGACTAAATACATAGAAATACATAGGTGAATGGCTAACTACTATCTCAGCGTGTGTGTGGCTGACTATTTCTTGGTATTTGTAACTAGCTAGTAAATTAGATGTGTGGCTGACTAGTCACTTAGTATGGTTGGGTAAGTAGTGATATATTGTGTGTAACTAACTGGAGACATAGTGACTGTGGCGAAATAGTAACCTAGCTTTGTGGCTAACTAGTGACTTAGCCAATGCGGTTAATTACTGCTTAGGCATGTAGCTAAATAGTAACTTATGTGTGTGATTAACTACTGTCTTACTGTGTGTGGCTAAGTACTGCTTTATTTGTGTGAAGGACTTGTGGCTTAGTTTTTGTGGCTAACTAGTGACTTAGGTATAGGGCTGACTATTGATTTAGGTGTTTATCTAACTAGTGATTTCATGTGTGTGGCTAAATAGAGAGTTAAGTATGTGGCTAACAAGTGGCATGGTGTGTGTGGGTACTAGTGAGCTAGTATGTGTGGCTAACTTGTGGGTTAGTTTGTGGCTAAATAGTGACTTACACTTAACTACATGTGTAGCTAAATAGTGACTCTTCTTAGTAATCTGATTGTTAGGAACTAGCAGCCATTTGAACGCCCCACCCTGATGATGGGCGGGACCCTCATTACCATGTCATAGCTACATCAGCTTTACCTGATGGCTCAAGCTTTACTTGGCTGCCAGAGGACTCACTTACACATGTGCAAGCCTCCCCTTTTAAAGCAAGTGCCCCACACCCGCCTCTTCTACTTTCAGTTGGCCACCAGCTACCTCCTCTTTCTCTCCCTTTTCTCAACATACTCGACGTGGGCGCTGAGTCTCAAATTTTTGTTTCTTCGGCATTAGCTGCACAGCAAAAGAACAACATTGGTGCTGCAACCCAGGCAGGCTCTCCTTGAGGTTCAATGGCAGCTGTTTTCTGGTGGTCGGCCAGCCAGAGACACTCGGGATCCTGTTTCCAATAACAGTACTCTGCCTCCATTCCCCCCCACCCCCATTCACTGGAAATACCACCCCACAAGGCTTCAATTAGGTAAGGTACCCTTTTAAATTTTAACCCATTTCCTTAAGATCTGGTACATTCCTCACAGGTGGAAGACATACTGCCTGGGGCGGGATATCTGCTCTTCCTTCCGGACTCTGTTGGCCCTGGCAAAGTTTTGGGCTGATGATCTTCGAATACCGCTCTGCCCTTCTCGCTTATCATGTGGCCACACTCTTGGGCTGAAGAGTTCCAAGACTGCATGGTCACTTTCCTCTCTACACATGGGGAATAAACCGACTAAGAAAATATACCATGCCACTCCACTGGGATGCCTGATAGAAAATTTAAAACCCTTTCACTTAATGCCACTTGTTAAGGCACCCAGGCTTATTTACCTTTGTACTGAAGTGTGGCCTAGATATCCCCTAGGAAATTCAAATTGCTGCGTAATGGCTCTCTAGATCCAGATATTTTATAGGATCTTTCAAATTACTGCCAGCGAACAGGTAGATGGAAGGAGTTTTTTCTATCTCTCTGTTAACCATCTCTTACCCTTAACTTGGTTCTGTTCCCTTTCTGCCACACTAATACTCTCCTGCTCGCTGCAGCTGCAGCTTCTCTCAGGGCAGTAGTCTGGGCTGAGGCAGCATCTACTCAAGACAAAATTGAATCCCAAAATGTTATGATTTCTGCCAGCTGTTGGGGATATGTTTATGGCAGGTGCCATTTTGACAATGTGGCCTAGCCTGACCCCCCCATGGTTCTTCCCTCTGCTACACCAGCCACTATGCTTTTCTGGAGAAGAAAACTGCAACTATATGATATAATACAATTTAAGGTAGCTTATGACACTGTAATATCTCTCTGAGCAGCTTGTTATGGGGCAGGTCTATGATAAGGGTAAGGGACTAGATGCTGTTGCAAAACAAGAGTAGCTGCTGTGTAATGGTTTGGAGTCAAATGTCTGGAAAATCATGGACAACAACTGTGTATCTAGGATTCGAAATTCTAACAGGATTGGTCAGCATAGACTTATCTTTGTGTGTTTTAGAGGCAGTACTACCTCAGTTAAATTCTACTTTATGACATATAATATCTCAAAAGCATTTGTAAATCGTTTGTGTTACAAATTCTACTCTCATAGATCACTGCTCAATAGTGAAGTGCTACCCTTACATGAGATGCCTTTTACAACCTGCAGAAAATTAACAATACATGGATCTTACACATAAAATTAAAATGCAAACGGCTGAACTTATAAAAGGTACTTAACTAAAAGGCCTCTGGAAGTTTGTTGCCTTGCTTTCAGTGGGAGCACCTGAAGTATGTTGAAGTTCACTTAAAAGTGTTTCCATACACACCTCCCTGCTCACAGTACTCAAAGCATATACAGCCCACAGAATAGTTATTTGGTGGACTGCCTCTAGCTTCTGGGAATTTCGAGAACTACATGAGAACTCAGGGGACAGGTTGTCTCCTTGCAGCTTCCCACCCAGATCCAGGGAATATCCACCACACTGGATCCATTACCTCACTATCTCCCACCACCGATCTGAGGACGGCAGCCCCTTGCTCACCATGCTGTGGTTTTCCAGTTTCCCCTTCCTCAAAGCACATCACTCAAAACCACTGGCTGCAGTTTCTCTTCAGATCCAGACCAGAAGGGACCTGCACTTATTTTGACAGACAGGTCACAAAGGGGACTGATGAGCTATTAAGGCCTGAGTGGTAAAAGCACCTCCCAGGTGGTGGAAGAGTGCTTAAGGACTAATTGCAATGGTTACTGATTGCCTTCTAGCACTAAGAATTTTCTACATCAGCAGTAATGTGCATTTCTATAGCAATTGTCCTATAGATGACCCGTGCTATCATTCTTTAGTACACAGGCCTTTACCTTTCTTCCTCCTAGACACAGTGTTGCTAGCTAAATATGCTTACTTAAATTGATTGAGTAATTCTTGGTGAAAAAGTTGGAAGGGAGCTCCAAATATTCGTTAACTACCACAAAGAGATTTAGGAATGCAAAATGTGTTATATGTTATTTGGTTAAACACTGAGTTTAGTTGAACTAAATTTGCTTTTTACCTGTTTGTCACAGGAACTTCAGATAATCAGGAAAGAAAAGCAGGGGCCACATCTCAAAAAAAGATAAATGATCTTTCTCGTGGCAGAATGCCGTATGATGGCTCCATGAATGTAGAATTTTTTCCCTGAAATTCAGAGCAAACATTTGGCAAAACATCATAATGGGAAAAGTAGTCTTCATGGAAAATTGAATATTTAAAGAGGAATATATCTTCAGTGTGCATATAAAAATTAAAACAAAACAAAAACCAACTGCAGTAATCAAGGTTCTCTGCATGAAAAGGAATGTAGGATGAATCTCTACATATATGTAGAAAGTGAATTCATTACGATGTCTCACAAGCTATGATATATTTAGTCCGACAATAGTTGCCTACCAATGGGAATCTGAAGAGTACAGCAGTTTTTTAGTTAATCAGTATGGATGTGTCAGCTGGTCATTATACATCAAAATTCCAAAAAAAGTAGTCTCTAATGGTAGTAAAGGAAGAAACTTGGTATGCAGAGCTAGGGTAAGTAGCCAAAGAGGGAAAGCTTCCTCCTTCAATACCATTTATACATGTAGGCTACCACCAGAAGTTTGAGCTGAATTTTATTTTATGTGACCTTGTTCTGTTTTGTTTTTGTTTTCAAAACAGGGTTTATCTGTGCAGGACTTAAACTCTTTCTATGGATTTGGCTGGCCTCAACCTAAGCAAAATCAGGCAGCCTCCTGTGTCCTGGGATTAAACATTTGTACTGCCACCAAGCAGTTGAAGGTAGATCTCATCATCTGTTTGCATACAAGGCTTCTGTATGGCATTGGCAGTCCTGGAATATATTCTGCCAGTCTGAAATTTCTCAGACCCTAAATGGGAATCCGTTCCAACTAGTCATGATTTCAAACTGCTCCAATAACTCCTATTATCCTTAAGATATTTTCTTTCCTGCTACAGGTCACCTGTGACTTGATGATGAATATCTCCTATCTAAATAGCAATGATTTGGGAGTAGAGAGGTTAACCACCCTGAAGGAATAAGTGCAGCAATGGGGTGCCTGAGGGCACATAGTATGTGCAATTATGGAGTGCCTTTACCATTAGTGGAAGCAATTTCTGTTTTCCCTTTATACATATTAATAAAAGTCCCCTTCCGTTGCCCCAACTTTCTTTGACTATTTAAGTTTGGTGTATGAATAAAATGGAGCTTTTAATACTGACTGAATCTGCCTGCTTGACATTATATTATATCTCGGTCTTCCTTTCTTCAATGATAGCTAGTCTTCCACTTGTTCACATTCACGGACTGAGAAATGAACATGGGCCTGAGCTGCTGTTTCTGATTACAGTCCTACAAACTCCTTGATATTTGTGTGGAGATCATAAGTCAACATTGTGGGGTCCACTTTTGATCTACCACCACGGCAACTATAGACACATAAAATTCTTATTTTCCAGCGTGTCACATTGTAGAGAAAGTATTGATTCTTTCAAATGAAAATGTCTCTATGAAAGAAACATTGACTTCTTATATAACCACCTTATAGCAGAAACAGGAACCGAGTACATGGGAGTGCTTTGGAGATGGGAAAAATTCCATATATAGCTTTCTTATTTTGTTTTGCATATATTTGCATTGTAAGCCTATTATGACCCTTGATATAGATTATTTACTGTTTTCTTTTTTGTTTTCATAAGTGTTCAAACTGAATATATATGCTTTAAATTTTCATTAATTGTACATTTGTATTTTTTCTCTTCTTTTTAAGAATAGTATTACTGTGACATCCTGTCTTAAATAGAAATCACATTCTAGATTAGTCTGTCCTAGGACATGAGAGATATCTGTCCACCTTGAATCCAGAGTGCTGGCATTGTAGTTTTGCTTGTCAACAGAAGTTAGTTCATTGTCTTGGCTAACTTATGATGAATCACTGAGCCTGGTTGTTAGTGTAGCCAGACAACAGGCTCTGGTACTAAACTCCAGTAACAGAAGATGGTGCCCATCAAAATGCAGGTTTTCTGCATTTCTGCCATGGTACCAGAAAATGTTAGCTAAGTTATTCACCCCACCTTATTACCTATTCTTACTTTTAATGAATTCTGTTAAAATAGAATCAAAGTTATTTTACCATATCGAACTTGGTCTTGAACCCTATACTTATTACTCCTCTGTCTAGGCAACTGGATTCCAGGAATTCCACTTAGTGCTTAGCTGTGGGTGTCTGCTTCTGTTTCTTTCAACTACTGGATGAAGGCTCTAGAATATCCTATAAGGTATATATAAATCTCATTATATGGAAGGGCAGTTAAGGTAGTCTCTCCACTATTTCTTATATTTTTATTTGGGGTGATCCTTGTAGATCTCTGGATATTTTCCTAGTGCCAGGTTTCTCTTACCACCTATTATAGCTCCATCTGCTACGGTATCTCTTTTGTTGCTCTCCTCTATTCTTTCCAACACTCAGTCTTCTTGATGCCTCTTGTTCTCCTTTTCCATTTTCATCTCCCCTTCTCTTTCTCCTAACTCTCCCTCCCCTCACCCAATGCTCCCAATTTTCTCAGGAGATCTTGTCCCTTTCTACTACTATGGGGAAACAACGGCAGGCCTTTCAAGAGTTAAGTCTGACCTGAGGTGAATCCAGGGGAGTGCCCCCCCTTGACACCCTGAAGGTAGGGCTTGGAACAGTGCTACCAAACACTGCCAGGACTCGAACATCATCTCTCCAACTGCAGCTCAATATTAAGTCTGAAGCTTTGCACAACCTCCTTGTCCATCTCTCAAGGAACAGTTGCTGATGGTCTACAGGATGCTGGCTAAGGGAAACCTAGTAAACAACACCACCTGCTAAAAGTGATCCCACCAACTCCTGAATCCTTCCTCTCCATATCATCCCTGGAAGAAGGAAGAAGCAATACTTAAACCAAGATATGCATAACCAGGGAGGCTAGGTTGTTGCGTGGGAACCCTAATGGCTTCTGTATCTATACAAAGAGTTTAGAATGTTTGGTAGTCCTGGTCCAAACCTGCCCTCAAGTTCTGTGTCTTTTCTGCTCATTTAGTCTTGTAACTCAGGATTTGGTAGCCAATCAGAGCTTCAAGCATAGACACCAGTCATAGGGGAGGTTTCTTCCCAGTCTTATATGAGGTGCCTTTGGTAAAGAGTGTGAAACCAGAAGGTGGAGAAGCTTGGGTTGATGTCTCTCTTACTCCCATTATCTCTTTCCTCTAACTTTATCCCTCCTCATGCTGTCTTTATTTCTCTTTCTGTCTATATGTCTGTCTCTCTATCTTTCTCTCTCTCTCTCTCTCTCTCTCTCTCTCTCTCTCTCTCTCTCTCTCTCTCGGGTTGCAGATTATATCAGAAGGGCTGACCCGTTTGTCATTTATCTTGGGTGTAGTGAACTTAGTAAGAACCGTGTTCCACAAAAAAAAAAAAAAAAAAAATTGATTATTGAAATTAAAGAAAAGTATGATGGCTAAAATCTTCACCAAATTGTTTGCATGATTTTGATTTCCTCTTTCATGAGCTCCTCCTATCACTTCATATCAAGATGATAGAGAAATGATAGAGAAAGGTTTAGAGATATGAATGAGAAAAATTATGGAACGTTCATTGCCAAGACCTATGTCAGGATTTTGACAATATTCTGTAGTTCCTGCTACAAGAATAACTCAAAAGGCTCACATTATTGAGAACAAGTGTGAAAAAACTAAAATGCATGCACTGGCACAACATAATTAAAATTAAATCAAATCTTTAACCAAACATATTTTAACTTGTGAATATACAATATTGTGAGCACTCATTCCTGTAACCCAGTTACTTAGGTTTTTAAAGTCTTAACAGTTTCCTCCAATATGAATTGCATTATATAATACAAATCAAATGCATAGGATTTGAATTAGAGAAATGAATCTTCCCAAAGAGCCCTATTATATGATTAAAGTCATAAGTGAAAGAGCCTCCATTGCAGGGCCTCTGCTAAACAGGCATCACCAGCAGAGTTCTAGGTCACAGCCAGACCTGCCTGTCAGAGCAGAATCATCCAGATATGAGCCTAGGATTTGTCGGCCCTGGCCCTGGCCCTGGCCCTGGCCCTGGCCCTGGCCCTGGCCCTGGCCCTGGCCCTGGCCCTGGCCCTGGCCCTGGCCCTGGCCCTGGCCCTGGCCCTGGCCCTGGCCCTGGCCCTGGCCCTGGCCCTGGCCCTGGCCCTGGCCCTGGCCCTGGCCCTGGCCCTGGCCCTGGCCCTGGCCCTGGCCCTGGCCCTGGCCCTGGCCCTGGCCCTGGCCCTGGCCCTGGCCCTGGCCCTGGCCCTGGCCCTGGCCCTGGCCCTGGCCCTGGCCCTGGCCCTGGCCCTGGCCCTGGCCCTGGCCCTGGCCCTGGCCCTGGCCCTGGCCCTGGCCCTGGCCCTGGCCCTGGCCCTGGCCCTGGCCCTGGCCCTGGCCCTGGCCCTGGCCCTGGCCCTGGCCCTGGCCCTGGCCCTGGCCCTGGCCCTGGCCCTGGCCCTGGCCCTGGCCCTGGCCCTGGCCCTGGCCCTGGCCCTGGCCCTGGCCCTGGCCCTGGCCCTGGCCCTGGCCCTGGCCCTGGCCCTGGCCCTGGCCCTGGCCCTGGCCCTGGCCCTGGCCCTGGCCCTGGCCCTGGCCCTGGCCCTGGCCCTGGCCCTGGCCCTGGCCCTGGCCCTGGCCCTGGCCCTGGCCCTGGCCCTGGCCCTGGCCCTGGCCCTGGCCCTGGCCCTGGCCCTGGCCCTGGCCCTGGCCCTGGCCCTGGCCCTGGCCCTGGCCCTGGCCCTGGCCCTGGCCCTGGCCCTGGCCCTGGCCCTGGCCCTGGCCCTGCCCTGGCCCTGGCCCTGGCCCTGGCCCTGGCCCTGGCCCTGGCCCTGGCCCTGGCCCTGGCCCTGGCCCTGGCCCTGGCCCTGGCCCTGGCCCTGGCCCTGGCCCTGGCCCTGGCCCTGGCCCTGGCCCTGGCCCTGGCCCTGGCCCTGGCCCTGGCCCTGGCCCTGGCCCTGGCCCTGGCCCTGGCCCTGGCCCTGGCCCTGGCCCTGGCCCTGGCCCTGGCCCTGGCCCTGGCCCTGGCCCTGGCCCTGGCCCTGGCCCTGGCCCTGGCCCTGGCCCTGGCCCTGGCCCTGGCCCTGGCCCTGGCCCTGGCCCTGGCCCTGGCCCTGGCCCTGGCCCTGGCCCTGGCCCTGGCCCTGGCCCTGGCCCTGGCCCTGGCCCTGGCCCTGGCCCTGGCCCTGGCCCTGGCCCTGGCCCTGGCCCTGGCCCTGGCCCTGGCCCTGGCCCTGGCCCTGGCCCTGGCCCTGGCCCTGGCCCTGGCCCTGGCCCTGGCCCTGGCCCTGGCCCTGGCCCTGGCCCTGGCCCTGGCCCTGGCCCTGGCCCTGGCCCTGGCCCTGGCCCTGGCCCTGGCCCTGGCCCTGGCCCTGGCCCTGGCCCTGGCCCTGGCCCTGGCCCTGGCCCTGGCCCTGGCCCTGGCCCTGGCCCTGGCCCTGGCCCTGGCCCTGGCCCTGGCCCTGGCCCTGGCCCTGGCCCTGGCCCTGGCCCTGGCCCTGGCCCTGGCCCTGGCCCTGGCCCTGGCCCTGGCCCTGGCCCTGGCCCTGGCCCTGGCCCTGGCCCTGGCCCTGGCCCTGGCCCTGGCCCTGGCCCTGGCCCTGGCCCTGGCCCTGGCCCTGGCCTTGGGCCTGGCCCTGGCCTGGCCCTTGCCCTGGCCCTGGCCCTGGCCCTGGCCCTGGCCCTGGCCCTGGCCCTGGCCCTGGCCCTGGCCCTGGCCCTGGCCCTGGCCCTGGCCCTGGCCCTGGCCCTGGCCCTGGCCCTGGCCCTGGCCCTGGCCCTGGCCCTGGCCCTGGCCCTGGCCCTGGCCCTGGCCCTGGCCCTGGCCCTGGCCCTGGCCCTGGCCCTGGCCCTGGCCCTGGCCCTGGCCCTGGCCCTGGCCTGGCCCTGGCCCTGGCCCTGGCCCTGGCCCTGGCCCTGGCCCTGGCCCTGGCCCTGGCCCTGGCCCTGGCCCTGGCCCTGGCCCTGGCCCTGGCCCTGGCCCTGGCCCTGGCCCTGGCCCTGGCCCTGGCCCTGGCCCTGGCCCTGGCCCTGGCCCTGGCCCTGGCCCTGGCCCTGGCCCTGGCCCTGGCCCTGGCCCTGGCCCTGGCCCTGGCCCTGGCCCTGGCCCTGGCCCTGGCCCTGGCCCTGGCCCTGGCCCTGGCCCTGGCCCTGGCCCTGGCCCTGGCCCTGGCCCTGGCCCTGGCCCTGGCCCTGGCCCTGGCCCTGGCCCTGGCCCTGGCCCTGGCCCTGGCCCTGGCCCTGGCCCTGGCCCTGGCCCTGGCCCTGGCCCTGGCCCTGGCCCTGGCCCTGGCCCTGGCCCTGGCCCTGGCCCTGGCCCTGGCCCTGGCCCTGGCCCTGGCCCTGGCCCTGGCCCCCTGGCCCTGGCCCTGGCCCTGGCCCTGGCCCTGGCCCTGGCCCTGGCCCTGGCCCTGGCCCTGGCCCTGGCCCTGGCCCTGGCCCTGGCCCTGGCCCTGGCCCTGGCCCTGGCCCTGGCCCTGGCCCTGGCCCTGGCCCTGGCCCTGGCCCTGGCCCTGGCCCTGGCCCTGGCCCTGGCCCTGGCCCTGGCCCTGGCCCTGGCCCTGGCCCTGGCCCTGGCCCTGGCCCTGGCCCTGGCCCTGGCCCTGGCCCTGGCCCTGGCCCTGGGCCCTGGCCCTGGCCCTGGCCCTGGCCCTGGCCCTGGCCCTGGCCCTGGCCCTGGCCCTGGCCCTGGCCCTGGCCCTGGCCCTGGCCCTGGCCCTGGCCCTGGCCCTGGCCCTGGCCCTGGCCCTGGCCCTGGCCCTGGCCCTGGCCCTGCCCTGGCCCTGGCCCTGGCCCTGGCCCTGGCCCTGGCCCTGGCCCTGGCCCTGGCCCTGGCCCTGGCCCTGGCCCTGGCCCTGGCCCTGGCCCTGGCCCTGGCCCTGGCCCTGGCCCTGGCCCTGGCCCTGGCCCTGGCCCTGGCCCTGGCCCTGGCCCTGGCCCTGGCCCTGGCCCTGGCCCTGGCCCTGGCCCTGGCCCCTGGCCCTGGCCCTGGCCCTGGCCCTGGCCCTGGCCCTGGCCCTGGCCCTGGCCCTGGCCCTGGCCCTGGCCCTGGCCCTGGCCCTGGCCCTGGCCCTGGCCCTGGCCCTGGCCCTGGCCCTGGCCCTGGCCCTGGCCCTGGCCCTGGCCCTGGCCCTGGCCCTGGCCCTGGCCCTGGCCCTGGCCCTGGCCCTGGCCCTGGCCCTGGCCCTGGCCCTGGCCCTGGCCCTGGCCCTGGCCCTGGCCCTGGCCCTGGCCCTGGCCCTGGCCCTGGCCCTGGCCCTGGCCCTGGCCCTGGCCCTGGCCCTGGCCCTGGCCCTGGCCCTGGCCCTGGCCCTGGCCCTGGCCCTGGCCCTGGCCCTGGCCCTGGCCCTGGCCCTGGCCCTGGCCCTGGCCCTGGCCCTGGCCCTGGCCCTGGCCCTGGCCCTGGCCCTGGCCCTGGCCCTGGCCCTGGCCCTGGCCCTGGCCCTGGCCCTGGCCCTGGCCCTGGCCCTGGCCCTGGCCCTGGCCCTGGCCCTGGCCCTGGCCCTGGCCCTGGCCCTGGCCCTGGCCCTGGCCCTGGCCCTGGCCCTGGCCCTGGCCCTGGCCCTGGCCCTGGCCCTGGCCCTGGGCCCTGGCCCTGGCCCTGGCCCTGGCCCTGGCCCTGGCCCTGGCCCTGGCCCTGGCCCTGGCCCTGGCCCTGGCCCTGGCCCTGGCCCTGGCCCTGGCCCTGGCCCTGGCCCTGGCCCTGGCCCTGGCCCTGGCCCTGGCCCTGGCCCTGGCCCTGGCCCTGGCCCTGGCCCTGGCCCTGGCCCTGGCCCTGGCCCTGGCCCTGGCCCTGGCCCTGGCCCTGGCCCTGGCCCTGGCCCTGGCCCTGGCCCTGGCCCTGGCCCTGGCCCTGGCCCTGGCCCTGGCCCTGGCCCTGGCCCTGGCCCTGGCCCTGGCCCTGGCCCTGGCCCTGGCCCTGGCCCTGGCCCTGGCCCTGGCCCTGGCCCTGGCCCTGGCCCTGGCCCTGGCCCTGGCCCTGGCCCTGGCCCTGGCCCTGGCCCTGGCCCTGGCCCTGGCCCCTGGCCCTGGCCCTGGCCCTGGCCCTGGCCCTGGCCCTGGCCCTGGCCCTGGCCCTGGCCCTGGCCCTGGCCCTGGCCCTGGCCCTGGCCCTGGCCCTGGCCCTGGCCCTGGCCCTGGCCCTGGCCCTGGCCCTGGCCCTGGCCCTGGCCCTGGCCCTGGCCCTGGCCCTGGCCCTGGCCCTGGCCCTGGCCCTGGCCCTGGCCCTGGCCCTGGCCCTGGCCCTGGCCCTGGCCCTGGCCCTGGCCCTGGCCCTGGCCCTGGCCCTGGCCCTGGCCCTGGCCCTGGCCCTGGCCCAATGCAAATCAAAACAACCCCAAGAAACCATGGGATCAGGTTCCTCTAGGGATGAATTATGAGAAATTATCACTCTACGCATGGTGGCATCTCATCAGTGTTACTATAAAAGGCCAACTAATTAATTATCAATTTAATTTTTTAAAAACATCATTATTCCAGGAAGAGATTTTAAAAAACTGTACTGTTTTGCATCATCAGTTTCTGAGAGGATGCAACAGAACTGGCCCATGAAGCACACAGTAACTACCAATTTTAAAAATGGAATAAATGAATAATCTCCCGATCAGGGAATCTCATCTATGAACTCTGTAGGGCTGATAACATGACACACCACCAACAATAAATAACTCTAAATAACCATACTAGAAAGCAGGGTACAGGACTTAATAGAGAACAGTCAATTGAGGAATCCGAAATGACTGAAAGAAATATAAGACACTGCTCAAAATCCTCACTCATCAGCCACATGCAAATCTAAACAACTCTGAGAAACCATGGGATCAAGCTCCTCTAAAGGTAAGAGGATGAAGAGGAGTTTATTTAATTTTCAATAAAGGGAAAAAGATGATGTTAGAGGCGATTAATTGTATTGTTTCCTTTCTAGAAATTAGAAAATGGAAGCATAGAAAACAGGTTTCAAAATCTCATCATTGTACTTGAATGGCACAATGATGCTTTCGTTTTCATGCTAATGTCACTATAGGCAAGTTGTAACTTGAGAGACTGGTAAATATGTAGAACTCAAGAGAAAGAGCCCTGCTTTGTTTTTATGAGAGGCTCAGTGAGGCTGTAAGGTTAGTTCATAGGTGGGTTTACTCCTTTTAGATGGGGGAGGGGTACTAGAATGTGACAGAATGTTGGTTCATAAATGTTACCTGGCAACCCTGCTTGCATTCTGTATCCTGGTATCATGAGCCAAAGACCAGAGAGCAGCTTCGAGAAAGTGTTATCATGGGACATAACAGTCTCCCAAGATAACTATCTCCAAAAACTTTTAATGACAGCATTTGATTCGCCTAAACAAGTCATAGCCACACCTCTGGATATGTGCCTACAGCTTTTACTGTTTTCCAAATTCAAGATTACCTAATTATCAGAGAACGTAATCTGTGGAGAAACAGTTCAATGTCTTCTGTTTATGAATACTCTCTCCCCTAAGAAGTCAAACTGTAAAACAAAAGATAATAAGACTCACAATTATTCATCAAAAGGTAAGTTTGCCATTGTTGACTTCCTTCAGGAAGGTGATAATCCATTTGTTAGAGTAGACTTAGTGATTATTGGATTTCAGTCCATCTCTTTTGAGGCAGCCGCCCAACATTAAATATGGTATATCTTCTAAAAACCCTTCATACACAATGTCAGTTCAGCATTTAAACATGTTACTACTCTAATCTGCGATTAAATAAGTGATGAACCTGGGAGTTTCCCACAATCATGTGGGAGTCCACTGAGAGGCAATTGTGTCGAGTATGGCAGACCATTTCATCCTCTGATTATGTTGTTATTTGATTATTAAAATAGGACATTAGATAATCCATGATCAGTGGATTGTGGTGATGTGATGTGGGAGGCAATTATTACAGACCCTCTACATATCTATTATGTAGGTAAAATATTTAAATTAATCACGACAGCATCGTTCATGAGCCTGGTTTGGAGCCACCTTAGGGAAGTGGATGATATTACATGAATTCATTATTTGATTATTTAATTATATTAAACAATGATTATATCGTCGATGACACCTAGAATCTAGTGCCACAGATCATCTAATTACATAATTAATGAATTTAAATTGACAATCTGTGTTAATCCCCTAGATAATGCAAATATTTGTATAGTTATGAAAACAACAATCCTCCATTCCATGAAGAGACCTGTAAAGCTCCCTCTCGTGGCGATAATGTGCAATATATTCACATTGTATGATTCATTGACTCAATTGATGATGATGACATCCTTCATGACTGGAGTGTGTCCATGCTTCCCTGTCAGTAAAATGCTGCATCCCCTATTTATTGTGACAGTTAGCTATTACTGACATACTTAATTCTTTAATTTATGTAAATGACAGACAGTACCATCACCAATTACGTTTAGGGTGCAAAAATCTGTCAGGGACAATGTTACGAAAGTTATAGACATGGGCAGAGCATTTTCTGAATGATCTATGCATCTCAAAGAGTACGAGGGATGCTGGGTGATTGAGTCCTGAAGGTTGCACGGTGCCCTCCGAGAAGTACAAGGACTTCACCAAGGTCGGCACGGTGGTCTGGCTGTTGATAACCTGCTCTTCCTCCACATCTTCACATCGGTTGTGATCAACAATGAGAAGAAGGAGTGGCACTACGAGGTCGGCACCATCACTGAGACCTGGCAAAAGGATGACGACTCAGAACACGGAAGAACATCTCTCTCTCAGCTATGCTATTGATGCCCCTGCTGCAGCCATCTTTTCAGCTGTTATCAACATTGTGGCTACGACTGCCACACCAGGATTGGACCCATTATCTCATGTCCTGCCACACCACAACACAGATTCATGTGCTTGTGATGATGTCAGGCCAACAGAATTCATCAGGCAAGACAGTATGATTATCTGACGAGTAACTGATGGCATTTTAAAAATGCGTGATGACAGCATACAATTTCATACCTGGCAAGTCTGCGCAGGAATTGATGATACAAAACAAAGTCAACGGCTTAAATATTTAAAGATGTGATTTTTAAATTGTTTCATTATATAATCTGTGATCCCTGAAGTTTGATGCCACCTTGTGTGACTCAAGTGTGACACATGATCTAACTATCTGATTTTTTCATTATTCAAATCTGTCTTTTTCTACTCTAGGAAGAGTGGAGTTTGGATCCACCTTGTTGGTGTTAAATTGTATCTTGTGAATTCTTTCTTTCTTTCTTCCTTTTTTTCTTTCTCTCGTTCTTTCTTCCTTTCTTTATTTAAATCAATGTTGATATCATTTTGTTATCTCTCTAGGGGTGAATTATGAGAATTTATCTCTTCATTTATTCATTTTTTGTTCAAATCTATGATTAAGAACTCAATGTCCCTTCAGTATTGAGCAATAATTTAGGCTTCACGCATAAAACACCATCCACTTGTTTAATGTTTATTCATTTATTTATGAAAATCTGTCATTATGTATTCAGAGATCACTGGAGTTTTTAGCCTCCTTAGGCGAGACCGTTGTACCAGACCATCACATCATCTAATACTACACTTACTTCTTTACCTGTTAAACTAGGAAATTAAGTAATAATTCATCTTTTAATTTATGTATTTGAAATACCGGTAATATTATGGACCATAAGTCCCTTTTGGAGTCAGATTTTGGGAGATGATGATGTAATATCATCTCATTACTTCATCGTTTAGCTATGTAAATAGATATTTACATCAGCGATATGTTTAGGACTTTGGTGCCATCTCATCAGTGTTCCTATAAAAGGCCCACTAATTAATTATCAATTTAATTTTTTAAGAACATCATTATTCCAGGAAGAGATCAGTCTGAATACTCCATTGGGATTTAAGTATGCACCACCATGTCATTATTCAATCATATTTCATCATATATTAATTATGTAAATCGATGAAGATGCGGTTCTTCTTGACTGGAGTAGGGCCATTCTCCATGGGAGTTAATCTTGTGGCATTATTTTATTATCTAAGAACTACTTCCTTGACAATCACTGGAGTTTTGTTCCATCTTATGAAAGTTAAGTATGGAGGACTATCTAATTATTAAGTTATTTGATTGCATAAGTAATGAGGGTTCATCTGTCATTTGGCTGCAGTGGGATTGACACAGCAGGAGATCAGTACCAGAAGCGGTGCCCAGAGAATGGGGGAAACTGCCTTATACAGTGCTTACTGATTACATAATAGTAGGTTTTAAACAATCGTATGATTACACAATTTTAAAAAACTGTACTGTTTCGCATCATCAGTTTCTGAGAGGTTGCAACATAATTGACCCATGAAGGACACAGTGACCACCGATTTTAAAAATGGAATAAATGAATAATCTCCTGATCAGGGAATCTCATCTAATGAACCCTGTAGGACTGATAACATGACACACCACCAATAATAAATAACTCTAAATAACCATATTAGAGTGGGGTACAGGACTTGATAGAGAACAGTCAATTGAGGAATCCAAAATGACTGAAAGGCACATAAGACACTGCTCAGAATCCTTAATCATCAGCCTAATGCAAATCTAAACAACTCTGAGAAACCATGGGATCAAGCTCCTCTAATGGTAAGAGGATGAAGAGGAGTTTATTTTATTTTCAATGAAGAAAAAAGGATTATGGTGGAGGCGATTAATTGTATTGTTTCTGTTCTAGAAATTAGAAAATTGAAGCATAGAAAACAGGTTTAAAATACTCATCAATGTACTTGAATGGCACAATGATGCTTTTGTTTTTATGCTCATGTCACTATAGGCAAGTGGTAGCTTGAGAGACTGGTAAATATGTAGAACTCAAAAGAAAGAGCCCTGCTTTGTTTTTCTGAGAAACTCAGTGAGGTTGTAGGGATAGTTCATCGGTGGATATACTCCTTTTTGTATGTGGGAGGGCCACTAGACTGTGACAGAATGTTGGTTCATAAATGTTGCCTGGCAACCCTGCTTGCATTCTGTACCTTGGTATCATGGGCCAAGGACGAGAGAGCAGCTTCGAGAAAGTGTTATCATGGGACATTACAGTCTGCCAAGATAACTATCTCCTAAAACTTTTAATGACAGCATTTGATTCGCCTAAACAAGTCATAACCACACCTCTGGAAGTGTGCCTACAGCTTTTACTGGTTACCAAATTCAAGATTACCTAATCATCAAAGAACATAGTCTGTGTAGAAACAGTTCAAAGTCTTCTGTTTATGAATACTCTCTCTCCTAAGAAGTAAAACTATAAAACAAAAGATATTAAGACTCACAATAATTCATCAAATGGTAGGTTTTCCATTGTTGACTTCCTTCAGGAAGGTAATAATCCATTTGTTAGAGTAGACTTAGTGATTATTGGATTTCAGTCCATCTCTTTTGAGGCAGCCGCCCAACATTAAATATGTGGTATCTTCTAAAAAGCCTGCGTATACAATGACAGTTCAGCATTTAAACATGTTACTACTCTGCTCTGCGATTAAATAAGGGATGAACCTGGGAATTTCCCACAATCATGTTAGAGTCAACTGAGAAACAATTGTGTGTAGTATGGCAGACCATTGATTATGTTGTTATTTGATTATTAATATTTAATATAGGACATTAGATAATCCGTGATCAGTGGATTGTGGTTACACGATGTGGGAGGCAATTATTATAGACCATCTTAATATCCATTATGCAGTTAAAATATTTAAATTAATCACAACAGCATCGTTCATGAGCCTGGTTTGGAGCCACCTTAGGGAAGTGGATGATGTTACATGAACTCATTATTTGATTATTTAATTACATAAAACAATGATTATATCGTCCATTACACCCGGAATCTGGTGGTAGAGATTATCTAATTACATAATTAATCTATTTAAATTGGCAAGCTGTGTTAATCCCCAAGATAACGTAAATATGTGGTTAATTATATAAACCAAAAATTCTCCATTCCATGAAGAGACCTGTAAAACTCCCTCGTGTGGCGTTAATGTGCAATATCATCAAAGTTTATGATTCATGGTTTCAAGGGATCATGATGACTTTCTCCATGATTGGAGTCTGGCCATACTTCCCTGCAAGTTAAATGCTACATCACCTCTTTATTGGGACAGTTATCTATCACTGACTTTTTTAATTCTTTAAATTACTTAAACGACAGACATTGCCATCACCGATTATTATTAGGTTACAAATATCTGTCAGCGAAAAATTAGGAAACTTGTAGACGTTGGCAGAGCATTTTCTGAATGTATACGCGTCTTCAAGACCACTAGGAATGCTGGATAATAGAGTCCAGAAGATTGCATGGTGCCCTCCGAGAAGTACAAGACCTTTACCAAGGTCTGCATGGTGGTCTGGGTGTTGACTACTTGCTCTTCCTCCACATCTTCACATCGGTTGTGGTCTACATCTAGAAGATGTAGTGGCACTAGGAGGTCAGCACCATCATCGAGACCTGGCAAAAGGATGACGACTCAGAACACGGAAGAACATCTCTCTCTCAGCTATGCTGTTGATGCCCCTGCTGCTGTCATCTTTTCAGCTGATATCAACATTTTGGCTAGTACTGGTATGCCAGGAATGGGCCAATTACCTCAGGTCCTGCCGCAACACAACACAGATTCAGGCACTGGTGAGGATGTCAGGCCAACAGAATTCACCAGGCAAGAAAGTATGATTATCTGAAGATTAACTGAAGGAATATTAAAAATCCGTGATGACAGCATACCTTTTCATATCTGGCAAGTCTGCCCCGGAATTGATGTTTTGAAAAAGTTCAACGACTTAGATATGTAAAGATGTAATTATTAAATTGTTTCATTATATAATCTGTGAACCCTGAAGTGTGGTGCCACCTTGAGTGACTCAAGTGTGACAGACAATCTAACAATCTTATGATTTCATTATTTAAATCTGTCTTTTTCTACTCCAGGAAGAGTGGAGTCTGGAGCCCCCTTGTTCGTGTTAAAATGTCTCTTGTGATTTCATTATTTATTTATTTAAATCAATGTTGATATCATTTTGTTATCTCTCTAGGGGTGAATTATGAGAAATTATCCATTCATTCATTCATTTTATTGTTCAAATCTATGATTAAGAACTGAATGTCTTCAGTTTGAGCAATCTTTAGGATTCACGCATAAAACACCATCCACCAGTTTAATGTTTATTCATTGAATTATGAAAATCTGTCATTTTGTATTCAGTGACCACTGAAGTTTTTAGCCTCCTTAGGGGAGTCCATCGTGCCAGAACATCACATCATCTAATAGTACACTTACTTATTTACCTGTTAAACTAGGAAATTATATAATAATTCATCATTTAATTAACGTATTTGAAATATAGGTAATATTATGGAACGTAAGTCCATTTTGGAGTCAGATTTTGGGAGTAGACGATGTAACATCATCTCATTACTTCATCATTTAACTCTGGAAATAGATAATTACATCAGTGATAGTTTTAGGACTTTGGTGCCATCTCATCAGTGTTAATATAAATCGCCAGCTAAAAAATTATCAATATAATTTTTAAAAACATCATTATTCCAGGAAGAGATCAGTCTGACTACTCCTTGTGGGATTTATGTATGCACCACCATGACATTATTCAATCATTTTTCATTATATATTAATTAATTGAATCGATGAAGATGTTCTTCTTGACTGGAGTAGGGTCATTCCTCCATGGGAGTTAATCATGTGGCAGTATATAACTATCTAAGTACTCCTTCCTTGACAATCACTGGAGTTTGGTTCCATCTTATGAAAGTTTTTATTTATTTAAATCAATGTCGATATCATTTTGTTAACTCTCTAGGGATGAATAATGAGATATTATCTATTCAGTCATTTCTTTGTTCAAATCTATGAATAAGAACTCAATGACTCTTCAGTATTGAGCAATCATTTAGGTTTCACGCATAAACACCATCCACTTGTTTAATGTTTGGTCATTTAATTATCAAAATCTGTCATTATGTATTCAGTGATCACTGGAGTTTTGAGCCTCCTTATTGGAGACCATTGTGCCAGACTATCACATCATCTAATACTACACTTCCATTGGTCTACTGCTCTATTTTGTTGCCAAAACCAGGCCCTTTTCAGGAGTATTGCTCTGTAGTAGAGCTTAAAGTTGGGAATGGTGATGACCTCTGAACTTCCTTTATTGTACAGGATTTTTTTTTCCTATCCTGGTTCTCTTGTTTTTTTTTTTTTTTTTTATTTTATTTTAAAGTCCATTATTACTATCCTTTCAAGGTTCGTGAAGAATTGTGCTGGGATTTTAATGGGGATGGCACAGTATCTATGGATTGATTTCGACAAGATTGCCATTTTTACTATGTTCATCCTACCTATCCAAGAGCATGGGAGATCTTTCCATTTTCTGCTATCTTCTTGAGTTTCTTTCTTTAAAGCCACAAAGTTCTTATTATTAGGTCATTTGCTTCTTTGTTAACCATTACCCCAAGATACTGATACTCTATGTTGTTTGTGGCTATTATAAATGATGATATTCCTCAGATTTCTTTCTCAGCCCCTTTTTTGTCTGAATAAAGTAGAGCTACTCATCTTTTTTGAGAATATCTTGTATCCTGCTAGTATGCTGAAGGTGTTAATAAGCCTCAGGTGTTCCCTGGTAGAAGAAGGGTTTTTTTTTTTTTTTTTTTTTTTTTTTGTTTTTTTGTTTTTTTGTTTTTTTGTTTTGTTTTTTATTTTTGTTTTTCGTTTTTTTGTTGTTGTTGTTTTGGTCGGGGTTCAGTTTTGTAAACTATCATATCATCTGCAAACCGAGAAAGTTTGATTTCTCCATTTACATTTTGTGTCTCCATTATCTACTATTGTTTTCTTATTGCTTTAGCTAATACTTCAAGTACAATATTGGAGATATGGAATGAGATGACAGCCTTGTCTTGTTCTTGATTTTAGAGAAATCCCATTAAACTTCCCTCCATTCAATTTGATATTGTCTGTTGCTTTACTGAATAGTGCTCTTATTATGTTTAGGTATGTTCCTGTTACCCCTGATCGCTCCAAGGCCTTTTTCTTGAAAGGGTGCTGATTTTTGCTGAAGGGTTTTTCAGAATCTAAGGATATTATCGGGTGGTTTTCTTTTTCAGTTTGTTTATAAGGTGGATCACCTTGATAGATTTTCGAATGTTAAACAAGGCCTGCATACCAGTGATGATCCTACTTGGTCATGGTGGGTGATTTCTGTGATGTATGCTTGGATTCAGTTTGCCAGTATTTTATTGAATATTTTTGCATCAATATTCATTAGGGATATTGGTATGTAGTTTTTATTCCTAGTTGTGTCTTTGTGTGGCCTGGATACCAAGGTGATTGTGGCCTCCAAAAGAAAGTGTTTGGCAATGAACTTTCTGTTTCTATTGTGTGGAACAATTTGGGGAGAATGAGATTTAGCTCCTCCTTGATTTTCCAGTAGAATTCTGGAATGAAGCCATCTGGCCCTGGTGTTTTTTGTGTGTCTGTGTGTGTGTCAGGTGTGTGTGTGTGTGTGTGTGTGTGTGTGTGTGTGTGTGTGTGTGTTGGAAGGCTTTTGATGACTGCTTCTACTTCGTTAGGGGTTTAGAGGGCTATTTAAGTTTTTTTCTGTTCTTGATTTTATTTTGGTGATAATTATCAAGAAATATTTTCATTTCCTTTGAATTCTCAAATTTTGTGGAGTACAGGTTTTCAAGGTATGACCTGAACATTGTCTGGAGCTCATAGAGGTCACACCTTTAATCCCAGCCCTAGAGAGGTATAAAAGTTAGAAACAGGGGATTGAGGAGTCAGTCTCAGAATTGTCCAGCCCCTCCAAGGAGAGGAAGGTGTCTGAAACTTGGTGAGAGTTTGTGGAGATAGGATCAGCGCTATCTTGCTGACATAAAGGTAAGAGGTAGTGGCTTGACTTTCTCTGGGTCTGCTATGTAACTTGCTGCACTCAACATTATTGGCAGCACATGGGATTTAGAGGAATTCAGATTTCTGTGAGTTGTAGGGTAGCATAGTATGGTCTTAGAGCTAGTACCAGGGATGTAGGCTGTTACCACTGAGAAACACTGTCTCAAAAAATACAATTGATTTTGTAATTTTCAACAGGATCTAACTCAGTTCAATCTCTGTCCTGAAAGTAGATGTAATCAACACGAACATGTCATGTTTCGTTATTCTTCCACTAAGATTGGAAGGTTACTGAAGCCCTGGTTAGATTCCACTGGTCATGGCAATGATTACATAAAATGAAAAGCTGATTAAAGACTATAAAACTAATTATTTAACAATACAGAGACAGATGCTTAGAGTTTGAGATGACTTGGAGAATGGGTTTTGACTGTTACCATAGACTCAGTTCAGTTTGTTTCCTGATGGGAGATCCAATCAAACTGGTCACATACAAGCTATACCACTATGCACAGGTAGGAGGATTAATGAGATTTCCATGTCAGCTCAGAATGAATAAAGAGTTTAGATAGGACTGAGCTTCATTGATCCAATGAGTATGGAAATCTTACAAATGTCTACATGTCATCATGAGAGTAAATCCCAGAATTGAAAATTGGGGGAGAAGTTTTGTTTGCTTATTTGTTTTGTTTTGTTAATTTTTGTTTTTTTTTTTTTTTTTTTTTTTTTCAAGACACGGTTTCTGTGTCTTGTATTGCATTGCAGTCTGTACTGGAATTCAATCTGTAGAACAGGCTTCTCTTGAACTCACAGAGATCTGCCTGCCTCTTTGCCCCAAGTGCCGGGACTAAAGGTGTGAGTCACCAATGCCTGTGCATGGACTAGTGTTAGAGTTAACCTGAGTCTTTGGTACAATCTGGTCTCCCCCCACCTTTCCCACATCTGATTCTCTCAAGCCACAGCTGTGAAAGCTCAAGTATGATTGGGTGGGGATATGCTCAATTATCCAATCATATGGCAGAATATGGCTGAAGGTGGCGATATGAATGGAAGGTGTAAGAGGATATGGGCATATAAGGGTTATCCTGGCCAGGGTAAACAGAGTTGTTTGGGTCCTCAAGTCACTAACACAACTGCTGGGATTGGAACACCTGTTATGTGTGTGCTGATCAGGTAAGCCATTCAAGCCCATCAGGACATACAACCTTACCAAGGATCTCCAGTCCCTCGGGCCATCTTAGTAACCTTGGTTTGTTATTATGTTTGGTTTTGCTATTTGAAGCTGAAAATCTCATTTAGCCCCGGTTAGCCTAGAACTCCACATTTATCTTAGTGTTATGAGAGTGTTATGAGATTTGCTGATTAGCAGAAGGATCGACCTAGGTGAGTCATAAAGTGTGACATGCAGGGGAAGAGTGTGGATGGAGAGAAGTGACTACAGAGTTCAGAATGTGGGTCGAGTTGAATCAGAGCTGTCATAGAGAAGTGAATAAATGAAAAGAGACAGTGGTGCATGTAGCACAGGTGCTGACCTGCTGTGCCCTTTAAGAGAATGATGAGGTTGCGATATTCAAGGGTTAAGACACACTGAGCTAGTACCGACCAACAACTCCAATCTGGCTTAAAAGGATTTAATTCAATGTGATTATGGACTTGTTAACTGAAGATGAAGAAATTTCTGTAGAAGCCCACAGATAGCCATGGGTCTCAGCAAATCAAGTTGAAAAATTGTCAGTACTCAAGCTCCTAAAGAGTGGTCTAGGGCTCATCGTGGCTCCAGGTCTAAAATATTAGAAATGACAGTGACTGTCTCCATTTCACATATTCTCCCAACAACCCCCACTGATTGAATGCAAAGTAAACTTGGCTGTGGGATATTTAACTTTGATCTTGAGGATCAAGAAAGACATTTGAAGATGATTTCCCACGAAAGAGTCTAGCTCTTGTTTAATTTTCCACTCTCTCATTGCTCAGGGTTGTAGTATTATGGGGAGCAGTGTTTTTGATTAGCAGAATAACGGGGAGATTTGTTGCCATGGTGGCTCATGTCCATGAGCATGAGGCCTTTGAGGGACCTACGCCTATGAGAAAGTCAGACAGTGTGTAATAGGAAATACGGGTTTTACAACATTTCTATACTAGTGACCAAAGCCCGGCAGGGTTTACACCATGAAGGGGCAGAGAGTCCTGCTAAAAGTGTCTTGTCTGAAAGGTTTAATTCCTCTGAATATTCCCATAGCACCTGTCTTTGTGAAGGTCAAGATGAGTTCGCCATTGACATTCCAGATGCTGGCAAGAAGTAGTCTGCTGAAAAATGAAGCCTTGGCTATCTCTGCTCTGAATAAGCTACCCATGGAGCTCTTCCCACCGCTATTAAAAGATGCCTTTAAGGGGAAACAAAGATCCTGGGTTCTATGGTGGCAGCCTGGCCTTTCGGATGCCTTCCCTTGGGAACCCTGATGAAGTTTCCTGACCTGGAGATCTTGAAGGCTGTGCTGGCTGGCCTTGATCTGCTGATTCAGCAGAAGGATCGACCTAGGTGAGTCAGAAAGTGTGACATGCAGGGGAAGAGAGAAGTGACTACAGAGTTCAGAATGTGGGTCGAGTTGAATCAGTGCTGTCTTAGAGAAGTGAATAAATGAAAAGAGTAAGGTGCATGGAGCACACTGCTAAGAGATGTAGTCAACAAACAATGTGTCTACCTCGGCCTCTGTAGCCAGGCCTTAGAAAGGAAATTTTGAGTCTTGCTTTCCAGGATGCATTCAAGGGAAGTGGATGTGTGAGGTGAAAGCCAATTATACATTGGCAGTCCTGCCATTTGAATCCCCTTCTTGTTTGACCAACAGGAATTGCAAATTAGAGGTGCTTGATTTTCGGGATGCCCATCATAACTTCTGGAACGTGTGGGTTGGAACAGAGGATGGTGTCTGCTCTCCAGATGTCGTCGGAGAGACCCAACCAGTGGTGCACCATCCCGAACGACAGGGAAAAGAGGTTGTGACTGTGATGATGAACCTTTTCCTCCATTCCAGACATCTCTGTGAATACCTGGAATGTTTCCACTGCTGGGCCCAGCAGAGAAAAGATGTGCTCCAGGTGATCTGTGAAAAGCTGGAGTTTGGGGCCCGCCCTGAGGACCCTTGCAAAGTTTGCCCCTGGCCAGGGCCAGATGAAAAACCTTCAGAAACTCCTTATTCATGAAGTCTTCGCACCCTTGCGTTGGTTGTGGAACCAAGAGATGAAACAACGGTGTTTTCGACAGATCGTTTCTCAGTTCTCCCAACTCAACAAGCTCCAGCATCTCTGTTTGAATCGTGTCTTCCTCCTGAATTCAAGACTGGACCAAGTGCTCAGGTAAGGAAGGCTAGAGAGCTTGTTTCACAGGCCAGAGAATAGCCTATCCGTGTTACATGAAACATCAGTGTACACCTGGGGCTAGCCAGCCACTGGTGACTACACACGGATATGACCTCTGAATGATTGCTCTAGTAGTCTTTCTGCTATTCTTGCAACCATCACCGAGAAACAGTCTTTGAAACCTGACCTACAGAGGGGAGGGTGTTTTAAGCCACATGTTGCCCCATGTCAGCACTGTCCTCAGGACTGTATGCACAGTTTACATCGCTCTCTGATTTTGTAAGGGACAGGGGCTCTCTGAGCACAGGTAATGTCTAAATCAATGGAAAATAACACAGAGTGAAGTGATTAGGGTGGGTCACAGGGAAGACTTCTCAGTAGTACAGAGGCTGTTCTAGGAGGTGGGACTCATGAGGACCAATGGTAGCAGACACAGGTAAGGCACTGAGTTGCCACCAGGTCTTCTTTCTTGGCTTCCTACTGGCCCCATTTGTCATCTGATGAGGCTTTGAGTTTGACAGCGCAGAGGAACCAGGGTTGGGGACCTAAGCGGTCACATGATTTTGCCTGTGCTGTTACTTCTCCATCTGAGAGCATTCTGGAATTGGCCTCCACCAAGATCTCAGAACGACATTAAGACACACTAACCTCTGCTCACTTGAAGTTGGTGCCCTTACTCTACCACTATTAAACTTACTGAGATAATCTGCCTTGTCTTTCTGTAGGAACTTGCAAAGTCCCTTAGAGACCCTAGCAATCACTCGCTGCTCACTATCAGAATCAGAAATGAGTTACTTGTCCCAGTGTCCAAGCATCCATCAGCTCACACATCTGGACCTGAGTGGTGTCACCTTTATAAATTTATGTCCTCCACTTCTGGGAAGACTGCTAGAGAGATTGACAGCTACCCTGCAGACATTAAAATTGAAGGGTTGTATGCTCATGGACTTCCAAATGGATGACACCATCCCTGCCCTGAGCCAGTGTTCCCAGCTGGTGGAGGTGAACTTGATGAAGAACTTCCTGTCTTTGACCAGCCTTAAGAAGCTGCTTCAGCACACTGCCAACCTGACACAGTTCACCTTGGAGATGTATCCTGCCCCTGATGAAGTGTATGATGACATTGGTGATGTCTTGCCAGACAGATTTGTCCAATGTTGTTCTGAGCTCATGGACACTCTTAGAGCAATAAGACAGCCAAAGGAGGTGTACTTTGTGAGGAAGAAGTGTCTAGATTGCAGGCGATTCTGTGTCTATGACCAGGAGGCCTCCCTATGTTCATGTTGGGAATAAAGGATGAAAGATTACTGCTGGCCTGAGAAAGGAAAGCAAGGACTCCAGTGACTCTTTAGAGAGACACAGAGCTTGTCTATTCAAGGTGTTTTGGATATACTTGGAGACAATGCCATCCCAAGGAATCAGAGGGAGAGAGAGAGAGAGAAGCTTTGACATGTACAATCAAGGCCTGCTCATCTGCTCAGGGCCAATGGTGAAGATCCAACCTCATATAGGAAAAGAGATTTGAGAACACTGTGCACTGACCCCACCACAGTCAGTGTGTGAGTGTTCAGAGACACAGGGGCGGGGATAAAGACAGAGCATAGTACAAAGACCACCATGGACTGGATGAAATGTGTTCCATGTCTCTGCCTCGACCTTTTCTTTGTCTGACTTACATAAAGATTTGTAATATGTGCACATATATTTCCTTTTTGAAGAGTAACATTGACTGTAGAATGAACTGCTGTTGAGGATACGATCCTCTCCCTTTTCAACTGAGATCTGTCTTTCTGTGGTTATGAGAGGCATTTAAGCTGGATATTACTTGCCCCACCCACCATCCTTAACATTACAGTTTCCAATAAGCTCAATAAAAAATGCTTTTGCATGAGAGAGTGTGTTGCAGACTTTGAATTTACTAAGGTTTTCCCTTGACTATCCCAGACTTGTACACTGCGCTCACTGTGTTTGCATACTCTTGTGTCTCTTTGTCTCTACACCTTCTGCGTCTTAGAACTTTCAGACAGATATTAACCTAACACACCACACTCTTGGGATTTTTATACCTCAGCTTCATGTAATCTCATCATAAAGTCTGAGAGAAACTCTTGGAATGATGGATGGCTCAGCGAATGAGGGTGCTTCATAACTTCTCTGGGGACCAGTGTTTGATCTTAGCGGGCAGAAACACTTGGACCTCTTTCCAGATATCTGATATTCATTTCTTGTTTCTGGAAGTGCTTGCTGTTACCTCCATCTACATACACACATACCACACACATTCCCTTCAAAACACATTTTCTTAAAGATAAGTAAAGTTAAAGTATGGAAAAACACAAATGAATTTACAGTATTAAACAGGAAGCCAGTCTAGAGGTGGATATCCCCACAGGGTTTAACCCATCAAAGTATGAAAAAGATAATAGCAAGTATACTGATGACGCCCATGTGGGAATCTCCATAGATTCCCACATAGACAGTTCCGGTAAACGGTCCTTATGTGTTTCTGCAGCCTGGCCTTGTCCTCCCTGCTGCATCTGGATTCCAGTCGGCTCAGTGTTTACTTGTGGGTGTTTGCTTATGCTTCCATCAATTACTAGATGAGGGCTCCATGGTGTTGGATAAATTAGTTGTTGATCTCTTTATCAGGGAAGGGCATTTATGGTAGCCTTTACACTGTTGCGCAGATTTTTAACTGGGGTCTTCTCATAGGTATTTGGACATTTCTTTAGGTTCTGTTTTCTCTTCAATCCTATAATGGCTCCCCCTATTATGGTCTCTCTCTTTCTCTTTCTCTTTTCTCTCTTCAATTCCTCTGATGACTCAGTCTTCCTAATCCCACAGGGTTTCCCCTCCTCCCCTTATATTTCTCCTAGTCCCCACCCCACTAACGGCTCCCCAATCCCCTTGTGCTCTGGAGAATTTTTTGTTTCCACCTTCATTGAGGGACCTCATATGAATCTCTTAGATCTTCCTTGTGTATCAGTTTCTCTGGTGTTGTCAATTATATGCTGGTGATCCTTTGCTCTATGTCTAAAATCCATATGTGAGCAAGTATATAGCATGTCCTTCTTTTTGTGACTGTGTTACTTCTTTCAGGATAGTTTCTTCAAGTTTCATCCACTTGCCTGATAATTTCAAGATTCCATTGTTTTTTCCCCCACATAGAGTAGTATTCCATTGTGTAGATGTGCCATCATATTTTATTTATCCATTCTTCAGTTGAGGGGCATCTAGGTTGCATCCACGTGCTTGCTGTTACAAATAATGCAGCCATGAACACAGTGGAGCACATGTCTTTGTTACATGGATGTGGATACTTTGGGTATGTGACTAAGAGAGGGATCAGCGGGTCCTGTTGTAGACTGATTCCCAATTTCCTGAGGAACCGCCACACTGACCTCCAAAATGTCTGTGTAAGTTTGTACTCTCACCAGCAGAGAAGGAGTGTTCCCCTTTCTCCACATCCTGTCCAGCATAAGTTGTCATTGGTGTTCCGAATTTTAGCCATTCTGGCAGGAGTAAGATGGTATCTCAAAGTTCTTTTGATTTGCATTTCACTGATAGTTAAGGATGTTGATCACTTTCTTTCTTGTGTTTCGGCCATTTTAAATGACTCCATTGAGAATAATTTTCATTTCTGTACCCCGTTTTTTAATTGGGTTATTTGGTGTTTTGATGGCTATTTTCTTGCTTTTTTTTGGTATATTTTGGAGATCAGCCCTCTGTCAGATGTAGGATTGGTGAAAATCTCTTCCCAGTCTGTGGGCTGCCATTTGGTCTTGTCAACTATGTCCTTTGCTTTATAGAAGCTTCTAAGTTTGAGGAGGTCCCATTTACTAATTGTCAATCTCAGTGTCTGGAATTAAGTTTGGAGGGTCTTCTATACCAATTTGTTCAAGGGTACCTCCCAATTTCTCTTCTACGAGGTTCAGTGTGGCAGTATTTATCACGATGTGTTTGATCCATTTGACTTGAGGTTTGTGCATGGCGATAGACATGGTTCTATCTGCAGTTCTACACACCATCATCCACTTGTGCCAGCAACATTTGTTGAAGATGATTTACTCCTCCCATTGTATAGTTTTAACTGTTTTGTCAAAAATCAGGTGTTCGAAGGTGTGTGCGTTAATATCAGGTTTTCTATTCAATTCCGTTGGTCTACTGCTCTATTTTGTTGCCAATACCAGGCCCTTTTAAGGAGTATTGCTCTGTAGTAGAGCTTAAAGTTGGAAATGGTGATACTTCCTGAACTTCCTTTATTGTACAGGATTTTTTTGCCTATCCTGGTTCTCTTGTTTTTTTTTTTTATTTTATTTTTATTTTAAAGTCCATTATTATTATCCTTTCAAGGTTCGTGAAGAATTGTGCTGGGATTTTAATGGGGATGGCACAGTATCTATGGATTGATTTCGACAAGATTGCCATTTTTACTATGTTCATCCTATCTATCCAAGAGCATGGGAGATCTTTCCATTTTCTGCTATCTTCTTGAGTTTCTTTCTTTAAAGCCACAAAGTTCTGATATTAGGTCATTTGCTTATTTGGTAAACATTACCACAAGATACTGTATGTTGTTTGTGGCTATTGTAAATGTTGATATTTCTCAGATTTCTTTCTCAGCCCCTTTGTTGTCTGAATAAAGTAGGGCTACTCATCTTTTCTGAGAATATCTTGTATCCTGCTAGTTTGCTGAAGGTGTTCATAACCCTCAGGTGTTCCCTGGTAGAAGATTGATTTCGTTTTTTTCTTTTTATTTTGTTTTTTTTTTTTTTTATAGTTTTTTGCTTTTTTTATTTTTTTTTGGTGGGGGTTCAATTTTGTAAATTATCATATCTTCCGCATATAGAGAAAGTTTGATTTCTTCATTTCCATTTTGTGTCTCCATTATCTACTATTGTTTTCTTATTGCTTTAGCTAGTACTTCAAGTACAATATTGGAGATATGGAATGAGATGAAAGCCTTGTCTTGTTCCTGATTTTAGAGAAACCCCTTAAACTTCCCTCCATTCAATTTGATATTGTCTGTTGCTTTACTGAATAGTGCTCTTATTATGTTTAGGTATGTTCCTGTTACCCCTGATCGCTCCAAGGCCTTTTTCGTGAAAGGGTGTTGTTTTACTGAAGGCTCTTTCAGAATCTAAGGATATTATCGGGTGGTTTTCTTTTTCTGTTTGTTTATAAGGTTGATCACCTTGATAGATTTTCGAATGTTAAACAAGGCCTGCATACCAGTGATGAAGCCTACTTTGTCATGGTGTGTGATTTCTGTGATGTATGCTTGGATTCGGTTTGCCAGTATTTTATTGAATATTTTTGCATCAATATTCATTAGGGATATTGGTCTGTAGTTTTTATTCCTAGTAGTGTCTTTGTGTGGCCTGGATACCAAGGTGATTGTGGCCTCCTAAAAAGAGTTTGGCAATGAACCTTCTGTTTCTATTGTGTGGGACAATTTGAGGAGTATGAGATTTAGCTCTTCCTTTATTTTCCAGTAGAATTCTGGACTGAAGCCATCTGGCCCTGGTCTTTTTTGTGTATCTGTGTGTGTCTGTGTGTGTCTGTGTGTGTGTGTGTGTGTGTGTGTGTGTGTGTCAGTGTGTGTGTCAGTGTTTGTGTCAGTGTGTGTGTGTGTGTGTGTGTGTGTGTGTATGTTGGAAGGCTTTTAATGACTGTTTCTACTTCGTTAGGTGTTTGTAGTTCTATTTAAATTGTTTGTCTGTTCTTGATTTTATTTTGGTGATAATTATCAAGAAATTTGTTCATTTCCTTTGAATTCTCAAATTTTGTGGAGTACAGGTTTTCAAGGTATGATCTGAATATTGTCTGGAGCTCACAGAGGTCACACCTTTAATCCCAGCCCTAGAGAGGTATAAAAGTTAGAAGCAGGGGATTGAGGAGTAAGTCTCAGAATTCTCCAGCCCCTCCAAGGAGAGGAAGTGGATGTGTGAGTTGAAAGCAGATTTTTTTCATGATAATATCTTTCGATTATCCAGATTATTGATTATACTTGTCTGTGGACACAAAGACATTGCAATTCAGGCATTTTGTACATCATCTAAAATTGATTGCAGGCTCCACACTGCTAATTCCCACCAATGGTAAACAGGAAATTGCTCATGTTACTTCTGTCTGCCACCTTTATGCACAGTGTCTACAGCAAAATCAAAGTTCTTAAATGAACTCAATTCTTTCATATTATTCTCTTTATTTGCAGTCCCCAATACCAGCCACAGGGTTTGGTAAACAATCAGTAAATTATCTGTATTTGCTTCTGAAGAACACCCAAAGCCTCATCCTAAAGGATTTGAATTAATTTCTTCAGAGCACAGGGTAGTACAGGCAACATTAAATGTGATACATGCAATTTTCATGACCTAACCCTGTATGCCATGTGCCAGCTCAATATAATCTTGGAAAATTTTGATCACACAAATCTACTGAATCTTCATTCATCTGAGATGAATTAATGCACCCTGAGTATTTAAAGAACACAATCACCTCATATGCATTAGTTAAGATATTTTTTATTGTTGTGTATAAACACAAACATATTCCACAAGACTTTTTGTTTTTTGAGAGTTTCTCTGTGGCTTTGAAGATAGATGTACGTTATATTAGAAATATTTGTCTTTATGGATCTCCTCTGTGGGCGAAGTGATTTCTCCCTGGGAAGGCATATTAATGCTACAACAGATGCATTTGCATCCTGTTAAAAGAATGTTTATGAGACAATCCTTTATGTTGATGCAAGTGGCATTGGTTGCAGTCTGTTGCTCTCCAAACAATGGCCTTGCTGTCTTCTGTACTATACCTTCAAATTTCTTAAATTACTGTAACACCTAAGAAATTTAAATTTTCCGTTAGAGTCTAGTAGCCAACTATCCAGTGCAGTCACAGGAAAAGCATTTGCAAGTGGAGCATTGCTTCTGCCTTCAGTGCAGAATAAGGAAAAGTGTTTACACTGCATTAGGATTCAGGGTAAGCATCCAGGTGCTGAATTCACCACTATGAAAAAGTACATGACTGTGGTAAGGGGAGTGATTTTTTTTTTATTTCCCAGCATGTTTTAATCTGTCATGTGTTTGAACACAGACCACAGTATTTAGGTGTACAGTATGTGAGGGATGAAATGAAAGGCAGGATTGCTCAGTGGCTAGCATTTCCAATTTTGTGGGTGGAGATTCTTTCATTGTCCCTCAGTCATCTTGGAGGAAATGGGTGGTGCCAGCAGCTGGCCTGTCTCTCTGTTAAAAAAGCTTTTTAATGAGACATTTTAAATGCCATATTCTCTAGATCTCTGAGTATTTGAGGGCTGTCTTACTGTTTAGCATAACTTAGTATACAAAATATCCCTGTAATTAATCTGTTTTGAAAACTGGATCCAAGCTGAGCGGTTGTGGAGGGATATTTTACTCAGTGCCCTGCAGCCTGACTGTAACTGGTTTTTACTTAGTAGGTTACACTTATAACCATAGAGGACAAAGAGGTAGAGAAAAACTCCCTCTAATAATAGAGGCTTAACCTTAATAAACAGCTCACAGGAAAGACTGGGTGGCATAAATATTTTGTTAGCTTGAAATAGACATCTATAACCTTAAATGTTTACCACCATTAAAAGCCACATAGCAATTTAGAAATATTTGACACTTAGTACAATTGAATTTAAGTTGTATGAAGTTAGCTTACATTTACATAAAGTTAAATTTAAGTTAAAAGTACAGATATATTAAACAGGACTGTGTAAAATTGAGAAGGACTAGAATGTGAAGCTGTGTATGACATAGTGAAAAAAGAAATTAGAGACAAAGAATAAAGAATAAAGCAAATAAAAGAATAAAAGCAAAAGATAAATTAATTACAGGTTCTGTTGGCGGCAGAAGCTGGCTAGACTCCCTGTGCCTAGGTGGCTGGTGTAGCAGAGGGAAGAACAATGGGGGGTGAGGCTAGGCCACGTTGTCAAAACGGCAGCTACCATAAACATATCCCCAACAGCTGGCAGAAATCATAAAATTTTGAGATTCAATTTTGTCTTGAGTAGATGCTGCCTCAGCCCAGACTACTGCCCTGAGACAAGCTGCAGCTGCGGCAGGCAGGAGAGTTTTAGAGTGGCGGAAAGAGAACAGAACCAAGTTGAGGGTAAGAGATTGTTTAGCAGAGAGATAGAAAAAAACTCCTTCCATCTACCTGTTTGCTGGTAGTAATTTGAATGATCCTGTAAAATATCTGGATCTAGAGAGCCGTTATGCAGCCAACTTGAATTTCCTAGGGGGTATCTAGGCCACTTTTCAGTACAAAGGTAAATAAGTCTGGGTGCCTTAACAAGTGGCATTAAGTGAAAGGCATCCCAGTGGAGTGGTGGGAGATATTTCCTTAGTTGTTTTATTCCTCTGTGTAGAGAGGAAAGTGACCATGCAGTCTTGAAACTCTTAAGCCCAAGAGTGTGGCCACACGATAAGCGAGAATGGCAGAGGGTTATTCGAAGATCGGCAGCCCGAAAACATTGCCAGGACCAACAGAAGCCTGAAGGACTCAACAGTCCCAGAGCAGAGCAGATATCCTGCCCCAGGCAGTATGTCTTCCACCCGAGAGGAATGCACCAGACATTAAGGAAATGGGTTAAAATTTAAAAGGGTACCTTGCCTAATTGAAGCCTGTGTGGGGTGATATTTCCATTGAACTGGGGGGGTAGGGGGAAGGGAGGCAGACTAATGGTATCAGAAACAGGATCCCGAGTGTCTCTGGCTGGAGGCCCAACACCAAACAGCTGCCAGTGACACTCAAGGAGAGCCTGCCTGGGTTTCAGCAACAATGTTGTTCTTTTGCTATGCAGCTAATGCCTAAAACACACAAACACAGGACTCAGCGCCCATGTGGAGTTTGTTGAGAGAAGGGAGAGAAAGAGGGGTAGCCGTTGGCCAACTGAAAGCAGGAGAGAGACAGAGAGGGGTGTGGGGTACTTGCTTTAAAAGGTGAGGCTTGCACATGTGTAAGTGAGTCCTCTGGCAGCCAGGTAAAGCTTGAGCCGTCAGGAAAAGCTGACTTAGCGATGGCATGGCCATGAGGACATGCCCATCATCAGGTAGGGGTGGGGGGGTCAAATGGCTGCTTGTTCCTAATAATCGGATTACTAAGAAGAGTCACTATTTAGTTACACATGTAGTTAAGTGTAAGTCACTAGTTAGCCACAAACTAACCCACTAGTTAGCCACACATACTACCTCACTAGTACCCACACACCATGCCACTTGTTAGCCACATACTTAACTCACTATTTAGCCACACACATGAAGTCATTAGTTAGACAAACACCTATATCAATAGTCAGCCCCATACCTATGTCACTAGTTAGCCACAAAAACTAAGCCATAAGTCCATCACACAAATAAAGCAGTACTTAGCCACACTCTAAGACAGTAGTTAATCACACACCTAAGTTACTATTTACCTACATGCCTAAGTAGTAATTAACCACATTGACAAAGTCACTAGTTAGCCACAAAGCTAGGTTACTAGTTAGCCACAGTTACTATGTCTCTAGTTAGCTACACACAATATATCACTACTTACCCAACCATTCTAAGTGACTAGTCAGCCACACATCTAATTTACTAGCTAGTCACAAACACCATGAAAATAGTCAGCCACATACACACTGAGATAGTAGCTAGCCATCACCTATGCATTTCTATGCATTTAGTCAACTACACACCTAAGGCACTAGTTAGCTACCAACACTAGGTCACTAGTTATCCACACACATCAAATTTGTAGTTAGACATACACACTATGTCACTAGTTAGACACATACTAAGTCTGCCTAAAAGAAAAACAGCTCAAACTAATGTGGTCCCAGGATATGGAATCAGGCCTTTAATCCCAGCAGCAGGGATGTGGAGATAGGAGTGACATGGCTGGACAGAGAGAGGAAGATAAGGTAGAGGAGAGAGAAGAGCATGCAGTGAGATGATTTTGTTTGAGAAGTTAGTCTGAGGGATCGAAGCGATAGCAGTCAATCTGAGGAGGAAGTGTGAGGACAGGAACACATCGCTTGTCTGAGAATAGGTAGAGATAACAAATCTAGTAGCCAGATGCCTTGAATCTGTGATCCTTCAGTTTTCACCTTCCCCTCCCTGTTAGATTACTGGGGGTTTTTTATTATTAATATCTATTAGAACTTGTGCTGGAAGTAATGTTCTCTCTGTGGAGGTGTGATATTTCAAAGTCAATAGAGGTAAAAATTTTAAATTATTAAAGTATATTAACTTTGTTTTTTTGAAAATTACATTGGTATCTTTTTAATGTTTTTAATTTGTAAATTTTTTTATTATACTTATCAAACCAGTTCCCTCCAACTTACTCCCACCCTCCTTCTTCCCTCCCAACTTCCCGGGCCCCCAGCCACTCTCCCCTCCCATCCAACCAACACTACACACGTACGTGGATGCCTTCCAGGAGGGGTCATCTAAATCCTTCAAGTCATTTTAAGTAGACACTAAAATGTCTCTCCTGTCTCAAGGTTAATGGAGTATCCCTCCATGGGGATTTTCCCCCAATGTCCTTTTTGCAAGAGGGATACTTCCTGGTCCCACTCTCTGAAGACCCTTAGACTGCATAGGACTTTTAGCTGAGACCCATGTTCAGGGGTCTGTATCAGTCCCATGTTGGATTCCCAGCTATAAGTCTGGGGCCCCATTAGCTCCTCCTTGTTCAAATCAGCTGTGCCTTTGGGTTTCTGCAATGTGGTCTTGTCCTCCCTCTCTGCATAGGGATTCCAGTTCGGCTCAATGTTTAGTTGTGCATGTATGCTTCTGTTTCCATCAGCTACAGATGAGGTCTCAATGATGGTGGATAAGTTAGTCATTGATCTCATTGCCAGGAAGGGAATTTATGTTAGCCTTTACACTGTTGCTCAAATTGTTAGTTGGAGTCATTCTTGTATGGCTCTGTACATTTCTCTAGGTTCTATTTCCTCTTCTAACCTATATTGGCTCCCTCTTTTATAGTCTCTTTCTCTCTTTTCTCTCCTCTGTTCTGCTCTCTTCTCTTCTCCCCCCTCTCTTCTCTTCTCTTCTCAAGTCTATTCCTCCCCTGACCAAATGTTCCTAGACCCACAATCTTTCCTCTCCTCCCATTTTCCTTGTGCTAGTTCCCTCTCCACTCACTACCCACAAATACCCACCCATATTCTCTGAGGATCTTGTCCCTTCCTGCTTCTGTGAGTGTCCTTATGTAAAACTGTTAGAATACTCCTTCTATCCTAGTTTCTCTGGCAGTTTGATTTGTAGGCTAGTGAGTGTTTGCAATATGTCTAAAATCCACATATGAGTGAATACATACCATGTTTCTCTTTCTGTGATTGGGGTACCTCGTTCAGGATGGTTTCTTCAAGTTCCATCCACTTGTCTGTGAGTTTCAAGATTCCATTGTTTCTGCCCACCCCCACAGAGTAGTATTCCATTTTGTAAATGTGGCAAATCTTCTTTATTTATACTTCAGTTGAGGGGCATCTAAGTTGATTCCAGGTTCTTGCTATTAAAAATAATATTGCTATGAACATATGCGAGTACAAGTCTTGGTTGCATGGATTGGGATCATTTGGGTATGTACTTAAGTAGGAGATTACTGGGTCTCGTGATAGACTGATTACCATTGTCCTGAGAAACTGCCATGCTAGTCTCCAAAATGGCTGTACAAGTTTGCAGTTCCACCTGAAGTGAGGAGTGTACCCATTTCTGCACATCCTCTCAAGCATAAGTTGGCATTGCTGTTTCTAATTTTAGCAATTCTGACAGGAGTAAGATGGTATCTCAAAGTTGTTTTAGTTGGCATTTCCTTGACAGCTAAGGATGTTGAATAATTTCTTAAGTGTCTTAAATCATTTTTTATTTCCTCTATGGAGATTTACCTATTTAGTTCTGTAGCCCATTTTAATAGAGTTATTTGGTGTTTGTTGACTAGTTTCTTGAGTTCTTTGTATATTTTGGAGATCAGCCCTTTGTTGGATATAGGATTGGTGAAAATCCCAGTTTGTGGGCTGCAGTTTGGTCCATCATCCAGTTGTACCAGCACCATTTTCATGGGAGATGTCATTCTGAAAATATGTTTCTCATAGTGGTTAATGAATAAAGCACTGTTTGACAATAGGAAAGCTAGATAGGTGGGACTAGGAGACAAGGAGGAAAGAGGAAGGAGGAAGGAGGAAGCAAGATGGAGAGACTGGTGTGAGGAGATGCCTGCCTACTTCCCCGGTAATAAGAGACCACGTGCAAATACATAGATCAACAGAAATGGGCTAATACTTAAGACATAGCTAGTTGATAAGAAACTAGTATCTGGCCAACAGCGTTATATCAAATACAGAGTCTCTGTATATTAATTGGTGCTGGCACAGCTGCAGGACAAGACCAGCTGCGGGTGGAAAACCTTACTCAGCATTTTTGAAGATGCTTTCCTCATCCCATTGTATACTTTTAGCTGTTTTGTTAGTATGTGTGTGGGTTAATATCAGGATTTTCTATTTGATTTCATTGTGGTACTTGTCTATTTTTGTGCTAATACCAGGCTGTTTTCAGGACTATAGCTCTGTAGTAGATCTTAAAGTCAGGGATAATGATCCCTCATGAAGTTCCTTTATTATACAGGTTGTTTTGGCTATTCGGGTTCTTTTGGTTTTCAATATGAAGTAGATTATTATCCTTTCAAGGTCAGTGAAAGATTGTGCTGGGATTTTAATGGCGATTGCATTGAATATGTAGATCGCTGTTGGTAAGATTGCCATTTTTCTTTGTTTTTTTTTTTCCACCTATCCATGAGATTGGGACATCTTTACATTTTCTGCTATTTTCTTTAAAGACAAAAATTCTTATTATATAGGTCTTTCACTTCTTTGGTAAGTGTTACCCCAAGATACTTTATGTTGTTTGTATGTTTATTGTGAAGGGTGATGTTTCTCTGATTTCTTTAACAACCCCTTTGTTGACTGAATATGTAATGGCCACAGACTTTATTCTTATTTAAACTTGAATCCTCATACTTTACTGAATGTATTTTTCAGCTGTAGGAGAACACTGGTAGAATTTTTTTGTTGCTTATGTAAACTATCATATCATCTGAAAATGGAGAAAGTTTGAGTTCTTCCTTACCAGTTTGCATCTCCTTGAACTCCTTTTCTTTTCTTATTTCTTTAGCTAGCCCTTCAATTACAATAATGAAGAGATATTGAGAGATAGGGCAGCCTAGTCTTTTTCCTGATTTTAGAGGAATCACCTTAAGCTTCTCTACATTCAGCTTGATATTTGCTATGGGTTTACTATATATTGCTTTTATTACGTTTACATAAAATCCTGTTATCCTTATCTCCCCAAGACCTTTAACATGGAAGTATGTTGAATTTTGTCAAAAGGTTTTTCTGCATCTAGGGAGATGATCATGTGACTTTTCATTTTCAGTTTGTTTATATAGTGGTATATTTGATATATTTTCATATGTGAAACAATCCCTGCAAGCCAGAGATGAAGCCTACTTGATCATGGTAGATGATTTCTCTGACATATTCTTGGATTCAGTTTTCCCATATTTTCTTGAGTATTTTTGCATCAATGTGCATGAGGGATATTGGACTGTAATTTTCTCTCTTAATTATGTCTTTGTGTGGATGGGTATCGAGGTGATTGTAGCCTCATAAAAAGAGTTTGTTAATGAACCTTCTTTTCTATTGTGTGGAGCAATTTCAGGAGTATTAATATAGCTCTTCCATGAATTTTTGGTAGAATTCTTCACTGAAGAAGACATCTGGCTCTGGGATTTTTATGTTGGAAGGCTTTTCATTATTACTCCTAATTTTTAGTTGTTATAGGTCAATTTAAGTTGCTTGTCTATTCTTGATTTAATGCTGGTAAGTAATAGTTATCCAGAAATTTGTCCATATCCTTTGAATTTTCAAATCTTGTGGATTATATGTTTTCAAAATATGACCTTAAAATTGTCTGCATTTCCTCAGTGTCTATTGTTATGTACTACTTTTTGTTTCTGATTTTGTTAATTTCCATTTTCTCTCTATGCTTTTTGGTTAGTTTGAATAAAGGTTTCTCTACCTTGTTAATATTCTCGAAAAACCAACTCTTTGTATCATTGATATTTTTTATTTTTTCCTGTTTTTTATTTATTGGTTTTTATAGACCCCCATTTCGTTTTGGCTCTGCTGCCTGTCCCACAAGTATATCTTGTGGAACAGGTTGGTCTTGAACTCACAGAGATAAGCTTCCATCTGCCTCCTGAGCACCAGCATTAAATTCTTTTGCCACCATGACCCAGGTTTTGGTACCTTTTTAAATGTCTTCTTTAAACATATTACTGTTTTTAATCTCTATTTTGCTGCACTCCTATGTTTCTTAGATTTTACTTATTTCCTTCCTTTTCTCAAGTGATGCAGATTATTGATTTCTGTGTAGAGCAAAGTGTCTTCTAACTGTGGCTTGTGTTATGCTGTGTAATTGAGAATTGTTTTGAACTTTGAATCCTGCTTCTCCTGTACAAGTGCTGGGATGAAAATCCTATACGTCGTTCCAGTTGGGCCCTTGCCTGGTCAGGGAGAAGGAAAATAGACCAGAGAATGAGTGAACTCCCAAGATCTCTGATTATTGTGGGGTCTTATAAATGAAGAGGGATTTGTGCAATGATTGAGGTCATGTCCCACTTGGATACTGGTGGAGTCACAGTGCAGAAAGGGAGAGGCAGGATGGAAGCTGAGATTTCCTCCTTCAACAGTAGTTGAGGTGAGCAATGTGGAATTAGATAATCATTCCTAGAAAATCCATCATTGTCTCGGAGGGCAGTTTTTGAAATCCGCAGATGAGGGCTACCAAGGCTTAGGATAGAGGAGAGACCTTATCATGTATAAAAATTGCTATAATTACAGTATTTAGCCAAAACCAGTCTGGGTGAACTCTTGTGGACTATGTAACAGGACTATTATTTTTTTGTTCTTCATTTGCATGTATAGTGTGAGAGAAAATATTTGAGGAATACTTGGTGTGCTCTAAATGAAACCCCTAGTCTCTGGAGCACATGGACATGAAGCTATTTTCAGCTTTTCAAAATATTTTTTTCAGATCATAACTACATCATATCTACATACACTTTTCTGCCCACAATCCCTGCCATGATTACTCAGTGTTCTCTAATTCACAGCCTGCTTTTCTTAAACAGGAATTTCACATTAAACACAGTGAATATTAGAAGGTGTCATACATTGGCTGCAGTATTTCCCAGCTATGAGGTCAATGGTTACTGGCCAGTAACAATGAGTATGTAACAAAATGTGCACACAAGGTACACTGTGATTGTAACAATGAGCTGCTTGACTTCCAGGACAGTAGAAGAATGTATACTAAAACACAAACTTTCTGGATTAGGCCTCTATCTGCTGGGTGGGTAGTGCAGAGCTACAAGGACTATGCAATCTGAGTCATTGATTTCTGATTCTCTGGTAGTGGGCTGCAAAATTTTAGGTCCAACCGGGTGGTCCCAGCCAATGCTGGACTCTGAGAAGTCTTCTTTCCATGATTCTCTTTTCCTTATGCTCTATTGAGTTGTAAGGAAGAACACAGGTTACACTATTCTGAGTGTAGGGTTTTCAAAGCAGGTCTGCTCAGAATGACATTTCTGCAAAATTTGTATGGACTCTGAGAGAGACTGGGGTTCTTTTGGTCCATGTGGTGACCTGGGCAGTTACCCTTGTCCTCTGAGCCTTCCTCTCCATGTGTTTCTTGGTTTGGGAGAGACTCTGCAGCCCTGGCATGGGTGTGTGTGTTGCTTATTATATAACTGTCCAGTGTGCATATGCATGCAATGCTGTTGGAGTGCAGTGGGGGCTGACGCTGGATAACTGAAGGTCTGATTTCTTGAAGTTCTGAATATTCCATTCCACTTTCAGGTTTGCCTTATAAATATTTTAGAAAGTAGTAAAAAATGGTGATGCGGATGTCTCTCAGCAATACAAGATTATAATGTTTTTAACTATCTGCTACCAAGAGTTACAATTCTGTGTTAACTGACATTTAATTCCGGTGTACAAAATGCGTCTCTATTCTGCAGAGATATCTCAGGTGTGTATGGTTTTGGGTAGGGAGTTAGGTCAGGGTCTTCACCTTGGGCCATGAACCACTTGGCAGGAAGTTGATTTTAAATTAATCTCCCATGTTGTTTGTGGAGTGCGCATCAGTGTGGCTAGGTTTACCTGAAAAAATAAAAAAGGGGTATAAAGGTCTACAGAGCCATAGCAGAAGGTCAGCTCCTGTCTGATATTGCTCCTTTCCTTCTCTCATGGTTTCTAATTGTGACCAGTAGATAAAATGTACACCCAGTTCCCCTGACCTCAGCAAAATACACAGAACAAACAAACATCTTTTTTTTTTTTTTTTTTTTTTTTTTTTTTGCCATATGGCCTAAAATCACTTCCCTGTGTTGAATAAAAAATACATTCCAATCTGCACACAGCTGGAAGAGAGTGGGTTGTCTATTTTAGACAGGGTAAGTGAAATTGAGATTTGTGTCTCTACAGTTGTCTATAAGGTCTGGGCCTTGGGTAGAAGCCAGACCCAAGGTACCCTGTGGTGTGTCTTTAAGCACACTTTAACCCTTAAGGAAGTGCTCTTGTTGATCAAGCCTTACTAGTCAATCAGCAACACCAGGCCAACCTGCCAGTCACAGGCATTGCAGGACACTTTCTGTAGCCATACTGAAGGCTTTTGTTCTTGATGCAGGTTTGGTTTTAAGCAGAACAAGCACTAGTGAATTGATTGCTTTTCTGGGAGTGTTACTGTAGTAAATTGTGAGTGGAGCATGGTTGAGTACAGAAGCCACAACATGGTGAGTGATGGGATAATATCATAAGATGCTTCATAATTACATTGAGCATTCTGAGTATTTCCAAAAATAACTGTTAATGTGCCTTTGTAATCAGCATGTTGTTATAAATTGTTTTTCATTGTCATAGGATTGTATTCCTTTCATGTTGCAAACTTACCATGTGTAGGATCTTAATTTTGATGCTTCATGCTCCAAAAGACCATTATTTAGTTCTTTATTTTGGTTTTATTGCTAATCTATGGAAGAGTATGGCTCATCATACATGTTGTGTATCTTGGCATGAGACTCAGTACATCTTCTTTTGGGGGATGACCAGAGGTCAGATAATGATGCACAACTTCACATAATTATCTACATCCCATAACATGTATACTCATACAAACCATTTTCTCTCATGCTCAATCATACAATAGATAGTACTAGACTTGAAAAATTGATAAATATTTATTCCATCAATTCTATTACCATTAATTCTAGTCTTGTATATGACAATTTAGCTTTGACACACTACACTGGAAATTGTAAAGCTAATTCTACTTGGTCTTAATAGTTAAAACCTGGATTCAGATATGTGATTAATGATGAAAAATCAGAGAAGCAGAGCATCCCACCCCTAGGTATTACTTCTACTGAATCCTCAGACCAAAGGGGTGGGAAATTCTGATCCTAGGGTCTTACATTAAAATGCAATAAACTTCTGTGTTCTTCCACTTTATATTTCCCTCTCCTTCCAGCCATATCTACCTCCCAAGTAAAGGGATAAAGGAATGAGGCCCTAACAGTCTCTGTTTCTCTTTTAGACTGGGTCAATCTGGTGTAGCCTGGGGCGGCCATGAAATTACAGAGATCCACCTCATTATGTCTCCCAAATGCTTGGATTAAAGGTGTGCTCCACCATGACCTGTCCTATATGGCTAACTACTGCCTAGCTCCACACTCTCTTCTTAAAGCAAGTTTTTTTTTGTTGTTGTTTGTTTATTTGTTTAGATTTGTGTATTGTTTGTTTGGTGTTGCTTTCAGACAGGTTTTCCCTGTGTACATTTCTAACTCAATCAAACACATGGAGATTTACCAGCCTCTGCCTATCAAGCACTTGAATTAAAGGCATGTGCCACCACCACCTGGCAAAACCAAATACCACAACACCACCTTAAAGGAGAAAACCTTTATGGGCCCCACAAATTTAATGGCATGTGGATCCTGCTGAGTTTATCGATTTATAGGTTTAAAGCCCATTTCTTTGTAATACTCATGTATAATGAAGACCAGCTGAGACACCCCATAAACCAAACAAATACCAAATTCTTCAAATTTCCATTCGTCATCACCATTGATGTACTAGCTGGCCCAGAGCTTGTGAGACATTCTAATAAACCCACTTTCTACAGACACAGAGAGATATGTTCTATCAATTCTGTTCAAACAGAGAACATTGAATAATGCAGCTGTTTCCTCATCTTCCTACTGAGGAACCTGTGCTGGTTCAACATAGTACTCATAGATAGAGACGTTCTCCCAGCACCATTGTCTTTGAGTATTCAGCTTACCATGCAGATGACACTTTTTTCTAATATGTCAAGAATTTGACTCAAATATCAGGAATAAAACTCCAATACAATAGACCTATAACCCTGGCGTCTGTGAGGAGAAAGATATATCATCTTGTTTGTAATATGGCTCCTGCCTTTCTCTCATGGTAATCTGAGAGGCCTGTGACAACCAGGTAAAAAGTCCCCTCAGGTCTCCAGACCTCAGCAAGATGGGACAGAACAAACATCACTTGTATCCTAAAAAAAATTCTCTATACCTTTAATATTCTGGGAAGCCTTCCATCTGTTTAATAAGAGAATCATTTCAGTCTACATTGTGTAATGGTCTGAGCAAGCTCTGCACATTGTGTGGAGGAAGAAAGAGAGATAGAACCTGTGCACTGTAGGAAGTGGGTTGGATCGTTTATTGGTGACATGGGTAAGTGACATTGAAATTACTGTCTGACTATTTAGTGTTGGCTGTCGTCTTTGATTCCAGCACTCAGGAAGTAGAGGCAAGTAGATTTCTCTGAGTAGACTCTGGTCTACAGAGTAAGTTCCAGGATAGCAGGGCCACACAGGGAAACTCTGTTTCAAACATCAAAAGAAATGAATTAATTATTCAAATAATCAAATAACTAATTAATATTAAACAAGTAATGAGAAAAATTTGCTAGAAAGCAACAACAACAAGATTAATAATAATAATTGAACAGCTCAGTTTAATTAGAACGTTCTAGGACAACAGGCACCACATGGGGAAATTCTCAAAAAAAAAAAAAAAAAAAAAAAAAACAGATCTCTAAAATTCCTAGTTCTGGAGTAGAAGCCAGGCCCAACGGAAGTGCAGAGCTTCCTGTGTCTTTAAGAACACTGCTCTTGTCACTGAAGCCTTATTAGCCAATAAGGGACATTGACCCAACCCTCCAGTCTGAGGTCTGGAAGGAGACTTCCTTGAGCCATGCTGCAGGCTTGGTTTTGTTTCAGAACAGGAGCCAGAGGATTGATTGCTGCTCTATGAGTGGTGCTGTGGGGAATTGTGAGGGGAGCTGATGGATGAACAGAGAAGCTGTAGCACGGTGAGTGAGGGGATGTGGGAGGGTGGGATGGGGAGTCATGGAATTCTGTTTGGCAGGCCCTCCAGCAGGAAGCTGGACTGGAATGTGCTGCCATATTCAGTGTTCAGTTAGGCCCATTGTGGTCAGCAGCATCCCTGACCACTGTGTGGCCTATGAATACTTCTCCATGTGGGCTGTTTCTGAGGAAAGGATTTTGATCCAGTAGCATTGTGAATAAAATTCTGTGTAGTCAGCTCCATTATGGTTTTGGTGTGCAGGGATGGCTATTTACCAAAGAAGGAGAGGTTCGGTTACTTCAGTGCCTTCCAGAAGTCCTGCTTTTAACATCTAAACTTTAGGGGTCACATCCATTCAGAGTTATTATTATTTTGGTTTTTTTGCCATCAAAATAACATTTCTTCTTTTGTGAAAAAAATTAATAAAAAGACCTTACTTTGCATATAGATCCCAGTTCTCTCTCCCTGCCATCCTCCTATTTCCCCCAGTGACCTCCCTATACCATCCCCCATTCATTCCTCTGAGAGGCTGAGGTCTTCCAAGAGGGATCATCAAAATCTGTCAAGTCATTTGAGATTTGGCCCAGGCACTCCTCCTTGTCTCTAGGCTAAGGAAGTATCCACATTGGGAGTTAATTTTGAGTGTGCTCTAAATGATATTATTTAATTATATATATATATATATATATATATATATATATATATATATCCATGTATATATATATATGTGCACATATAGGTTTATGTATATATACATGTATATGTATATGTTTATATGTATATGTATATGTGTATATGTATATAATTTTTTGAAATAGAATTTCTTGTAGTTTGCAGCCTGACTTAGAATTTCTCTGTGGTGCAGGCTATCCCCAATCTCATAGAGATCTGCCTGCCTCTGCCCCCCCAGTGCTACGTTATAGTCAAGTGCCAATAAATACATGTATAAAGTCATTCTTGTTTTGGACAACACTCCATCATTGAGCTGTTTTGTGGAAGAGTGGAGATGTTGATATAAAGATTTACCAATTCTTGGTGGATAGTTAGTCTCTCAAAATAGAATTTAGCTGAGGGAGTGCTGCCCCTAAAATTTAATAAATAAATAAATAAATAAATAAATAAAATTAGTTTCATGATTAACACTCATGTTAGAGATTAGGATTCTAAAATGTATATTTGCTCCCCAGGATAGTCCATACATTTGTCTCCAAAACATGGCAATAGACAAACCACTGATTTCAATGTAGCAGGGCTTTTACACGCTGTTCAAGGGTTCATTACTGGGTCACAATGAACATTAAGTCATGGTGTGCCATAAACATCCATTTTCTTCTGGAGAAAAATCATGGCTCTGTCATATGGGCAAGATGAGCCCAGGTGACAACTGTTTGAAAAGGAAAACAATAATGTGTTGAGGGATGGACTGAGCAAGCAAGAATTTTTGTATAGATCCTCACTCATGGAGAAGTAACATAGTTCCTTCTGAAACACAGGAAAGTTCTTGGCAGAGCAAATAACAGTTTCGGGGTTCTAGCCTTAGGTAATTTCCATCGGGTTTTGAGCTATTGAGAATAAAATAGAGCTCATCCCTTGAAACAAGGAAGATACTTGGGAAAGAATGCAATTGTCTATGGCCAGGGCATTTGTGGAGGGGCTAATTCAGATCCCAATTACACAACTCTTCACACTATATGGAACTGTGGTTATTGGGCCTCTGACCACTGAGGGATTAGTCGGTAATGTTATTGGGATTCCCTGTTTTGCCCCTGCACTATTTGGGTAGCATTTTCCTGAGTTTGCCCCATTAAATGTTAACTCTGTTGACTTCCTAGATGTCCCTACTTCCATTCCCCCATGAAAGTAGAATACAAGACACTATTCCTCATAAGCAGCTTACTTAGAATAATACATAGCTTCAGCAAAACACCCTTGACCAAGCTTTCATCTTTTCTTTGTTCTGCCTCCCTTACTTTTCTCATCTTCTAGCATTTCTTCCTCAGGACCTGTCAGTAAAGTGTGACCTATTGTTTCATATTACTCATGTACTCCTGGGATGGGTACTTGTTTCACTGCCAGGGGCCGCCAAACAGAACAAGTCACCTAAGAGTCAGCCACATTCAGATGGTCTAGTTTGGTGCCATGAAGGTCCCCCAACTGTCAGTCCATACTCTGTGAGATCCCAATAGTTATAGCAGATGTGGTGTGGCTTTGTTGGAGTGGGCTTTACCCTGTTAGAGGAATCACATCACTGTAGGATGAGACATGAGGTTTCTTATTCTCAGAATGATGCCCAATGTGTCAGAAACTCCCTGTTGGCTCTGAGTCATGCTGCAAGGACTCTAACCTCAAGGACTGCAGCAGTCTGCATGCTGATATGGCCCCTGCCATAATGTTGATTAACTGAACCTCTGTAATTTTCAGTGTGACACCTCAATAAAATGTTTTCTTTGAAAATGTTGCCCTGGTCCATGGTGTCTCTTAACAGCAATGAAAATCTAACAAAGGTGGATGTCATTCCCAGAGCCTGGGGTATTTCAGTGACTGGCTGTCCCTATTGTACAATTTATTTCTGATGTGTTCTCAATAGTTTGTTCTGGAAGCTTGCCTCTCCCTTTATGCCTGCTTATTGGTATTTTTTTTCTCATGGCTATATGCTACTTAAAGGGCCAAAAAATGGTGCATGTTAACCTCCTATTCAGTTTTCTTCTAAATGGATTAGGTGAATGCATTATAATGACCATGTCATGAAATAAGTGACCGAGGCTCCAGATTTATATAAATATATTGTCAAAGAAGTTTGTATTTACAGTGAGTGTATTAGACTTCTTTGTCACACATGTATGTTTTATTGTAGTATGCAGTGACCTATGATGATGTGTATATCCACTTCACTCAGGAAGAATGGGCTTTGCTAAATCCTTCTCAGAAATGTCTCTACACAGATGTGATGCTGGACACCTACAGGTACCTCACTACTACAGGTGAGACTGTATTTTCCTTCATATTTTAAAATAAGAGACCCAATGTTTCTTGGTTACAGATACTATTCTGTAATTTTAATTGAGAAAAGGGAAACTTTGGTGAAAGTGTCAATGAAGTTATTAACAGAAATTTTGTACAATTTACAATAATACATCATATATATTCTGTTATTTCAGGCTACATTTGGAATGACCATAATATGGAAGATCATTGGCAAACTTCTAGAAGACATAGAAGGTAAATTTTCATATGTAAATTTATGAAAATTTTGTTCAAACGATATTTTAATGTATTCTGGAAATTTTATTGAAGAGACACACATAAAAAATTTAAACAGTGAAAATAAGTGCAGCTTAAAGGATAGTGATGGTTCTTATTTTCTGCCCAAACCATGTGTATCAGTGAAAGGTAACACTTCTGTGTTTCCAAGGCATTCATGAAAAAAGAGAAGGAAACAATTCCTTAACAGATAACACCCTAGAATTGTAGCGCCTGGAGATCTATGTTGTAGATATGCCTGTCTGTTGAGTTTCATACTATTCAGATATTTGAAACAGTATACATGTTTCATAGGTCATAAGTATATATCCAAGACCTACTAAGAAAATAGTCTGTAGTAAAGCAGGCATTACTTATATATTTGTGACTTTTCTATGTATATCGAAAAGGTCATTTTATGAGTGTCAAGAAGTTTGTTGTGGAGAAACCTTAATCCCTATAACACATGTCTGTGAGGAAAAGAAAGTCAAAGTGTGTGAATGCAATGTGGAATCCTTTTTATTGATATTGTTACTTTAATAAGTATATCATATGTTGAGTCAGGTAGTTGTGGCCCATGGCTTTAATTTCAGTATTCATGATGAAGAGGAAGGTGGGTCACAAAATTTTGTGATCAGCCTGGTCTACAAAGTGAGTTCCAGGCTATCCAGGTCTACACAGAGACATTATGTTTCAGAAAACCTAGGGAAAAAGAAAGAATATATGTTACGAGCCATGTGAATTTAGAATATGGAAAGAAGAAACATACCTCTCTCTCTTAGGACATTGAGAAGAAATAAAAGATATTCAGTAGTCATCACTTTGAGAATAATTGTTGAGTGTGAAAACAGTTTGAAATTTATCAGTATTCCAACATCATATGAAAAATATCAACAAATACACTGCAGTAAATCCATATGAATGTGTGAATGTTTGCATTTTTACTGGTATATTTGGGCAGTGTATTATGATTTATGCAATGGAAAAATTGATAAATGCAATAAATATGACAAAGGTCTGCGAAGGTCCAATTATTTTCAATTATGTGAGAAATCTCATGTGAACATATGCAGTAAATGTGGGCCATGAAATAAAGGCTCATACTCTGAATCACTGGTATCTTCTTTGAAAGCAAGACAATACCTCATGAGAGAAGCATTATGAAAGTAAATTTCAATATCTTATTCTTGTCTACAATTAGGCCAAATTATAAATTTATTTTATGCATGTACTAAGTTTCTTTATCATGCATGTGGTAAAGTTTTAAATATGCTAATTATCTTTGCAGTAATAAAAGAAGCCATACGGGAGTGAATCCTGTGAATATACACAATGAATGTGTGAATAACTTTTTATGTTACAGACATCTTCAAAGGCTTGAAAAAATTCACACTGGAGAGAAACCATATAGAAGTCTTCAGTATGGTGAAGTCTTTTCATGCCAATGTTTCCTCCAACTCCGTGAAAGAAAACACTCGGTAGAGAAAACCTATGAATGTAGTCAATGTGGTAAAGTGTTTGCAAGACATACTATGCTTAAAAGACATATTAGAATACATAGTGGAGAGAAAACACAAGATTGTAATCAATGTGGTAAAGTCTTTTCACTATGCAATCATCTCAAAAAACATTAAAGAACACATACTGGTGAGAAACGCAAGAATGTAGTGAATGTTGTAAGGCTTTTTCACAACACTGGTGTGTAGTGAGATGGTCCTTCTGTGGCACTGACCACGCCCATTGGGGAGTGGAGCCATGGGCAGGAGTGACCTGTGGAAGGAGTTCAGAGAGAGAGCCTGGAAAAGCTCTCTTGATGGTGTGACTCAGACAGGAGAGAATCGGGTTGAATTTCCTGGTGTTCATCTGTCTAGGTTGTAAGCTATTTCGCCCTGAATAAACATCTATTCAGACTATTTGTTTATCCTGATCCTTATTTTACCGCGATATCTGGTGTCAGAAACGGGATTAGGATTTTCACGGGACCTGAGTGAAACCAAGGTGGCAGACGCTGCTCCCCTCCCCCACATACCCCAACAGGCAGGGTTTAACCAGGTGTACTCACCACAGCTTTGGGACATTTGCCTCTTCCATATGGCAAAGGAGATCTTTGCTGCCAAAGTGGACCTGAAAAGGCACTCACTGCTTCTCATGTTTTTCCCATTTCCGCACGGGACTTTGCATTCGCGCAGAGCCGCTCCGCACCTGCCCTGCTTGCATGCTTTCCTGCCCTGAGTCTTGTGTTCCAGCAATTCTAGAAGTCTCCTTTTAACAAAATTTTGCTTGCCATAGTTTGTTAAGCGCTATTCTATAGTTACCGGAATCAGAAGGATTGTCTGCTGCCGGACAATATTTGGCGGTATACTTCTAGGCAGAACTGGGATCAGACGGGCCTCGGCAGCTAGGCACTATTTGGTGGCACACCTCCAGGCATAACTACCACAAGCTGAAATCTACAACTAAAAGCATCAAAGGTCCAGGACAGCAGAATTACACCTAAGGTAATTGTAACATCCTTTGCAATTTAAGCTAATATAAAATCTGAGATCAATAGTTCTATAACTATGGCAGATAATTTTACAATGCAGAACTTTAGGAATTATTTTACTTCATATGTAGAAGGGATTTTAGAAGAAGAAACTTATGACTGGACCAATATGTACTTTTATTTTGTAATAGCAATGGGTTTCATCATTAACATGATATTCTTAAAGAAATGGTTTGAGATTACAGCAAACCATAAGGAACTTGTACAAACCATAGGAGACTTAAGGACAAGGATTCAAAACATTGAAAATGATAGAATTCAAAGCATAGAAAATAAAGAAAGAAAGGTTCAGAATATTGAAGATGGTGTTGGCGAGCTGACAGGTAGAATTTGTTTCATGTCAGATACTTCAATAACCAGAACAGAAACAATGCAATGCATTAACACACTAGCAGAAACAGCTCGTTCCTGGTCTGAGGAAGCTACTAATAAGTTTAAAAAAACTGGAACATCAGATAGAAAGACTAGATGATAGAATGTCTTCAATGCCAGAGGATAATGGCAAGCAAGCAGATAGATCATTGTTTCTGGAAGGCAGTTCACATGTCATTCAGATAATATATAAGGATGAGAAGATTAAAAACATGGAATCCTTTGTAGTTGGAGAAAGTAAGAAACTGACTGATGCAATGACTTCTCTAGAAAGTTATTTTATTCTAGAAGTTCAGACACTCAAAGAAACAATGGTGAATAGTTTTCAGGCTTTAGAAGACCTTCATTCTGATACATCAGAAGAAGAACTACAGGTAACAGGGCATGAAAAAGACTTAAAAATTTCCACACCATTTAGGGTCAGGGGGATCTTTCCCTGTATCTGTTAATGAAAAACCAGCAACGAAAAAACACCCAAAATGTGTTGTTGCATATCAGTGGGAACCAATATGTATGAAAGATTTAAAAGGTATAAAGGAAGCAGTAGTCTCTTATGGCATGCACTCACCTTATGTGAAGCAATTAGTAGAATCATGGGCAAGGAATAACAAGGTAACTCCTAAGGATTGGGATCAATTGATATCAGCTGTCCTTGAAAACTCTTCTCAATTAGAATGGAGGGTTTATGGAGATAGGAAGCAAAAGCTCTTGAAATTCAGGGCTTAAAGAAAGGTTATAAAGCTCCCCAAGATAAAATTCTTGGTGAGGGTCTCTATGCTGACCCAGAAACCCAAGCTGACTATGATGAACATATCTTGTCTCAATGCAGTACAGCAGCTTTGAATGCTTGGGATAAGGTTCATAAATTAGGAGAGATGATAGAACCCTATACCAAGATAAGGCAAGGACCTAGAGAAGGCTTTAGTGTCTTTCTAGAAAGATTATCTAGGGCAGTACAATTAGAGGTAGCAGACATAGATGCTAGGGGAATACTCATAGAATCTTTAGCTTATGAGAATTTGAATCCTCAATGCAAACAGGTGCTTTGTCCTTTAAAAATGCGATCAGCACCCTTGGATGAATGGGTCCTATATACAGGCATCATTGAGTATAATGACAATAAGACTGAAGCATGGGTAGGAGAAGCCATATCTAAAGGTCACAGACGACATCAAGATAACAGAGTTCCTTACTATGGTGACTTCGAAGCTTGGGTAGAAGAAGCCATCTCCAAAGGTTTGAAGAGATATCAACATGTCAGATGTTATAACTGTAGTAAGATAGGACATCCAAAAAGAAATTGAAGGCAAAGCTTCCCTATAAATAACACTCCCAGGAATGAATCAAACAGAAGGCGTCAGCCTTCTGGGTTATGTAGAAGGTGTGGCAAAGGCAGACACTGGAAAAATGAGTGTAGATCGACAAGAGACAAGCAAGGAAACCCTTTACCATTGGGAAACTCCTTGGGGGGGCCTCTCGAAGGCCCCCACATCACAGGTGGTCCAAACATTCCCAGTCACAGTAGAAGACAATGTCCCACAGGACAATTAGAAAATTCTGTGCCTATTATAAAAACTCATACTGCTCTGGATGACAAACTAGTGAGGGAAGTTGAATCGAACATGACAGAAGGAAATAAAAAGCGTATATTTTGGCAAACCGCTATAAATAGTCATAGGCCTAGATTGATAGTTAAGATGAATAATAGACTGTTTGAAGGTCTCCTGGACACAGGGGTGGATGTAACTATCATATCTAATAAATCTTGGCCTCAAAGATGGCCCCTGCATGAGGTAAATGTTTAATTCTTAGGGATTGGAACCCTGTCTCAGGTAAAACAAAGCACGAGATGGATTGAATGTATAGGACCAGAAGGACAGAGAGGAAGGTTGAGACCATATGTGGCTGATGTAGGGATAAATTTTTGGGGTCGTGATCTATTACAGCAATGGAATACACAGATTAACATTCCTCCAGTATTAGATAGGAACCATAAACGACCTCGTGATTGTGGAAAAAATAGTATGAAGTACTATAGAAGACATATACCAAATATCCAGACGGTACAAAAACAGAATACAAGTGCTGAACAAACAGAAGAACCAAAAGCCCTACCTTTAAAATGTCTAACAGAGGAACCTGTCTGGGTAGGACAATGGCCTATGACCTCTGAGAAGTTAGAAGCTTTAGAAAGCCTGGTTCAGGAACAGCTAAATGCTGGATATATTGAGGAATCAACCAGCCCTTGGAATTCTCCTGTATTTGTGATCAAAAAGAAATCTGATAAATGGAGAATGCTTACACACCTGAGAGCCATCAATAAAGTTATCTAGCCAATGGGCTCTCTACAGCCGGGAATGCCCTTGCATTCTTTGCTACCCAAAGAATGGCCTATTATAGTTATTGATTTAAAGGATTGCTTCTTCACTATACCTTTACGAGAGCAAGATAAAGAGAAATTTGCCTTCACGGTACCCAATTACAATAATTCTCAACCAGTTAAGAGATATCAATGGAAGGTTTTGCCACAGGGAATGCTAAATAGCCCCACCCTGTGCCAATATTTTGTACAAAATCCATTATAAATAATTCGTAAACAGTTTCCACAATCCATAATCTATCATTACATGGATGATATATTGTTAGCTGACTCTAAAGGAGAAATATTAGAAAAATTGATTGAGAAAGTAAAGGAAGTTGTACCCCGCTGGGGATTACAAATTGCACCTGAAAAAATACAAAAGGGAGAGTCTATCAACTAATTAGGATACAAAATATGACTACAAAAAATTAGACCACAAAAAGTACAGATCAGAAGAGATCGCTACCAGACTCTTAATGATCTTCAAAAATTACTAGGAGAGATTTCTCAACTGCAAACCATTATTGGAGTAGAAGGGCATGATTTGAAAACCCTGAAAATGGCCATAAAAGGAGACAAGGACTTGAATAGTCCACGAATACTATCAGCTGAAGCTGAGAAGGAATTAGAATGGGTAGAAAAGAGGATACTAGATTCACATGTGGACCGTGTGGATCCAAACCTAGACTGTCTTCTGGTTATATTACCATCTAGATTATATCCTTCAGGGATTTTGATGCAGAGAGAAGATATCATATTAGAATGGATAGTCCTAACACATGCACAGAATAAAAAACTAAAAACATATATAGAAAAGATCTCTGACTTGATTATAAAGGGTAAATTAAGACTTCGTCAGCTAATTGGAAGGGCCCCAGCAGAAATTATAGTACCTTTAACTAATGAGGAAATTTCCTCCTTATGGAAAGATAACGAATATTGGCAGAGAGCTTGCAGTAACTTTTTGGGAACAATTAGCAACAACTATCCCAAAACTGAGAGAATCAAATTCATAAAAAAAAAAAAAAAAAAAAAAAAACAAAAACGATTTGCATCCTTCCACGCATTGTAAGAAAAACACCTATTTCTGGAGTTCATACATTCTACACTGATGCAAACAAATCAGGTAAGGCGGGATATAAATCAGGAAAAATTAGCAAAGTGGTTCAAAGCCCTTACAATTCTATACAAAAGGCAGAATTGTATGCCATTCTCATGGTACTTATGGAATTTGAAGAACCCCTCAATATAGTTACTGACTCTCAATACGCAGAGAGAGTCGTTTTACACATTGAGACTGCAGAATTTATTCCTGACGATTCAGAATTAACTTCGATGTTTATACAGTTACAAGATACTAGCAGAAGGAGGACTCATCCTATATATATAACACACATCAGATCCCATACGTGTCTGCCAGGTCCTCTAGCACAAGGGAATGATGAAATTGATCGTTTATTGATAGGAAGTGTGCTAGAAGCCTCAGAGTTTCATAAGAAACACCACGTGAACAGCAAAGGTTTAAAAAAGGATTTTTCTATCACTTGGCAACAAACCAAGGAAATAGTAAGGAAATGCTCTACTTGCTCATTCTATAACCAAACTCCTTTACCACCAGGCAGTAACCCTAAAGGTATAAATAGGAATGAAATATAGAAAATGGATATGTTTCATTTTGCAGAATTTGGAAAACTAAAATATGTACATAACACTATAGATACATTTTCAGGGTTTTAATGGGCTACTTCTCTGAGCTCTGAAAAGGCTGATTCTGTTATCACACACCTCTTAGAGGTAATGGCCATTACGGGCATACCTGCACAAATAAAAACTGACAATATTCCAGCATATGTCTCCAGCAAATTGAAACATTTTTTGAGTATTACAAGATAAAGCACATAACTGGTATACCACACAATCCTACAGGACAAGCGGTGGTTGAGAGATCCAATCATACGTTAAAAGAAATGCTACATAAACAGGCAGGAGTAACCAAAACACACAAACACAGATTACATAATGCTTTATTAACATTAAACTTTCTTAATGCTGATGAAAAAGGAAAAACAGCTACAGAAAGACACTGGACAAGAGAAAAAACTTCTGAACTAAATCAGCCAGTGTACGTCAAGGATGTACTGACCTCAGAATGGAAAGCAGGATATATGTTACGTTGGGGTAGGGGTTTTGCATTTGTATCTACAGGAGAAGAAAAACTATGGATACCATCTAAGTTAATCAAGATCAAAGTTGAACAAGAGAAACAACTTAATGAAGAGTAATGACAAGTCATCCAACAAATTAGGTCCCATGAGGTGTGCAGAGGCCTCTCAAAGGTAGGGGAAGTGTTCTGTTCTTGTTCTTAAAGGAAAATAGAGAAAACCTACCATCAAACAGCCAAAAAACACTGAACATGTAGGTGCCTACAGAAGAGAAGACAGCTCTTCAGAAACAATCACTTAAGGAAGCAGAATCTGATATCTGGTAAAAAAAAAAATTAATTGTAGTAAACTATTTCTATTCAGAAATCTATTTCTCTCTACTATCTAGTATTCCTGAAGTTCCAAGTTATGTAAACCAATGCTGGCTTTGGAGTTGGATTTGGCTTTACTTCTCTAAATTCAAGCATGTTGTTAAGATTAAATTCATGGTTTCTGCCTTAAATCAAGAAGCCAATTGGTGTAAGGCAGAAGAAAACAAAATCTGGGGACTAATTTCTTACATGCAATTTTCTCTCTGAAATCGTAATTTTCTCACATACTTTTAATGTTTATTGTTTTCTTTCCCTAATGCAAACCTTAAAACTTGAAACTTTTACTTTAATATTGATGTGTAACTTTTCCACAAGGAATAATAACGATTCCTAACAGCAGTCTTTGAACTCTCCAGAAAGAAGATGGGGCCCCACATCATCATTTCCACTTGATTCAACCTGATGCATCTGAACTACAAACATCACCCTAAAACCGGTTTGAGACTGTTTTGCTCGAGACAACTCATGACTAGCTAGCTGTAATGGTGCACCTTTTTATTACACCCTGGCCAGAGTTTCAAATAGAACTACAGTCAACAATTTTCTGCCACACAGTGACTAGCTACATATGTCACAGCCAGTTCTGTTGAGAAATTTGGTTGCTACAAATTTTCTTCCTACAGGATCCATTGGAGCAATCATCGTCCCATTTCAGCAGGGAGTAACCTTAAGATAACGACGCCCCATTTCCCTACCCTTGGAATTTCGGGATAATAATCATCGTCTTTGGGTTGGTTTTAGTCACTTAGGGTTGGGTATGGAAGGTGATGCTTACACTCGGGTTTATCTTTTAGACAGGAATAGGGAATGTTTGGGAAAGGTATGGTTTACATGGGATATAGGTAGATTAGCCTATTTTCTTGACAATTTGAGTAAGAATGAGATAGTATTTTACAGCTTACAATGTTACGTATTCTTATGTGCTAAGGTATGTAAAATTAAGTTTATATTTTGTTATATTGTGTTAAATCTTTCCACTTACAATGTTTTATGCACATTATTTTTACCATATTCTATGTATGTATACTTTTATTGTATTCAAGACATTTTGTATATTGATACAATTTGGGATATTTATCATGCTGCCCTTTATAGTTCTACCTCTTGTCTTGACATTTCTACTCTACCTCTATTTTAAGGATTTATTTGTATGTATATTTAAATAGTTATATTGTTTAAGTATTTGTTCCTGCTTTACTCAGGGAAGTTTTAATCAGTCATTTAGCTAAATTGCTGAGTATTACAGATTATCTTCACTCATGTTTTCTGTACCTATGAGATTAGTCAGATATAGATGCTTAATCTTCAAGCACTTCATAGACATGCAGAACATGTCATATAAATGTTTTAATATTAGTACTCCATTGACATGAGACACTGTTGCTCCTGACAGCACCGTGCACTTTCCAGAAAATATGTTGGACACTGTTGTTGCTCCTGCTGGAGTTCATTCTCACCTCAGATAATGGCCTGTTGGTCAAAGAATTGCCCCCACCTTGACCACTGATTTGGACATGCAGTCCTATGTGCTTGCAGGAGACAAATATAGAAGACTGCTTGACCTTGCAAAGTCAGGGTAAGACAGCCATTCTACCTCCCTGCTGTTGTTGTGGTCTGTCAAGTTCTCTTGGCCTTAGCAAAAACTGGGTGTACCAACGATGCTGTGAGATCTAGGGTGACTGTTCAGGTGGCTTGCTGTTTCTCTCCTAGCTGCACCTTTTGGAAGTTGTTCATCTGCACTTCCTGTCTACTATAGTATTGTTATTTTCCTTCTCAGGTCTTTATGAGGTTGAACATTAAACTATCACAACTATTATTCTCTCTTCCTAGTTAGATATATTAGGTACTAGACTTACATTTTCCAGCTTAGGACAACTCTATTGTAAACTCCATTATGCATTCACCCTAGGACTAGATATGTAGGTCATTTTGTTCTCGCTTTTCCTTTTCAACTTAGAGCACACTTGTTATTCACTGTTTTGTATATAGTTTTGTATTAAGCCTAATCCTTTTATTTAGACTAAAATGGGAGTTATAGTGAGATAGTCCTTCTTTGGCACTGACCACGCCCATTGGGGGGTGGAGCCATGGGTGGAAATGACCTGTGGAAGGAAGACAGAGGGAAAGCCAGGAAAAGCTCTCTTGCTGGCGTGACTCCGACAGGAGAGGATCGGGTTGAATTTCCTGGTGTTCATCTGTCTAGGTTGTAAGTTATTTCTCCCTGAATAAACATCTATTCAGACTATTTGTTTATCCTGATCCTTATTAAACCGCGATACAGGAGTTTCTCCTTTGACATGATTTGCAGCCAAACTACTACAGAGCGATTTAGGGATACAGAAAGAGATAATTGTTACATGGCTTAACATTGTTTTTAGGTCAACTGCATTTGCTCTTTACCTGGTTGTCACAGGCACTTAAAATCAGGAAAGAGAAGCAGGATCTAGATGACAAACAAGATAGTATCTTTTTCCCCTCCTAGAAAGCTGGATGATGGCTCTAAGAATGAAGGAGTTTTATCCATGAAATGCAGAGCAAGTGCTTTGAAAATGCATAGTAATGAAAACAGTAGACTTCCTAGAAGGTTTAATATTTGGAGAGAAATGAAACTAGGAAATTTGTATTTGTGAGCAATATTGTTAGTCAACACATGTTCAGTAGCAGGTTAAAATCAAAAGAAAGCAAAAACTAACTGCATTATTCGAGGTTTTCTGCATGAACAAGGATGGTAGGATGAATCTCTCCATATATGTAATACATGGATTTATTATAATGTCTCATAGGCTGTGGTTCAGCCTATGGCTGCCTAACAATGGGCATCTGAAGACTGTAGCAGTTGTATAGTTCATCATGGTGCATGTCTCAACTGGTAATCATTATACTCTTAAAGTCCAAAGAAGAAAGCTCTAAAGCTAGTAAAGTAATAAACTTGGTAGCCATAGCTAGGGCAAGCAGCAACAGAAGGAGAGCCTCCTCCTTCAATACCCTTTATACATACAGAATACCACCAGATGGTACAACTCATATTAAGGTGTATCTGATTCTTCCTTATGTGTTTTGTTTTATTATTGTATTTAATTTTTGAATACAGACAGCCTCCTTAGTTCCGATATTAAACATGTGCACTGCCACCAAGAAGTTAAAGATGGATCTCATCATCTAATTCCATATAAAGCTTCCCTGAGTGGCTTTGACAGTTCTGGAAGACATTCTGCCTGTCTGTCCTGTCTGAAATCCTATATGGACAGCCATTCTAACTTGTCATGGGTACACAGAGCTCAAATAACAACTGTTGTCCCAAAGATATTATTTTTCCTACCATAGGTTGTCTGGGCATTTTTGGTGAATATATCCTATCTAAAAGCAATATATTTGGGCACATAGAGGCTTATACACCCTTCAGGCAGGGAATATGTGCTAGTATGCAGTTCCTTAAGGCAGATAATATGTGCAGTTATGGAGTGTCTTTAGTATTAGGGGAACAATTCCTATTTGCTCTTTATACATATTAATAGAACACCTCTGCCATTGCCCCACCATTGGTTGACTAAAGTTTGACATATGAATTAAATGGAACATTCAGTATTTGTAGTGAGATAATTACCTTGTCCCTGCCTGCAGCGTAGACCACCCCCATTGGGGGTGGAGACAGTGCTGGATGTGACCCTGGGGAACTAATTTTGAGGAGGATACTGGGAGAGCTCTCTTGACTGCAACACAGGAACAGCTTCCTGGGACCTGGAACCTGCTGGAGTTCATCTGTCTATGTTGTAAGTTATTTTTCCCTGAATAAACAACTATTCAGCCTATTTTTTTTCTCCTGATCCTTACTGAACATCAATATCTGGTGTCAGAAGAATTCGGATTTTTACCGGACCTGGTTTTCACCAAGGCACCAAGGTGCTCGCTTCCCACACCATCCCAGAATGGGCAGGGTTCCTTGCCTAACCAGGTGGCCATACCACAGCTTGAGTGACATTTGCCTCTGCCCTACAACTTTACCCCCCACCTCAGCCCTGAGAAAGCTCGTACTGCTTCTCATCTTTTGCCAATCCCCCACTTTGCATTTGCAGCTGTGGCACACATGGCGCCTGTCCAGCTGGTGTGTTTCCTGCGGCCCAAACGTGCCAGTAAGAGGCAACACCTGTTAGTCCTGGGGTCCCCAAAATTTGCTCAAGGCTCCTTTCACTCATTCATTTAACAAAATTTTGCTTGCCTTAGTTTGTTAAGAGCTATTCTTCAGGGACCAACATCAGAAGGATTGTCTGCTGCCGGATGCGATTTGGTGGGAAACCTACAGGCATTACCACCACAAGCTGAGTTCAACAACTAAACCTGTCAAAGTTGAAGGACAGCAGAATTACACCTAAGGTAAATACAATATTCTTCGCAATTTAAGACGATAAAATGTATGGATCAATTGTTCCAAACCTAGGGTGGATAATCTTATGATGCAAGACTTTAGAAATTCCTTTACTTCATATGTAGACGGTATTTTAACAGAAGAAAATCATGGCTTAACCAATATATGCATTATTTTGTAAAGGCAATGGGTATCAACCTGATGAGAAAAAGAATATTAGAGATGCAAATAGAGAGCTGGCATCTAGAATACAAAACATGGAACATAAAAATGACCAACTAGAAAACAGAATTTGTTCTATGTCAAATGCTTCAATAACCAAAACAGAAACAGTGCACTGCATTAACATGCTGTCACAAACAGCTAATTCCTGATTGAAAGAAGCTGCTAATAAGGTTAAACAACTGGAACATCCAACGGATAGAGTAGCAGAATCCGTACCATGTCTGAGGATAATGGGAAGCTATCAGATAGAACATTGTTTCTGGAAGGCAGTTTACATGCCATTCAGATAATATCTAAGAATGAAAATATTAAAAATATGGAATCATTTGTAGTTGGAGAAAGCAAGAGACATACTGATTCAATGAAGTCTCTAGAAAGTTTTGTGGTTCAAGATGAGATACTCAAAGAAAGAATGCTGAGTAGATTTCAGTCATTAGAAGACTGCTGACTATTGAACCCTGCCAAGTCAGGGTAAGACAGCCTTTTTACCTCCTTGCTTTTGTTGTGGTCTGTCAGGTACTTTAGGCCTTAGCAAACCTAGTTATACCAACCTTGAGGTGAGACCTTGACTATCCAGATGGCTGTTTCTGTCATTGCTTCACCTTTTGAAGTTGGCCACACACACTTCCTGCCTACCCTGGTATTGTTATTTTACTTCTCAGATCTTTGATGAGGTTCAATATTAATTTATCACAAGTATTATTCTCTTTTCCTAGTCAGATATATTTCTTAGTAGACTTGAGCTTTCCATCTTTGGACAATACTATTGTAATCCCTGTTTTGACTTCATCCTAGTACTAGATAGTTAGGTCTTAAGTTTATATGTCCTCCATTTTCCTTTTCTTAGAGCACACTTGTTATTCACTGTTTTGTATATAGTTTTTGTATCAAGCCTAAATCTTTTCTTTAGACTAAAATGGGGATTTTGGTGAGATATTCACTTTTTTTGCACCTGTGGCATGACTATTCCAATTGGGATGGAGCCAGAGCAGGAGTAAGGGGGAGCTAAGATTGAAGAGGGAGCTCAAAGAGCTCTATTGCTTGCAGCACGTGGACAGGAGTACATCCGGAGGCATCCTTGGGACGAGCAACTGCTAGTATTCCTATTTCTATATTACAAGTTATTTCTCCCTGAATAAACATTGATTCAGCCTATTTGTTTCTTCTTATCCATATTAAGCATCAATAAAGGAGAGCTGGTGTACCCCACATAAGCAGAAAAATGAGCCAAGAGTTAAGAGTGCAGAGCGTGCAGAGACGCTCAGGGAAAGTCATCACAGTAAGAAGGTACATTCAGGATAAAACCTCTGAGTAAGAGTCATTGATAAGTGGAAAAATGAAAAATAGAAAAGGAGAGAGTTGTCTATGTTAAGGATGTCTGAGAAAATCAGGGGAAGAGAATAAAGGTAATGTAAAACGATGTAGAGGTTCGAAGAAAATTCATAATAAGGTTGGGGGAAGATGTAAACTGCTGTGGGCTCTCATATCTACAAATATAAATTTAAATTTAGTAATATGCATTAAAATGTTGACCATACCAGGTTAAATGCTTAAAAGTTCCATTTATCTTTCTAAAGACAATTATATGTATTTGTTGTAAAGTTCTAGAGTTTGCCTCCAATATGGCAAGACCCACGATTTGGGCCAAATATTGTTCTTGCCTGGACTGTTTGGATTTATGCTGTATGAACTGGACATGAAGGACCCACAGGAAAGTGACTGCTGATACAAGATGGGCATTGCTAGATGGTTGCTTCTTCATGGAATAGTCTGCTAGACAGTCTGAAGTATGTGGAGAAAAGGTTCTGACAAACTGCCAACACAGGTAGGACATTTTTATATTTCTTGCTTTGCTGAGAAGTCTGCCAGACACAAATTATGTCCAGTAGGGTGAAGATGGAACATTACAGAAGAACATCAGATCTTACCAGGCGAGTTGTCCCTTTCAATTCTAGAGTTTCTATATTATGCTCCTGTGTTCTTTGAAGTAGTTGCAGACTGATAGTTAAGGTTATAGTATTCCTTTGTTTGGATTAAAGACACATATAGGAATTTATACTTACAAAGATAGGATAGATCATAGAATATTTCCTTTAAATCTTACAAATGTTAATGGACTGTATTATTGAAGCATTGCATCAGAAACTCTGGGTTACAATTTTCCTTTCCACTCACCAGGACTTTTAAGTGCACAGGGAGGCTTTGCTCTTCTGCTCCTGCCCACACAGTAGAACTAATACAGTATTCTTGTTCCTCCCTGGATTCTTTGATCTCACATTTCACCTCAATCAAATAGACCAGCCCTCCAGATATGAGAGAGTTTCCATTTTGTTGTACTTTCCAATTGATTTTCTCACTGCTTTCAATTAGTCACTCAATCTCTCCTGCTCTAAAAAGCTTACACCTTTGGAGGTGCGCCTCCAATTCCTTTCCACAACTACTCTCTGGAATATACTCCCAGACACTTCTATGAAGCTCTACCTGTGTGATTCCTGTTATAAACCTAAGTTTTATTACAAGAATAGATCTAAAACAATAATGGTTTCAAATTTTTATGGGTCTAATGCTAACAGCCCTCAGATCAAAATTTATCTCTGATCTCGGGTCTTTAAATTCAGATGATGAGACAAACTGTAGTCGTTTTTATGTAGATGATATTAATATACTGCTTTTTGGCTAAAGCTTTAAAAATTCAAACTTATTTAAATGATACAATTAGTAACACTAGAAATTACCATAAATTTAACAGTCACCCATATCATAATGGGTATAAAGACATAACGGTGCTTTATTTTTGATATTACAAAAAGACATTACAGGATGTGTAATTGTTTTTAAAAACAGATTTAAATGTTCAAATTTATAAGGTTACAGGATATTGGTGATTTTATTATATTTTTAATGTCTGTACTTAAATCAAAGGTCTAAAATTGAAGTTGAGATGCTCATTTTTTATGATACAAAAGGCAATGCATTTTTTTTGTTAAATTAGGCAAGCATAAGCTATTTAGATAAATTGCATCAAATAGATGGTTCATGTTTCCCTAAAAGGATTTTCAAATTAAATTCAGTATTTTTAAAGGTAAACCTGACAATACAAAGTTCTAATTTTATAAAAGCTGTTTAATCTGTTATAAAATGTGAAGAAACACAAGTTAGTAGCCATCCTTATCGATTAACTCTTGGTTATAATCAAACTAAGTATTAATGATTAATAACATGGATAAACCTCACTCTGTCACCTATACATGTTCTAAATAATTAAGGTTAAAACAAGTAACTGAAACAAAGTTGTCTATTTAGATATACCTAGACAGACTTCTTATAGTACAGAGATCTGTAGAGTAAAGCATTAAATGTTAACTGTAATAATATCAGACGTAGAATCACAGATCCTAACAATGACCCTAGGACTCTAAAGAAGATTATGGGGCAGCATGGATTGTTATGACACTGACCAGGGTGGAAGATGCTCAAATACAATGTCTGTTGACAGGTTAAACCCAGCTTAGACTTTTTAGAGGCTGCAGGGAACTGAAAAATTGCTTGCACCAACTTGGCCTAGATAAAATAAGGTCAGAAATTTCCATGTCCCTCTTCCACAGAGAAAAGACAAACAAACAACAACAAAAAAAACATAACTCTCTCACATTATGTAATTTGTGAAGAACTTCTGCCCTCAATGCCATAGAAAATTGGTTATGGCTAGGAGTATATCGACTGGTCCTTGTCTTTTTTTTTTTCTTTTTTAGTAGATTGGACAGGTAATTAAATATATCCTTCGATCTGAAAGTATTGTTGGCTGGGATAACCATAGCTTTGTCAACTTGTCAGTATTAGGCAGCCTTAATATGGCTCCTAAATAAGGATTTAAAAATATAAAGACATAAAGGTCATTTTTGATCATTAATTTATTAATTATGCATACACTTTTCAGCCTGCATGTATGTCTCAAAGGCATAAGTACATGCCTGCTGTTTTACAGATACCCAATATCTACTTTTTCTACAATATGGATTTCAGCACAGATTGGTAATTATAATATATCTAAAACTTTTATGTCCTTTTATATAACAGAGTTCATATAGGCTTCAGAGGAACAAATGTCATAAAGCTTGGATCCACTTCTTACAAGGCAAAAGGACTGCAGATAAGTACAGCTGTTCTGAGGATGGAATTTTCTCCCTGGTCTAGCTGTCCTTCTTGATCACTAAAGGTAAGGAACAAAGAGTTCCAATTAAATATATACGTTTTAACTTCTGTTCCCACTTTGAACATGCCTCAGGCGAATTGTGCTTCTGGCAGAGGAGAATCAGTTGCTGACTAAAGCCTGCTCCTCAATATTGCTCTCCCTGGACTTATGATGAACCAGTACAGCCGATGTGAATCTTCAACAGGGTTTAAAAATGAATGCCTATGATAAATGTTCAATTTCCTGCATCCCCCTTCCTTTTTTTGGTATTGTCTAGCATTTTAGCGTACTTGTAGCTCAGAAAACACTGCAAAAGTAAGCAGGAAGTAATAGAGGCATATCCATGACACAATAGTGTTTTGATTTTCAAATAGCTGTCACCTGGAGTTCTATAGCCTATAAAGCCTCCTTGAGCAGCTTGTTACTATTATGCTTACTGATTTCCTCAGCCTCCAAGAAAGTGATTCCTGACTGAAAAAGCAAAAGATTTTTATTGCTAAAAATCAAACCAGCTGTGATGTCACTCTATCGGAAAACTAAGGTAGTGGCCTAAAATAGTGAAGGGGTTTTAACAGGATAAACAGACAGGGAGGCTTGAGACCATTTGTCTCAGTTCACAAGGATTCCAAAATACAGGCAGTACATAGAGTACAAATTTAATTTACAAGGTCATCATGGATCTAAGTTAATAGTGTCTGTCATTTGTGTATGCAAGATTGATGAGCACACATGAAAGGTAGGAGGATTTTCTTTGTTTTTATTTCTCCTGAGAACAGGATGTGGGCTCTGTACTCTGTAGTCAGGCATTTATCTACTGGCAGAAATTCTTGTTCTTTTTATTTTTTCATTCTCGCAATAAGCCCTAATTTTATACCTTTTGGTTATTAATTTTTCCACCATATTCCCTCTTTGCTATGGACATTAGAGGCCAATTTTTTTGGCCTCCAATAGGTAAAAGACTTCTGGTGTTTTTTGGCGTAAACATTAGTCATCTTGTCCCCTATATATAGGAGTTATGTTTTGATATATCGTCTCAACAAGGGAAAAGGTGAAATGTATTCTTTCTTGTACTACTTCCTCCTTACTTTGGCAGTGTTTCTTGGGCGTGAAAATGGTAAAATGCTAGACAAAAATAAATAATAAAATAAAATAAAATAAAAGAAGGGGGGATTCAGGAAATGGAACATTTATCAGAGGCATTAGTTTTTAGACCCTGTTTAAGATTCACACCAGCTATGACACTAAGTCCAAAGCAGTATTTAGGAGCAGGATGTAGTCAGTAACTGAAGCTCATCTGCTAGAAGCACACATTTGCTAAGGCATGTTATAACTTAGGAACATAAGTTAAAACACACACATATGTATATATATTTGGAACTCTGTATTGATCAAGATGGACAGCAAGACCAGGGACAAAATTCCATCCTCAGGAAAGATGTACATTTCTGCAGTCCTTTTGACTGGTAAGAAGTGTATACAAGCTTTACGACATTTGTTCCTCTGATGCCTTTATAAACTGTGTTGTAAAAAAGAACATAAATGTTTTAGATATATTATCATCACCAATGTGTACCAAAATCTATATTTTGAAAAAGTAGAAATTGGGTATCTGTAAAAAAGCAGGAATGTACTTATGCATTTGAGTCCTAGCAAAAAATACAGGTTTGGGTTAGAAGCTTATACATATTTCTTCTGTCAAGAGAGATCCATGTATAGATTGGTGAGAGGTATCTTAGGCCTACTGAAAATGTTTCTCATCCCTCCATGAGGACCTAAGTGAAAGCTTTGCTTTATCAGGAAACTCATACATCATTGGTTTACTTTTTAAAATCTGGTGTCCTATTGCGACTCTGTTAGAACTATTCTTTTCTGTAGAAGAAAACTGCCACTATATGATATAATAAATATTAAGTTGCTTGTGACCCTGTAATAGCATTCTGAGCAGCTTGTTATAGGGCAGTTCTATGATTAGTGTAAGGGACTAGATGCTGTTGTAAAACAGGAGGTGCTTCTTCATAATGGTTTGGAGTCAAAGTTCTGGAAAATCATGGTGAACAAATATGTATCTAGAATTCAAAATTCAAACAGGATTGGTGAGCATACACTTATGTTTGTGTGTTTTAGAGGAAGTACTACCTCAGTTAAATTCTACTTTATGAGACATAATATCTTCAAAACATTTGTAAATTCTTTGTGTTACACATTCTACTGCTGTAAATCACTGCTCAATAGTGAAGTGCTACCCTTACATGAGATGCCTTTTTACAATCTGCAGAAAATTAACAATAAATGTATCTTACACTTAAAATTAAAATGCAAATTGCTGGACTTCTAAAAGGTACTTAACTAAAAGGCCTCTGGAAGTTTGTTGCCATGATTTCAGTGGATACACCTGAAGTATGTAGAAGTTGACTTAAAAGAGGTTTCCATACACACCTCCCTGCTCCCAGTGCTCAAAGCAGATACAGCCCACAGAGTAGTTATTTGGAGGGCTGCATGAGAACTCAGGAGACAGGTAGTCTGGCTATTTTTTCCCAGCCAGATTCAGGGAATACCCACCACACTGGTTCCATCACCTCACCATATCCCACTACCCATGGGGACAGCAGCCCCTCACTCACCATGCTGTTGTTTTCCAGTTTTCCCTTCCTCAATGCACAGCACACAAAATTACTGGCTCCAGTTTCTCTTCAAATCCAGACCAAAAGGGCCCTGAACTATTTTTGACAGGCAGGTCACAAAAGGGCCTGATTGGCTAGTAAGGCCTGAGTGATAAAATCACCTGCCAGGTGGTTGCAGAGTGCTTAAGGACAAATTGCAATGGTTACTGTTTGCCTTCTACCCCAGACAAAGTCTTTTCTACATCAGCAGTGATGTGCATTTTTATAGCAATTGTCCTATAGCTGACCCGTGTTATCTCTCTGTGGTATACAGGCAATTTCCTTTCTTCCTCGTAGACACAGTGTGGCTAGCTAACTATACTTACTTAAATGGATTGAGTGATTCTAGGTGAACAAGTTGGAAGGTTGCTCCAAATATTCATTAACTACCACACAGAGATTTGGGGATACAAAAAAAAGTGTTATTTGTTATTTGGTTTAACACTGAGTTTAGTTAATCTAAATTTACTTTTACCTGTTTGTCACAGGAAGTTGAGACAATCAGAACAGAAAAGCAGGGAGCAGATCTCAAAAAAAAAAAAAAAAAAAGATAAATGATCTTTCTCATGGCAGAATGCCAGATGATGGATCCATAGATGTAGAATTTTATCCCTGAAACTCAGAGCAAACACTTGGCAAAGACATAATAATGAGGAAAGTAGTCTTAAAAGAAAATTGAATATGTACAGAAGAATTGAACTAGAAAGTATGTATTTGTGAGCACTATTGTTAGCCAATATATATTCAGTGAGCCGATAAAGAACCAAAACAAAACAAAAACCAACTGCATTAATCAAGATTCTCTGCATGAAAATGAATGTAGGATGAATCTCACCATATGTGTAGAAAGTGTATTTAATCTCATAAGCTGTGATGTAGTTAGTCCAACAAAAGTTAACTACCAGTGGGAATCTGAAGAGTACAGAATTTTTTTTAGTTTATCAGTATGGATGTATCAGCTGGTCATTATACATCAAAATTCCAAAATGTAGGTTCTAATGTTAGTAAAATAATTAACTTGTACCCAAACCTAGGGTAAGCAGCCAAAGAGGGAAAGCTTCCTCCTTCAATACCATGTATACATGTAGGCTACCACCAGAATGTTGATCTGATTTTTCCTTTATGTGTTTTGTTTTCAAAACAGGGTTTATCTGTGCAGGACTTAAACTCGTTCTGTGGATTTGGCTGGCCTCAACCTAAGCAGAATCAGGCAGCCTCCTGTGTCCTGGGAAAAACATTTGCACTGCCATCAAGCAGTTAAAGGTAGATCTCATCATCTGTTTGTATTCAAGGCTTCTGTATTTCATTGGCAGCCATGGAATATATTCTGCCAGTCTGAAGTTTCTCAACCCCTAAATGGGAAACCGTTCCAACTTGTCATGAGTTCAAAGTGCTCCAATAACTCCTATTATCCTTAAGATATTATCTTTCCTGCTACAGGTCACCTGTGACTTGATGATGAATGTCTCCCACGTAAATAACAATGATTTGGGAGTAGATAGGTTAACCACCCTGAAGGAATAAATGCAGCAATGGGGTGCCTGAAGGCACATGGTATGTTCAATTATGGAGTGCCTTTAGCATTAATGGAAGCAATTTCTGTTTTCCCTTTATACATATTAATGAATGTCCCCTTCCATTGCCGCACCTTTGTTTGACTACTTAAGTGTGGTGTATGAATAAAATGGAGCTTTCAGTATTGACTGAATCTGCCTGCCTGACATTATATTATGTCTCTGTCTTCCTTTCATCAATGATAGCTAGTCTTCCACTTGTCCACATTCACGGACTAAGAAATGGACGTGGGACTGAGCTGTTGTTTCTGATTACAGTCCTACAAACTCCTTGATATTTGTTTGGAGATAATAAGTGAACTTTGTGGCATCCACTTTTGGTCTACCACCAGGGCAAATGTAGACTCATAAATTTCTCATTTTCCAGGTAGTCACATTGTAAAAAAAGTATTGATTCTTTTAAATGAAAATGTCTCTATGAAAAAAACTTTGACTTCTTATATGACCACATTATAGCAGAAACAGGAACCAAGTATATGGGAGTGTTTTACAGATGGAAAAAAAATCCATATTTACCTTGTTATTTATTTTGCATTCTAAGTCTATTAAGACCCTTTCTATAGATTATTTACTGTTTTCTTTTTTCATAAGTACTCAAACTGAATTAATATGTTTTAAATGTTCATTCATCTTACTTTTGTATTTTTTCTCTTCTTTTTAAGTATAGTATTACTGTGACATCCTGTCTTAAATACAACTCACATTATAGATTATTCCTAGGACATGAGAGATATCTGTCCACCTTGAATCCAGAGTGCTGGCATTGTAGTTTGGCTTGTCATCAGAGAAGTTAGTTCATTAGCTTGGCTCACTTATGATGAATGACTGAGCCTGTTTGTTAGTGTAGCCAGACAACAGGCTCTGGTCCTAACTTCAGTAACACAAGATGATATCCATTAAGTGCATGTTTTCTGCCTCAAAGTCCATTGTCTTCCAAATATGGGAAATATTATTTTTCCTCATCATTTAGTGTGTTAAAACTCACCAAATGCCTTGGAAGGGTTCTGTATATTACTGCTAATTGTGACAGCCAGGTTCACAGAGATAAGAGGTTTTTTTATACAGTTAAGTGTAATTCTTCATGTTACTTATCCCACCATTCTAATGTCTCACAAAGCAATCTTGAAGCCGTAAAGCCAGTCATAGTGGCAGATGCCTTTAGTAATGGTTCTTCGAGAGTGGAGGTAGGAATTATAGGATTCACAGTCACCCAAGATGAAAGTGGTCCCTGGGGTATGGTTTCCATACCATAGTCAAACTTACTCTGTGAATGCTAGAGGACAGTGTCCATAAACTTTCCCAAAGCTCTGGGTCTTCAGGGCCATGACACCAGCAAATATTAGCTAAGCTATTCACCCTACCTTACTTCCTATTCTTACTTTTAATAAATTCTGCTAAAATAGAATCAAAGTTATTTTACAAATCCATATCTGTTCCCTCTCCCTCATGTATGCACCAATCCAAAAGTCATTTGGGGCAGGGACAAGGACCAACCACATGTGTCTAAGCTGAGTGAGTATCTGTCCATAGGGAATGGGCTCCTGAAGTCTTTCATACATCAGGGATACATCCTGATTCCACTGCCAGAGGTCCCTTACACTTACTAGGCCTTTTAAATGAGATGCACTTTTAAGGGTGTTAAGTCAGTCATATTATGTTTTCCCAACTATCAGACTGTGGTTCATGAGCTCCACACTGTTTTACTTAGGTGAGTCTGAGGGTATCTCCAACCTGGACTTGACCCCTGTACTTATCACTCCTCCCTCTCTGCAACTAGATTCCAGGAGTTCCACTTTGTGCTTAGCTGAGTATGACTGCTTCTGTTTCAGTCAACTACTAGATGAAGGCTCTAGAATGTCCTATAAGGTATATATCAATCTCATTATAGGGAAGGGCATTTAAGGTAGCCTCTGCACTATTGCTTATATTCTTATTTGGGGTCATCCTTGTAGATCTCTGGACATTTTCCTAGTGCCAGATTTCTCTTCCCACCTATTATATCTCCATCTAGCATGGTATCTCTTTTGTTGCTCTCCTCTATTGTTTCCAAAATTCAGTCTTCTTCATGCCTCTAGTTCTCCTCTCCCATTTACTTTCTCCTAACTCTTCCTCTCCTCACTCAATGCTCCGAATTTTCTCAGGAGACCTTTTCCCTTTCCACGACTCTGGGGACACAATGGCAGGCCTTTCAAGGGTGAAGTCTGAAGTGAGGTGAATCCAGGGGAGGGCCCCTCCCCCCTTGACACCCTGAGGGCAGTGCTTGGACAGTGCTACCAAACACTGCCAGGACTCGAACCATCTTCTCTCCAACTGCAGCTCAATGTTTGGGCTGAAGCTTTACACAACCTGCTTTGTGCATCTCTCAAGGAACAGGTGCTGAGGGTCTACAGGATGGCGCCTAATGGAAATCTTGTAAACCACACCTCCTGCTAAAAGCGATCCCACCAACTCCTGAATCCTTCCTCACCATATCACCCCTGGCAAGAAGGAAGAAGCCATACTTAAACCAATATCTGCATACCCATGGAGGCTGGGTTGTTGCGTGGGAACCCTAATGGCTTCTTTATCTATAAAATGTATTTAGAATGTTTGGTAGTCCTGAACCAAACCTGCCCCCAAGTTCTGTGTCTTTTGTGCTCATTTAGTCCTGTAACGCAGGCTTCGGTAGCCAATCAGAGCTTCAAGCATAGCCACCAATCATACGGGAGGCTTCTTCCCCAGCCTTTGGTACAGAGCATGAAACCAGAAGGTGGAGAAGCTTGGGTTGACATCTCTCTTGCACCCATTATCTCTTTTTCCTCTCCCTCTTTCCTCATGCTGTCTTTCTTTCTCTCTGTGTCTTTGTCTGTCTCTCTGACTGTCTGTCTCTCTCTCTCTTTCTTGGGTTGCAGATTATATCAGAAGGGCTGACCAGTTTGTCATTTTTCTTGGGTTTAGATAACTTAGTAAGAACCATGCTCCACAAAAAAAAAAAAAAAAAAAAAAACATTTTGATTATTGAAATTAAAGAAATGTATGATGGCTAAAATCTTCACCAAATTGTTTGCATGATTTTGATTTCCTCTTTCATGAGCTCTCCCTTATCACTTCATATTAAGATGATAGAGAAAGTATAGAGACAGGGTTACAGATATGAACGAGAAAAATTAAGGAACGTTCATTGCCAGGACCTATGTCAGTATTTTGACAAAATTCTGTAGTTCCTGCTACAAGAATAACTCAAAAGGCTAACATTCTTGGGGACAAATGTGAGCAAACACAAATCCATGCACTGGCACTACATAATTGAAATTAAATCCAATCTTTAACCAAACATATTTTACCCTGTGAATACATAATATTGTGAGCACTCATTCCTGTAATCCAGGTACTTAGGTGTTTAAAGTCTTAACAGTTTCCTCCAATATGAATTGCTTTATTTAATAAAAGCAAATGTGTAGAATTGAAATTAGAGAAATCAATCTTCTCAACGAAGCCTATTATGTTGTTAAAGTAATGAGTGAAAGGGCCCCAATTGCAGGGCCTCTGCTAAAGAGGCATCAGCTGGAGATTGCCAGGTACCAGATAGATCTGCCTATCAGTTCAGAAATAGCCAGAGTGTAAGCCCAGTATTTGTAGTCCATTGCCAGGCCTTGGCTAGTGTCATCTACTGGATTTTAGGGCCCTGCCTGAGAATCGCCTGTCTCCAAGGGAACACTGTGAGTTCCTGCAGGGTGGAACCTTGACCACAATTGTAGGGCTTCTGCCAAAGAGGCCTCAGCTGGAGAGTGCCAGACCCAGGCTAGATCTGCCAATCAGCTTAATGAACATCCTGGGTCCCAGCCTTCAAAATCTTTGACATGCCTTGCCAGCCTTCTCCTGGAATCTGAACACTACCTGTGGAGAGACATCCTAGAGAGCTTGGACCACCCAGAGATACAGACATAAAACTTGTGACCCACCAAAACACACTGGGGAAGAAGCTATGGGAAGACGGCAATACAATAAAACACCTAACAACAGAACGACAAGAATAATAGCACCAGAATCTATAGAATCTACCCAAAATAGACTGAAAAACAACAAAGCAGATGAAGTAGAAGAGAATGAATTAAAAATTATTGTCATAATATATATATATATATATATATATATATATATATATATAATGCCTTTTTTCCCAGGAACTCAAATTTACTCAAACATGCTATGGTAGCTAGTGAGTGTGGGAAGTTAAAAGAGCTGTGATCATGTATTGCTGAAAGATGATTCCGTTGACCTATTTCCACTGTTTTCTAAACTGTGTGTGGCACGTAAAGACAGAATAGAATGTGGAATGCAATATTCATAAATTCCATAAGCAAACTAAGGAAAGACTATACTGCCTATAAAAATGGCAAAAATGTTAATAGACCACCTCCATAAACTGACTCATCTGAGCACCAAAAAGATGAAAACTTTGCTAGATAGACAAGAAATTGGAACTTACCTTCCCAATTGGAATTTATTACTGGAACAAGTAACTGCTAACTGTCTGGCCTGTGCCCAGATCAACCAAGGAAAAACCAAACTGAATTCTGGGATCTGGCTTTCTGGCCATAGGCCTGATGTCCATTGAAAAACAGATTTTACTGAAGTCAAATGGGGAATGTATGGTTATAAATATTTACTAGTTTTTACAGACACCTTCTCAGAAGGGATGAAAACATTCCCTACCAAACATGATACTGCAAAAATGGTTACCAAGAAACTCTTGCCTGAGTTTTAACATCGGCATGCTCAGTCCTCCGAAAGACTGAAGCGTCCACAGGTACCTGTGTAAACAATAAATAACCTCTTGCACTTGCATCCAGTGGTCTGGTCTCGTCTCTTGGGGGCAAGGGCCTTCTCCCCTGACAGGCTCCCAACTCTTGGGGTCTCATGAGGGTCTTTCAATACCAACACCCACTTGGTGTGGGGGTAAACCCTAGGGGGTTAATGCCTCTAAAGATATGGTAGATGGATGTCATGCATATTTCAGAAATTCAGAGCTTTGAAATATGTACATTTGTCTGTGGATACTTGTTCAGGTGTGGTACATGCTACGCCTTTAAGCGGAGAAAAAGTCCACAATGTCATTGGACACTGCCTGGAAGGCTGGGCGGCTTGGGGAAAACCGCAACAGCTAAAAACTGATAATGGGCCAGCCTATATGTCTCAGAGATTTACTTCCTTTTGCAAACAAATGGAAGTTCAGCTTGTTCATGGATTACCCTACAATCCTCAAAGGACAAGGGATTGTAAAGTGAGCTCATCGCACCCTAAAAGAATGCTTAATAAAACAAAAAGGGGGAGTAGGCCAAGGCCATACTCCCAAGGAAGGAATATCTTTAGCCCCTTTTACCCTTAATTATTTTTTTAAGTTTGGATGTTGATGGCCATTCCACTGCTGATCGTCATCAGCAGCAAGGAGGGAGCCTAAAAGGCTATGTGAAATGTAAAAGATGTAATCACTGGGTTATGGCATGGTCCTGATCCGGTGTTGGCATGGGTGAGAGGGTCTGTTTGTGTTTTCCCCCAGGATTGCCAAGAACTGTTGTGGGTCCCAGAGAGGATTGTAAGAAAATGCAACAAACATGAAGAGCCTGCTGTTGCTGTTGATCATCATCCTGATTTGGCCACCAGTGCAGATGAAGCTTAGATTTACCTTGTTTACCTTATGAGAGTGAGAATACTAGTATAAATGAAAATAGGAGTTTTGATTTAACAGGAAGCCTATGCTTTTATGTGATATTAGTGATAAGAGTCAGTGCATTATGTTATTTAATCAATCTGCAGCTTGGTTTGATGTTCCCACCACGGGAGGCTCCATTAGGTAGGTCAAAACCTCCTGGGTAAGTGGATGGTGGCCTGCTAAATGTGAGTTTGACAAGCCAGCACCCCATCAGCCTGGTGGGCCCCTCATTGTTCGAGTAAACAAGGAGGTGGATTCCTTCCCTGGACGGGATGTCAATCAAAAGAGGTTGTTTGGGCGAGCAAGGGATATTTTATCTTCTCACCAGGAATTAGTACCAGCTTCAATAAAACCTTTGCTGGGAGAAACTTTACTGATCGGGATCTGCAGCAGGTTGATATTTCCAACCCTTTTGATCTCTGGCTCTTGTGTGGCATTAATGAAAGCTGCACAGATTTGTCTCCTTTCCTTATGAAAAGGGGCGTAGGCCATGGGGTGGCTGAATTTGCTTGGTCTGCCTCTGAGTGTTTTGGTGAGTGATTCAATCCTAAGCCTCCTCAAGCTAGTAGATGGATTCCCATGCCTGTTTTTGCCCCGAGTCCTATGACAGTGTTTAGATGTCAGAGAGATTTTGGCATTACAGCAGCCATAGTGGGCTCTTTTGCAGTTGTGGGTTCAGTCACGGCTGCCGTGGCCATGAGCACATCAGTACAGACAGCCTCTTAATTAAATGAATTGTCCAAGAATGTGGCTATCGCCTTGGATGCTCAGTCCACAATTGGTGATCAGTTAAAAGGAAGTCTTATGATCATGAAACAAAGAATTGATGTGGTGCAGGAGCAATTAGACACTTTGTGGCAGTTGGCACAAATAGGATGTGAATGGAAGATGACAGGGCTATGTGTGACCTCTGTGCCATATCAAAAGTATTCAGTGGCTACCAATATGCCTAACCAGATTTCTCAGTATTTTTAGGCTATTTGATAAGTTAATGCAGGACCTGAGACTTTCCATCATGCATGTGTATTACACCCGGGTCAACATCTCAGCTGCAGAGGGACTATCTACATGGATCACTTAAGCCATGAACCACCTGAAAGAATGGGAGGGAATGGGAGACAAAGCTATACTCTTGCTGCTTATCTCCCTTGTGGGCCTGTGGTGCCTTTGCAGGCTGACACTTGCTCAGAGGCAGCATGAAGCTATGGTTTTCCAGCCATTTATAGCCATTGAGGCAGGGCAGTCCCCCCAGACATGGCTTGCTGTCATGAGTAAGAATTGATCCTTCACTCTCACTCCAAGTTGGCTCTGGATGCAAGCAACTCTGAGAAGGGCAATTATGGTTGCATGTGGGTTGGTGTCTGAGGCCCCACCTCCAGGAAAAAGATACCACAGACGGGTGTGCCACTGACTTGGCTGACTACCAGGATTCAGGGTCCTTACAATGTCCACTAAGTTACTGGAGATCAGAACACTACCCTTGCCTGTTGCATTAATAAAACAAAAATGGGGAACTGTAGAGAGCTTCAAAGTTCCATGCCTTAAAGATGGTGCTGGCTTCTGCCTTCCACCTTCCCAATGGTGAGCGCTCTGTTGTAAACAAGTCCTTATTTGGCTAAACTGTTCAGCTTGCTTGTTTCTTTATAAGAGCAGCCTATCTGCAGGGTCCATGTGGCTCACTGGGGTTGGTCATCACATGGGGATTTAAGCCTGTGTGGGTGTTTCCCTGGGGTCAGAAGAAGAAGCTGTTCAAGGATCCTGAATAAACTGCTTGAAGAAGATCTTGCCTGAGTCATGTGTTCCTTGAAGGGGTAGGTTGGACACGACACTATAGAAACAAACTGAACAAGAAAAACCATATGATTATCTCCCTAGATGCTGAAAAAGCCTTTGACAAAATTCAATCCCCTTTCATGATAAAGGTCTTGGAGAGGTCAGGGATAACAGGAACATACCTAAACATAATAAGAACAATATACAGCAAACCAACAGCCAACATCAAACTGAATGGAGAAAAAACGTAAGCCTCTAAACTCATGAACAAGAGAAGGTGGCCCTCTCTCTCCATATCTCTTCAATATCATACTAGTAGTTCTAGATAATGCTATAAGACAACAAAAGGAGATCAAGGGGATCCAAATTGGAAAGGAGGAAGTTAAACTGTCTCTATTTGCAGAAGATATGCTGGTTTACATAAGCAACCCAATAAAATCTACCAGGGAACTCCCACAGCTGATAAACACCTTCAGCAAACTAGCAGGATACAAGATAAACTCAAAAAAATCAGTAGCCCTATTTTTTTCAGACGACAAAGAGGCAGAGAAAGGAATCAGAGAAACATCACCCTTTACAATAGCCACAAGCAACATAAAGTATCTTGGTGTAACGCTTACCAAACAAGTCAAAGACCTATATAATAAGAACTTTGTGTATCTAAAGAAAAAAAGAAGATACCAGAAGATGGAAAGATCTCCTATGCTCTTCGATAGCTAAGATAAATATAGTAAAATGGCAATCTTGCCAAAAGCAATCTACAGATTCAATGCAATCCCCATTAAAATCCCACCACAATCCTTGATTCACCTTGAAAGGATAATAATCAACTGTACATCGAAAAACAAAAGACTCTGGATAGCCAAAACAACCCTATACAATAAAAGAACTTCAGGAGGCATCAACATCCCTGACTTTAAGATCTACTATAGAGCTATAGTACTGAAAACAGCCTGGTAATTGCATAAAAATAGACAGGTAGACAAATGGAATCAAATATAAAATAGTTATATTAACTCATACACCTATGAACACCTGATTTTCAACAAAACAGCTAAATTATACAATGGAGCAAGGACAGCATCTTCAACAAATGGTGCTGGCACAATTGGATGAGGGTGTGTAGAAGACTGCAGATAGACCCATGTCTGTCACCATGCACAAAACTCAAGTCCAAGTGGATCAAAGACTTCAACATCAATCCAGCCCCAAAAAACCTCTTAGAAGAGAAAGTAAGACGTATTCTAGAAGAAATTGGTATAGGAGACTGCTTCCTGGGGAACAGACACTGAGAGCAACAATTAATAAATGGGACCTCTTCAAACTTAGAAGCTTCTGTAAGGCAAAGGACACAGTCCACCTGACCAAAGGGAAGCCCACAGACAGGGAAAAGATTTTCACCAATCCTATATCTGACAAAGGAGTGATCTCCAAAATATAAAAGAACTCATGAAACCATTCAACAAAACACCAAATAACTATTAAAAAATGGGGTACAGAACTGAAGAAAGAATTCTCAATAGAGGAAATCAAAAAAGCTGAAAGACACTTAATTAAGTGCTCCACATCCTTAGCTATATGGGAAATGTAAATCAAAACAATGTTGAGATACTATCTTACTCCTGCCAGATGGCTAAAATTAGAAATACCAATGATGACTCATGTTGGAAAGGATGTGAAGAAAGGGGAACACTCCTCCACTGCTGGTGGGAGTGCAAACTCATACAGCCATTTTGGAGATCAGTATGGCGGTTCCTCAGGAAAATGGGAATTAGTTTACCACAGGACCCGGTCATCCCCCTCTTAGGCATATACCCAAATGATCCACATCCAGGCAACAAAGACATCTGTTCAACTATGTTCATAGAAGCACTATTTGTAATAGCAAGAACCTGGAAGCAACCTAGATGTCCCTCAAATGAAGAATGGATAATGAAGATGTGGCACAACTACACAATGGAACACTACTCTGCAGAAAAAAAATAGTGGTATCTGGAAATTCGCAGACAAGTGGATGGCACTTGAAGAAACCATCCTGAATGAGGTAACCCAGTCACAAAAAAGAGTACTATAGTATGTACTCACTCATATATGGATTTTAGACCTAGATCAAAGGATCACCGACCTGTAATTCACACCACCAGTGGTGTATTCTAAGAGATACATATAAAGTCCGTCACAGAACATGGAAGGGATAATTCCCCCAGAGCACAGGGGAAGTGGTGGGGGGCAGTGAAGGGAGAGAGAAGTAAGATAAATGAGAGGGAAGAAAGGAAAACACATGCAACCAGGAAGATTTAGCCCAGTTAGGAATAGAAGACAGGAGAGAGACAGAGAGAGAGAGAGAGAACATAAAAGAGGGAGCCAATATTTTTTTGAGGATAAAACTGAACACAAAGAAAGGTCTAGAGAACTACAAGAGTGCAGCCAACTAACAATTTGAGCTTCCATGGAAGGGATACCATAAATGCCCTTCCCGGATAGTGAGATCAACAACTAACTTATCCATGTATCCCTCAACTAATGCCTGTTGGAAACAGGAGCAAACACCCATACATAAACACTGAATCGAACTACAACCCAGATGCAGATGGAGAGGACAGAAACACCAGACTGCAGAAACACATAGAGACAGCTTACCTGAACAGGGAGGAGCTAACGGACCACCAGACTGATAGCTGGGAAGGAAGCATGGGACTCACTCAGGCCCCCCTGAATATGGGTCTCAGGCAGAAGGACTGAGCAGTCTAAAGGATCTCAGACAGTGGAGCCAGGATGTATCCCTGGTGTACAAAAGGACTTTGCGAACACATCCTCCATGGAGGGATATGTGCCTTAACCTAGAGACAGGAGAGAAGCCGTAGTCCCTACTTCACATGACCTGTCAGATCTACATGACCCCAACATGATGGCATTCCCCTACACATTGAATTGGGTTGCGGGGATGAGATGGGAGGGTGGTTAGGATGCATGTGAAAGGGCAGAGAGAGTAAATGGGAGGGAGGGAGGGAAGAAGGAAAGAAAGGAGGGAGACAGAACTGGGATCGACATGTAAAATAATAAATTAAATAATAAAAAAATGCTTTGACTGCGAAATTTAAGTTCAAGGACAAGTTACTGGGGAAAAGGATTTTTATTTTTGTTTCCACAGAAATTGAAAAGCTGTGGATTCCTTCCAGACTAATGTGGTTTGATCAAGCCAGACCACCTGAAACAGAGTAGCAGGTGATCCTAAATTCAAAACAGCTGGACCAAGCAGCCTTACAGACTTCAGCCATGATTTCTGCATCTTCTTAGAATCCCCGATGACAGCGCCCCTTACAAGCAGGAAGCAGTTTTGAAAGAACGACGCCCAAATTCCCAAATATGGTCTAAATGTTTATTTTCATTTAAATGGACTTAGTTATATAAAATTTAAAAAAAAAGAACATCTTGAATGCACCGAACAAACTGGACCTCTCCATGTTCTGCAACTTGCCTTCCATATTCATGAAAAGCATGTTGGTGCTGACTATAAAGACATTTCCATAAAATGCTCCCTGATTGAAATCAATCCTCAGATTCAGCCCAAAATTAGAAGTATTCATATTTTGCACCATGATCTGCATAGCTTCTAGGAATACATGGGACCTCACAAATTTGAATGACTCAATAGGTTTTCAACCATCCTCAGGGAAGCCCCGAGTCACAGACTCTCTGCCTCCAAATACCATCCTCTTAATCTTAGGATAGCATTCCCTTGCTTACCATTCTATGTCTTCCTTGCTCATCCATGCTCTTCATAGTTTTTTATAGCAGTATTCACAGAACAGCAACCAATCCAGTGGAGCCTGTTGTGCTATAAAATCAAGCCTGCAGCATGGCTCCAGGAAGTTTCCTGAAAACCCTTAGGTTAGCCTTTGGGCCCAGATTCCCTGATTGTCTAGTGAGGCTTGGGTGACAAGAGTAATTCCTCAATGGTTAAAGTGTTCTTAAAGACAAAGTAAAAACATGCATTTCTTTTTCTTTTATATTCTTATTTATTTATTTATTCATTTATTTTGGTTTTTCAGGACAGGTTTTGGCTGTATAGATCTTTTTGTCTTGGAACACACTTTGTGGACCAGGCTGGACAATTCAGAATCTTAATTATTATTATTATGATGAGGAGGAGGAGCAGGAGGATGATTATTGTGATTACAACTATAACTATTACTACTACTCATTCCATCATTTTGTAGTAGATTTTTTCTCATTAATTAATTTTTTTTTTTTTACTTTATCGATTTTCCAACACAGGTTTTCAATACTGGCTGATCCTGGAACTCTATCTGTAGATCATGCTGCCCAAAATATTAAAAAAATAAATAAGGAGACTTAGGGCATAATAGGTGTCTGTTCTATAGATTCTTGCAGAGATCAAAAGTATTGTGGGTAGTATTTACCTGGTTGCCACAGGCACCTGAGAAAACCATGAAAAAAATGCAGGAACCATATCACAAACAAGATGATATATTGTCCCTGACAGACACCTGGGTGATATCTCCATTGCATTGTGAGTTTTAATCCTGAAGTTAGTGTCAATTGTTGAGAAATGAATAATAATAAAAAGTGTTGTTTCATGGTAACTTGAATATTCAGAGAGAAAGTGGCTGGGAAGAATGCCTCTATGAGCACTATAGTGAGCCAGCTCAGCTTCCACATTGGGCAGGTGAAATCAGAGCTGAATTATTCAATGTTCTCTACTTGAGCAGGAATGGAAGAATACAGCCCTTGTTTTGTTGAAAGTGGATTATTAGGCTGTCTTGAAAGTGGATTATTAGGCTGTCTCAGAAGCTGAGGGCTTCTCACTTAATATTTGCCTAACAATGGAAATTTGAAAAATTCTGTAGTTGTTTGGTTTATGAATCTAGATGTCTCAGCTGGTCTTCAGCATACACGACTATTTCAAAGAAATACTCTCTAAAGCTATTAAAGGAATAGACTCAGTAGGTTCCATATGGCTTCCACTTTGTGGATCCTGTAAATTATTTCTTCAAGTATGATGGTATTTCGTGGCCCTTTAAAAAATGAAGCTCCATTTTATTCATTCATTTAACTTAAGTCATCAACCAAAGTTAGGGCAATGCCAGAGGATTTCTATTAATATCTATAAATGGCTAATAGGAATTGCTTCCCATAATACTAAACACACTCCATAACTTCAGGCACTGCCTTCAGGCACTGTATAGCTGCACTTACTCCCTGCCTGAAGGGTGTGTGTAAAACTGACTGGGCCCAGACATATTGTTATTTAGATGGGAGACATTCACCATCAAGGCTCAGACATCCTATAGCAGGAAAGATTATGTCTTAAGTACAAGAATGTTATTTGATTTCAACTTTCCTGGTTGAAATGTGGTAATGGAAAGTTAAAAGCACTCTGGTCAAATCTTGCTGAAGGATGATGCCCACCTCCTTTTTCCACTGATGTTTAAATTGTATGGGGCACATGTAAGACAAACCTGAATGTGGAATGCCATATATCTAAATTCCAGAAGCCAAAATTATAGTTTCTCCCTTGTGTGTTCCAAAACATGCCAAAAGTAAGCCTGTTATGCACAAAGGAAAGCAATATTTGTTTCTCTTTTATTTTCTTTTGGTTTGATTTGGTTTTCCAAGGCAGGGTTTCTCTGTAGGATTGGAATTTTCTTTGAAAATCAGCCTGGCCTAGAATTCTCAGTGATCTGTCTGCCTCTACCTCCCAAGTGCTTGGATTAAAGTTTTGCACCACCACAGACCAGTATGGATACTGATATGAAAGCTATCTCATTCTCCTCAGGGAACATATATATAGGTAGGCTCAGAGCACAAAGGCCATTGACCTGGTCAGCACAAGTCACATGGTCCCTCAAAATCCCAATAGCAATGACAGCTAGGCAGAGCTGCTCTTCAAGCTCTGAAGCCTAGACATGCATCATGCTATGTGGCAGTGGTTTACATTGGAGCTCCTACAAGAGAGCCTGCAATTTGGTTTCATATTAACATCTGTCCATTATCCAGATTATTGATTACTCTTGTCTGTGGATGGACACAAAAAAATGGTCAGCCAGGCATTTTGTACATCATCTAAAATTGATTACAGGCTCCACACTGCTAATTTTCACCAATGGAAAACAGGAAATTGCTCGTGTTCCTTCTGTCTCCCACCTCTTTCTGCACAGTGTCTACAGCAAAATTAAAGTTCTTAAATGAACTCAATTCTTTCATATTCCTCTATTTGCAGTCCCCAATACCAGCCACATGGTTTGGTAAACCATCAATAAATGATCTGTATTTGCTTCTCAGTGAACATCCAAAGCCTTATCCTGAAGGATTTGCAGTAGTTTCTTCCCAGCGCAGGGTAGTACAGGCACGATTAAATGTGATCCATGCAATTTTCATTGACCTAACCTTGTGTGCCATGGCCCAGCTCAATATGAACTTGCAAAATTTTGATCACACATATCTAGTCTGTCTTCATTCACCTGACATAAATTCATGCACCCTGAGTATTTAAAGAACACAATCACCTAATATGCATTAGTTAAGATTTTTTTTATTGCTGTGTATATATACAAACAAATTCCACAAGTCTTGTTGTTGTTCTTTGAGAAAGAGTTTCTCTGTGGCTTTGGAGTTTGTCCTGGAACTAGTCTTATATATCAGTCTGGTCTCCAACTAACAGAGATCTGCTTGACTCTGCCTCTTGAGTAGTACTCTCCCAGTCAGGGAACCCAACCCTGGTCTCACCAATGACAGGCAGGGATGAGATATTCACCACTATACTATCCAGGAAAGATCTTATATAGAAGACACATAATTGCAGTCATTCACAGTTTCAGAGGTCCAGTCCATTGTCATAATAAGAGAAAACATGATTGGAAGAAGAATGTGATGCTGCTTTCATCTTGATACACAGGCCAGAGGACGTCATCTTACACACTTGCTCATATCCAGAACATGGAAACCCCGAAAGCCCATCATCAGTGATGCTCTTCTTCCCAAAATGCAAACCAAACTGCAGCAAAGCCTCACCTTATAATAGTACTACTCCCTATAACATCATCGGCACAATCACACTCAAACCATCATGTTTCCTGAAGCAGGGCCTTTTTCATGATGGTAACTTAAGCAGCTGATTACCTACCTTGTTTCCCCTTGTAATACACTCAGAAAAACTATTCATTTTACTCTAGTCTAAAGGCAGAAAACATGCTACTCATGAATTTTTTGTTTTCCTGTAAATGCAATGGATAGTTTACTCCATGACGTAAATGTACAATTTTAAAACTCTAAGGACATAATTTTTCATCTTCTGGTATTTTTAGATCATTTGTGATTTTGGAGTGGGTCATATTTTAAATCAAATTGCAGTGTTACAGATTAATGAGGTCTATTTATTAAATATTTCTGTAAAAATAATTGGTATCCACAAATAAAGTGGTTAAGATACTTGGTCTAAAGCATGTACTGAAGGAATACATTCATTTATTTAAGACGGGATAATCAAGAGAAGCAACAAATTGGGATCAAGGACACCTATGTCATAAATAGTGAGCCTGTCTCAGAAACATAATTCTAAAAAGCTGGAAGAGCAGCTGTTCTATAGTTTGCCTTTCCAATGAGAAATAACTCCATAGATTTAAGAGATAAATAAAGAATATCTTTGTAATGATAGCATGCATCTTTTTTCTGGCTAGTGGGAAAATGGGACATAACCTAAAAGAGATTTGTTGGGGGATTTTGAGACAGGGTTTCCCTGTGCAATAGCCTCTGTTGTAGTGAAACTAGCTATGATCATGACATTTCTTTCAAACTCACAGAAATCTGCCTGCCTGTGTCTCCTGAGTACTGGGGGTAAAGGCAAGCACCACCACAACCTGGATCCTAAAACAGACTTTTGCATTACATAGATACTGCCATTTTTAAATTCTTTCAGGGTCAGATTACAACTGAAACTTTGAAGAATTTAAATAGTAATAAAAAAACAGCAAGTAAGGCCAGGAAGGCAATTAAAGACTTCAACCAAAAAATTTCTACCATAATTATTTAATAGTACATGAGTGACATGAAACAGACTTTCACACTTCACTGACAGGTCTTGGGGTAGAGGTGTATGAAGATGAGGGACAGTGGAAAGGCAAAACAAAGAAAAGATAAAACCTGGGGAAGGGATGTCTTCCTTAAAGTATGTCTTATTCTAAGTAAGCTTCTTATCAGGAATAGCTTCCTGTTCCCTACTTTCAGGGGGAGATGGAAGAAATGGGAGAATTTTAGAAAGTCAGGAGGAGTTATCTTTCAATTTGACCAGCTCATGAGAAGGCTACTCACACATTGAATCATGAGGAGAACACAGTGCATCTAGGGAACTTTACTGTTATGCCCTCAGTTCCTTTGGACCTATAACCACAGCTCCATGTGATGGGAAGAGTAGTGTTCACAAGATATGAAGCAACCCCTCCACCAAAGCTGTGGATTCCAAGAATTACATTCTCTCCTATGCATCTTCATTATGTTAAAAGACAGCATCTATTTAATTCTCAATACCTGGGGGTCTAAGTCTAGGTCCCCAGGCTGATACTGAATCTGCTAAGCTCACTAATGGGTTTGAGAAGGAGCTATGTTCCTTCTTTTTGAGTCAGGACCTAAACAGATGACTTTCTTGCTCAGTCAACCCCTCAACACAACAGTGTTTACCTTTTCAAACACTTCTCCTCTGTGCTCATCTTGCCCATCTGGACGAAATAGGATTTTCTCTAGAAGAAAACTGGACCATCTGGCAGACCAATCCAATAGTTCCCTCTTAAGCAGCTTGAGAATGACTTCTTCTATGATATGAGGATGGGCCTAGAGGCTGTTTGTAAATCAGGAGTTTCTCCTTTGACATGATTTGCAGCCAAACACTTACAGAGACATATACAGAAAACAAATTGAGATAATTTTTACATAGCTTAACATTGAGTTCAGGTGAACTGAATTTGCTCTTTTCCTGGTTGTCACAGGCACTTAAAATCAGGAAAGAGAAGCAGGATCCAGGTGACAAAGAAGATAGTTGCTCTTTCTCCTCCTAGAAAGCTGGATGATGGCTCTAAGAATGTAGGAGTTTTAGCCTTGAAACTCAGAGCAAATGGTTGGAAAATGCATAGTAATGAAAACAGTAGTCTTCCTAAAAAGTTGAAGAGTTGGAGAGGAATGAAACTAGGAAGTTTGTATTTATGAGCAATATTGTTAGTCAACACATGTTCAGTACCACGTTAAAATCAAAAGAAATCAAAAACTATCTGGATTATTTGAGGTTCTCTGCATGAACAGAGATGGTGGGATATATCTCGGCATACATGTAATACATGGATTTATTATAATGTCTCATAGGCTATGGTCCATGTAGTTAAAAAATGGCTGCCTAACAATGGATATCAGAAGACTACAGCAGTTGTTTAATTCACCAGGATGCATGTCTCACGTGGTCATCATTATACTCTTAAAGTCCAAAGAAGAAAGCTCTGAAGCTAGTAAAGTAATAAACTTGCTACACATAGCTAGGGCAAGCAGCTACAGAAGGAAAGCCTCCTCCTTCAATATCCTTTGTACATGCAGGATACCACCAGATGGTGAGACCCATATTAAGGTGAATCTGGTTCTTCCTTATGTGTTTGGTTTTATTATTGTATTTCATTTTTGATTACTGACAGCCTCCGTAGTTCTGATATTAATCATGTGCACTGCCACCAAGTAGTTAAAGATGGATCTCATCATCTAATTCCATATAAAGCTTCCCTGAGTGGCTTTGACAGTTCTGGAAAACATTCTGCCTGCCTGACCCATCTGAAATCCTATATGAGAACCCATTCCAAGTTGTCATGTGTACAGAGAGCTCAAATAACAACTATTGTCCCTAAGATATTATTTATCCCACTATAGGTTGTCTGGGCCTTTTTGGTGAATATCTCCTATCTAAAAGCAATATATTTGGGCCCATACAGGCTTATGCACACCCTTCAGACAGGGAATTCGTGCAAGTATGCTGTTACTTATGGCAGATAATATGTACAGTTATGGAGTGTCTTTAGTATTAGGGGAAGCGATTCCTAATTGCTCTTTCTACATATTAATAGAACAACTCTGCCATTGCCCCACCATTGGTTGACTAAAGTTTGACATATGAATTATATGGAGCATTCAGTATTTGTAGTATGATAATCCCCTTGTCCCTCCCTGTGGCATAGACCATGCCCATTGGGGGGTGGAGCCAGGGCCGGATGTGACCCGGGGGATCTAATTTTGAGGAGGATACTGGGAGAGCTCTCTTGACTGCAGCACAGGAACATCTTCCTGGGACCAGGAACCTGCTGGAGTTCATCTGTCTATGTTGTAAGTTATTTTTCCCTGAATAAACATCTATTCAGCCAATTTTTTTCTCCTGATCCTTATCGAACATCAATATCTGGTTTCAGAAGCAGAATCTGGATTTTTACCGGACCTGGTTTTCACCAAGGCGGCAGACGCTGCTCGCTTCCCACACCCTCCCCGAATGGGCAGAGTTCCTTGCCTAACCAGGTGGCCATACCACAGCTTGAGGGACATTTGCCTCTGTCTTACAACTTTACCCCCACCTCAGCCCTGAGAAAGCTCGCACTGCTTCTCATCTTTTGCCAATTCCCCACTTTGCATTTGCAGCTGTGGTGCACATGGCGCCTGCCCAGCTTGTGTGTTTCCTGCTGCCCAAAGGCGCCAGTAAGAGGCAACACCTGTTAGCCCTGGGGTCCCCAAAATTTACACGAGGCTCCTTTCACTCATTCATTTAACAAAATTTTGCTTGCCTTAGTTTGTTAAGAGCTATTCTTCAGGGACCAACATCAGAAGGATTGTCTGCTGCTGGATGCGATTTGGTGGGAAACTACAGGCATTACCACCACAAGCTGAGTTCAACAACTAAAACTGTCAAAGTTCAAGGACATCAGAATTACACCTAAGGTAAATGCAATATTCTTCACAATTTTAGATGATAAAATATATGGATCAATTTTTCCAAACGTAGGGTGGATAATCTTATGATGCAAGACTTTAGAAATTCCTTCATATATAGAAGGTATTATAACAGAAGAAAATCATGGCTTAACCAATATATACATTATTTTTTTTGTAAAGGCAATGGGTATCAACCTGATGAGAAAATGATTCAGAATATTAGATATGCAAATAGAGAGCTGACATCTAGAATACAAAACATGGAACATAAAAATGACCCACTAGAAAACCGAATTTGTTCTGTGTCAAATGCTTCAATAACCAAAACAGAAACAGTGCACTGCATTAACATGATGTCACAAACAGCTAATTCCTAGGTGAACGGAGGTGCTAATAATCTTCAAAAACTGGAACATTCCATGGAAAGACTAGCAGAATCCATTCCATGTCTGAGGATAATGGAAAGCTATCAGATAGAACGTTGTTTCTGGAAGGCAGTTTACATGCCATTCAGATAATATCTAAGAATGAGAATATTAAAAATATGGAATCATTTGTAGGTGGAGAAACAAAAGACATACTGATTCAATGAAGTCTCTAGAAAGTTTTGTGATTGAAGATCAGATAATCAAAGAAAGAATGCTGAGTAGATTTCAGTCCAGGTAGCTGTTTCTCTCCTTTCTGCACCTTTTGAAGTTGGTCACCCACACTTCCTGCCTACCCTAGTATTGCTATTTTAATTCTCAGGTCTTTGATGAGGTTCAATATTAAATTATCACAATTATTATTCTCTCTTCCTAGTCAGCTATATTTCTTAGTAGACTTAAGCTTTTCAGCTTTGGACAACACTCTTGTAATCCCTGTTTTGACTTCATCCTAGTACTAGATATTTAGGCCTTAAGTTTATATGTCCTCGCTTTTCCTTTTCTTAGATCACACTTGTTATTCACTGTTTTGTATATAGTTTTTGTATCAAATCTAAATATTTTCTTTAGACTAAAATGGGGATTTTGGTGAGATATTCACTTTTTTTGCACCTGTGGCATAGACCATGCCATTTGGGGTGGAGACAGAACAGGAGTAACCTGGGGGAACTAAGTTTGAAGTGGGGCTCAAAGTGCTCTATTGCTTGCAGCACAGGGAGAGGAGTACATCTGGAGGCATCCGTGGGACCAGGAACTGCTAGTAGTCCTATTTCTATATTGCAAGTTATTTCTCCCTGAAGAAACATCGATTCAGCCTATTGTTTCTCCTTATCCATATTAAGCATCAATAAAGGAAAGCTGGTGTACCCCACATAAGCAGAAAAATGAGCCAAGAGTTAAGAGTGCAGAGGGTACAGAGACGCTCAGGGGAAGACATCACAGTAAGAAGGTACACTCAGGATTTAAATAAATAAATAAGATGTTCACTTCAGCCACATGATATTAATATACTGCTTTTTGGCTAAAGCTTTAAAAATTCAAACTAGTTAAAAGGATACAATTAGTAACACTAGAAATTACCATAAATTTAACAGTCACCCATGTCATAATGGGTTTAAAGACATAAACTAAATGGTGCTTTATTTTTGATATTACAAAAAGACATTGCAGGATGTGTAATTTTTTTAAAAAACAGATTTAAATGTTCAAATTTATAAGGTTACAGGATATTGGTGCTTTTATTATATTGTTAATGTCTGTACTTACATCAAAGGTCTAAAATGGAAGGTCACAGCCATAAGCTCTATACACTAACCAAAAGTTGAGATGCTCATTTTTTATGATACAAAAGGCAATGCATTTTTGTTTTGTTAAATTAGGCAAGCATAAGCTATTTAGATAAATTGAGTCAGATAGATGGTTCATGTTTCCCTAAAAGTAGTTTCAAATTAAAATCAGTATTTTTTAAAGGTAAACCTGACAATACAAAGTTCTAATTTTATAAAAGCTGTTTAATCTGTTATAAAATGTGAAGAAACACAAGTTAGTAGCCATCCTTATCAATTAACTCTTGGTTATAATCAAACTAAGTATTAATGATTAATAACAGGGATAAACCTCACTCTGTCACCTATACTTCGTTCTGAATAATTAAGGTTAAAACAAGTAACTGAAACAAAGTTGTCTATTTAGATATACCTAGAAAGACTTCTAATAGTACAGAGATCTGTAGAATAAGGCATTTAAATGTTAACTAAAAAGCTGTAATAATATCAGACATAGAATCATAGATCCTAACAATGACCCTAGGACTCTAAAGAAGATCATGGGGCAGCATGGATTGTTATGACACTGACCAGGGAGCAAGATGCTCAAATACAATGTCTGTTGACAGGTTAATCACAGCTTAGACTTTTTAGAGGCTGCAGGGAACTGAAAAATTGCTTTCACCACCTTGGCCTAGATAAAATAAAGTCAGAAATTTCCATGTCCCTCTTCCACAGAGAAAAGACAAACAAACAACAACAAAAAACACAACTCTCTCACATTATGTAATTTGTGAAGAACTTCTGCCCTCAATGCCATAGAAAATTGGTTATGGCTAGGAGTATATCGACTGGTCCCTGTCTTTTTTTTTATTTATTTTTTTTTTAGTAGATTGGACAGTTAATTAAATATAACCTTCGATCTGAAAGTATTGTTGGCTGGGCTAAACATAACTTTGTCAGCTTGTCTGTATTAGGCAGCCTTAATATGGCTCCTAAATAAGGATTTAAAAATATAAAGACATAAAAGTCATTTTTGACCTCTTATTTATTAATTATGCATGTACTTTTCAGCCTGCATATATGTCTCAAAGGCATAAGTACATGCCTGCTGTTTTACAGATACCCAATATCTACTTTTTCTACAATATGGATTTCAGCACAGATTGGTAATGATAATATATCTAAAACTTTTATGTCCTTTTATATAACACAGTTCATATAGGCTTCAGAGGAAAAAATGTCATAAAGCTTGGATCCACTTCTTACAGGGCAAAAGGACTTCATATAAGTACAGCTATTCTGAGGATGGAATTTTCTCCCTTGTCTAGCTGTCCTTCTTGATCACTAAAGGTAAGGAGCAAAGAGTTCCAATTAAATATATATGTTTTAACTTCTGTTCCCACTTTGAACATGTCTCAGCTGATTTGTGCTTCTGGCAGAGGAGAATCAGTTGCTGACTAAAGCCTGCTCCTCAATATTGTTCTCCCTGGACTCAGGGTGAACTAGTACAGCCGATGTGAATCTTCAACAGGGTCTACAAACCAATGCCTATGATAAATGTTCGATTTCCTGAATCCCCCTTCCTTTTGTTGTTATTGTCTAGCATTTTAGCCTACTTGCAGCTAAGAAAACAATGGAAAAGTAAGCAGGAAGTAACAACGGCCTATCCATGGCACAATGGTGTTTTGATTTTCAAATAGCTGTCACCTGGAGTTCTACAGCCTAAAAAGCCTCCTTGAGCAGCTTGTTGCTGTTATGTCTACCGGTTTCCTCAACCTCCAAGGAAATGTCTCCTGACTGAAAAAGCAAAAGGTTTTTATTGCTATAAATCCAACCAGCTGGGACCTCATTTTAGCGGAAAAGTAAGGTAGTGGCCTAACATAGTGAAGTGTTTTTAACAGGATAAACAGACAGGGAGGCTTGAGACCATTAGTCTCAGTGACAAGGTTTCCAAAATACAGGCAGTTCATAAAGTACAAATTTAATTTACAAGGTCATCCTGGATCTAAGTTAATAGTATTTGTCATTTGTTTATGCAGGATTGATAAGCACACCTGAAAGGTTGGGGGACTTTCTTTGTTTTTACTTTTTCACCTGAGAACAGGATGTGGGCTCTGTACTCTGTAATCAGGGATTTATCTACTGGCAGAAATTCTTGTTCTCTTTATTCTTGCAATAAGCCCTAATTTTATACCTTTTGGTTATTAATTTTTCCATCACATTCCCTCTTTGCCATGAACATTAGAGGCCCAATTTTTGCACCTCCAATAGGGAAAAGACTTCTGGTGTTTTTTGGTGTACAGATTAGTCACCTAGCCCACTATGGATAGGAGTTATCTTTTGATATATCATCTCAACAAGGGAAAATGTGAAATGTATTCTTTCTTTTAACACTTCCTGCTTACTTTGGTGGTGTTTCTTGGACGTGAGAAGGGTAAAATGCTAGACCAAAATAAATAAATAAATAAATAAATAAATAAATGAATAAATAAATAAATATATAAATAAAATAAAAGAAGGGGGGATTCAGGAAATGGAACATTTATCAGAGGCATTAGTTTATAGACCCTGTAAAAGATTCACACCAGCTATGACACTAAGTCGAGAGCAGTATTTAGGAGCAAGATGTAGTCAGTAACTGATGCTCATCTGCTAGATGCACAAATTTGCTAAGTCATGTTATAACTTGGGAACATAAGTTAAAATATGTGTGTGTGTGTGTGTGTGTGTGTGTGTGTGTGTGTGTGTGTGTGTGTATGTGTTTGGAACTCTGTATTGATCAAGAAGGACATCAAGACCAGGGAGAAAATTTCATCCTCAGGAAAGTTGTACTTGTCCACAGTCCTTTTGACTGGATCCGAGCTTTATGACATTTGTTCCTCTGAAGCCTATATAAACTGTGTTGTATAAAAGGACATAAATATTTTAGATATATTATCATCACAAATCTGTACCAAAATCTATATTTTGAAAAAGTAGATATTGGGTATCTGTAAAACAGCAGGAATGTACTTATGCCTTTGAGTCCTAGGAAAACCTACAGATTTGGGTTAGAAGCTTGTACATTTTTCTTCTGTCAAGAGAGATCCACGTAAAGATTGATCAGACATACCTGAGGCCTGATGAAAAGTCCTTCACATTTATACTTAAATGACAACCAAAATAAATCATAAAACCTTGAGCTTTTGACTAAACCGCCGGGAGTCACTGCTCAATACCTTAAGAGAACTTAATTAAATGGTAAGCTCTGAATTTTTATATTGTAAATTATTTTTCTATCTTTAAGACTTATATGTCTTGGGCTAGAGAGATGGATCAGAGATTAAGAGTACTGTCTGCTCTACTAGAGTTCCAGAGTTCAATTCACAGCACCTATATTATGTCTCACAAACATCTATATTGAGATCTGTTACCCTCTTTGGGCATGCAGACATGTATGCAGGCAGAACACTGTGTGCATAATTAATAAATAATTGTTCAAAAAAAGTTATATGTCTTCATATTTTTAGATCCTTTTTTAGGAACCATATTAAGGCTGCCTTTACTGCCAAGGTCACAAAGTATTGGTTAGCCAAGCCATCAATAGTATCAGAGACCTTTGAAGGATAAATTTTATGTAACTTTTTAATCTAATTAAAAAAATGACAGGGACCTTTCCTTATATTACTAGCCATAATCAATTGTCTATGGCATTGAGGGGGGAAATTTTTCACCAAGTGCATAATGTGAGAGGTTTTTTTTGTTTGTTTGTTTTGTTTTGTTTTGTTTTTTCCTCTGTGGAACTGTGACTTGGAAATGTCTAACCTTATTTTGTCTAGGCACAGATGGTGCAGATAATTTTCCAGTACCCTAGAGCCTCTATACAGTCTGAGCTGGGTCCTATCTGTCAGCAGGCATTGTATTTGAACAATCAGCATTAAAATGTACATGAGAAAATTAGGATTTCAGAGAGAAAATTTTATAACTAACCCCATTTAAATGAAAACAAACATTTATAAACAGCCTTTATAAAACTAGAACTTTGCATTGTCAGTTTTAGCTTTAAAAATACTGATTTTATTTTGAAACTCCTTTTAGGGAAACATAAAACTGCTGTGTGACTCAGTTTATCTACATAACTTATGCTTCCAAATTTAGCAAAAACAAAGATGGATTCCCTTCTGTATCATAAAAAATGAGCATCTCAACTTTTGGTTAGTATATACACTGTATGGCTGTGATCTTAAATTTTAGCCCTTTGATTTAACTACAAACCTTAACAATGTAATAGAAGCACAAATAAATTGTAACTTTCTGAATTTAAATATTTAAAAACTGTCTTATAAACCAGTGAAACATCCTGTAACTTGTTTTTGTAATATCAAATTTAAGCACACTTTATGTCTTTAAACCCATTATGACCTGAGTGACTGTTAAATTTATGTTAATTTCCAGTGTTACTAATTGTAACAGTTTAACTGGTTTCAGTTTTTAACGGCATTAGACATAAAACAGTATTAATGTCATCTACATTAAAAGGACATCTGATTTTCTGATAATCTGAATTTAATGACCAGTGCTCAGAGATAAATTTTGAGATGAGGCCTGTTATCATTGGACAGCAAAAATGTTTAAACCATTTTTGTTTTAGCTCTACTCTTGCAATAAACAGGTTTGTAACAGGAAACACGAATAGAACTTTTTGACAAGTACATATATTTTTCTTGAGAGAAATAAATGGAAATTTTAAACAGTTAATCTTGTATGGTCGAAATTTTTAACTCATATTACTAATCTTGAATTTATATTTGTAGATATCAGAGCCCACAGCAGTTTACATCTTCCTCTGACCTATTTACTACTTTTTTTTGAACCTCTGTATCTTTTAACATGACCTGTAGTCTCTTTCTCTTATTTTCTCAGACATCCCTAGTGTAGATAAATCTCTCCTTTTCTGTTTTTCTGTTTTCTTATCACTGAATCTTACTCAGAGTTGCATGCCTGAAGTGAAATCTTCTTTATTTATTTAATTCCTGACTCTACCTTCTTGCTATGGTGCTTTCCCCTGAACCTCTCTGCACCCTCTGCTCTCTTAACTGTTGGCTTCTTTTACAGATTATGTGGGGTACACCAGCTCTCCTTTTATATTATCTTTCATTATTATAATTTTATTTTTATCTCCTTTGTACTCTTCTGCATCTGGCCAATCCTTTTTCCTGTTCTACCTTTTATTGCCTAGAGAAGTCGGATCATACTTGTAACACCTGAAGTTCCTTCTGATGTTCTCTGTGCTAATTTGATGAGTTGCGTTGACCTATAAATCTCCAGGCCCATTTGAATTGTTTACTGGACCACTGTTATCTTATTTTGTTTTCTTTGCTTCAGACTGATTGTACCAACTCTGCACATAGCCGTCACATCTATTTACCATATATTTTGTTAGTTGTATTTTTTTAGTTGACATAAAAACCTTTACTATATTTTTTCTCCCCAAAACCGCCTTATCCTCCACCTCACCCCCCCACCCCGTACCTGCATGCTTCTGTGTGGTCCCTCCAGTCACAGTCACTGCCACCTGAGGAGAGGAGGGAAGGGCCAGGGGAAGCTTCAGTCATTCACCCCCATATATCAGAATTCCTCTTCTTTCTGAATGCCCACCAGCTGATCCAATGCACCTAGGCCTTCAGCAACACAGCATGGCTCCTGGATGATCATGGCTTAGGACTTCTGTATCAGCAGGGGCTGGGTGCTGTTTAACCTGGTTTTCTGCATTACCACCAGCCTGGAAGTTCCTTGCCTGGGAATTTTTGTTTGTTTGTTTGTTTGTTTTTTACATGTCCATCCCAGTTCCCTCTCCACACCTCCCTCCATCCCTCCCACTTACACTCTCTGCTCCCTCACATGCAACTGACCACCCTGCCCTCCCATCCCCCCACCAAATTTCCACATGTAGGGCAATGCCATCCAGGTGGTGTCATGTAGATCTGTCATGTCATTTGATGTAGGGACTAGGACTTTTCTCCTGTATCTAGGTTAAGGCAGTATTCCTCCATGGTGAATGTCTCTGCAAGGTTCTTTTTTGTACCATGAATACATTCTAGTTCCACTGTCTGAGGTCCCTAGGACTTCTCAGTCCTTCTGGCTGAGACCCATATTCAGGGAAGCCTGTGTCAGTCCCATGCTGGATTGCCAGCTTTCAGCCTGGGGACCCGTTAGCTCCTCCTTCTTCAGGTCAGCTGTCTCTATGTTTCTGCCACTTGGTCTTATCTGCTCCAACTGCATCTGTATTCTAGTTTGACTCAGTGTTTAGGTATGGGTGTTGCCTCCTCTTTCCAACAGGTACTAGATGAGGGCTCCATGAGGGTGGATAAATTAGTTGCTGATCTCACTATCCGGAAAGGGCATTTATGGTAGCCTTTCTATGTTTGCTCAATTTGCTAGTTGGCAACAGACTTGTAGGTCTCTAGACCTTTCTTTAGGTTCAGTTTTACCTTCAAAACAATAATGTATCACTCTTTTTGTTCTCTCTCTGTCTCTCTTTCTCACTCACACTGAGTCTCTCTCTCTTCTGTCTTCTATTCTTACCCTGAGTCAATCTTTCTAGTCATACATTCTTTCCTGTCCTCCCCTACATTTTTTCCTAGTTCTCTCCCTATTCACCCCCCACCCCCATGTGCTCTGGGGGACTTGTCCCTTCCACCTTCTGTGAGGGACTTTATATGAATCTCTCAGAATACACCTTGTATCCTAGTTCCTCTAGTGGTGTGAATTATAGGCTAGAGATCATTTGATGTAGGTGTAAAATTCAATTGTGAGTGAGTACATACTATGTTCCTCCTTTTGTGACTGGGTTACCCAATTCAGGATGGTTTCTTCAAGTGCCAACCACTTGCCTGCGAATTTCAAGATGCCATTATTTTATTCTGCAGAGTAGTATGCCATTGTGTAGATGTGCCATATCTTCTTTATCCATTCTTCAACTGAAGGCCATCTGGTTGCTTCCATGTTCTTGCTATTACAAAGAATGCTACTATGAACATAGTTGAGCAGATGTCTTTATTGCATGGGTGTGAGTCATTTGGATATATGCCTAAGAGGGGGTTTGCTGGGTCCTGTGGTAACCTAATTCCCATTTTCCTGATGAACCACCATACTGATCTCCAAAATGGCTGTACGAGTTTGCACTCCCACCAGCAGTGGAGGAGTGTTCCCCTTTCTTCCCATTCTTAACAGCAGTTGTCATTGGTGTTTCTAATTTTAGCCCTTCTGGCTAAAATTCTCTATTGAGAATTCTTTCTTCAGTTCTGTACCCCATTTTTAATAGGGTTATTTGGTGTTTTGTTGACTAGTTTCTTGAGTTCTTTGTATATATTGGAGATCTCTCCTTTTTCTGATGTAGCATTGGTGAAAATCTTTTCCCTATCTGTGGGATGCCTTTTGGTCTTGTCCACTGTCCTTTGCCTTAAAGAAGCTTCTAACTTTGAAGAGATCCCATTCATTAATTGTTGATCTCAGTATCTGTGCTCCTGGAGTTATGTTCTGGAAGTGGTCTCATATACCAATTTCTTCAAGGGTACCTCCTACTTTCTTTTCTAAGATGTTCAGTTTGGGTGGATTGAAGTTGAGGTCTTTGATCTATTTGGATTTGAGTTTTGTGCTTGGGGATAGATATGGGTTTATCTGCGGTCTTTTACACACCCTCATCCAATTGAGCCAGCACCATTTGTTGAAGATGCTTTCCTTGTCCCATTGTATTCTTTTAGCCATTTTGTTTAATGTCAGGTGTTCATAGGTGTGTGGGTTTGTATCCGGATTTTCAGTTAGATTACATTGGTCTACCTTTCTTTTTTGTGCTAATTCCAGGCTGTTTTCAGGCATAAAGCTCTATAGTACAGCTTAAAGACAGGGATGGTGATGCCTCCTGAAGTTCTTTTATTTTACAGGGCTGTTTTGGCTATCTCGGGTCTTTTGATTTTCCAAATAATGTGGATTATTATCCTTTCAAGGTCTGTGAAGATTTGAGGTAGGATTTCAGTAGGCATTGCATTGAATCTCTAGATTGGTTTTCACAAGATTGTCATTTTTATTATATTTATCCTACCTATCCAATAACCTGGAAGATCTTTCCATTTTCTGGTATATTCTTTAATTTCTTTGTTTAGAGCCACAACCTTCTTACTATATAGGTCGTTCACTTGTTTGGTAAGCGTTACCTCAAGATACTTTATGTTGCCTGTGGCTTTTGTAAAGCGTGATATTTCTCTGATTTCTTTCTCTGTCTCTTTGTCGTCTGAATAAAGTATGGCTACTGAATTTTTTGAGTTTATCTTTTATCCTGCTTATTTGCGGCAGTTGTTAATCACCTGCTCTCTTTCTTAACTCACTCCGTTCTCCTGAAAACAAGGTGGCTGGCTAGTTTCACGGGGCACTACACAATCACATGATGTGATTATTCCATGTTGTAACTACTGGGGAGAGATTTCAGCACAGAAAAAGAGTTGTCGGATCTGTAGTTTCCCACTGAGGTCAGATGAAATGAAATCACTTAATTCATGGTTGTTACTGGGGCTGCAGAGAAGTAGGAAAAAAATAAAGAAACAAAAAGAAAACAGGAATAAGATCTGAAACAACAAATTAAGTCTTTCTCCCATCTCAAGCCTGGATGATGGCTCCACTGATTTAGAAACCTGAACACAGTCCTGTTAAAGAAGAAAGAAGATTGAATAACACAGCGATTTTCTCACCTGTATCCCGAGGAAGCTGTGCTGGGTCATCACAATGCTTGTAGAAGTAATCTTCCCAGACCAATTCTCTTAAAGTATTCAAATTACCATGAAGACAACACTTTTTATTATTATTCTTTTGTCAATAATTTCAGGAATAAAACTCCCAAAAGCATTAGAGCTGTCACCCAAGCATCTAACAGGAAAAAGATATATCGTCTTCTTTGTGATATTGCTCCTTCCCTTTCATGGTTTTCTGAAGTGTCTGTGACTACTAGATAAAATGTACACCCAGGTTCCCTGACCTTAGCAAGAAGCCACAGAACAAACTTCTTCTGGGCCATATGCCCTAAAATCTCTCAAGATTTTAATAATCTGGGCACCCTTCCCTCTATTGAATAAGTTAATCATTCCAGTCTGCATTGTGTAATTGTATCTGCAACATCTGCACATTGTGTGGAAGAGAAGAGGATGATCTCACACACTGTTGGAAGACAATGGGGTTGTCTGTTTTAGACAGGAGTAAGTGACATTGAGATTTGTGTCCCTACAGGTGTCTTGAGTAGAAGCCAGAGCCAAGAAACCCTGTGATGTGTCTTTAAGCACACTCTAACCCTTGGGGAAGTGCTCTTGTTGTTCAAGCTTAACCAGCCAGTCAGCAAAACCAGGCCAACCAGCCAGTCACAGGCATTGCAGAACACTTCCTATAACCACACTGTAGGCTGTTACTCTTGCTTCGGGCTTCATTTTAAGTGGAACAACTGCCAGTGTATTGATTTCTGTTCTGCTAGTGGTACTGTAGTACATTGTGAGTGGACCATGGATGAGCAAAGAAGCCACAACATGGTGAGTGAGGGGATGTTATCCTCAGATGGGCAGGATGGGATGGGGAAGCCTGGGAGTTGGTGTGGTAGGCCCTACAGGTTGCTTGTTGGGAAACTTTGGCCACATTCAGTGTTCTGTAAGGTACCATATGGTCCTAGCAACTCCCCATACCTGGGTGTTGGGGTATGAATATTTCACACAGTGGAAAGCATTTGATTTCCATCAGAGAGCTTTGTGTAGAAAGACATTGATAGTCAGCACCAGAGTTCTTTTGGTGCACAGGATGGCAAGTAGCCAAACCTGGAGAGTCCTAATTTCTCCTGTGTCTTCTACAACTTCTGCAGTACACATTTAATGCTTAGGTACAAGATTTATGTTTAGTTATTTGTGTGTATCTTGTAAAAGATATTCTTTATTTCTGTACATACTTATATTTATTTGTTTTTGATTTTTTGATATAGCTTTTTTCTTTGATTTTTACATATTTATTATTTTTTTCTTTTTTTTTTTCAATCAAGACCAACGAATATTTTATAATGTTTATTCTATACAGGAAAATATCAAATGAAGAGAACTTGATATCCCACTAGAGGAAATCAAATCAGAACCAAATCCATAGTGTACCCATGGCATTTCTGGAACTCAGTATATAGACCAGGCTGGTCTTGAACTGAGAGATCAAACTGCCTCTGCATTCCAATAGCTAGGATTGTTTGACACTATCTCCTGGCTTGCCTCATAATTGTAGCTAGTTTTTTTTTTTAATTTTATATAATAAAGTCCATTTAAATGAAAACAAACATTTATAGACAATATTTGGGAATGTGTGCATTGTTCTTTCCAAACTACTTCCTGCTGGTAAGGGGCACTGTCATGGGGGATTCGAAGAAGATTCAGAAATCCTGACTATAGTCAGTAAGGCTGCTTTGTCTAGCTGTTTTGAATGTAGGATCACCTTGTACTCTGTTTCTGGCGGTCTGGCTTGATCAAGCCACATTAGTCTGGAAGGAATACACATCTTTTCATTTTCTGTGGAAACAAAAATAGAAATCCTTTTCCCAAGTAACTTGTCTTTCAACTTAAATTTTGGAGTCAAAGCATTTTTTTTAATTTAATTTATTATTTTACATGTTGATACCAGTTCCCTCTCCCTCCCTCCTTCCCTTCCTCCCTATTTCCCACCCTCCTTCCATCCCTCCTTCCCTCCCACCCTCGCTCCCTCCTTCCCTCCCTTTTAACCTCTCTGCCCTCTCACATGCACCCTAACCATCCTCCCCTCCCATTCCCCCACCCCAATTCCATATGTAGGGGAATGCCATCCAGTTGGGGTTATGTAGATCTGACAGGTCATGTGAAGTAGGGACTAGGGCTTCTCTCCTGTCTCTAGGTTAAAGCATGTATCCCTCCATGGGTGATGTGTTCGCAAAGTCCTTTTGTGCACCAGGGATACATCCTGGCTCTATTGTCTGAGGTCCCTTAGACTGCTTAGTCCTTCTGGCTGAGACCCATATACAGGGGGGCCTGTGTCAGTCCCATGCTGGCTTCCCAGCTATCAGTCTAGTAGCTATTAGCTCCTCCTTGTTCAGGTAATCTGTCTGTATGTGTTTCTGCAGCCTGGTCTTGTCCTCTCCATCTGCATCTGGGTTCTAGTTCGACTCAGTGTTTATGTATGGGTGTTTGCTCCTGTTTCCAACAGGCATTAGTTGAAGGCTCCATGGAGAAGTTAGTTATTGATCTCAGTCTCTGGGAAGGACATTTATGGTAGCCCTTCCATGGAAGATCAAATTGTTAGTTGGGAGCAGTCTTGTAGTCCTCTAGACCTTTGTTTGTGTTCAATTTTATCTTCAAACCAATATTGGCTCCCTCTTTTATGTTCTCTCTCTCTGTTTCTCTCTCTCTCTCTCTTTCCTGTCTTCTATTCCTAACCAGGCTCAATCTTTCTGGTCACAGATGTTTTCCTTTCCTCCCCCTCGTTTTCTCCTACTTCTCTCTCCATTCGCTGCCCCCCTTACTTCCCCTGATCTCTGGGGAACTTGTCCCTTCCCAGTTCTGTGAGGGACTGTATATGAATCTCTTAGAATACACCTTGTATCCTAGTTCCTCTGGTGGTGGGAATTATAGGCTGGTGATCCTTTGATCTAAGTCTAAAATCCATATATGAGTGAGTACATACTGTGTTCCTCTTTTTGTGACTGGGTTACCTCATTCAGGATGGTTTCTTCAAGTGCCATCCACTTGCCTGTGAATTTCAAGATACCATTGTTTTTTTCTGCAGAGTAGAATTCCGTTGTGTAGATGTGCCACATCTTCATTAACCATTCTTCATTTGAGGGACATCTAGGTTTCTTCCAGGTTCTTGCTATTACAAATAGTGCTTCTATGAACATAGTTGAACAGATGTCTTTGTTGCATGGATGTTAATCCTTTGGGTATATGCCTAAGAGGGGAATGCCGGGTCCTGTAGTAAACTAATTCCCATTTTCCTGAGGAACCACCATACTGATCTCCAAAATGGCTGCATGAGTTTGCACTCCAACCAGCAGTGGAGGAGTGTTCCCATTTCTCCACATCCTCTCCAACATAAGTCATCATTGGTGTTTCTAATTTTAGCCATTCTGGCAGGATTAAGATATTGTCTCATAGTTGTTTTGATTTGCATTTCCCTGATAGCTAAGCATGTGGAACATTTTCTTAAGTGTCTTTCAGTCTTTTTGATTTCCTCTATTGAGAATTCTTTCTTCAGTTCTGTACCCCATTTTTAATAGGGTTATTTGGTGTTTTGTTGACTAGTTTCTTGAGTTCTTTGTGTATTTTGGAGATCTAATTTTATATATGGATTGCAGTTCCCAGTCCCTCCCTCCCATGCCTCCCAATTCGGCTCCTGTCCCATTCCTGTCCCCACTCCACAGGGAGGGTCTTGCCTTCCAGGAGGAGTCAAAAATCTGTCAAGTCATTTGGGGTAGGGACTATGTCCTCCCTCCTCCCTCTAGGCTAAGGGAGTATCTCTCCCAAAGTCCTTTCATGCTCCAGGGATATATCCTGGTTCCAGGGAGACAATTTTTTTCCAGGTATAGCATCAGATCATGGCATGAAAGTTGCTCTGTAGAGCAGGCTAGTCCCAAACTCATAGAGATGTACATACCTCTGCCTCCTGAGAGTGATATTATAGCCATGGTCTCTGAACATATCCATACATGGCATTCTTATGTTGGATTGCACCCCACTACTAAACTGTGATGTGGAAGCATAGAATTGTACATATAAAAGACTTACCTATTTATATGGATAGTCAGACACACAAAATATGATTTAGCTGAGGGAGTGCTGCCTATAAAATAGCCCAAAGATAAGTAGTGTACTAATAAGGCATGTTATAGATTAAGATGCTAAAATATAAATTTGATCTCTAGGATTGTCCAGGACATTTGGCTCCAAACCATGACAAAAGAGAAACTCCTTATGACAAAACAACACTTTTAGAAGCAGCTCAGGTGACATTGTTTGGTCACACTGAATATTAGGGCCTGTTGTGGCAGAAAGGGCTAGTGTTCTAGAGAAAATCAAAGTTCTCCCAGATGGGCAAGATAAACCCAAGTGACAATTGTTTGAAAGGGAAAATACTTTTGTTTTGAGGGTTGGGCTTAGCAAGCAATACTTTCAGTTTAGGTCCTCAATCATAGAGTTGGATTAATGCTTCTTCCCAAAATATGAAACTTGATTGGCAGAAACAGTAACAACCAGGGGGCTGTGTCTTAGGACTTTTTCATCATGCCCTGAGAGATGTACAATAAAATAGATCTCCTCCTATAAATCAAGGAGGAGGGAATGCTGTTGTCTAGGGCCAGGGCCTTTGTGTAGCTGTTTTTTTCAGATCCTCTAGAACACAACTGTTACTCCTGCTGACTTTCTAGAGTTTTCCCATTTCCTTTCATTTCCTCCTGGAAGTAGTAAAGAGGTAGCAATTCTTTATAAGAAGTTTACATAGAATAAGACATAAGTTAAGCAAGACCTCTCTGCCCCAGGTTTTATCTTCTCTTTGTTCTCCCTTTCCTGTCTTCCTTATCTTCTGGCACATCTGTGTCAGAAACTGTCATTAAAGTGTCACTTGCTGTTGAATGTCACTGGTGTACTATGAAATCATTATGGTACTATCTTTTCTGTTGAAGACTTTCATGGCCTTACTGGCCCAACTTGCAGTTTCCTGACCCTATTTAAATTGTTCAAATTGTCAGCTGGCATATGACCCTGGAAGAACATAAAAGTGGCAGCAATTGTGGAATGCAAAATATGTTTTAGGAGCCAGACAGTGATGATGAATGCCTTTAATCACAGCCCTCAGAGGGCACATGCAGGCCAATTTCTGTGAGTTTGAGACTAATGTGCTATATAGAGTTAGCCCCACTACAACTGAGGATACAGCAGAGGGAAACAGAGAAACCCTGTCCCAGAAAATTATCTGTTGTAGGCCTTCTCCTCTTGGAACATTAGTGAGAGATGGTTGCATGCTATCATTACAGAGTTTTTTTTTTTTTTTTTTTTGTTTCTTTGTTTGTTTTTGTTTTCTTTCTTTTAACCTCTGTAGTCTATGTAGTTATTTCTTACTGGAAAGGCAAAGTCTAGAACAGCTTTAATCCCAGCATTTTGGAATTAATTTTCTGAGACGTGGTTTCTCATTGACAATGTTTTTTTTGATCCCAGTATGTTGCTTTCCAGGGCACTGTATTCTTTAACCTTAAACACACCTCATTAAATTAAGAGACTGTATTCCCTCAGAAGGTAGAAGGATTTTTTTTGACCAAGCATCTTAAACACCTAATTTGAGGATACCAATTACTTTTAAGGTGATATTTAATAAATGGAACTCATTAGTCTGTAACACTGCACATTGATTTAAAATATAATCCACCTCTACATCACAAATGATCTCATTGACAAGAAGATAAAAAAGTATGACCCCAGTGTTTTAAAATTTTCCATATGTATCATGAAGTTGACTGTACATTACACTTACAGCAAAAAGAATTTGCATGTGGAACATGGATGCTGCCTTTAAACCAGAATAGAAAGAATAGTTTATTGCATGCACTGCAAGGAGAAACAGGGTGGATGTCAGTTGCTGTATCCATCATAAAAGATGGCTGTGATTGCTGCATTGTGATGATTTGAATGCAATTGCACCTATAATCTCATAGGGAATGGCAGTAGTAGAAGGAGGAGCTTTGTTGCAGTGACTTTGGCATTTTGAGAAGAAGAGTATCACTGGTCATGTGATTTGGGGTTTCCTATGCTTTGGATATGGGCAAGTATATAAGATGTCTTACTGAGGCCTGCATATCAAGATGTAGCCAGCACCATATTCTTCTTGAAATCATGCTCCCTGCTATGATGAAAATGGACTCAATTTCTGAAACTGAGCCAATCCAATTAACATTTTTTTTTGTAAAATTTGTGGGGGATCACTTTCTTGCAAGTTGAGTGATGAGTATTTCATCCCTGATTGTCAATGGCGAGTCTAGGGTTGGAATCCCTGACTGGGAGAGTTTTACCAAGGAGGCAGAGACAGGTTGACCTCTGTGAGTTAGGGAGCAGGCTGTTCTACAAGAGCTAGTTCCAAGACAACCTTAAAAGTCACAGAGAAACCCTGTCTTAGAAATTATACACAGGAATAAAAATCCTAACTCATATAGATTCAATGGTTTTCTTCTTTAAATACTCAGGGTGTAATGAATCATGACATGTGAATGAAGACAGACCAGATTTGTCGAATAAAATTTGGATATATTTAGCTGCGTGTAGCCAATGGTGTGATGTCATTGAGCTTTGCATTGATCACAGCTACTCCTCCCTTTGCTACCTCATGCTGGGAAGAAACTCCTATAATTCCTTTAGGAAAAAGCTTTGAATGTTCACTAAGAAGGAAATAAAGTTTACTTATTGACTGTTTTCCAATTCCCCAGGCAAATGACCACAGGAATATGTAAGAATTGAGTTCATTTAACAACATTGAAGCTGGTGTAGGCACAGTGCAGAAAGAGGTTGGGGAAGGAAGGAACTTGTGGAATTTGTTGCTTTCCTTTGGTGGAAATATCAGGGTGGAGCCTATAATCAAATGTAGATGGTTTACACAATGTCTGACTGGCCATTTCTTGGTGTCCATAGACAAGGACAATCAATAATCTTGATAAAGTACTGATGAGATAATGAAACTGAATTGCTGACTTTCATTTAGAAGATACAATGAAATCTACAGCCCAATACTATAGTCAGTGTGTAAGCTTCAGAGCCTAGGTGTCATTTCTGCAGGGACAGGAATGGAAGATGTGCCCTGTGCTGACCTGGGCAATGGCCCTTTTCCTCTTATCCTCCCTGAGTGTAGGTTCCCTTGGGTGAGTGAAATCTCTGTGTCCACACTGGGCTGTGGTGGTGCACAACTTTTATTCAAGCACTTGAGAGGGAGAGGCAAGAAGCTCTATGTGAGTTTGAGGTCAGTATGATTTTCAAAGAGAGTTTTAGCATGGGTCCCAAACATAAAGAGACCCACCCAAACCTAAAGAGACACCCTGCTTTGAAAACCAAGGGAAAAAACAAAACAAAACAAACAATCCAAAGGGAAACAAATATTGTTGTTCAATATGTATGACAAGGTTTCTTTTGGTATGTGTTGGGAATATCCAAGGGAAAAAACAGAAAGTTTGCTTATGGAATTTATGAATATTGCATTCCACATTCAGATTTGTTTTTATGTGTCACACACAGTTTATAAACCAGTGGAAATATGTCATTGGAATCATCTTTCAGCAATACATGATCACAGCTTATTTAACTTTCCACACTCACTAGCTACCATATCATGTTTCAGGAAAGTTGAGTTCCTGGGAAAAAGGAATTTCTTATCTGCAGTTTTCTCAAGTGTGCATGGTGTTTAGTGGGTGGACAGGCATTGTACATGTGTTCAGAAGCAGAAATTAAATCATTCTTCTGTATTAATATTTGTGTGGGCATCATGGGGCTGGTTTTGCTTTAAACCACAAGGAGCCTTGCAGAAGCATAGAAAGATATTAACCCCATTTTTAGAGAGAGCTCTAAACCATGAGGCATCTCTGTTGGGAAAAATGTCAGTACATGAAGGAACAGAAGCAAAAGAGAGTGAGCATTCTTCTCAATTAATTTTGTGGGAGTTGTGAATTCTTTTTATTTAAGATCTAAACAACTGGCATGATGTGTAGCTGGTTAACATTGTTCAAGATCTTGGTTTTCCTGGCTGAGTTTCCTATGGTGTTTTGATTAAAAAGTTGATTATATTTTCCAGCTTTTGTTCTTGTCATTGTCTCTGCATCTCCCCTTTATCCTTTCCCAAATATTGTATACCTTCTTGATCTCCATACATTTGTTGCAAATATTAAGGTCACAGTATGTCAAAGTATGACCGGAACGTTTCCGGGATTTCCTCTGTGTCCATTGTTATGTCCGCATTTTCATTTCTAATTGTGAATTTGCATGTTCTCTCTCTGCTTTTTCATTAGTTTGTGTAAAGTTTTGTCTAGCTTGTTGATTTTATTGAAAAACCAACCCTTTGTTATATTGATTTTTTTGCATTGTTTCCATGGTTTCTATTTTATTGATTTCAGCCCTCAAATTTATTATTTTCTGGTGTCTACTCCTCCCGTGTGAGTTTGCTTCTTTTTGTCTTAACGCTTTCATTTGGGGTGTTAATTCTCTATGGTGACTATCTTCTGTTTTTTTTTTTTTTTTTTTTTTTTTTCATATGGTCACATAGTGCAATGAATTTCTCTGGTAGCACTGCTTTCAAGGTGTCCCATTAGTTTGGGTATGTTGTGTCCTCATTCTTGTTGAATTTTAGGATGTCCTTAATTTCTTTATTTCTTCTTTGACGCAGGTATGGTGTAATTGAACATTGTTCAGTTTCCATGAGTTTGTAGGCTTTCTGCGATTTGTGTTGTTGTTGTAATCCAATTTTTAAAGCATGCAGTTCATATAAAATACAGGGGACTATTCCAATTCTCTTGTATCTGTTGAGGTTTGTTATGCCACCTACTATTTGGTCAATTTTAGAGAAGGTTTCATGTGGAGCAGGGAAGAACTTATATTCTTTTGTGTTTGGATGGAATGTTCTATAGATGTCTGTTAAACCCAATTGAGATGAAACTTCTGTTAATTCTTTTGTTACTTTGTTAAGTTTGTGACTAGGGGTCCTGCCTAGTGGTGACAGTGGTGTGTTGAAGTCTCCCAATATAAGTGTGTGAGGTTTTATGTGAGGTTTGAGTTTTAGTAGCGTTTCTTTTATGAATGTGGTTGCCTTTGAATTTGGATCATAGTTGTTCAGAATTGAGACTTTGTATTGATGGATTTCTCCTGTGATGGACACGGAATGACTGTTTTAATCTATTTTGATTAATTTTGGTTGGAAGCTTAACTTGTTAGAATTTAGGATAGCCGCACCTGCTTGCTTCTTGGGTCCATTTGATTGGAAGATCTTATCTTAGCTTGAGGTAATATCTGTCTTTGAAGCTTAGATGTATTTCTTGTATGCAGCAGTGAGATGGATTCTGTCTTCATATCCACTCTGTTAGCCTGTGTCTTTTTACAAGCAAGTTAAGACCACTAATGTTGAGGGATAGTAAGAACCATGGATTGTTAATGCTTGCTTGTTTTAGATTTGTTCCTGGCAGTGGTATTGTGAATTTATCAGTCCTGCTTTACCCTTGATTTGTGGTGCAGTGGATTATCTTTTGCCTACATCTTTGTGAGCATAGTTAACTTCCCTGGGTTGGAGTTTTCCTTCCAAATCTTTCTGTATGGCTGGATTTGTAGATACGTATTGTGAAAATCTGGCTTTGTCTTTTTTTTTTTTTAATTTTATATAACAAAGTCCAATTAAATGAAAACAAACATTTATACACAACATTTGGGAATTTGGGCTGGGCGTCGTTCCCTCCAAACTACTTCCTGCTGGCAAGGGGCGCTGTCCTGGGGGATTCGAAGAAGACTCAGATATCCTAGCTGTAGTATTTAAAAATATTGTTCTCTGCATCTATAGTGATTGACAGTTTTGTTGGGTATAGTAGCCTGGGCTGGCATCCATGGACTCTTTGTACTTGTAGAACATCTATGAAGGGCCTTCCCGCCTTGAGGCTTTCCATGGTGTAGTCAGGTGTAATTTTCATAGGTCTTCCTTTATATGTTACCTGGAATTTTTCCTTCACTGCTCTTAATGTAATTTCTTTATTTTTATGTCAGACGTTTTTATTATTATATGTCGAGGTGGTTTTTTTTTTTCTTTTTCCTTTTGTGTGTGTGTGTGTGTGTGTGTTTGGTATGCTCATTGTACTTTCAGGGGCTTGTCCTTCTTCAGATTGGGAAAGTTTTCCACAATGATTTTGTTGAATATGTTTTGGCACCTTTGAGCTGGGCTTTCTCACCTTCCTCTATACCTATTATTCTTAAGATTAGCCTTTTCACGGTGTCCCACATTTTGTGTTAAGGATTTGTTGGATTTATGATTTTCTTTGGTCGATGAATCTACTTACTCTACTTTATCTTCTGTGCCTGAGATTCTCTCTTCCATCTCTTGAATTCTGTTGGTTATGCTTGCATTTGTAGTCCCTGATCATTTGCCCAGTTTTTCTATTTCCAGCATTCCTTCGATTTACGTTTTATTTATTGTCTCCATTTCTGTTTTCAAGTCTTGATCCATTTCCTTCACTTTCTTAATTGTTTTTTCTGGCTTTCTGTACTTTCTTCAAGAAATTTGTTCATTTTTTCCATTTTTTTTTTGTTTGTTTTTTCTTCCGTTTCTTTAAGTATTTTTTTCCATCTTCTTTGAGGTCCTCTATCATTTTTATGGCAATAATTTTTAATTTGTTCTCTTCTACTTCATCTGCTTTGTTGTTTACCGGTCATTTTGGTGTAGATTTCATAGATTTTGGTGCTGTTATTCTTGGCGTTCTGTTGTTAGGTGTTTTATTGTATTTCCATCTTCCCATAGCTTCTTCCCCAGTGTGTTTTGGTGGGTCAGAAGTTTGATGTCTGTAGCTCTGGGTGGTCCAAGCTCTGTAGGAGTTCTCTCCAGGCAGGGCCTGGCAATGGGGCTATAAATTCAGATTCCAGCTGAAGACTGGCAATGAAAGTCAAAGATTTTGAAGGCTGAGACCCAGGATGTTCCCTAAGCTGATATGCAGATCTAGCCTGGGCCTGGCACTCCCCAGCTGAGGCCTCTTGGCCCTACAATGGGGGTCAAGGATCCACCCTGCAAGAACTCAGAGTGGTCCCATGGAGACAGGGACTGGAAAATCCATTTGAGGACTCTAGCCAAGACCTTGGAATGGATGAAAAATACGGGGCTGATACTCTGGATGATTCCGCATTGATAGGCAGATCTAGCTGGGACCTGGCACTCTCCAGCTGAGGTCTCTTTAGCAGAGGCCCTACAATGGGGGTCCCTTCACTCATTAATTTAACCATTTAAAAAGCCTCATTGAGATTATTGATTTTTCTAAATCCAATCCTACACATTTGCTTCATATTTCATAAAGCCATTCATATTGGAGGAAACTGTTAAGACTTTAAACACCTAAGATCCTGGGTTACAGGAATGAGTGCTCACAGTATTGTATATTCACAGGTGAAAATATGTTTGGTTAATGATTTAATTTTAATTATGTAATGCCAGGGCATGCAATTGTGTTTGCTCACACTTGTTCCCAAGAATGTTAGCCTCTTGAGTTATTCTAGTAGCAAGAACTACAGAATTTTTCAAAATCCTGACATGGGTCCTGGCAATTAACATTCTATAATTTTTCTTGTCCATATCTCTAACGCTGTCTCTATCCTTTATCTATCATCTTGATATGAAGTGATAGGGAAGAGCTCATGAAAGAGGAAATCAAAATCATGGAAACAACTTGGTGAAGATTTTAGCCATCATACTTTTCTTTAATTTCGATAATCCAAATTTTTTTTTTTTTGTGGAGCATAATTCTTACTAAGTTCTCTACACCCAAGATAAATGACAAACTGGTCAGCCCTTCTGATGTAATCTGCAACCCAAGAGAGAAACAAAGAGAATGACAAACTGGTCAGCCCTTCTGATGTAATCTGCAACCCAAGAGAGAAACAAAGAGAGAGAGACAGACAGAGAGACAGAGAGAGAAAGAAAGACAGCATGAGGAGAGAAAGGGAGAGAAAAGAGAGATAATGAGAGCAAGAGAGATGTCAACCCAAGCTTCTCCACCTTCAGGTTTCATACTCTGTACCAAAGGCACAACATATAAGATTGGGGAAGAAACCTCCCCTATGACTGCTGTCTATGCTTGATGCTCTGATTGGCTACCGAAGCCTGAGTTACAGAACTAAATGAACAGAAATGACACAGAATTTGAGGGCAGGTTTTGGTCAGGACTACCAAACATTCTAAACTCTTTGAATAGACACAGAAGCCATTAGGGTTTCCAAGCAACAACCCAGCCTCCCTGGGTATGCAGACATTAGTTTAAGTATGGCTTCTTATTCTTGCCAGGGATGGTATGGAGAGGAAGGATTATGGAGTTGGTGGGATTGCTTTTAGCAGGAGGTGTGGTTTACAAGGTTTCCCTTAGCTGCCATCCGGTAGATCATTGGCACCTATTCCTTGAGAGATGGACAAAGCAGGTTGTGTAAAGAAAGCTTCATCCTTAACATTGAGCTGCAGTTGGAGAGAAGATGGTTCAAGTCCTGGCAGTGTTTGGTAGCACTGTCCAAACCCTGCCCTCAGGTTGTCAAGAGGGGTGGGGCTCCCCTGGATTCACCTCACTTCAGAATTCACCCTTTAAAGGCTTGCCATTGTGTCCCCAGAGTGGTAGAAAGGGACAAGGTCTCCTGAGAAAATTGGGAATATTGGGGGAGGGGAGGGAGAGTTAGGAGAAAGAGAATGGGATAGGAGAACAAGAGGCATCAAGAAGACTGATTTTTGGAAACAACAGAGGAGAGCAACAAAAGAGATACCATACTAGATGGAGATATAATAGGTTGTAAGAGAAATCTGGCACTAGGAAAATGTCCAGAGATCTACAAGGATGACCCCAAATAAGCCACTATGACTGGCTTCACAGTTTCAAGTTTACTTAGTGAGACATTAGAATGATGTGATGAATAACATGAAGAATTACACTTAACTGTATAAAAAAACCTCTTATCTCTGTGAACCTGGCTGTCACCATTAGCAGTAATAGATAGAACCCTTCCAAGGCATTTGGTGAGTTTAAACAGACTAAATGATAAGGAAAAATAATATTTCCCATATTTGAAAGACAATGGACTTTGAGGCAGAAAACCTGCACTTAATGGATACCATCTTCTGTTACTGAAGGTAGGACCAGAGCCTGTTGTGGGGCTACACTAACAATCAGGCTCAGTCATTCATCATAAGTGAGCCAAGCTAATGAACTAACTTCTCTGTTGACAAGCCAAACTACAATGCCAGCACTCTGGATTCAAGATGGACAGATATCTGTCATGTGCTAGGACAGACTAATCTATAATGTGAGTTCTATTTAAGACAGGATGCTACAGTAATACTATACTTAAAAAGAAGAGAAAAAATACAAAAGTAAAATTAATGGAAATTTAAAACATATTCATTCAGTTTGAGTACTTATGAAAAAAGAAAACAGTAAATAATCTATACCAAGGGTCTTAATAGATTTAGAATGCAAAACAAAAAACAAAGGTAAATATGGAATTTTTTCCATCTCTAAAACACTCCCATATACTCGGTTCCTGTTTCTGCTATAAGGTGTTCATATAAGAAGTCAATTTTTTTTTTCATAGAGACGTTTTCATTTGAAAGAATCAATACTTTTTCTACAATGTGACTCCCTGGAAAATGAGAATTTTATGAGTCTACATTTGCCCTGGTGGTAGGCCAAATGTGGACCCCACAAAGTTCACGTATGATCTCCACACAAATATCATTTTGTAGGACTGTAATCAGAAACAGCAGCTCAGGTCCATGTCCATTTCTCAGTCCATGAATGTGGACAAGTGGAAGATTAGCTATCATTGATGAAAGGAAGATAGAGACATAATATAATGTCAAGCAGGAAGATTCAGTCAATACTGAAAGCTCCATTTTATTCATACACCACACTTAAGTAGTCAAACAAAGGTGCGGTAATGGAAGGGGACTTTTTTAATATGTATAAAGGGAAAACAGAAATTGCTTCCACTAATGCTAAAGGCACTCCATAATTGCACATACTATGTGCCTTCAGGCATCCCATTGCTTCACTTATTCCATCAGGGTGGTTAAACTGTCTACTCCCAAATCATTGCTATTTATGTAAAAGACATTCATCATCAAGTCACAGGTGACCTGTAGCAGGAAAGATAATATCTTAAGGATAATAGAAGTTATTGGAACACTTTGAACTCATGAGAAGTTGGAATGGATTCCCATTTAGGAGCTGAGAAACTTCAGACTGGCAGAATATATTCCAGGACTGCCAATGCCATACAGAAGCCTTGTATGCAAACAGATGATGAGATCTACCTTGGTGGCGGTGCAAATGTTTAATTCCAGGACACAGGAGGCTGCCTGATTTTGCTTAGGTTGAGGCTAGCCAAATCCACAGAATGAGTTTAAGTCCTGCACAGATAAACCCTGTTTTGAAAACAAAAAAAAAAACAAAAAAAAAAAAAACCAAAATCACATAAAGGAAAAATCATATCAAACTTCTGGTGGTAGCATACATGTATACATGGCATTGAAGGAGGAAGCTTTCCCTCTTTGGCTGCTTACCCTAGCTCTGGGTACAAGTTTATTCTTTTACTACCATTAGAGCCTACTTTTTTGGAATGTTGATGTATAATGACCAGCTGAGACATCCATCCTGATAAATTAAAAAACTGCTGTACTCTTCAGATTCCCATTAGTAGGTAACCTTTGTTGGACTAACTACATCACAGCTTATGAGACATCCTAATAAATCCACTTTCTACATATATGGTGAGATTCATCCTACATTCTTTTTCATGCAGAGAACCTTGATTAATGCAGTTGGTTTTTGTTTTGTTTTGTTTTTTATCTGCTCACTGAAGATGTATTGGCTAACAATAGTGCTCACAAATACATACTTCCTAGTTCAATTCCTCTGTACATATTCAATTTTCTATTAAGACTACTTTTCTCATTATTATGTCTTTGCCAAGTGTTTGCTGTGAGTTTCAGGGATAAAATTCTACATCTATTGAGACATCATCTGGCATTCTGCCACGAGAAAGATCATTTATCTTTTTTTGAAATCTAGTCCCTGCTTTTCTGTCCTGAATGTCCTAACTTCCTGTGACAAACAGATAAAAAGTAAATTTAGTTCAACTAAACTCAGTGTTAAACCAAATAACAAATAACACTTTTTTTTTTTGTATCCCCAAATTTCTGTGTGGTAGTTAATGAATATTTGGAGCTCCCTTCAACTTTTTCACCTAGAATCGCTCAATCCATTCAAGTAAGTATAGTTAGCTAGCCACACTGTGTCTAGGATGAAGAAAGGAAAATGCCTGTATACTCCAGAAAGATAACACGTGTCAGCTATAGGACAATTGCTATAGAAATGCACATCAGTGCTGATGTAGAAAAGACTTGGTCTGGGGTAGAAAGCAAACAGTAACCATTGCAATTTGTCCTTAAGCACTCTGCAACCACCTGGGAGGTGCTTTTATCACTCAGGCCTTATTAGCCATTCAGGCCCCTTTGTGACCTGCCTGTCAAAAGAAGTTCAGGGCCCTTCTGGTCTGGATTTGAAGAGAAACTGGAGTCAGTCATTTTGTGTGCTGTGCTTTGAGGAAGGGCAAACTGGAAAACAACAGCATGGTGAATGAGGGGCTGCTGTCCTCATGGGTAGTGGGAGATGGTGAGGTGATGGATCCAGTGTGGTGGGTATCCCCGGGACCTGGCTGGGAAATATAGCCAGACTACCTGTCCCCTGAGTTCTCATGCAGTCATCCAAATAACTACTCTGTGGGCTGTATCTTCTTTGAGCACTGGGAGCAGGGAGGTGTGTATGGAAACCTCTTTTAAGTCAACTTCTACATACTTCAGGTGCACCCACTGAAATCATGGCAAAAAACTTCCACAGGCCTTTTAGTTAAGTACCTTTTAGAAGTTCAGCAATTTGCATTTGAATTTTATGTGTAAGATCCATTTATTGTTAATTTTCTGCATGTTGTAAAAGACATCTCATGTAAGGGTAGCACTTCACTATTGAGCAGTGATTTACAGGAGTAGAATTTGTAACACAAAGGATTTAAAAATGCTTTGAAGATAATATGTCTCATAAAGTAGAATTTAACTGACGTAGTACTGCCTCTAAAACACACAAAGATAAGTGTATGCTGACCAGTCCTGTTTGAATTTTGAATCCTAGATACATATTTGTTCACCATGATTTTCCAGAACTTTGACTCCAAACCATTACAAAGAAGCAACTACTGTTTTACAACAGCATCTAGTCCCTTGTCCTTATCATAAAACTGCCCTGTAACAAGCTGCTCAGAATGCTTTTACAGGGTAACAAGCAACCTTAAAATTTATTATATCTTATAGTTGCAGTTTTCTTCTCCAGAAAAGCATAGTTATAACACAGTGGCAAATAGGTCACCAGATTTTAAAAAGCAAACCAATGATGTATGAGTTTCCTGATAAAGGAAAGCTTTCAATTAGGTCCTGATGCAGGGATGAGAAACATTCTTAGAAGAGATTGTAACACCTGGGGACTAGGCCTTGCAAGCTTTTCCTACGGGCCTGGTGTATTGACAATAAAACAGAGAACCTTGTCAAAAACCAGGTATTTGCATGGGAGAGCTGGTAATTGTATAGAACAAAGCCTTTGTGGACAGGTTGCTTCAAATCTATAGATATAAACTATATAGAGCTATGGTTCTAATTCCCAAGGCCACTGGGGGCTTAGTCAGCAATGATCATGAGATACCCTGTATTCTGCCAGCACTGCATTGTTGGTTGCTTCAAATCTATAGATATAAACTATATAGAGCTATGGTTCTAATTCCCAAGGCCACTGGGGGCTTAGTCAGCAATGATCATGAGATACCCTGTATTCTGCCAGCACTGAATTGTTTTAGTGTTCTCCTGAGTTTGTCCCATTGATTGGGTTTCTACTTACTTCATGTAAGTGTCCCCTTTGCTTCCATATCCTCTGTAGAAATAGTATACAAGAGTCTGTTCTCCTTAAGAAGCTTGTTATGGGACACTTCTAGCCATCCCAGCTTTTTTAAAAATCGTTTCTACCTTCTATGTTTCCTATCTATCTCATTCCCCATCACCTTCACCTCAGGATCCTATATGTGGAAAAGGCCCTTCAGGTATCTGGTGGCCTTTAGGAACAATACTGGGAACACAATTGCTGTTTAATCCTCCCATCTCTCTAAGTAGCTAGACATGCTCCAGTCCCTACTGAAGTTGTTCAATGTGTAAAATGGAGCTTGAACTTAAAAGCCATTTAAGAAAGATATCATATATGAAATTCAAACTATGTCTAGGCTGGCTACTTTCTGAGTATTTTCCTGAGATAGGACATGTTATGTTAGAAATAATTGTCTTTATGGATCTCCTTTGTGGGTGAAGTGATTTCTCCCTGGGAGGGCATATTAATGCTAGAAAATATGCAATTTCATCATGTTAGAAGAATGTTTATGAGACAATTTCTTATGTTGATGCAATTGGCATTGGTTGCAGTCTGTTGCTCTCCAAACAATGGCCTTGCTGTCTTCTGTACTATACCTTCAAAGTTCTAAAATTACTGTAACACCTAAGAAATTTAAATTTTCCATTAGAGTCAGGTAGCCATTATCCAGTGCAGTCACAGGAAAAGCATTTGCATGTGGAGCATTGCTTCTGCCTTCAGACCACAATAAAGGAAATTGGAAAATAAAATAAACTCCTCTTCATTCTCTTTCCTTTAGAGAAACTTGATCCCATGGTTTCTCAGAGTTGCTTAGATTTGCATTAGGCTGATGATTAAGGAATTTGAGCAGTGTCTTATGTTTCCTTCAGTCATTTTGGATTCCTCAATTGACTGTTCTCTATTAAGTCCTGTACCCCGCTTTCTAATATGGTTAATTAGAATGATTTATTGTTGGGGGTGTGTCATGTTATCAGCCCGACAGAGTTCATTAGATGAGATTCCCTGATCAGGAGATTATTTAGTTATTCCATTTTTAAAATCTGTGGTCACTGTGTCCTTCATGGGTCAGTTCTGTTGCAACCTCTCAGAAACTGATGATGGGAAACAGTATAGTTTTTTTTGTTTTAAATCGTGTAATTATTCGATTGTTAAAAATCTACTATTACGTAATCAGTAATCACCATATAAGGCAGTGTCCCCCATTCTCCCCATTCTCTGGGCACTGCTTCTGGTACCAATCTCCTGCTTTGACAATCCCTCAGCAGCCAAATGACAGATGACACCATCATTACTTACGCAATCAAATAAGTTAAAAATTGGATAGTCCTCCATACTTAACTTTCATAAGATGGAACCAAACTCCAGTGATTGTCAAGGAAGTAGTACATAGATAATTAAATAATTCCACATGATTAACTCCCATGGAGGAATGGCCCTACTCTAGTCAAAAGAACAACATCTTCATCGATTTAAATCATTAATATATAATGAAATATGATTGAATGATGCCATGGTGGTGCTACTTAAATCCCACATGGAGTAGTCAGACTGATCTCTTCCTGGAATAATGATGTTTTTAAAAAAAATTAAAATGATAATTAATTAGAGGGCCATTTATAGTAACACTGACGAGATGGCACCAAACTCCTAAACCTATTGCTGAAATAAAGATCTATTTACATAGCTAAATGATGAAGTAATGAGATGATATTACATCATCAACTCCCAAAATCTGACTCCAAAAGGGACTTATGGTCCATACATTACCTGTATTTTAAATACATAAATTAAATGATGGATTATTACTTAATTTCCTAGTTTAACATTTAAAGAAGTAAGTGTAGTAATAGATGATGTGATGGTCTGGTACAACGGTCTCCCCTAAGGAGGCTCAAAACTCCAGTGATCATTGAATACATAATGACAGATTTTCATAATTAAATGAATAAACCTTAAACAAGTGGGTGGTGTTTTATGCTTGAAGCCTAAATGATTGCTCAATATTGAAGAGACATTGAATTCTTAATCATAGATTTGAACAAAAAATGAATGAAGAGATAATTTCTCATAATTCACCCAAAGAGAGATAATAAAATGATATCAACATTGTTTTAAATAAAGAAAGGAAGAAAGAAAGGAAGAAAGGAAGAAAGAAAGAAGGAATACACAAGATACAATTTAACACCAACAAGGTGGATCCAGACTCCATTCTTCCTGGAGTAGAAAAAGACAGATTTAAAGAATGAAATAATCAGATAGTTAGATCATCTGTCACACTTGAGGCACACAAGGTTGTGCCAAACTTCAGGGATCACAGATTGTATAATGAAGAATTTAATAATTACATCTTTAAATATGTAAGTCGTTGACCTTTTTTGTATCATCAATTCCTGGGCAGACTTGCCAGGTATGAAATTGTATGCTGTATTCACACATTTTTAAAATGCCATCAGTTATTCATCAGATAATCATACTGTCTTGCCTGATGAATTCTGTTGGCCTGACATCATCACAAGCGCCTGAATCTCTGTTGTGGTGCAGCAGGACGTGAGATATTGGGCCCAATCCTGGCGTAGCAGTAGTACCCACAATGTTAATAACAGCTGAAATGATGGCTGCAGCAGGTGTATCACCAGCATAGCTGAGAGAAATATATTCTTCCGTGTTCTGAGTTCTCATCCTTTTGCCAGGTCTCGGTGATGATGCCGACCACCTAGTGCCAATCCTTTTTCTCATGGTAGATCACAAGCGATGTGAAGATGTGGAGTAGAGCAGGTAGTCAACACCAGACCACCATGCCGGCCTTGGTGAAGTCCTTGTACTTCAGGGAGGGCACCGTGCATCCTTCTGGAATCAATCATCCAGCATCCCTCGTACTCTGGCCATGTCTACAACTTTCCTAACTTTGTCCCTGACAGATATTTGCACCCTAACCGTATTTGGTGAAGGCACTGTCAGTCGTTTACATAATTTAAAGAATTAAATAAGTCAGTAATAGCTAACTGTCACAATAAATAGGGGATGTAGCATTTTACTGGCAGGGAAGCATAGCCAGACTCCAGTCATGAAGGATGTCATCACCATCAATTGAGTCAATGAATCATAAAATGTGATGATATTGCACATTAACTCCACAAAGGGGAGCTTTACAGGTCTCTTCATGGAATGGAGGATTGTTGTTTACATAACTATACAAATATTTACATTATCTTGGGGATTAACACAGATTGTCAACTTAAATACATTAATTATGTAATTAGATGATCTATGGCACCAGATTCCAGGTGTCATGGACGATATAATCATTGTTTTATATAATTAAATAATCAAATAATGAGTTCATGTAATATCATCCACTTCCCTAAGGTGGCTCCAAACCAGGCTCATGAACGATGCTGTTGTGACTAATTTAAATATTTTAACTACATAATTAAGACTCAGATGGTCTATAATAATTGCCTCCCACTTCGCGTCACCACAATCCACTGATTATGGATTATCTAATGTCCTATTTAAATAATCAAATAACAACACAATCATAGGATGAAATGGTCTGCCATACTCCACACAATTGTCTCTCAGTTGACTCCCACATGATTGTGGGAAACTCCCAGGTTCATCCCTTATTTAATCGCAGAGCAAAGTAGTAACATGTTTAAATGCTGAACTGTCATTGTGTATGCAGGGTTTTTAGAAGATATCACATATTTAATGTTGGACGGCTGCCTCAAAAGACATGGACTGAAACCCAACAATCACTATGTCTACTCTAACAAATGGATTATCACCTTCCTGAATGAAGTCAACAAGGGCAAACTCACCTTTTGATGAATAATTGTGAGTCTTAATATCTTTTCTTCCATAGTTTTTCTTCTTAGGAGAGAGAGTATTCATAAACAGAAGACATTGAACAGTTTCTCCACAGACTACGTTCAGTGATGATTAGGTAATCTTGATTTTGGTAACCAGTAAAAGCTGTAGGCACACTTCCAGAGGTGTGGATATGACTTTTTTAGGCAAATCAAATGCTGTCATTAAATTTTTAGAAGATAGTTATCTTGGGAGACTGTAATGTCCCATGTTATCCCATTCTCGAAGCTTCTCTCTGGTCCTTGGCCCATGATACCAGGATACAGAATGCAAGCAGGGTTGCCAGGCAACATTTATGAACCAACATTCTGTCACATTCTAGTAACCCTCCCCCATGCTAAAAGGAGTAAACCCACCAATGAACTAACCTTACAGCCTTACTGAGCCTCTCACAAAAACAAAGCAGGGCTCTTTCTTTTGAGTTCGGCATATTTACGAGTCTCTCAAGCTACAACATGCCTATAGTGACATAAGCATGAAAACGAAAGCATCATTGTGCCATTCTAGTACAATGATGAGTACTTTAAACCTGTTTTCTATGCTTCCATTTTCTAATTTCTACAAAGGAAACAATACAATTAATCGTCTCTACTGTAATCCTTTTCCCTTTATTGAAAATAAAATAAACTCCTCTTCATTCTCTTACCTTTAGAGGAGCTAAACTCTGGTTTCTCAGAGTTGTATAGATTTGCATTAGGCTGATGATTAAGGATTTTGAGCAGTGTCTTATGTTTCTTTCAGTCATTTTGGATTCCTCAATTGACTGTTCTCTACTAAGTCCTGTACCCTGCTTTCTAATATGGTTATTTAGTAACACTGACGAGATGGCACCAAAGTCCTAAACCTATCGCTGAAGTAAAGATCTATTTACATAGCTAAATGATGAAGTAATGAGAGGATGTTACATCATCAACTCCCAAAATCTGACTCCAAAAGGGACTTATGGTCCATAACATTAACTGTATTTTAAATACGTAAATTAAATGATGAATTATTAATTAATTTCCTAGTTTAACAGTTAAAGGAGTAAGTGTAGTATTAGATGATGTGATGGTCTGGTACTATGGTCTCCCCTAAGGAGGCTCAAAACTCCAGTGATCACTGAATACATAATGACAGAATTTCATATTTAAATGAACAAACATTAAACAAGTGGATGCTGTTTTATGCGTGAATCCTAAATGATTGCTCAATACTGAAGAGACATTGAGTTCTTTGTCATACATTTGAACAAAAAATGAATGAATAAAGAGATAGTTTCTCATAATTCACCCCTAGAGAGATAACAAAATGATATCAACATTGATTTAAATAAAGAAAGGAAGAAAAAAAAGTAAGTAAGAAAGAAAGAAAGTGTGAGGAAAGAAAGAAAGAAAGAAAGAAAGAATTCACAAGATACAATTTAACACCAACAAGGTGGATCCAGACTCCACTCTTCCTAGAGTAGAAAAAGACAGATTTGAATAATGAAATAAACAGATAGTTAGATCGTCTGTCACACTTGAGTCACACAAGGTGGCATCAAACTTCAGGGATCACAGATTATATAATGAAACAATTTAATAATTACATCTTTAAATATGTAAGCCGTTGACCTTTTTTTATATCATCAATTCCTGGGCAGACTTGCCAGGTATGAAAATGTATACTGTCATCACGCATTTTTAAATTGCCATCAGTTAACCGTCAAATAACCATACTGTCTTGCCTAATGAATTCTGTTGGCCTGACATCATCACAAGCGCCTGAATCTCTGTTGTGGTGTGGCAGGACGTGAGATAATGGGCCCAATCCTGGCGTAGCAGTAGTAGCCACAATGTTGATAACAGCTGAAATGATGGCTGCAGCAGGGGCATCACCAGCATAGCTGAGAGAGAGATAATCTTCCATGTTCTGAGTCGTCATCCTTTTGCCAGGTCTCGGTGATGGTGCCGACCTCCTAGTGCTACTCCTTTTTCTCATGGTAAATCACAACCAATGTGAAGATGTGGAGGAAGAGCAGGTAGTCCACACCCAGACCACCATGCCGGCCTTGGTGAAGTCTTTGTACTTCTCAGAAGGCACCGTGCAACCTTCCGGACTCAATCATCCAGCATCCCCCGTACTCTGGAAGATGCATAGATCATTCAGAAAATGTTCTGCCCATGTCTACAACTTTCCTAACCTTGTCCCTGACAGATATTAGCACCCTAACCGTAATCGGTGATGGCACTGTCTGTTGTTTACATAATTTAAAGAATTTAATAAGTCAGTAACAGCTAACTGTCAAAATAAATAGTGCATGTAGCATTTTACTGGCAGGGAAGCATGGCCAGACTCCAGTCATGAAGGATGTCATCATCATCACTTGAGTCAATGAATCATAAAATGTGATGATATTGCACATTAACTCCACAAAGGGGAGCTTTACAGGTCTCTTCATGGAATGGAGGATTGTTGTTTACATAACTATACAAATATTTACATTATCTTGGGGATTAACAAAGATTGTCAATTTAAATACATTAATTATGTAATTAGGTGATCTGTGGCACCAGATTCCAGGTGTCATGGACAATATAATCATTGTTTTATATAATTAAATAATCAAATAAGGAGTTCATGTAACATCATCCACTTCCCTAAGGTGGCTCCAAACCAGGCTCATGAACGATGCTGTTGTGATTAATTTAAATATTTTAACTACATAATTGTTATTAAGATGGTCTATAATAATTGCCTCCCACATCGCGTCACCACAATCCATTGATCATGGATTATCTAATGTCCTATTTTAATAACCAAATAACAACATAATCAGAGGATGAAATGGTCTGCCATACTCCACACAATTGACTCTGAGTTTACTTCCACATGATTGTGGGAAACTCCCAGGTTCATCCCTTATTTAATCGCAGAGCACAGCAGTAACAGGTTTAAATGTTGAACTGTCATTGTGTATGCAGGGTTTTTAGAAGATATCACATATTTAATGTTGGACGGCTTCCTCAAAAGAGATGGACTGAAATCCAATAATCCCTAAGTCTACTCTAACAAATGGATTATCACACTCCTGAAGGAAGTCAACAATAGCAAACTCACCTTTTGATGAATAATTGTGAGTCTTAATATCTTTTGTTCCATAGTTTTACTTCTTAGGATAGTGAGTATTCATAAACAGAAGACTTTGAACGGTTTCTCCACAGGCTATGTTCTCTGATGATTAGGTAATCTTGAATTTGCTAACCAGTAATAGCTGTAGGCACACTTCCAGAGGTGTGGCTATGACTTGTTTAGGCGAATCAAATGCTGATATGAAAAGTTTTAGGAGATTGTTATCTTGGGAGACTGTAATATCCCATGATAACACTTTCTCGAAGCTGCTCTCTGGTCCTTGGCCCATGATACCAGGATAGAGAATGCAAACAGTGTTGCCACGCAGCATTTATGAACCAATATTCTGTCACATTCTAGTGCCCTTCCACCATGGTAAAAGGAGTATACCCACTGTGGACTAACATTACAGCCTCACTGAGTTTCTCACAAAAACAAAGCAGGGCTCTTTCTTTTGAGTTCTACATATTTACCAGTCTCTCAAGCTACAACATGCCTATAGTGACATAAGCATGAAAACAAAAGCATCATTGTGCCATTCAAGTAGAATGATGAGTATTTTAAACCTGTTTTCTATGCTTCAATGTTCTAATTTCTAGAACGGAAACAATACATTTAATTGCCTCTACCATAATCCTTTTCCCTTTATTGAAAATAAAATTAACTCCTCTTCATCCTCTTCCCTTTAGAGGAGCTTGATCCCATGGTTCCTCAGAGTTGTTTAGATTTGCTTTAGGCTGATGATTAAGGATTTTGAGCAGTGTCTTATGTTTCTTTCAGTCATTTTGGATTCCCCAATTGACTGTTCTCTCATAAGTCCTGTACCCCGCTTTCTAATATGGTTATCTAGAGTTATTTATTGTTGGTGGTGTGTCATGTTATCAGCCCAACAGAGTTCATTAGATGAGATTCCCTGATCAGGAGATTATTCAGTTATTCCATTTTTAAAATTGGTGGTCACTTTGTCCTTCTTGGTCAATTCTATTGCAACCTCTCAGAAACTGATAATGCAAAACAGTACAGTTTTTTAAATTTGTGTAATCATTCGATTGTTAAAAATCTAATATTACATAATCAGTAATCACTGTATAAGGCAGTGTCCCCCATTCTCCGGGCACTGCTTCTGGTACCGATCTCCTGCTGTGTCAATCGCACAGCAGCCAAATGTCGGATGAGACCAAAATTTCTTAAGCAATCAAATAAGTTAATCATTGGATATTCCTGCATACCTAACTTTCATAATATGGAATCAAACTCCAGTAGTTGTCAAGGTTGTAGTACTTAGATAATTAAGTGATGCCACATGATTAACTCCCAGGGAGTAATAGCCAGACTCTGGTCATGAAGTACAACATCTTTATCCATTTAAATAATTAATATATAATGAAAATGATTGAATAATCACATGGTGGTGCATACTTATTTCCCACATGGAGTAGTCAGACTGACCTCTTCCTGGCATAATGATTTATTTAAAAAATTAAATTGATAATTAATTAGGTGGCATTTTAGATTAACACTGAAAAGTTGGCACTAAAGTCCTAAACCTATCGCTAATGTGATGATCTATTTACATGGCTAAATGATGAAGTAATGAGATGATATTGCATCATCAACTCCCAAAATCTGACTACAAAACGGACTTAAGGTCCACAATATTTCCTGTATTTTAAATACGTTCATTAAATGATGAATTATTGCCTAATTTCCTTGTTTAACAGTTAAATAACTAAGTATTGTATTAGATGATGTCATGTTCTGGCAAGATGGACTCCCATAAGTAGGCTCAAAACTCCAGTGATCACTGAATACATAATGACAGGTTTTTCATAACTAATGAATAAATATTTAAAACATTGATGGTGTTCTATATGTGAAGTCTAAAGATTGCTCAGTACTGAAGAGTCATTGAGTTCTTAATCAAGACTCGGACAAAATAAATGAATGAATAAAGAGATAATTTCTCATAACTTACCCCGAGAGAGATAACAAAATGATATCAACATTGATTTAAATAAATAAATAAATAATGAAATCAAAAGAGACAATTAACACCAACAAGGTGGATCCACACTCCACTCTTCCTCAAGTAGAATAAGACAGATTTGAATAATGAAATAATCAGATAGTTAGATCGTCTGTCACACTTGAGTGACACAAGGTGGCACCAAACATCAGGGTTCACAGATTATATAATGAAACAATTTCATAATTAAATCTTTAAATATGTTAGTCATTAACCTTTTTTGTTTCATCACATCCTGGCCACACTTGCCAGATATGAAAAATTAGTTGTCCTGAAGGAATTTTAAAATTCCATAAGTTAATTGTCAGATAATCATACTATCTTGCCTGATGATCTCTGTTGGCCTGATATCATCACCAGCACCTGAATCTCTGTTGTGGTACCGCAGGACCTGAGATAATGGGCCCATTCCTGGTGTAGCTGTAGTAGCCAAAATCTTGATATCAGCTGAAAAGATTGCAGCAGCAGGGGCATCATCAGCATAGCTGAAAGAGAGATATTCTTCCATGTTCTGGGTCATCATGCTATTCCGAGGTCTCAGTGATGGTGCCGACCTCTTTGTGCCACTACTTCTTTTCATAAGCGATCACAACCGATGTGAGTGAAGATGTTGAGGAAGAGCAGGTAGTCAACACCAAGACCACCATGCCGTCCTTGGTAAATGCCTTTTACTTTTCGGAGGGCACAATGCAATCTTCTGGACTCAATCGTCCAGTATCCCTAGTCCTCTGTGAGATGCACAGATCATTCAGAAAATGCTCTGCCCATGTCTACAACTTTCCCAACCTTGTCCCCGACAGGTATTTGCATCCTTTTTGTAATCGGTGATGGCATTGTCTGTCGTTTAAATATTTGAAAGAATTAAATAAGTCAGTAATAATAGCTAACCCTCACAATAAACAGGTGATGTAGCATTTAACTGGCAGGGAAGCATGGGCAGACTCCAGTCATGAAGAATGTCATCATCATCAACTGAAACAATGAGTCCTAAAATGTGATGATATTGCACATTAACTCCACAAGTGGGAGCTTTACAGGTCTCCTCATGGAATGGAGGATTTTTGTTTACATAACTATACAAATGTTTCCATTGTCTTGGGTATTAACACAAATTGTCAATTTAAGTACTTTAATTCTCTAACTAGATGATCCGTGGCTCCAAATCCCAGGTGTCCTTGATGATATAATAATGTAATGAGCATACCCACCAATGAACTTACCTAAAAGCCTCACTGATTTTCACACAAAAACAAAGCAGAGCTCTTTCTTTGAGTTCTACATATTTACCCATCTCTCAAGCTACAACATGCCTTTAGTGACATAAGCATGAAAACGAAAGCATCATTACGCCATTCAAGTACATTGATGAGTATTTTAAACCTGTTTTCTATGCTTCAATTGTTTAATTTCTAGAATGGAAACAATGCAATTAATCGCCTCTACCATAATCCTTTTCTCTTTATTGAAAATTAAATAAACTCTTCATTCTCTTACCTTTAGAGGAGCTTGATGCCCTGGTTTCGCCAAGTTGTTGATATTTCCATTTGGCTGATGACTAATAACTTTGACCACTGTCTTATGTTTCTTTCAGTCATTTTGTAGTCCTCAATTGATAGTTCTCTATTAATTCCTGTACCCTGCTTTCTAATATGGTTATTTAGAGTTATTTATTGTTGGTGGTTTGTCATGTTATCAGCCAGACAGAGTTCATTAGAGGAGATTCCATGATCAAGGAGATTATTCAGATATTCCAGTTTTAAAATCATTGGTGACAGTGTCCTTCATGGGTCAGTTTTCTTGCAACCTCTCAGAAAGCAATGATGTGAAACAATACAGTTTTTAAGATCGTTTCATCATTCGATCTTTAAAAATCTATCATAAGGTAATCAGTAATTACTCTCTATCCCAGTGTTCCTCATTCTCTGGGCCATCCTTCTGATATCAATGTCCTGCTATGTTAATCAAACAGCACCCAAAGCCATAATGGATGTCTCCATCATTACTTACGTAATCAAATAAGTTAATAATTGGATAGACTTGCGTATGTAAGTTTCATAAGAAGGAACCAGACTCCATTGATGGTCAAGGGAGTAATACTTAGATAATTAAATAATGCCACACGATTAACTCCCAGGGAGGAATGACCAGACTGCAGTCATGAACGACAACATCTTCATTTATTTAGATAATAAATACATAATGAAAAATAAAATCCAACATGGAGAAGTCAGACTGTTCTCTTACTGGTATAATGATTTATTTAAAAATATTAAAATCATAATTAATTAGTTGGCATTTTAAATTATATCTATCTATGTGGCACCAAAGTAGTAAATCTATGGCTGCTGTAATGATCTACTTAAATAGATAAATAATCAAGTAAGGTGATGATGTTATATCATCAACTCCCAAATTCTGACTCCAAATGGACTTATGGTCCATAACATCATTTATTTTAAATATGTCAATTACATGATGAATTATTATTTAATTCCCTTATTTTACAGTTAAATAAGTAAGTGTAGTATTAGATGATGTGATGGTCTGGCATGATTCTGGCCTCCCAAACGGAGGCTCAAACCTCCAGTTATCACTGAATAAACAATGACATATTTTCATAATTCAATGAATAAAAATTCAACAAGGGTATAGTTTTTTATATGTGGCTCCTGCAATACTGCACAAAACTGGAGAGATCATTGAGTTTGTAATGGTAGATTTGAACAAAAAAAAAGTATGAATAATGAGATGATTTCTCATAATTCACCTTTAGAGAGGTAACAAAATGATATCACCATTGATTTAAATAAATAAATCATTAAATCACAAGAGACAATGAACACCAACAACATGGAACCATACTCCCCTCTTCCTGGAGTAGAAAAAAGATATACTTTAATAATGGTGTAATCAGATAGTTACATCATCTGTCACACTGAGTCACACAAGGTGGCACCAAACTTCAGGGTTCACAGATTATATAATGAAAAAATTTAATAATTACATCTTTAAATATTAAAGTAGTTGAACTTTTTTGTATCATCAATTCCTGGGCAGTCATGCTGGACATGATAAAGTGTCCTGTCATCATGGATTTTAAAAATTCCATAAGTTAATAATCAGATTATCATCCTGTCTTGCCTGATGAACTCTGTTGGCCTGACATCATCAACAGCGCCTGAATGCCTGTTGTGGTGTGGCATGAACTGAGATGATGGGCCCATACCTGGCGTAGCAGTAGTAGCTAAAAATGTTGCTATCAGCTGAAAAGATGGCTGCAGCAGGGGCATCACCAGCAGTGCTGAGAGAGTGCATTCCTTTTGTGTTCTGAGTCATCATCCTTTTGGAAGGTCTAGGTGATGGTGCCTATGTCCTTGTGCCACTAATTCTTCTAATCGTACATCACAACCAATGTGAAGATGTGGAGGAAGAACAGAGAGTCAAACATCCAGACCACCATGCCTGCCTTTGTGAAGTCCTTGTAATTCTAGGAGGGCACCCTGGAATCTTCTGGACTTAATCATTCAGCATCCATAGTACTCTGGGTGATGCATAGATCATTCAGGAACTGCTGTGTCCATATCTACAACATTCCAAACCTTGTCTGTGACAGATATTTGCACCCTAATCATAATCGATGATGTTATTGTCCCTCGTTTAAATAATTTATATAATTAAACAAGCCAGTAATAGCTAACTGTCACAATGAACAGGTGATATATCATTTAAGTGGCAGGGAAGCATGCCTAGAGTCCAGTCATGAAGGATGTCATCATCATCATCAATTTAAACAATTAATCACAAAATGCGATGATATTGCATATTAACTCCCCAAGAGGGAGCTTTACCGGATTCTTCATGGAATGGAGGATTATTGGTTTACATAATTATTCAAATATTTACATAATCTTGGGTATTAAAACGAATTGTCAATTTAAATTATATTATTATGTAATTAGATGATCTGTGGCACTTGGCCTCACAACTGGCACCAAATTCCATGTGTCATGGATGACATAATCATTGCTTTTTATAACTAAATAATCAAATAATGAGTTGATGTAACATCATCCACTTCCCTAAGTTGGCCCCAAACTAGGCTCCTGAACAATTCTGTCATCATTAATTTAAATAATTTGATTACATAATTCATATTTAAATGGTCTAAAACAATTGACTCCCCCATTGTGGAACAATAATTCATTGATCATGGATTATATAATGATCTATTTAATAAATAATATAATCAGAGGATGAAATGGTCTGCCATACTCTATCCAAGTTGCCTGTCACTTGATTCCCACATGATTGTGGGAAACTCCCAGGTTCATCCCTTATTTAATCTCAGAGCTACAATGTAAAATGTGTAAATGCTGAAATGGTATTGTGTATGCAGTGCTTTAGAATGTATCACATGTTTAATGTAGGACAGCTGCCTCAAAAGAGAGGAACTGCAATCCAATAATCCCTAAGTCTACTCTAACAAATGGATTGTCACCTTCCTGAAGGAAGTTAACAATGGGAAACTCACCGTTTGATGAATAACTGTGAGTCTTATTATCTTTTGATCCATAAGTCTTTGAACTGTTTCTCCACAGACTATGATCTCTGATATTAGGTAATCTTGAATTGAGTAACCAGTAAAAGCTTTAGGCAAATTTCCAGAGATTTGTCTAAGACTTGGTGAGGCGAATCACATGCTGTCATTAAATGTTTTAGGAGATAGTTATCTTGGGAGATTGTAATGTCCCATGATAACACTTTATCGAAGCTGCTATCTGGTCCTTAGACCATCATACCAGGATACAGAATGAAAGCAGGATTTCCAGGCATCATTTATGATCCAACGTTCTGTCACATTCTAGTGTACCTCCTACATGCTAAAAGGAGCATACCCTCCCATGGAATAACCTTACTGCCTCACTGATTTTGTCACAAAACAAAGCAGGGTAAATTAAAATATTTACCAGTCTCTCAAGCTACAACATGTCTATAGTGATATAAGCATGAAAATGAAGGCATCATTATGCCATTAAAGTACATTGATGTATTTAAGCCTATTTTCTATGCTTCAAATTTATCATTTCCAGAATGGAAACAATACAATTAATCACCTCTAACTTAATCTTTTCCTTTTTACTCTAAAGAAAATAAACATCTCTCCAGTCTCTTACCTTTAGAACTGCTTGATCACAAGTTTTCTCAGAGATGTTTTCATTTGCATTTGGCTGATAACTAAGGATTTGGTGCACTGACTTTTGTTTCTTTCAGTAATTTTTGATTCCTCAATTGATTATTCTCTATTAATTCCTGTACCCCATTTTGTGATATGGTTATTTAGAGTTGGAGGTGTGTCATGTTATCATCCCGACAGTGTTCATTACATAAGATTCTCTGATCATGAGATTAGTAATTTATTCACTTTTTAAAATCGGTGTTGTCTATGTCCTCCATGGGTCAGTTCTCTTGCAACCTCTCTCAATCTGATCATGCCAAACAATAGTTTTTTTCATTGTTTCATCATTCGATCATTAATAATCAGTTATGTAATCAGTAATCACTGGATATCCCAGAGTCCCTCATTCTCTGGGAACTGCTTCTGGTACCAATGTCCTCCTGTGTCAATCACACAGCATCCAAACCCATAATGGATGATACCATCATTACTTACATAATCAAATAAGTAAATAATTGGATAGTCCTGTGTACTTTCATAAGAAGGAACCAAACTCTAGTGATGGGCAAGGGAGTAATACTTAGATAATTAAATAATGCCACACAGTTAACTCCCAGGAAGGAATGACCAGACCACAGTTATGAACGACAACATCTTCATCGATTTAGATAATTAGTACATAATGAAAAATGATTGAAAAATTACATGGTTGTGCATACTAAAATCCCACATGGAGAAGTCAAACTGTTCTCTTCCTGGAATAATGATTTATTTAAAAATATTAAATTCATAATTAATTAGATGGTATATTAAATTATAACTGACTACATGGCACCAAAGTAGTAATGATCTACTTAAATAGATAAATAATCAAGTAATTAATGTGATAATGTTACATCATAAGCTCCCAAAATCTGACTCCAAATGGACTTATGGTCCATAACATCATCTTTATTTTAAATATATCAATTAAATGATGAATTATTATTTAATTTCCTCATTTTACAGTTCAATAAGTAAGTGTAGTATTAGATGAAGTGATGGTCTGGCATGATTGACTCCCAAAAGGAGGCTCAAAACTCCAGTGATCACTGAATAAATAATGACAGATTTTCATAATTCAATAAATAAAAATTAAACAAGTCGATGGTGTTTTCTACATGACTCCTACATGACTGCTCAATATGTAAGAGATCAGTGAGAAGGTAATTATAGATTTGAACAAAAAAAAGTATGAATAATGAGATAATTTCTCATTATTCACCCCAAGAGAGGTAACAATATGATATCACCATTGATTTAAATAAATCAGTCATGAAATCACAAGAGACAATTAACACCAACAAGGTGGATCCAGACTCCTCTCTTCCTGGAGTAGAAAAAGACAGCCTTGAGTAATGAAATAATCAGATAGTTAGATTGTCACACTTGAGTCATGCAAGGTGGCACCAAACTTCAGGGTTCACAGTTTATATAATGAAACAATTTAATAATTACATCTTTAAATATTAAAATATTTGAACTTTTTGTACCATCAATACCTGGGCAGTCAAGCCAGACCTGATAAAGTATGCTTTCATCGCAGATTTTAAAGTTCCATAAGTTAATAATCAGGTAATCATACTGTCTTGACCAATGAACTCTGTTTTCCTGACATCATCAACAGCGTTTGACTCTCTAGCTGTGTTGCAGGACCTGAGATGATGGGCCCATCCCTGGCAAAACAGTAGTCGCTAAAATGTTGGTATCAGCTGACAAAGATGGCTGCAGCAGGAGCATCACCAGCAGTGCTGAGAAAGTGCATTCCTTTTGTGTTCTGGGTCGTCATACTTTTGGAAGATCTAGGTGATGGTGCCTATGTCCTTGTGCCACTAATTCTTCTAATCGTACATCACAACCAATGTGAAGATGTGGAGGAAGAGCAGGGAGTCAATCACCCAGACCACCATGCCAGCCTTGGTGAAGTCCTTGTAATTCTAGGAGGGCATGCTGGAATCTTCTGGACTCAATCATCCAGCCTCCCTATTACTCTGGGTGATGCACAGATCATTCAGCAACTGCTATGTCCATATCTACAACCTTTCAAACATTGTCCCTGACTCATATTTGCACCCTCATCGTAATTGATGATGTCCATCATTTAAACAATTTAAATAACTAAATATGTCAGTAATAGCTGTCACAATAAACTGGTGATGAATAAAAGGGAGCTTCCTTTTTTAAGAGACCAAAAAAAAAAATACCAGCATACTTGCAGAAATATTTTACAGGCTCCCATAAATTGATGCCACATATATCCTACTGAGTTCATTCCTTTAATATCTTTAGTCAGCATTTCTTTGAAATACTCCTTTATGCTGAAGACCAGCTGAGACATCTAGAGTCATAAACCACGCAACTACAGAATTCTTCAAATTTCCATTGTTAGGCAGATATTGGTAGAGTATGTGGCCCTCCACTTCTGAGACAGCCCAATAAATCCACTTTCAACAAAAACAGAGGGCTGTTTTCTTCCATTCATGTTCAAGTTGAGAACACTGAATAATGCAGCTCTGTTTTCACTTGCCCAATGTGGAAGCTGTGCTGGCTCACTATAGTGTTCATAGAGGCATTCTTCCCAGCCATTTTCTCTCTGAATATTTACCATGAAGACAACACAGTTTATTATTATTCATTTCTCAAAAATTTGACACTAGTTTCAGGAATAAAACTCACAATGCAATGGAGCTATCACCCAAGTGTCTATCAGGGGACAATATATCATCTTGTTTATGATATGGTTCCTGCATTTTTCTCATGATTTTCTGAAGTGTCTGTGGCAACCTGGTAAAATTTATCCTCAGTTCTCCTGATCTCAGCAAGAAGCCATAGAACAAACACCTTTCGTGCCTTAAAATCTTTTTTCAATATTCTCGGCAGCCTGATGTACAGATAGAGTTCCAAGACAGCCAGTATGAAAACCTGTGTTGAAAAATCAATAAAGTAAAAAAAAATGTAATTAATTAATTAATTAATGAGAAAAATCTACTACAAAATGACAACACAAGTATTAGTAGTAGTTATAGAGGTAATCATAATAATCATCTTCCACTGCATTATCATCATTATCATCATCATCATCATAATAATAATAATAATTAGGATTCTGAATTGGCCAGTCTGGTCTACAAAATGTGTTCCAAGACAGGAAATATTACACAGCAAAACCCTGTCTTAAAAAAAAAACTAAATAAATTAATAAATAAATAAATAAGGAAAGAAAAGAAACAAAGAAATGCATGTTTCTGCTTTGTCTTTAAGCACACCCTAACTATTGAGAAATTACTCTTTTCACCCAAGCCTCACTAGCTAATCAGGGAATCTTTGCCAACAAAGCAAGCTAAAGTTTTACAGTAAATTTCCTGGAGCCATGCTGCAGGCTTAATGTTATAGCAGAACAGGCACAATTGGATTGGATGCTGTGATGTGAGTGCTGCTATAGGAAACTGTGAGGAACTTGGATGAGCAAGGAAGACATAGAATGGTAGGCAAGGTAATGCTATCCTAAAATGAAGAGGATGGTATTTGGAGGCAGAGAGACTGTGAGGCAGGGCCTCCCTGAAGCTGGTTGGAAACTTATTGAGTCATTCAAATTTCTGTATGGTCCCATGTAGTCCTTGAAGCTGGGCAGTTCATGGTGCAGACTATGAGTACTTCAATTTTTGGGCTGAATCTGAGGAAAACATTTCAATCAGGGAGCTTTGTGTGGAAAAAAACAATAATGATAACTTATATTACAGGGGATATGGGGAAAGGCAAACACTCCTCCACTGCTGGTGGGAGTGCAAACATGAAGAGCCCTTATGGAGGTCATTATGGATGTTCCTGGGGAAAATGCGAATCAATCTACCACAGGACCTGGGAATCCCACTCTTAGACATTTACCCAAATGATCCATATCCTTGCAACAAAGACATCTGTTCAACTATTTTCAATGCAGCATTATTTGTAACAGCAAATCCTGGAGACAACCTAGATGCCCCTCAACTGAAGAAGGGACAAAGAAGATGTGGCACAATTACATAATGTACATAACAGAATACTATTATGGGGGAGGAAACAAAAAGCAATGAAACCTTGAAATTCTCAGTCAAATGGATGGAAGATGAAGAAACCTTACTCAATTAGGCAATCCACTCACAAAAAGAACATGGTCTATACTCACTCATATATGAATTTTGGACATAGAGCAAAGGTTCACCAGGCAATAATTCACACCACCAAGGAAGCTAGGATGAAAGGATTACTCAAAGAGGTTCATATAATGCCTGTCACACAAGGGAAAAGGGATGAGAGAGAGAGAGCATGAAAGAGGGAGCCATTATATGTTTGAAGGGAAAACTGACTCTAGAGAAATGTCCAGATACATACAATTTTGACCCCATCTAACAATTTGAGCAACAGTGGAACAGTGGAAAGGCTACCATAAATATCCTTCCCTGATAATGAGATCGACATCTAACTTATCCACCATCACTGAGCCCTCATCTAGTAGCTGATGGTAACAGAAGCAGAGACCCATAACTAAACACTGAGCCAAACTGGAATCCAGATACAGAGATAGAGGAGAAGACAAGGCTAAAGAAACACATAGGGACAGCTGACCTGAACAAGGAGGAGCTAATAGGCCCCCAGCCTGATACCTGTGTATCCAGCATGGGACTAACTCAGATACCCTGAACTTGAGTCTCAGCTAGATGGCCTGGGCTGTCTAAGGGACCTCGAACAGTAGAACCAGGATGTATTCCTGTTTCACAAAATTATTTTGGGGGCACATGCCCCGAGGAGGAATACTCCCTTAACCTAGATACAGGAGAGAAGTCCTAGCCCTTACTTCATATGACTTGACAGATTTAGATGTCCCCTCCTGGAGGGACTCAACATACTCAACATGTAGAGTTTTGAGTGATTGGAGGGGAGGGTCGTGGGGGGCAAGATAGGGTGGGGAAAGTGTAAGAGTGAGGGAGGGAGGGAGAGGGAACTGAAATCCTTATGTTAAAAATAAATACACTGTGACAGCACACACACACACTCACTTAATTTAAGGAGGAGTGTTCAGGAGAACAGCAAGCACTTTGCCCTGGAAAGCATCAGCCTGGGTTCAAGCCATTTGTGTAAATGTTTGAGAGCTTGTCTCAGAAAACTTTCCTAAGTGGCTGGAGGTACAGCTGTTCTACAATCTGCCTTTTCAATGAGAAGTAATTCAGCAGACTTAAAAGATAAATAAAGATACATGTCTGTATGGATATCATGCATCCACGTCTGGCTAAAGCTGAAACAGGAACGAGCCTAAAACAGGTATTTTTCTGTTTTTTTTTTTTTTTTTTTTTTTTTTTTTTTTGATTTGTTTTCTATTGTTTTGTTTTTCTTTTTTTGAGACAATTTCTCTGTTCACCAGGCCTGATTATACTGGGACTAGCTCTATAGAGTTGGTTGGTCTCAAAATTACAGCTTTCTGTCTGTCTTTGACTCCGGAGGCCTGGGTTTAAAGGCATGTACCTCCACCACCTGGCTCCACTACATATTTTGCATTTCACTTATGCGTAATCTTTAAGTCCTTTCATCGTTACACACCCAGCTCACAGTTCAACGAATTTAAATAGGTACAGAGTACTGCAAGTCGGGACTGTTAGGTAAATGAAAGTTTTCAACAGAAAAGAAATTTCCATAATTATTTCATATCACAATGGTAACATGAAACAGCAGGTCACGCTTTACTAACAGGTCTTGAGGTAGAGGGGCCAGAAGAAGATGTAGATAGGAAAGGCAGAACAAAAGAAAAAAGCTGGGGCTGGAAGTTTCTTGTTTAAATAATTTCTTATTCTAAGAAATCTTCTTAAGAAGAATGGCTTCTGGTACACTTCCACCAGGGGAAATTGAAAAAAAATTGGAGACATCTAGGAAGTCAGGAGAAACTATCATGCAATGGGACAAAGTCAGGAGAAGGCTACTCAAACAATGTAGTATAATGGGAACATATAGCAACCCAGAACATTATTGACTAAGGCCACAGTGGCCTTGTGACTGAAATCCACAGCTCCATGTGGTAGAAACTGTTGTGTTCTCAGCATGTAAACCATACCTTCCACAAAGGCCCCGGTTCCAAACCATTACATTCCCCCCCAAGGAGCTCTATTTCATTCGTGATAGCTTAGTTCCTCATGGAAAATGCCTATGCTAGGCCCCCAGTATGTTAATGAATCTGTCAAGCATGTTCCTGGGATTCTGCAGGAGCTACATTCCTTCTCCATGAATGGGTATGAAAACTCATGCTTGCTAAGTCCAACCCTCAACACAACAGTGTTTTCCTTCTCAAACTGTTGTCCATAGGGCTCATCTTACCCACCTGGCAGAACCAGGGTTTTCTCTAGAAGAAAACTGTATTATTCTGAAGGGGAGTAGAGGAAGGAAAGAGGAGAACATGTGGGACCAGGAAGATTGAATTAGTGTACAAAAAGGTGGGAAAAAATAAAAGATCCCATTATAGAGGGAGCCATTATAGATTTGAAAAGAAAACTGACTCTAGAAACATGTCCAGAGACCTACAAAAGTGACACCCAACTAATAATCTGAACAACAGTGGAAAGGATACCTTAAATGCCATTTTCTGATAATGAGATTGATAACTACCTCACCTAATATCATAGACCCTTCATCTAGTAGCTGATGGAACAGAGCCAGGCACCCACAGCTACACACAGATATGAACTCCTAGAATCAAATTGGAGAAAGGGAGGTTTGATAAGAAAAGTTTTCAAGACCAGCAACCAACAGAGCCTGCATACCTGAACAAGCAGGAGCTAAATGAACCCCGGACTGATATCTGGGAATACAGCATTATACCAACACAGACCCCCTGATTGTGGGTCTCAATTTGAAGTCATAGGCAGACTAAGATGCCTCTGAAGGTGCAACCAGGATGTATCTCTTTTGCATGAAATGATTTTATCCTACCCATATTTTCTTTCCTGTCTCTAAGACCTACCATGACCCCTCATTGTTTTCTAGTTTATAGCCTGTTTTTCTTTAAAAAACAGTGGCTGTGTGAATGTGAATTTTGTATGTGTGCAGGATTTATCAGACATGAGGCAATGGGTTGGATAAATTGGACATTTTGTAATGAATGGAGTGTGAACATAAATGACACTGTTCTTTGCTTAAGGTGCAGTATATCATCTAGGAGAGTGAAAGAAAGGTCTACTAAAACTCCAACTTTCAAGCCTAGGGTCCTTTCTGCTTGGTTTGAAGGGCAAAGCTACAAATATTGTGCTGTCTGAGTCATGTGATCTCTGATCCACCAGTACAGGAGGAGCTAATATTCTGAGGCCCAGGTGGCTGTCCATAGCCAATGAAGTATTCTGGGTAGTGATAGCAAACAGGAGGACTAGTGTTAGGTACTTTCAGGTTTTTCCCAGGATGTAGGGCCCTGCATGGACCCCTGACATACCTTGAGCAAGCCTGAAGCTGTTCACCTATACTCTTTTTCCCAGAGCTGATATTGGAACTCATCATGGCCCTGGAGTTGTCATTGGTACTCCTCCTGTTTTGCTAACAAACACCTGGTGGGGAGGAGCTGAGCCTGAAAATCTTGTTCTTTTCCATTGTGCTGTCAGTCAGTATATAAGCCCACTCCATTTCCTGAATGAATGTCATTCAGCATTTGGCATTCTGACATTGCCATTGAATGAATGACCCTACCTCTTTTCTCTTATTTTAATCAAGCCCTTGACCTGATTCATGGGCCAGATAGTAGCATGGTACTAAACCAGGATTCTCTTTTAATTCTGCTTTACTGAGCTGTAAGGAAGAACATAAACTACAACAAGCTCTGTGTAGGGTGTTCAGAGCAGGTCTGTCGTGCTGTCATTTCTTCTGGGATTTGGATGGACCATGAGGCAGACTGTGGGTCTGTGGAACCAAGGAGTTACCTGCATAATGGCCCTTGTCCTCTGAGTGTTCCTGTGTCTGTATATCTTGGGTAGGGGAAGGCTGCAGCCCTAGCATGGGAGAGTGTGGCAGGAAGCAGATTCTTCCATGTCATTTTGGGATTATCATCAGAAGGTCCGTGTTTACCTGAAACCACAGGAGGCATAAAGGGTTCCAGAGTCCTGGGAAGAGATCACCTCCATTTACCAAGAGAGCTCTAGAGCATGGGGTTTCTGTCTTTGGAAGCATTGTCATTAGTTGGAAGTTCAAACATAACAGTTTAAGGGTAAGTTAGTGCTAATACTATGAAAGCTATGAAATTTGTGTGTGCTTAATTTCTACAGACTGAATCATAGGTAGCTGAGATAGTTGTTAAAATCAAAAATTTCCTGTCTTAGTTTTCTTTGGTCTTCGAATAATAGTCGGTTATATTATCCTGCCCTTGTTTTCGGCTTTTTCTCTTTACTCCCTTTACTCTTTCTCCAACAATTTGCACATTTTTGTTGTCATAACTTTGTGGTAAGTATAGAAGTTACATTAATGTCAATCTGTGTCCTCTGGTTTCATGTTCCCATTGAGAATTCTGAGTGTTTCCACATGAATATAGCTTTGTATTCAGCTTTCCTATTGTAAATTGCTGGGTATTGTCATTGGGTTGTAATCATTGACTTGAATTAAATGGGGATGTTGAGGGGCCCAGGGAGCAACAGGAATTACATAGTATATGGTGGAGGGGGAGATAGTCCCACTCATTTCATCCTCTCACTTCAATCCAGCAAGAGATGTGGCTCTGGGTGGGATCGAGGAGAAAGAAAAATATGGTTTAGGGCAGGTAAAACATGGGGCAGTTGGGTTCTAATACACATGTCACATGGTCTACAGCTGTGCTTGGGTACTTTACGTGGGCACACAGGCTTTCACAGCTGAGTTCTTGACATGGGATAAATTATCAGATTTTTGGCTATATTTTCAAGCACATATCAGGGCTGGCAAGTGTAGATGTCCTGGGTGTAGTTTATGAATCAACACTTAGTAACACCAATCAGGCTCTGCCCCAGTGAACCTGGAACCTGTAGTTTGGTGCCACAATCCCAGGATGCCTGCAAGCCATGAGGTACCACATGCCCAGTTGCCAGACCCACCCAATCAGCTCCATGTTCATGATCTGCTTGCTTTTTCTGGTCCCTGCCTTGCCCTTGTGTACTCCTTGTGCCACAGCAGCTGCTGTAGAAAACCAAGGAGACCAATTGCAAAGCCTCCCTGTTATGTTTAAAAATACTGGTGTGTAGGCTGAGTTTTGGTGGCTCATATCTTTAATCCCTGCATCTGGGAGGCAGAGGCAGGCTGATCTCTGTGAGTTGTAGGCCAGCATGGTCTCCAGAACTAGTTCTAGAACAAGCTCCAAAGCAATATAGAGAACCCCTGTCTCAAAAAACAAAGTGAAAGAAAATGTAATTGCTGGTGAGTGGAAAGGTTAATGGAATCCCATAGTTTCTGAATTTAAAAAAATCTGTTGGGACCATATATGGAATCTATTCCATTGTGCCACATGTTCATGGAACTTCTGGAATAGCATTTCTCTGTTCCTCGAGGCAATATATTTTACCAGCTACAGGATGCCTGGGCCTCAATGTTGAATTGCAAATGGTGAAATGCAAATAACAATAGGCTTTGGCCCAGACAGCTTTACTTGACTCCTGAAGTCAGAGAGCTATTTGCCCTTTATACATAATAATAGGAGTGCTCTCAGATTGACTCTTCCTTTGGTTGATTACTTAAGTTGTAGGTATGAAATAAAGCAGACATTCAGTATAGACTGAATCTGCTCTCCTGATGACTATCTTGGGTTTCTGTCCCCTGAGTGTATTAGCCTTTCCCTCATCTATGCTCTCTGAATCAACAAAGGACAAAGAGGTTGCTCGATTACACCCTCAAAAAGACAGCTTCTGACATAAACTGATATTTAATCTGAACAATGAAATCCAGGGTAGCTCCACATTTAAAGCTAGTATGACTTTTGTATAACGCGAATTTCTGTATTAACATGGGAAATAATAGCACACAGAGAAGTATGTGCTACATAGTAATAATTGATTTATTGGATTCTCCCTCTCCCTAGGCAACCTGGACCTGTTCCTACTCTCTAACACTCCTCTTCCTGCCCTGGTGGTTTCTCCTCAGCACCTGACTGTCAATCCACACAAGTCCTCTCCGGGTCCTGTGTCTTCTACGCATGGAACCTTTCCAGATCACAGGCCTCTCTAATGCTCAGGTTCCTTCCATGCCCTGGAGTTGAGCTTCTCTGCCTTCCACAGGTAACCTTCACTCACCCTGGATCTGTTTTTCAGAGATTATCACTCTATACTGACATCTCAAAGGCTTTCAAAGTTTGGATGGCTAAGCCTTGCATTCATTAAGTGACTCCATAAAGAATGTGCATGCAGAGGCCATGAGGAGCTGGGCCAATGACACCCTTATGACTCCAGTTTCAATGGCCCCAACTGCAGAGACTGGTTCTATACTGCTCCCTTCCTCTTTATAAGCAAGCAAGTCCTGCCAGTTTTCTCTCTCTTTCTATTTCTGCCCCCAGTTGGTTAACACCTAAACTTTCCTTCAATCCCTTTCCCAATAAACTCCTGTAGGTTTGTTGAGTTTGTTAGATACATAAATAGAGGCCAGTCTAAGCAACATAAAAAGTCTCAGAAAAACAAAACAAAACAAATAAACACAGGAAAACCAAAAAAGCAAAATCAAAAAACAAGAAAAAATGATAGGCACAGTGACACACACTTAGAACCCAGCAGTTAGGACTTAGAGGTGGAGGCAGGAGAATCAGGCTGGCAAGGCACTCTTTTGCTAATAGATAGGTCAAGATCTCTGTTCACTACATGAAATCTTGTGTACAGAGGGAAAGCACCCACAAGCAGGCACAAAAACTGCAAACCAAAACAGAATAAATCAAAACCTTATTATCTTTGATAACTATACATAGACACCAGAGTCTAGCAGGTTGTAATCTAAATATTTTTAAAATGTAAAGTTATTACAATTGGGGGAGTTTTTTCCAACTGAAAAAAAAATGACATGGCACCTTTAAACAGCAACAAAACATATGTAACACACACACACACTCACACACACATACAAACACATACACACACACACACAAACCACGGAAATCCTCTAAAGTCTTGAAAAAAAAAATCAATTCCTAGCCCTGACATGTATATGACAAGTGTCCTCCTGTCTTTACAAGTTCAGTTTAAAATTGGGTAGTTGGTACCTGTAATCAAGACCCAGCAATCTCAGCCACGACATAAACTAAGATAGTCAGTTAGGCTACATTATAGGCAGCAATTCCAGACAAGCCATGGGATCAACACAAGAACTAATAGAAAATTTAAAATTCAGGTAAGAATTTTGAATTTCAGTCAGGCAAAGAGTTGAATCCCCATTTCCTCCCTCTACTCAAAATTCACCTTTGACAGAGACAGATAAATAAGAGAACTATGTTGCCCCACTTTTCAGCTTAGCTTCCAATCTTTTAATTCAGTGACATCTACTAAGTTATGTTGGGTATGGATAAGGTGGATATCTCTTTACAATGTTCTCCTCATGCTTCAATGTTAGGATAAACCTGAAAGGTGGTTATGCATGGGAGCCATGGCCAATTTCCATGGCAGGTGAGGGTGACCAAGGTAGGGTACAAACATGCTAGGAAGCTAGAGCTTGAGACAGAAGTTTTATTAGAAAGGGGAAAGGGAGCAAATCACACAGGAAAAAGAGATAAAGAGAAACAGAGACACAGAGAGGTGACAGGAGAAAAGAGGGAGAAGGGAGCACAAAGAGATGAGAGGGGAGAGAGCAGAAATAGCAGCAAGAGAAGAAAGAGCCTGAAAGAGAGAAGAGGGAGGGAGTGCAAGTGGGTAAGGTCTGTCTGCTAAAGGGGTCTTTTGCACCTGTGTGCACACTAGTATTCATGGAAACCTGGACTGACCAGAGCAAATTCTGCAGTGTATTCTCCCATGTGACAGTGTCAGGCTAATATAATGCCTGAGTCTTACAGGTTGATTAGAGGTTAACAAGCTGGTGCATCTAGAAAGGAAAACTAGCCATTGCTTTTTCCAAGATGTAATAGCCCAAGTCAAACACCAACATGGCTGCAAAATAGGCATGTACTTAATTAAAAAACTGAAAGCAGCAGCTGCTGTGTCAGGGATTCATTCAGTCAGCTTGGTCTCCTTTTGCTAATAGCGAGAGAGATGCAAGCTGAAACCTATCATGTGACTCAGCAGCTCACTCCTACATTATGGAGGACTTTGGTAATGTGCTTCAGATCAGTGTCTGGGAGTGTGTTCCAGAGAGTACTGGTGGAAAGGAATTGGAGGCAGGTAGGCACATCGAATGTTCTAAGCCTTTTAGAGCAATAGAGATTGAGTGTCTAGTGGAAAGAAGTGAGAAAATCAATCTGAAACCACAACACTAGGGAAAACCTCTCTCAGATCCAGAGGGCTGGAGTACTTGATTGTGGTAAAATGTGAGGTCAAAGAATCCAGGGAACAAAAGGAATTCTGTACTGGGTCTGGGGTGTTGGAAAGAGCACAAGAGCAAAGCTTCCCTATACAATTAAAACCCCTGCTGAGTGGAAAGGAAAATGATAACCCAGGGTTTTTGATGAAATGATTCAATAATACTGAAATAATGAATCCATATTTAATCTGAGCACAGCAGTCCTGGGTGGACCCAGACAATAGAAAACAAGGGATAAGATAGTGGATCTAAAAGTGGATGATTTTGAATCTGCCCCACCCCAAGGTAGAACATCTAAGGGCAGAATCTGAACTGAGGTGATTTAAGAGGAGGGGTTGCTTTAGGTACCCTGAGGTTGGGAAACAGAATGGTGCTACCTGCAACTCACTGTAATGGCTGAACCCTCACTCAACCCTCCTTCTCCAACTACTCAAGGAACAGATGCTTGAGGTCTCCAGATGTGCAGCTAAGGAAAATTTCTCCACTCACACCTCCTGCTGAGTCCACCAACACCTGACTTCCCCACTCCACATTGTCCCTTGCCAGCAGGAAGAAGCCAGACTCAGACCAATGCGCCCACATCCAGGACCTCAGGGTTGTTAAGGTGGAAGCCCTGCTGGATTCTATGTGTATACATATGGTAGGATTATTTGGTTGCCATGTTCCAAATCCCACTCTCAAGTGGCTGTGTATCATCTTCTCACGTGATCCTGTCACTTAGGCTGAAAGAACCAATCAGATTGTCTAGTGGACCTGCCATTGGGGGGGGGGGTGTACTTATGAATCCAGGCTTTCTACTAAGATCATATCATGAAGTAATTTTTTATGCAGTGCCTTTGGATTGGGGTACATGAACAAAAGGTGGATAACACTGGGGTTTACACTCTTTTGTTCCCAATGTGTCTGTAACTCAGTTTCCCACTCCTTTTCCATCTGTCTCCAACTTCTCTCTCCCATGTTGTTGATCAAACCATAAGGGCAGGGACTGCATCCTAATGAGCTGGACCATCTCCGCAGGTCTTTATTATCATATGTGTAAGTTGTTCCCCAAGAATATATTCATTTATCATAGGTCTTGGGTCCAGTGAACTTATTAACACACCATCTCCACACGAATCAATTTTATTTATTAAGACTAAAGTCAAGTATGATGTATAACATGTTCACAAAATTGTTTACATATGTGGGTTTTTTCTTCCATGATTTCTTCCTTATTACCTGATATCAAGATGACAAAAAGATTTAAAATATTTACAGAGTTAGAGATACGGATGAACAAAATTATGAAAAGTTCATTGTCATGACCTATATTACTTTTCTGAGAACTTACTGTAGTTCACCCTACAGGAATCTCAATGGTGTAACCTTCTTGTGAAAACCATGAACAGTCACAGAATCACCCATTGACATCAGATAATTAAAATTAAATCAACCATCTATACAGATATCCTTATGTGAATATTTTCTCTTATGAGCACTCATTCCTGTAACCCATGTGGTTGAGGGTCTTAAAGTCTTCAAAGTTTCCCCACAATATGAATTGCTTCATGTAAAAGAAAGCAAGCATGAAGGATTGTGCTTAGAGAAATAAATCCATGTTGTTTTTATCTAAATAAAGAAAAACATTAAGAGGAAACATGATTCCCTTATCAGTGAATTCCTAGAACTTTGGTCCACATGAGTTTGCATGTGAGACGTAATGGTTAGACTGATTGTTCACACTTGTCATGTATTTTTCTCTCCAGAATACTAAGTAACTCAATTTGTCTTGGCTAAAGATCATACCATATCGTTCTCATTAAGATTCCTTTCCATAAGACTTTACTTAGGCCCACAAAGATTATTGAGATAAGCAAAGTTCACAGCTTTACCACAATGCTTGCATGTATAGGCTTTCTATTCACTAAGAATTTTTGTGATTATGAAGACTAATGGTACATAGAGAGGCTTTACTACATGGGATACATTCAGTGTCTCTTCAGTATACATTCTTTTATGACTTAAGAGAGTGCTGGGATGTGCAAAGGTTTTACCACATTGATGACATTCATAAGGTTTCTCTCCAGTATGTATTCTTATATGACTTTTAAGCACATCATGTGTTGTGAAACCTTACTGCGTTGCTTACATTCCTACGGTCTCTTTCCAGTATGTATTCTTTTATGACGTACCAGATATCTATATTGTGAAAAAGCTTTACCACATTGATTACATACATAGGGTTTCTCTCCAGTATGTGTTCTTATATGGCTTTTAAGCTGTCCATTACTTGCAAATGCTTTACCACATTGATTACATTCATAGGGTTTCTCTCCAGTATGTGTGCATAAATGTCTTTTAAGCACATCATGTGTTGTGAAGGCTTTACTACATTGATTACATTCATAGGGTCTCTCTCCAGTATGTTTTCTTATATGACGTTTAAGGTGACCATTACTTACAAATGCTTTACCACATTGATTACATACATAGGGTTTCTCTCCAGTATGTGTTCTTATATGATATTTAAGCTGACCATTACTTGCAAATGCCTTACAACATTGATTACATTCATAGGGTCTCTCTCCAGTATGTGTTCTTTTATGATCTCGCAGATGGCTGTGGTGTGAAAAAGCTTTACCACATTGATTACATAAATAGGGTTTCTCTCCAGTATGTGTTCTCTGATGAGATTGGAGATTACTGCCCTTTGAAAACACCCTACCACATTGGTTACATACATAGGGTTTCTCTCCATTATGTGTGCATAAATGTCTTTGAAGCACATCATGTGTTGCAGAAGCTTTACAACATTGATTACATTCAAAGGGTCTCTCTCCAGTATGTTTTCTTTTATGACGCCCCAGAATGCTGTGGTGTGAAAAAGCTTTACCACATTGACTACATAAATAGGGTTTCTCTCCAGTATGTGTTCTCTGATGAGATCGGAGATTACTGCCCTTTGAAAATGCCCTACGACATTGTTTACATACATAGGGTTTCTCTCCAGTATGTGTTCTTATATGGCTTTTAAGATGACTATTACTTGCAAATGTTTTACCACATTGGTTACATACATATGGTCTCTCTCCAGTATGTGTTCTTATATGACTTTTAAGCACATAATGTGTTGTGAAAGTTTTACTACATTGATTACATTCATAGGGTTTCTCTCCAGTATGTGTTCTTATATGGCTTTTAAGCTGTCCATTACTTGCAAATGCTTTACTACATTGGTTACATACATAGGGTCTCTCTCCAGTATGTGTTCTTATATGACTTTTAAGCACATTATATGTTGCAAATGTTTTACTACATTGATGACATTCATAGGGTCTCTCTCCAGTATGTGTTCTTATATGATTTTTAAGCTGACCATTTCTTGCAAATGATTTACCACATTGATTACATTCATAGGGTTTCTCTCCAGTATGTGTTCTTATATGACATTTAAGCACATAATGTGTTGTGAAAGTTTTACTACATTGATTACATTCATAGGCTCTCTCTCCAGTATGTGTTTTTATATGACTTTTAAGCTGACCCTTACTTGCAAATGCTTTACCACATTGATTACATTCATAGGTTTTCTCTACCATGTGTGTTCTTTCTTGGAAATGGAGGAAACTCTGACATGCAAAGACTTTACCATACTGAAGACTTCTATATGGTTTCTCTCCAGTATGAATTTTTACATGCCGTTGAAGATGCCTGTAACATACAAAAGTTTTCACAAATTCATTGTGTATATTCAGAGAATTCATTGCCTCATGGCTTCTTCATTCCGACAAAGATAATTAGTGTATGTAAAATGTTACTACATGCATGATACTAAAGAAACTTAGTACATGTATAAAATAAATTTATAATTTGGCCTAATTGTAAACAAGAATCTGATCTTGAGTTTTACATTCATAATGCTTCCCTCATAAGGAATTGTTTTGTTTTAATTTAAGATCCTGTGATTCAGAGTAAGAGCCTTTATTTCATGGCCCAATTTTATGGCATCTATTTACATGACATTTTTCACATAATTGAAAAGAACTGGACCGACTCAGAGCTTTTCCATATTTGTTGCATTTATCAGCTTTTCATAGTATAAATCACACTACATTGACCAAATATACTAGTACAAATGGAAGAATTCACACATTTCAATGGCCATAGGGATTTAATGCAGTGTGAGTTTGTTGATAACTTTCAGATGATGTTGGAATACTGATAAATTTTAAACTTGTTTCACACTCAACAAATATCCTCAAAGTGGAGAGTACTAATTATCTTTCACTTCTTCTCAGAGTCCTAAGAGAGATAGGTACATTGCTTCTTTACTTATTCTAAGTTCACATGGCTTGTATTTAGACTAACATATATTCTTTAATTTTCTAGTTTTTCTGATACAGAATGTCTCTGTGTACACCTGGCTAGCCTGGACTCACTTTGTAGACCAGGGTGGTAACCAACTTAAGGGATCCACCCTCCTCTTCTTCATGAATGCTGAAATTAAAGGCATGGGCCACAACTACCTGAATCAACATATATACTTATTAAAGTAAGAAAAACAAAAGGTTTCAACATAGCATTCATATACTTTGGTTTTCTTTTCCTCACAGACATGTGTTATACAGATTAAGGTTTCTGCACATCAAACTTCTTCACACTCATAAACTGACCCTTTCAATATACATAGCAAGGTCACAAATATATAAGTAATGCCTGCTTAATTATAGATTTTTTTCTTAGAATGTCTTGGACATATACTTGTCATCTATGCAACATGTATACTGTTTAAAATATCTGAATAGTATGAAACTAAACAGACTGGCATATCTACAGAATAGATATCCGGGTGCTATAATTCAAAGGGTGGTATCTGTTAAGGCATTGTTTACTTCTCATTTTACATGAATGCCTTACAAACACAGAACAGCTAACTTTCACTGAGGTACATGGTTTTGTGAGAAAATGAGAATCACCACTATACTTCAATCTGTGCTTATTTTCACTGTTGCTCTTAATTTGTGTAATTTTTTAAGTGTGGCTCTTCAATAAAATTGTCATCATACATTAAAATAGTCTCAAAACCAAATTTACATAATTTGCACATGAAAATTTACCTTCTATGTCTTCTAGAAGTTTGAGAATGATCTTTCATATTACGGTCATCCCAAATGTAGCCTGAAATAACAGAAAATATATCATGTATTATTTTAAATTGTACAAAATTTAAGTTAGTAACTTCAATGTAGCTTAGAACCATGCCTCATTCACTCAGTTTTCCCTTTTCTCAATCAAAATTACAGAATAGTATCAGTAACCAAGAAATATTTGGTTCCTTATTATAAAACATGAGGGAAAATCCATTCTTACCTATAGCAGTGAGGTTTCTGTAGGTGTCCAGCATCACATCTGTGTAGAGACACTTCTGAGAAGGATTTAGCAAAGCCCACTCTTTCTGAGTGAAGTGGATATGCACATCATCATAGGTCACTGCATCCTAAAATAACACATACATATATGACAAAGAGGTATAATACTCACATTGTAAAGAAACTTATTTGACAACATAGTAATACAACTTAGGTGCTTCCCTGGCTTATTTTATACATGGACATTATAGAGCATTCACCCAATCACATCAGAAGTAATATGAATAGGAGGTCCACATGCACCATTTCTTAAACATTTAAGTAGCATATAGCCCAAAAAAGAAATCTCAATAAATAGATATAAAGGGAGGGGCAAGCTACCAGAACAAAACTACTGAGAACACATAAGAAATAAATTGTACAGTCAGGACAGCCTATCACAGAAATAACCCAGGCCCTGGAACAAACACCTGTCTTTGTTATATTTTCATTGCTCTTAAGAGACACAATGGATCAGGACAACACTTACAAGGAAAATATTTAATTTAGGTATCACACTTAAAATTTCAGAGGTGCTGTTATGGCAGAGGGCATGTCAGCAAGCAGGCTACTGCAGTCCTTGAGGTTAGATACCTTACAGTATGACTCAGAGGCAATAGGGAGTTGCCTGACACACTAGGCAGCATTCTGAGAATAAGAATCCTCATGTTTGACCCTACAGTGATGTGCTTCCTCTAACAGGTAAAACCCATTCCAACAAAGCCACATCACATCTACTATCACTAGTGGGAATTCACAGAGTATGGACTGACAGATGGGGGACCTTCATGGCAACAAACTAGACCCTCTGAATGTGGTTGACCCTTAGGTGACTTGATATGTTAGGGGGCCCCTGGCATTGAAACAAGGATCCATCCCAGTAGTTTGAACTGTGTTTTCAGAGCCCACACATTATAGTGGGATACCTTACTCACTCTTTGTAAAGGATAGAGTGGCTTGGTCCTTCCTCAGGTTTGTATGCCAGATTTTGATTAATCCTGAAAGAGGGCCTCTTCCCCTCTGATTATTGAAATGCTGATGGGATGGTGGAGAGTTTGGGGGAAAAATGGGGAGGCAGGGAAACTTGGGTTGGAGTGTAAAATGGAAATTAAAATTTTAAAAGTCATTGAAAAAGAAAGTATGTATTTTAGAATCATGCACTCAAAGTGACTGGTTTTGCTCTCACTGTTGTTTCAGTAACAAGGATTTTGAAAACAAGGTCATTCCTAATTTGTTGTATATTCAGATTCTGTGTGAGAGGGTTTTCCTATGTGTTCTTTTGATATACTACAGTACAGGGTTTCACATACCCTGCATCTGGAGTGGAGGTAGTTATGACCCTAGAAATTTGGGTGTTGGGATGTGAACTCAGGTCATCCTAAAATAGAATGTGTTCTCAGCCACCTGCCAAGACTCATAGTACTTATTAGGCAAAACAGTAAAAGTGCTTCCCAGGTTGAAAACAACAAGAATAAAAGAGAGTACATGAACAGAACAGTAAATAAATAATCATTGTGAACCTGGTGCATTAGTATGCTTATTCTGTATGAGATAAATTTTCAAAATGCATAGAATAGAATGTAAAGGAAATTCCCAACACCTTATAACAGGATATCTGATTCTAAAGATTTACACAAATGGGAAACAGTAAGGATCTTAAGAGGTATATGAAATAAATAGAACACATATTTATACTGCATGACTTCTATCCCTACAAGGAACATGCAGTGATCAAGAGATATTCAATATTTCAGAAGGAACGATGGGGAAAAAGAGAAAAAGAAAAGAACAAACAGAGGTAAATGTAATCAACTTTTTATCAAAAGACTTAGGGAAACTTCTCCAGGTAAAATGAAATCCTGAACAATGTTACTCAGTGACCCATTATTCCATGTTTTTAGAATTAAATAAACAGTCTCTAACAAAATTAACTAAAAAGGATGCTTAAACTGGTCTGCTTCTGACCAATTACTGTCATTTGTTCCAAACAGAGACACCCATAGTCTAGAGCTCTCTATACAAATGGTGGTAATCTTCTGCTATGGATCAGAGAATTATACTTAAACTTAATGAAAGTGTTACAAACTAATGAGTTCTCTTTATTAAATATCTCTATAAAAAACTGGTATCCACAAATCAATACTTTAAGACACTTGCTCAAAAAAAAAAAAAAAAAAAAAAAAAAAAAAAAAAAAAAAAAAAAAAAAAAAAAAAAAAAAAAAAAATGAGGTCAAACAGTCACTTACTTTAAGAAGGGGTAATCAAGAGGACAGAAGGACATTGCCCTAGAAAGCAACAGAATGGAATCAAGGCCATCTGAGTCACCATTGGAGAGACTGTCCCCAAAACCTTTTTCTGAAATGCTGGAATTGCAACTGTTCTAGAATTTGCCTTTATAATGAGAAATAACTCCACGGTCCTAATGATAATTAAAGAAAAATATCTGTAAGGATAGATTGTGTTCATTTCCAGCTAATGCTCAAAGAGGAGAGCCTACAAGAGATATTTTTGTTATTGTTTTTTATTTAGTTAGTTTTTTTTTTTTTTGAGACTGAGTTTTCCTGTGCTACAGCCTTAGTTGTCCCAGTAATATCTCTGTAGTCCGAACAGGCCTTGAACTCACAGCAATCTTCTTGTATGTCAGTTCCCTTTAATCCCAAATGCTGGGATTAAAGGATTGCCCCACCACCACAACCACCACCACCACCTGGCTCAGGCAAGAGATTCTGCATTCCACATAAGTTGCCATCTTTACGTGTTTTTCTGTGTAAGACTCCAGCTTATAATTTCACGAATTTAAATTGTGACAGGAAACTGCAAGTTGGGTCAGTAAGGCAATATAAGATTTCAACAAAAAAATATAGTAGCATAATTATTTCAGAGTAAATGAGTAACATGAAACAGCAGGTCACATTTTACTGACAGGCCCTTGTTGGGAGCCGGCCTTAAGCCACATCCTCTTGCAAAGCTTTTTACACCTTAGCTCTAGCAAAAAGAGTAGTCTGTTCACTTCAGGAACTAAGATAAGCAGATAACAATGGTCTCAGATAACTGGCAGAGCCCCAGAGTCAGCACAGCTACCCTCCCCCCACTTCCTCACTGCTTTGCTTTAAAAACACCTCTTTGTGCCCAATAAAGTTAGACCTTGACAAGCATTACATGGTCTCCCTCCTTCTTTCTCTCCCATTATTTTCAGGTTCTAGCCCACTGTGACCCACGAATAACTAGGTCCCGCTGTTCGGGGTAGGTCCTGAGGTAGAGGTGCCAGAAGATGAGAACAATAGGGAAAGCAGAACAAAGAACAGTTGGAAGCTTGCACAGGGAGGTTTTGCTGAAGCTATGACTTACTCTAAATAAGCTTCTTATGAGGAATATTTTCTTGTATCCTACTTCCATGGGGAAATGAAAGGAAGTGGGGACTACTAGGAAATCAGCAGGAGTTACCATTCAATAGGAAAAACTCTGGAGAAGGCTACTAAAACAGTGCAGTACAAGGGGAACACAGGGAATCCCAAGAACATTACTGAGTAAGCCCACAGTGACCATGAGACCAACAACTACAACTCCAGGTGGTGGAAGAGTTGTGTTCTCAGGATCTGAAGCAACCCCTCCACATAGGACCTGGACCCAGACAATTGCATTCTCTCCAAAGCATCTTCCTTGTTTCAAAGGATGAACTCTATTTTATTCTCAATAGCTCAAAGCCCGATTGAAAACACCTAAGGCTACACCACAAGGCTGGTATTATCTTGGCCAAGCACTTGCCTGGCCAAGTTTTCAGAAGAAGCTATGTAACTTCTCCATGAGTAAGGACCTAAAAACAATTTTGCTTGCTCAGTCCATCCCTCAACACATAACTGTTTTCCTTTAAAACAGTTGTCACCTGGGCTCATCTTGCCCATATGACAGAGCCATGAGTTTCTCTAGAAGAAAATGGATGTTTATGGCACACCAAGACATAATGTTCATTGTGACCCAGAAATGCATCCTTGAACAGCGTGTAAAAGCCCTACTCCATGGTATGGAGATGGGCATTGGGGCTGTTTGTAAATCAGTGGTTAATCCATTGCCATGGTTTAGAGACAAATCTCTGGACTAACCTTGGAAACAATTGTATATTTTACCATCCTAATCTCAAACATGAATGGTTAGCATACTACTATTTTTTTATTTGTTTTCTTTTGTTTTTTATGCTTTTTTCTTTTATTTTAGGGGCAGCACTTAGCTAAATTCTCTTCTGAGAGACTTACTATCCACCAAGAATTGGTCAATCTTTATATACACAGTTCCACTCTTCCACATAACAGCTCAGTGGTGGAGTGTAGTCCAACACAAGCATGCCATTTATACATGTCTTTATTGGCACTTACTTTAACCTGGCACTTGGGAGGCAGTGAAGAAATGTCACTATGAGATTTGGGTAGCTTGCTCTACAGAGCAAAATCTAAGTCAGGATACAAAGCTTCATGGAGAAACCTTGTCCCTAGTCACTACTTCACATGATCGGTCAGATCTACATGACCCCAACTGGATGGCATGCCCCTAATATGGAATTGGGATGGGGGATGGGAGTGGAGGGTGGTTAGAGTGCATGTGAGAGGGCAGAGAGGGTAAAAGGGAGGGAAGGAGGGAGGGAGGGAGAGGGAACTGGGATCGACAGGTAAAATAATAAATTAAATTAAAAAAATGCTTTGACTCCAAAATTTAAGTTGAAGGACAAATTATTGGGGAAAAGGATTTCTATTTTTGTTTCCACAGAAAATGAAAAGATGTGGATTCCTTCCAGACTAATGTGGTTTGATCAAGCCAGACCGCCTGAAACAGAGTACGAGGTGATCCTACATTCAAAACAGCTGGACAAAGCAGCCTTGCAGACTACAGCCAGGATTTCTGAATCTTCTTCGAATCACCCATGACAGCGCCCCTTACCAGCAGGAAGTACTGCTGGTTGGAAAGAACAACGTCCAAATTCCCAAATATTGTCTATAAATATTTATTTTCATTTAAATGGACTTGTTATATAAAATAAATTAACAAAAAAAACAAAAAACAATATGTATCTGTGTCTGTATATATACATGTATGTGTGTGTATATATGTATATATTATACATACACACACATACATATATACATATATATATACACATATATATATTTAAAGAAAATGAACACTTTTAGAACATGTACAAAATTAAATAAAATATGGATACTCGTGGTAGGGCTGGGCCAAAATCCAAATGACTTAACAGATTTTGAGGATCCCTCCTAAAGACTTCAGCCTCCCAGAGAAATGTATGGTGGATGGGATGGGGAGGTTGCTGGGGGAAATTGGAAGATGGGAGGGAGAGTGAACTGGGATTGATATGTAAAATAAGATCTTCTTGGGTTATTTTTTTTTTTTTTTGTAAGAACAGAAGAAAAGTTATTTTCATGGCCAAAAAAATAAAACTCTGAATGGATGTGACCCGTAAAAGTTAGATGTTTAGAGCAGAAATGCCACACCAGCCCCAGTGGAGATAGTGTATCAATGGCTGAGAGAAATCTCAATGGCTACCTGTCCAGAGGTTCGCACCACATGTGGTTACGCCTCCTGGGGAAAAGTGGTTCAGGACCCTGCAGGTGATTGCCTGACTCACAGTGTGGAATGGGTGCTAGGTGTTTGTTGTGCTATGATAGCTTTAATGCTTTTGATCATGGGTGCTTTGGCCTCCAACTCCACTGTTAATTCAAAGAAGCCCAGAAAACACTTAGATATAGTTTCAGGGACAGAAAGAGATACAGACCAGCCCTCAGCTACAAATCCCAGGGCACCAGTGGAGACTTCAGGTATCAGCCCAAGGACTCATAAATTAACATACCTAAAGCTATAGGAATTTGCCCACAAGGTGACCCTGCCTAATTAGCCTGCCTGCAGCAAAGCTGTTGTGGGGATTTACTACTAAGATTTTAGGGCCCATAAATCAATAAAACAGCACAAGAGTTCTTATCAATGCTGTTAAATGTTTACTGACCAGAGACAATGATTATTCTCTAAACTCAGTAAATCAATCCCTGGTAAGCTGACCACAAGCAGGCCAAAATAAATATGAGATGTATTTACGATCTCATGCTCCAAAATAATTCCTGACATTTCTATAGTATGTCTGTAAATTTTAAACTGTGGCCAAAGATCTGTTTCTTGAACTTTCTGCATAAAAACCCGATGCTCTGAAGTAAAAATTGCAGCAGATGCAAACCTCCTCGAGTATGTTTGTGTCTGTCAAGTTGAAGCCACTCCTGACCTGTTCATCTGAGTCTTGGTCTCCCTGCAAACCCCTCATCCACTGAAAGATCTGAGGCACAGAAATTCTGGAAGGCAGTGGACTAACTGAACCTCTCCTTGTTTGGTAAAAAGCCATCCCTGTGCACCAAAACCATAATGGAGCTGACTACAAAGAAGTTTATCACAATTCTACTTGATTGAAATCCTTTCCTCAGAAGCAGCCAGCATGGAGAAGTATTCATGGGCCTCAACCTGGTTGGGGAAGCTGGTAGGAACACAATGGGCCTAGCAGAACACTGAATATGGCAGCACATTCTAGTCCAGCCTCCTCTTGGAGGGCCTGCCAAACAGATTTTCATGACTCCCCATCCTACCCTCTTCACCCCCTCACTTACCATGCTGCAGCTTCTGTGCCCATCCATGCTCCCCTCACAATTCCCTAAAGCAGCACTCACAGAGCAGCAATTAATCCTCTGGTGCCTATTCAGATACAAAACCAAGCCTCCAGCATGGTTTCAGGAACCTGAGAAGGGAGGGTTGGCTCAATGTCGATGATTGGCTAGTGAGGCTTTAGTGACAAGTGCTCTTCCTCAAGGGTTAGTGTGTTCTTAAAGACACAGGAGCTCCTTTGGCCCTGGCTTCTACTCGAGACTTAGAAATTTCAGAGATCTGCACAAACAAAAAATTATTTGTTTTTTTTTTTTGTTTGTTTTTTTTTGATTTTTTTTGAGAATGAATTTCCCTATATGGCCCCTGCTGTCCTAGAGCTCTCTCAATAAACTGCACTGGTCAATTCATTCCTAATTATTATTATTAATCTTGTTTTTATTGCTTTATACTAGATTTTTCTCATTATTTGCGTAATATTAATGAATAAATAAATAAATAAATTAATTAATTAATTAATTAATCTTGGTGTTTGAGACAGAGTTTCCCTGTGTGGCCCTGCTTTCCTGGAACTTACTCTATAGACCAGGCTGTCCTCAACCTCACAGAAATCCACTTGCCTCTACTCCCTGAGTGCTTGAATCAAAGAAGACAGTCACCACTGCATAGTCAGACACAACTTTCAATGTCACTTACCCATGTCACCAATAAATGACCCAGCTCTCTTCCTGCAGTGCACTTTTTCAATCTCTCTTTCTTCCTCCCCACATTGTGCAGAGCTTGCTCAGACCATTACACAATGCAGACTGAAATGATTCACTTATTAAACAGATGGAAGGCTTCCAGTAATATTAAAAGTATACAGAAATTTTTTAGGACACAAGTGATGTTTGTTCTGTGCCATCTTGCTGAGGTCAGAAGACTGAAGGGGACTTTTTACCTGGTTGTCACAGGACCCTCAGTCTACCATGAGAGAAAGGCAGGAGCCATATTAAAAGCAAGATAATCTATCTTTCTTCTGAGAGACGCCAGGGATATAGGTCCACTGTATTGCAGTTTTGTTGCTGAAATTAGAGTAAAATTCTTGAGAAATGACTAATAAAAATGTGTCATCTACATGGTAAGCTGAATACTCAAAGAGAATGTGGCTGAGAAAAATGCCTCTACCTATGAGCACTATGTTGAACCAGCACAGGTTCCTCAGTAGGAAGATGAGGAAACACCTGCATGATTCAATATTCTCTATTCAAATAGAATTGGTAGAACATATCTCTCTGTGTCTGTAGAAAGAGGTTTTATTGGAATGCCTCACAGGCTCTGGGCCAGCTAGTATATTAATGGTGCCAATCAATGGAAATTTGAAGAATTCAGTATTTTTTTGGTTTATGGGTGTGGATGTCTCAGCTGATCTTCAGTATACACAAGTATTTCAAAGAAATAGGCCTTAAAGCTATAAAGGAATAGACTTAGCAGGATCCACATGGTATTAAACTTGTAGAGACTGTAAATGTTTCCTACAAGTGTTGTATTTTGTTTGTGGTTTAGCAAATGAGGCCTGCCAGGTGGTGGTGGCACATGCCTTTGATTCCAGCCCTTGAGAGGCAGAGGCTGGTGAATGTCTGTGTCTTCTATTGAGTAACAAATGTTCACAGAGAAACCCTGTCTCAAAACAAAAACAAACAAAAAAACAAACCAAAACAAACAAAAATAACAAACAAAAAAATGAAATATGAACAAACAAAAAGAAACTTGCCTTAAGATAAGAGTGTGGAGCTTGGCAGTAGTTATTCACAGAGGACAGACAATGGCGGAGCACACCTTTAATCCTAGCACTTGGGAGACATAATCATGTGCATCTCTGTAATTTCATGACCACTGAAGGCTACACCAGATTGATACAGTTGAAAAGAGACACAGAGACAGGTTTGGCTCATTCCTTTATCCCTGCACTTGGGAGGTAGATATGGCTGGGAAGAGAGAGAAATATAAGAGGGAAGAAGACAGAAGCTCACTGTGTTCTGACGGAAGTATTGTAGGATCAGAATCGCCTGCCCCTTTGGTCTGAGGATTCAGTAGAAGTAAGAATTAGGGGCTGGCTGCTCTGCTTCTATCATATTTCATTATTAACCACATATCTGAATCCAGGTATTGATTATTAAGACCAACTAGAATTAGGTTTACAATTTCCAGTGTAGTGTGTCAAAGCTGAACTATGGTGTACAAGACTAGAATTGATGGTATAAATCTTTACCAATTGACCAAGTTTATTGCTATATTTTGTATGTTTGAGCTTGAGAGAAAATGGTTTGTGTGAGTATACAGGTTATGGAATGTAGATAATTATGTGAAGTTGAATGTCAGTATCTGATCTCTGGTCATCCCACAAAAGATGTTCTGAGTCTCTTGCCAAGATCCATACCATGTTTTATCGGATGAGCCAAAACTCTTCCACAGATTAACAATAAAACCAAACAAAATAATGTCCTTTGGGAACATGAAGCACCAGAATTATGATCCTATACATGGTAAGTTTGCAACATGAAATGAATACAATCCAGTGACAATGAACTACAATTTATAACAAAATGCTGATTACAAAGGCAAATTAACAATATTTTTTGGAAATACACAGAATGCTCAATGGAATTATGAAAACACAGTACACAAACTGACATAATATGACTTTTATACTTACCACAAAGCTACAAAAATCAAAATATGTACAATATGTGTAAAAGAGTAAAAGCGATAGAGAGAATAACCCAAAAACAAGACCAGAAAATATCAACTGTTAATATAAAGTAAAAAGAAAGTTAGCCAGGAAAACTGTGATCTTGACCAGTGTTATCCAAATACGTATGAATCCATGTGTACAGAAATTAAATAAATACAGACCTCAACACCCTAATTAAATCAAGTCCAAGTAACACTTCAATACTTTTGACCCTGCAGCTATAGATATCTATTCCAAAGACAGGAGGTCCCTGCTCTAGAGCTCTCTATGCAAAAGGAGCTGATCAGCTATGGCTCTGTAGACATTTATGCACCTTTATGTATTCAGGTAAACTGATGCCCATTCCCAAAACAACATGGAAGAATAATTTAAAATCTGCTTCCTGCCACATGGTTTATGGCCCAAGATGAGAACCCTGACCTAACTCCCTACCCAAAACCATAAACAACTGAGAAATCTCTGCAGAACAGAGACTCCTTTTGTCCCATGTAATTAAACTTCACTTAGCACAGTCTTGTACCTGGTGGTAGCAGAGAGTTAAAAACATTATAATCTTGTATTGCTGACATACATCCACATCACCATTTTTTAATATTTTCTAAAATATTTATAATATAAATCTGAAAGTGGAATGGAATATTCAGAACTTCAAGAAATCAGACCTTCAGTTTTCTGCACACCAACAGCATTGCATGCATGTGTACACTGGAAAGTTATGTAATAACCAGCACATATTCCCAGGGCTGCAGAGTCTCCCCCAAACCAAGAAACACATAAACAGGAAGGCTCAGAGGACAAGGGCCACTTCTCAGGTCACCACATGGACAAAAAAGAACCAAAGAATGTCTCATGGTCCACACTAATCTTTGCAGAAATGGAACCTGAGAAGACCTGCTTTGAAAACCCTACACTCGCGATGGTGTAACCTGTGTACTTCCTTATAACCCGATAGAGGAGAAGGAAAAGAGAATCCTGAAAAGAAGCCTTCTCAGAGTCCATCATTGGCTGGGACCACCCAGTTGGGCCTCTAATTTTTGAAATCTCCCTACCAGGGAATCAGAATTCAATCAATCAGATTGCACACTCCTTGTAGCTCTGCACTACCTGCCCAGCAGACAGGAGCCCAGTCAAGATAGTTTTTGTTTTAGTATACATTCTTCTACTGTTCTTAAACACAAACTGCTCATTATGCAAATCACTGTGTCCTTTGTGTACACATTTTATTACACATTCATTGTTCCTGGCCAGTAACCACTGACCTCATAGCTGGGAAATACTGCAGACAAATCTATGGCACCTTCAAACATTCACTGTTTTTAGTGTGAAAATTCTGTTTAAGAAAAGAAGGATGTGAATTAGAGAACAATGAGGAAGCATGATAGGGCTTGGGGTGCAAAAAAAGAGAGTATGTGGATATGATGTAGTTATGATCTAAAAATATTATTTTGAAAAGCTGAAAAGAGCTTCATGCCCATGTGCTTCAGAGACTAGGGGTTTCTATTAGAGCACACCAAGGATTTCTCAAACCTTTTCTCTCAGCCTCTATATCCAAACCCACATAAAATAACAGTTAGGTTACATGATCCACAACAGTTTACACAGACCTGTTTGGGCTGAATACTCTAACTATAGAATTTGTATTCATGATAAGGTCTCTCCTCTATCCAGATTCTAGATAGTGCTCATCTGTGGATTCCAAGAAACTGCCCATCAGGATAATTATGGATTATCTAGAAATGATTAACTGATTCCACATTGCTCACCTCAACTACTGTTGAAAGAGGAAATCTCAGCCTCCATCCTGCCTCTCCCTTTCTATACTATGACTCCAAGTGTATCAAAGTTGGTCATGAACTCAATCCTTGCACAAGTACCTCTTCATTTATCAGTCCCCACAATAATCAGAGATCTTAGATTTCACTCATTATCTGGTCTATTTTCCTTCTCACTGACCAGTCAATGGCCAGACAGAAAGGAAGCACTGTACAGGAGGAGCAGGATTAGGAGTTCAAAGCAATTCTCAATTACACAGCAGAAGACAAGCCAAAGTTCCAAGACCCTTTGCTCTACTCAGAAATCAATAATCAAAATCACTTGAGAAAAGGAATGAAATAAGTAAAATCTAAGAAACAGGAGAGCACCAAAATAGAGATAAAAGAAATAATATGTATAACGAAGACATTTAAAAAGATATCAATAGATGGGTCCTAGTGACACATTCATTTTCTTCTAGTTCTCAGGAGGCAGAGGGAAGCCTACCCCTCTGAGTTTAAGACCAGCTTGGTCTACAAGCTGGGGGGACAGGCTCAAGAGCCACAAAGAAATTGGGTCTCAAAAAAAAAAAGAAAAGAAAAAAAGAAAAAGAAAGAAAGAAAGAAAAAGAAAGCTAGAAAAAAAGATACCAGCTTCTTCTAGAGGCCTCCTCTGGAGAGTGCCAGGCCCCAGCTTGATCTGCCTATCCATGCCTCCATCCTGAGTCAATGCCTGCTGGATCCTAGCACCAATTACTGGGCCTTTGCTAGAGAGGCCTCAGCAGGAGAGTACCGAACCCTGGCTAAATCTGCCTATCCATACAGGAATATCCTGAAATCCTACCTATTGGAACTTTGACCCCCACTGACATGAATCTGCTAGAGGTGAGTCTGTGAACAATTCACCTCACACCCTTCCCTGGAGTCTCCCTGGATTGGCCCCAATCTCTTCCTGTGGCCTGTCCCCAGCTCAAAAACTCATAGGTAATAGATAATCTCACCTCACCAGAACTCAAGGGTAAAGCAGGGTAAATATATACACATTAACACTGCCAACAACAAATCATAAACAAAAAAGCATTAACCATCAATGGTCCTTACTTTCCCTCAACATTAATGGTCTTAACTCACCTATAAAAAGACAAAGGCTAATAGAATGAATAAGGAAACAGAATCCATCCTTCTGCTGCACACAGCAAACACATTTAAGATACAAAGATAGACACTACTCAGGGCAAAGGGCTGGGAATACATCTTCCAATCAACTGGACTGAAGAAGCAAGCAAGTCTGGCTATCTTAATATCTAACAAGTTAGACTTCAAATCAAAATCAGTCAAAAGAGATGAAAACAGTCTTTTCATATTCATCACAAGAGAAATCCTAAGCACAAAACTGAAATTCTGAACCTATGCCCCAAATACAAAAGCACACACATTCGTAAAAGAAACGGCACTAGAATCCAAGGCTCACACAAAACCACACACACTTATAGTGGGAGACTTCAACACTTCATTCTCACCACTAGACTGAACCACCAGTCAGAAACTTTACAAAGAAAAAAAAAAAAACTAACAGAAGTTATATCTCATTTGGGTTTAACAGACATCTATAGAATGTTCCATCCAAACAAAAAAATAATATACTTTCTTCTCTACTCCACATGGAACATTCTCTAAAATTGACCATATACTAGGCAACTAGGCAACATAAAAATCCTCAACAGATACCAAAAAATTGGAATATTACCCTCTGTCTTATCAGACCACCATGCTTTACAGTTAAAATTCAACAACAACAACAAATAGCAGAAACCCTACAAAATCATGGAAATTGAACACTGCTCAATTTCACCATACCTGGGTCAAGGAAGAAATATAGAAATTAAGGAATTCCTAAAATTCAACAAGAATGAGGACACACCATACTCGAACTTACAGGACACCTTGAAAGCAGTACTACAAGGGAATTTCATTGCATTAAGTCCCCATATGAAGAAAATGGTTGGTAGTAACATTAGAGAATTAACAACACAACAGAAAGCCTTAGGAAAAAGAATCAAAATCTCCCCTCAGGAGTAGGCCCCATTATCAATTTTTGGTCTGAAAACAATAAAGTAGAAAACAGGAAAACAATACCAAAAAAAAAAAAAAATCAGTGCAACAAAGAGTTGGTTTTTCAAGAAAATTAACAAGTTAGACAAACCTTTATCCAAACTAAGCAAAAAGCATAGAGAGAACATGGAAGTTAAAAAAATCAGAAAACCTATACTCTACAAAATTTGAAAGTTCAAACGATATGGACAAATTTCTGGATAATTATTATTTAACAAAATTAAATCAAGAATAGACAAGAAACTTAAATACACTTATAACAACTAACAAAGTAGAAGCAATCATGAAAAGCCTTCTAACATAAAAAAGCCCAGAGCCAGATGACTTCAGAGAAGAATTCTACCAGAAAGTCATGGAAGTGCTAATACAAATACAACTGAATTTGTTCCATACAATAAAAAAACAGAAGGTTCATTACCAACCTCTTTTTATGAGGCTACCATCACCTTGATACCCATCCACACAAAGACACAAATGAGAAAGAAATTTACAGACCAATATCCCTCATGCACATTGATGAAAAATACTCAATAAAATACCGGATAAAGAAATCTAAGAATACATCAGAGAAATCATCTAATGTGATGAAGTATACTTCATCCCTGTTTTGCAGGGATGGTTTCACATATGAAAATATATCAAACGTACCACTATATAAACAAACATAAATTGAAAAATCACATGATTATCTCTGTAGATGCAGAAAAAACCTTTGACAAAATTCAACATCCATTCATATTGAAGGTCTTAGAGAGATCTGCGATAACAGGAACTTATGTAAACATAAAAAAGGAACATACAGTAAACCAATAGCCAATATCAAGCTAAATGTAGAGAAGCTTAAGGTGATCCCTCTAAAGTCAGGAACAAGACAAGGCTGCCCTCGCTCTCCATATCTCTTCATTATTGTCCTTGAAGTGCTAGCTAAAGAAATAAGACAAGAAAAGGAGATCAAAGTGATACAATTTGGATAGGAAGAACTAAAACTTTCTCGATTTTTACAAGATATGATAGTTTACAAAAGCAACCCAAAAAACTCTACCAGGGTACACCTACATCTGAAAAACACATTTAGCAAAGTATCAGGATACAAGAAAAACTCAAAGATATCAGAAGCTGTTCTATAGTCACACAATGAAGGGGCTGAGAAAGAAATCAGAGAGGTATCACCCTTTACAGTAGCCACAAACAACATAAAGTATCTTTGGGTAACACTTACCAAACAATTGAAAGACCTATATAATAAGAATTTGTGTCTTTAAAGAAAGAAATTAAAGAAGATGCCAGAAGGTGGAAAGATCTCTCAATCTTATGGATAAGTAGAATAAATATAGTAAATATGGTAATATTACCAACAGCAATCTACAGATTCAATGCAATCTTCCTTAAAATCCAGGCAACATTCTTAACTGACTTGGAAAGCAAAATAATCAACTTTATGTTGAAAAAAAAAAAAGAACTCCGATAACCAAAACAACCTGTATAGTAAACGAACTTCAGGAGGCATCATTAACCCTGACTTTAAGATCTACTACAGAGCTATAGTTCTGAAAACAGCCTGGTATTGGCACAAAAATAGGCAAGTAGCTCAATGGAATCAAATAGAAAATATTGATATTGACCCACACACCTATGAACACCTGACTTTTGACAAAACAGCTAAAAGTATACAATGGGAGGAGGAACGCATTTTCAACAAATGGTGCTGGCATTTATTAACTTAATGATAGAGTGTAGAAGACTGTAGGTAGACCCATTTCTATCACCATGTACAAAACACAAGTCTAAATGAATCAAAGACCTCAACATAAATCTATCCACACTGAACCTCTAAGAAAAGAAAATGGGAGGTACTATTCAACAAATTGGTACAGGATAGTACTTCCTTAACATAACTCCAGTAGGACAGACACTGAAATCATCAATTAATAAATGGGACCTCCTCAAAATTAGAAGTTTCTGTAAGGCAAAGGACACATTTGACAAGACCAAAAGGCAGTGCACAGACTGGGAAAGATCTTTGTCAATCCTACATCTGACAGAGGGCTGATCTTAAAAATATACAAAGAACTCAAAAAACTAGTCAACACAAATAACTCTATTAAAATGGGGTGTAGAACTGAATAGAGAACTCTGTATAGAGGAAAGAAAAAAAAAAGCTTGAAGACACTTAAGTGCACAACATCCTTAGCTATCAAGGAAATGCAAACTAAAACAACTTTGAGATACCATCTTACTCCTGCCAGAATGACTAAAATTAGAAACAAAAATGACAACTTATGCTGTTGAGGATGTTGCCCCTCATGAGCATGCAGATTCCTGGTGTGTCACCCTGCATTCCATTCCATAATAACGGGTCAATAATTGTCCAAGGAAGTTAAGTTCATTAGGGACAGGAGAGATGCTTTAGTCCCTACTTCAAATGACTTGAAAGATTTAGATGACCCCTCGTGGAAGGCATCACTCTATGTGGGTAGTATGGGTTAGATGGGAGCAGAGAGTGGTTGGGAGGCCTGGGTAGTTGGGAGAGAGGGGAAACAGGAGGGCAGGAGTGAGGTGGAGGGAACTGGGTTTGATATGTAAAATAAAAATAAAAAAAATAACAGATACCAATGTAATTTTAAAAAAAATAAAGTTAACATCTTTTAATAATTTAAAAATTTTAGCACTTTTGATTTTAAAACTCACACTTTCCCAGAGAAAATATCACTTCCAGGAGAAGGTCTAATAGATCTTACTAATAAAACTCACAGAAATCTATCAGGGAGGGGAGGGTGAAAACTGAAGGATCACAGATTCAGAGCATCTGGCTACTAGAGTTCTTATCTCTACCCATTCTCAGACAAACGATGTGATCCTGCCCTCACACTGCCTCCTCAGATTGACTGCTTTCTCTTTGATTCCTCAGACTGACTGCTCAAATAAAATCCTCTCACTGCATGCTCTCCTGTCTCCTCTACCTTATCTTCCTCTAGCTATCCAGCTATGTCACTCCTATCTTCCAATTCCTACTTCTGGGATTAAAGGCCTGAAGTCCCAATTCCTGGGATCACCTTAGTATGAGCTGTTTTTCTTTTAGACAGATATTTTTTCCCTTTCTCTCCCCCTCTCTCTCACTATTTCTCTATCTCTCTAGTAGCCAGGAGTGGCCTTGAACTCACACAGTTCCATCTGCCTCTATCCCCTAGTACTGGAGTGAAAGCTGTGCCCCACCCCTGCTCTGTTAGGGAATATCTTGGCCTCTTGCCAAATAATGGCTTGGGTGTGTGGCTAGCTAGTGACTTACATGCATTGCTACCTATTGAGTTAGGTATGTGGCTGACTAGTGACTTAGTGTGTGTGGTTAACCTGTGAGTTAGAATGTATCTAACTAGTAACCTAATTGTGTGGCAAACTATTGTCTTAGGTGTGTGGCCTACTAGTGACTAGTGTGTGGGTCTAACTAGTGACTTAGGAGTGGCTAACTAGTGACTTAGTGACTGTGACTAACTAGTGACTTAGCGTATGTGGCTGACTAGTACCTCAAATATGTGGCTAACTAGAGGTGTGTAGTTAATGTGTTAGTGACTGTAGCTAACTAGTGACTTAGTATATGTGGCAAACTAGTGACTTAGCTGTCTGGCTGACTCTTAACTTAATTTGTGTGGCTAATTAGTGACTTAGTGGAGTGGCTAACTAGTAACTTATGTGTGTGTGGCTAAGTAGTGGCTTAGGTATATAGCTGACTAAATACATAAGTGTAGTGAGATAGTTCTGTGGCACTGACCACGCCCATTTGGGGTGGAGCCATGGGCGAGGTGACCTGTGGAAGGAGGTCAGAGGGGGCCAGGAAAGGCGCTCTCTTTCTGGCATGACTCGGACAGGAGAGGATCGGGTTGAATTTCCTGGTGTTCATCTGTCTAGGTTGTAAGTTATTTCTCCCTGAATAAACATCTATTTGGCCTATTTGTTTCTCCTGATCCTTATTTAACCGTGATAGATTCCTCTAAAATCAGGAAAAAGACTAGGCTGCCCTATCTCTCCATATCTCTTCATTATTGTAATTTCAATTAGCTAAAGAAATAAGAGAAGAAAAGGAGTTCAAGGGGATGCAAATTGGTAAGGAAGAACTCAAAATTTCCCTATTTTCAGATAATATGATAGTTTTCATAAGCACCAAAAAATTCTACCAGTATTCTCCTACAGCTGAAAAATACATTCAGTAAAGTATGAGGATACAAGATTAAATAAAAAAAATCTGTAGCCATTACATATTCAGTCAACAAAGGGGTTGTTAAAGAAATCAGAGAAACATCACCCTTCACAATAGCCACAAACAACATAAAGTATCTTGGGGTAACACTTACCAAAGAAGTGAAAGACCTATATAATAAGAATTTTTGTCTTTAAAGAAAATACCAAAAAATGTAAAGATGTCCCAATCTCATGGATAGGTAGAAAAAAAATAGAAAAATGGCAATCTTACCAACAGCAATCTACATATTCAATGCAATCTCCATTAAAATCCCAGCACAATCTTTCACTGACCTTGAAAGGATAATAATCTACTTTATATTGAAAACCAAAAGAACCAGAATAGCCAACACAACCTGTATAATAAAGGAACTTCATGAGGGATCATTACCCCTGACTTTAAGATCTACTATAGAGCTATAGTCCTGAAAACAGCCTGGTATTAGCACAAAAATAGACAAGTACCTCAATGAAATCGATTAGAAAATCCTGATATTAACCCACACACATACAAACAAAACAGCTAAAAGTATACAATGGGATGAGGAAAGTACCTTCAAAAAATGCTGAGTAAGGTTTTCCACCTGCCGCTGGTCTTGTCCTGGAGCTGCGCCAGCACCAATTAATATGCAGAGACTCTGTATTTGATATAATGCTGTTGGCCAGGTACTAGTATCTTATCAACTAGTTCTGTCTTAAGCATTAGCCCATTTCTCTTGATCTATGTATTTTCACGTGGTCTCTTATTACAGGGGAAGAGGGCGGGCATCTTGTCACCCCAGGCTCTCCATATTGCTTCATCTTCCTCCTTCCTCTTTCCTCCTTTTCTCCTAATCCCACCTATCTACCTTTCCTATTGTCCAACAGTGCTTTATTCATTAACCAGTATGAGAAACATATTTTCAGAATGACATCTCCCATCAAAATGGTGCTGGTACAACTGGATGATGGACCAAACTGCAGCCCACAAACTGGGATTTTCACCAATCCTATATTCAACAAAGGGCTGATCTCCAAAATATACAAAGAACTCAAGAAACTAGTCAACAAACACCAAATAACTCCATTAAAATGGGCTACAGAACTGAATAGGTAAATCTCCATAGAGGAAATAAAAAATGATTTAAGACACTTAAAAAAGTATTCAACATCCTTAGCTGTCAAGGAAATGCCAACTAAAACAACTTTGAGATACCATCTTACTCCTGTCAGAATTGCTAAAATTAGAAACAGCAATGCCAACTTATGCTTGAGAGGATGTGCAGAAATGGGTACACTCCTCACTTCAGGTGGAACTGCAAACTTGTACAGCCATTATGGAGACTAGCATGGCAGTTTCTCAGGATAAGAGGAATCAGTCTACCACGAGACCCAGTAATCTCCCGCTTAAGTACATACCCAAATGATCCCAATCCATGCAACCAAGACTTGTGCTCACATATGTTCATAGCAATATTATTTATAATAGCAAGAACCTGGAATCAACTTAGATGCCCCTCAACTGAAGTATAAATAAAGAAGATTTGCCACATTTACAAAATGGAATACTACTCTGTGGGGGTGGGCAGAAACAATGGAATCTTGAAACTCACAGACAAGTGGATGGAACTTGAAGAAACCATCCTGAATGAGGTATCCCAATCACAGAAAGAGAAACATGGTATGTATTCACTCACATGTGGATTTTAGACATATTCTAAAGGTTCACCAGCCTACAAATCAAACTGCCAGAGAAACTAGGATAGAAGGAGAATTCTAACAGTTTTACATAAGGACACTCACAGAAGCAGGAAGGGACAAGGTCCTTAGAGCATATGGGTGGGTATTGGCAGGTAGTTAGTGGATAGGGGACTAGCACAAGGAAAATGGGAGGAGAGGAAAGATTGTGGGTCTAGTAACATTTGGTCAGGGAAGGAATAGACTTGAGAAGAGAGGTGAAGAGAGGAGAGGAGAACAGAGAAGAAGAGAGGAGAGGAAAGGAGAACAGAGGAGAGAAAAGAGAGAAAGAGACTATAAAAGAGGGAGCCATTATAGGTTAGAAGAGGAAATAGAACCTAGAGTAATGTACATAGCCCTACAAGAATGACCCCACCTAACAATTTTAGCAACAGTGTAAAGGCTACCATAAATTCCCTTCGCTGGCAATGAGATAAATGACTAACTCATCCACCATCATGGAGACCTCATCTAGTAGCTGATGGAAACAGAAGCAACCTTGGACAACTAAACACTGAGCCAAAATTGAATCCATATGTAGAGAGGGAGGACAAGACCACATTGTAGAAACCCAAAGACACAGCTGACTTGAACAAGGAGGAGCTAATGGGGCCCCAGACTTATAGCTGGGAATCAAACATGGGACTGACAGAGACCCCTGAACATGGGTCTCAGCTAAAAGGCCTGTGCAGTCTAAGGGTCTTCAGAGAGTGGGACCAGGAAGTATCCCTGTTGCAAAAAGGACATTGGGGGAAAATCCCCATGGAGGGATACTCCATTAACCTTGAGACAGGAGAGACATTTTAGTGTCTACTTAAAATGACTTGAAGGATTTAGATGACCCCTCCTGGAAGGCATCCACTTATGTGTATAGTGTAGGTTCGATGGGAGGAGAGAGTGGCTGGGGGCCCGGGAAGTTGGGAGGGGAAGAAGGAGGGTGGGAGTAAGTTGGAGGGAACTGGTTTGATAAGTATAATAAAAAATTTTTCCAAATTAAAAACATTAAAAAGATACCAATGTAATTTTCAGAAAACAAAGTTAACATATTTTAATAACTTAAAATATTTACCTCTATTGACTTTGAAATATCACACCTCCACAGATAGAACATCACTTCCAGCACAAGTTCTAATAGATCTTAATAATAAAAACTCACAGTAATCTAACAGGGAGGGGAAGGTGAAAACTGAAGGATCACAGATTCAGAGCATTTGGCTACTAGAGTTGTTATCTCTACCTATTCTCAGACAAGCGATGTGTTCCTGTCCTCACACTGCCTCCTCAGATTGACTGCTATCACTTCAATCCCTCAGACTAACTTCTCAAACAAAATCATCTCACAGCATGCACTTCTCGCTCCTCTACCTTATCTTCCTCTCTCTGTCCAGCCATGTCACTCCTATCTCCAAATCCCTGCTGCTGGGATTAAAGGCCTGATTCACATGTCCTGGGATCACCTTAGTGTGAGCTGTTTTTCTTTTAGACAGACTTAGTATGAGTCTAACTAGTGACATAGTGTGTGTGTCTAACTACTGATTTAATGTGTGTGGATAACTAGTGACCTAGTGTTGGTAGCTAACTAGTGACTTAGGTGTGTAGTTGACTAAATACATAGAAACACATAGGTGAATGGCTAACTACTACCTCAGTGTGTGTGTGGCTGCCTATTTTCTTGGTGTTTGTGACTAGCTAGTAAATTAGATGTGTGGCTGACTAGTGACTTAGTATGGGTGGATAAGTAGTGATATATTGTGTATAACTAACTAGAGACATAGAGACTGTGGCTAACTAGTAACCTAGCTTTGTGGCTAACTAGTGACTTAGTCAATGTGGTTAATTACTGCTTAGGCATGTAGTTAAATAGTAACTTAGGTGTGTGATTAACTACTGTCTTAGTGTGTGTGGCTAAGTACTGCTTTATTTGTGTGATAGACTTGTGGCTTAGTTTTTGTTGCTAACTAGTGGCATAGGTATGGGGCTGACTATTGATTTAGGAGTTTAACTAGTGACTTCATGTGTGTGGCTAAATAATAAGTTAAGTATGTGGCTAACAAGTGGCATGGTGTGTGTGGGTACTAGTGAGCTAGTATGTGTGGCTAATTAGTGGGTTAGTTTGTGGCTAACTAGTGACTTACACTTAACTACATGTGTAGCTAAATAGTAACTCTGCTTAGTAATCTGATTGTTAGGAACTAGCAGCCATTTGACCCCCCCCAATGATGGGCGGGACCCTCATTACCATGTCATCGCTATGTCAGCTTTACCTGATGGCTCAAGGTTTACCTGGCTGCCAGAGGACACAGTTACACATGTGCAAGCCTCCCCTTTTAAAGCAAGTGCCCCACACACCCCCTCCTGCTTTCAGTTGGCCACCAACTACCCCCTCTTTTTTCTCCCTTCTCTCAACAATCTCCACGTGGGCGCTGAGTCTCGTGTTTGTGTTTCTTAGGCATTAGCTGCATAGAAAAAGAACAACATTGGTGCCGAAACCCAGGCAGGCTCTCCTTGAGGGTCACTGGCAGCTGTCTGCTGGTGGGCAGCCAGCCAGAGACACTCAGGATCTTGTTTCAGATACCAGAGTTCCACCACCATCCCCCCGTTCACTGGAAATACCACCCCACACATGCTTCAATTAGGTAAGGTACCCTATTACATTTTAACCCAATTCCTTAAGGTCAGGTACATTCCATGGGTGGAAGATATACGGCCCAGTGTGGTATATCTGCTCTGCTCTTCTCTCAGACTGCTGAGTCTTTCCGGCCTGTGTTGGTCCTGGCAACGTTTTCAGGCTAACGAGCTTCGAATAACGCTCTGCCATTCTCGATAATCGTGTGGCCACACTCATTGGCTGATGAGTTCCAAGACTGCATGGTCACTTTCACTCCACCCATGGCGAATAAACCGACCAAGGAAATATCCCCCACCACTCCACTGGGATGCCTGATAGAAAATTTAAAACCCTTTCACTTAATGCCACTTGTAAACTCACCCAGACTTATTTACCTTTGTACTGAAAAGTGGCCTAGATATCTCCTAGAAAATTCAAATTGGCCACGTAACGGCTCTCTAGATCCCAATATTTTATGGGATCTTTCAAATTACTGCCAGCGAACAGGTAGATGGAAGGAGTTTTTTTTTTTTTTTTTTTTTTTTTTATATATATATATATATATATATATATATATATATATATATATCTGCTAAACAATCTCTTACCCTAAACTTGTTTCAGTTCTCTTCCCGGCAAGCTCAAATTCTCCTGCCTGCCCCAGCTGCAACCTGTCTCAGCATGGCGGGCTGGGCTGAGGCAGCATCTGCTCAAGACAAAATTATATATCAAAACTTTACGATTTCTTTCAGCTGTTGGGAATATGTTTATGGAAGCCACCACTTGACCACGTGGCCTAGCTTTACCCACCATGGTTCTTCTTTCTGCTACATCAGCCATCTAGGCAGAAAGAGTCTAGCCAGCTTCTGCCAACAGAAGCTGTAAGTCATTTACCGTTTGCCTTTTATTCTTTGTCTGTAATATCTTTCTTCTCTATGTTATACATAGCTTCACACTCTTGTCCTTCTCAATTTACCCAGTCCTGAATAATATATCTGTACATTCGATTTCAACTTAACTTTATGTAAATGTAAGCTAACGTCATACAACTTAAATTCAACTGTTCTAAGTCTCAAATATTTCTAAATCATTATGTGCCTTTAAATGGTGGAAGTTTCAGGACTGAAAAACAGGAAGCGGCACCACAGGAAGCTGGGAAATGGAGTCCTGGAGCCTCAGAGACCAGAAGTTTAGGAACTGAAAAGATCGAAACAAGCCGGGCACATGCTGGGAACTGTAATTAGGGGCCTTGAAGTCCAGAAGAGAATGTCAAGAGGAGAAAAGAAAGAAGTAGCCACACAGCATGCTGGGAAGTGCAGTTCTGGACCCCAAAGTTTTTAACCAGAAGTCCATTCATATTAAAGCAGATACAAATCATGCTGGGAAATATAGTCCTTGGCTGCCAAAGATGAAAATAAGAAGTCCCTGGGCAGGGAAGCAGGAAGTGGCCACAGAGGATGCTGTGAAATGGAGTCCTGGGCCTCCAAAAACTACAAACTGGAAGTTTCATTGCTGGAAAACAGAAAGCCACCGCAGAGCATGTGCAGAGCATGTTGGGAACTACAGTCCCTGGCCAGTACAGATGAAAACCGGAAGTCCCTGGGCATAAAGGCAGGAATCGACCACACAGGATGCTAGGAAATGCAGTCCTGGACATGAACATCCAAACCCAGAAGTCTCTGGGCAGCGAAGCAGTAAGCGGCCGCATAGGATGCTGGGAAATGCAGTCCCAGCCACAGCAGTTACAAAAGTTCCTGATGGCCTTGGCTCAGGTCAGCCTTGGCTGTGATCTGTGAGCAGAAGTCATGCCCCACCCTTGATGATTGACCTGAGTCTCTACTGCCAGGTTTCCCTTGCCAGTAAGTCCTGTCCTCAGCTTGCAGCCTGCCCCTCTACCATTATGAAGATAGCTGACATGACCCCGCCCAGTCAGCCTGTAGATCACACCCTCAGCAGACCTCATGGCCCAGAGGCAGCAGGTGGGGCCTGTAGTGATTGACAGCTGGAGGGGCAGGGCCTGCAGTGACTGACATCACAAGGGCCTGGAGGGGTGAGTTCTGTGATGTCACAGGGGCCACACTCAGCATCCTCAGGGTTTTTACTCTCATAACCTGCTCACCATGGCCACCGCCCTCTGGGTCCTAGCATTGCTGCTTGGTAACCTAAGAGTTTGGTAGGAGACTCCTGCCACACCCAGCTGGGGGTGGAGATGGTGAGGGTAGGGAAGGATGGCACTTCCTGCTCACAATTTCCTGTGATGTCACTGCACGGACCAAGTCCTGTCTGCACCATAGGTAATACCCAGACCCCGGCCCTGCCCTCGGGGACCCTAGGAGAGAAAGTGGGGAAGGGCCTGGTGTGGTTGAGGGCAGGGCCTGGAGAGGGTCACTGATTGTGACCTTGGACACTGTGACCTCGGAGTAGGGGACAGGTGAGCTAGGGTAGTGCTGAAGGGGTGGGGCCTGATGCTGAGCAGTAAAACCCTGCCACTCATTTAAATATGCAAATGAGGCTACTAAACTGTTATGTAAAGGATGCACTAGTAATTTTGATTATGCAAATAAGCACAGTGCCTGAAAATCTGGAAGTCTGATTGGGGCTTTGCATTTGAGTATGTAAATGAGCAAACCCCAGTTTTGGAAATGCACTTTAATATGCAAATTTGTGCTGCTTTCCATGCTTTTGCTAAGCAAATGAGTGCAAGTATTCCCAACTGTTTGGGACTTTGACTTGCAAATACATGCAGGTTAGGTCATTTGGAGGTGTGGCCATGCAAATTAACCCCAGCAGTTTCTGTACTTGATGTCTTCTGAGTCTCCAGGCAGCTCTTGAATATGCAAATCAGAGTGCGGGCAGGGGGTGGGGCCTCCCCTGACCCTGCTCCTGATGTCAAATGTCCATCACAGGCATCTGATGGTGAAGCTGCTCATGCAGGACCCAGTGGGGGCAAGGGCAGGGCCCATGGAGATGGTGAGGGTGGGGCATCAGGAGGGGCGGGGCCACATAGGCAGGTTTAGGTGTACTCCCCTCGGTGGGCCTGTCCCCTAACCCTGCCTCCACACACCTCACCCCATGTCCTGTGCCCTAGGACTGGGAAGTGATGCACTTGAGGGAAGCTTGCTCTGTCAATCAAACACAATGCACCAAGGGCATCATGGGAAATGGGTCACTGCTTCACAAACTCACCAGAAGTCCGGCCCCTTCAGTCACTCTCTCACCAGAATTCCCGCCTGGACAGTCACTCACATACTCACTCTCCATCTACAATCCTCATTATTGGGGTGTGGCCGGACGCTGGCTGACAGGGACGTGTGGTCCCACATCCAGGAAGATGGCAGCCAGCTCACTCATGCAGCGGTTGAGTGGAAACCCCACGGCGTTGAAGAAATCCCCTTCCACCCGCTCTGCTAGGGCACCACCCCGCGCCTGAAGCCCGTAGGCGCCAGCCTTGTCCCTGGGTGCAAGGCAGGGACGAGGTCACACCAGGTGCCATGCTCAGCCACACACATGCCCGCCGGGAACTGCTCTTCCTTTTCAGGCCTCACTTCCAGGTTTCCTGGCCCCACCCACCCCACCCCGCACCCACTCACAGAGGCTCCCTGCTCTCCATGTATTCACACAGCAGTGGCTCCAATAGCCACGGGAATGTCACACGGGTCTCTTCGTGGAACAGTGACACTAATGCTTCTGCCTCTGGGGCCTCTGGGCATGTGGAACTAGGCTCCTGAAGCCGCCTCCCCAACAGTGGCCTCACGATGGCCACACCCGTGATGACACTGTGCTGCTGGCCACTCAGCCTGGGCAGGGCCAGGGAAGGCAGGACAGGGCGTGGTTGGCAAGGGGCAGGGCTGGGGTGGGCAGAGGCAAGAGCTCCATGAAGAGGCCCCGCCCAACTACGCAGCATCCTGTAGGCATCATCCTTGTCCTTTGGCTTCTCCAGGATGACGCCATCCATGGCCTGCAGTGGGTGGGGCCAGACGCCAAGGGGCCGGGTCAGTGAGGGGCGGGGCGGGCAGGGCCAGAAGGGGCGGGGCCTCACTCACCACGATGGTGTCAGCTCCAATAATGACATCAGGCGGGTGCAGGTCCTAAAGGGCAGAGGGCGGGGCAGGCTTATGGGCGGGGCCTCAAAAGGAAGGGGTGTGGCCTACAGCCTGACCAGAAGGGATGGGGCTGTCCTCACGCTGTGCAGCCGTGATGCCACCTCCAGCACCTTCAGCTTCACTGTCTCCAGGGCATATTCGGGCAGAGCCGGAAACCCCACCTTCTCCAGGGACTCCTGGAAGTGGGAGGGTACGACCTCAAACTGCAGGCCCTGGGGGGGTGGTGTGCTGTCAGTCACAGCAGGCCTCGCCCCTGGAAGTCATAGCTGACAATCCCAGAGCAGGCCCTGCCCCTGTTAGTCACCATGGAGGACAGGATGTCCCGCCTCCTGGGTGAGCTGCTGGCCAGCACCACCCTCTTTCCCTGCAGCTGCGTGGTGAGTGGAACCAGCTCCATGGTGAAAGGATAGCACACTTCCGTTCTGGGAGGGACCAAAAATTGTCCACTTCCGGCTTGAGAAAGCCAATTCCGGTTCCTCTGAGATGATGGGACTTATTTCCTGCCCTGGGTGTGCAAAAAAGACGGTGGGGTTCAAGATGGCCATGGGCTACAATGTAGGTAAAAGGAAACAGGAAATCCTGCCTACTGCCTGTCTATATCAGTGCCTTAGCCTCAGGGACCGCAAGTCCCGCCTCCAGAACACACAGGAAGTGATTGAATGAATGAATGATTGTACAATGAATTAATGAGTTAACGACTGAATGGATGATTAAATGAATGAATGTATGAATGAATGAATGAGCTAATGAATGAATGACTGACCTTTTGACTGAATGAGTGAATGAATGACTGAATGAACGAATTAATGACTGAATAAAGGAATGAATGACTACATGAATGAATGATTGAATGAATGACTGAAGGAATGAGTGAATGACTGAGTGAATGAATTGACTGAATAAATGAATGAATGACTAAATGAATGAGTGATTGAATTAATGAGTGGTTGAGTGAATGACTGAATGAGTGAATGAATGACTGAATGAATGACGGGTGTTTGATTGACAGCTGTGTCCCCTACAGGCCACGCCTGTAACTCCTCTGACATCACCGCTCCCGTGACCCCGCCCATCCCCTGGGAACCTCTCAAAGTGATTAATTCCTGGTCAATGCTCCCACGCAGAAGTCCCTCCCCGCTTTACCATGTTGCCGGAAGTCCCACACCGGTTTCCCCGGCAACAGGAACCCTGCTGCCAACCGTGGCATAAACAGGGAAACAGCGAAAACCAGAGCACGGACCTAGGGTCGCGATCTCTGTTTCTGCCCTGTTCGCCGCACCCGGAAGTCCCACCTACCACCTCGATGAGTGACAGGGAATATGCTCTCTGCTGCCTCTTGTGCACTTGGAATCAGCCGTTTCTGACCTATTCACTTGGACCTGGAAGTCCAGTCCCTTAAGGCGTTTCCTATCGGGCCCACAATGTCCGATGCGATCAATTTCCGTCCTGGGCCGAAAGCGGATCCGATTTAATCGCCGCCCGGTGGGCAGGGAATCACACGCTGCACCATCCGTAAGCGGAAGTAATGTGCCGGGAAGCAGAACTCAGGCTGCAGCGCACTCCGTCGTGTTTACTTCATGGGTGGAACTCAAGTTGTGCATCTCTTCGTTGCAACCTTTCCTGGGGACCATTTTGTGTGACAGACCGGAAGCTCAAGTCAGTGACTGGAAGCCTGACGTCCTTGGTTCACAAGCGGAAATCGTGTGTCAGTTTGGCCGGGTGGAACTAGAAGCATGTTTTCCATGAGTGTCTTCCGGGGACACTGACAGCCACAAACCAGAAGCTTTAGTTTGTGACCGGAAGGCGGAAGTCCTGAGATCGCAGCCACTTGTGAGCGGTGCAGGGGACAGTCCCGGAACCGTGTGTTTGCAAAGGAGTTCCTGAGGACAGAGTTGTGAGAGGTGTTCAATGTCTGTAACTCTGTCTGTTCCAGTCACTCTAGGAGGTCTCTCCCCCGGCAGAGCCTCAGTAATGACGGATAAACATCAGGCAGGCGGGCACTCTGGTTGCTCCAGCGGGATAGATGGGTCCTGTATTTTCAAAGCAGGTCCAAGAAATTTTCCGGAGGTGGAGGTGTTTTTTTTGATCCGCTCTCTGTCCCAGTGCTTAACCAGACCAGTGGAGCAGTGGGCGCAGTAGGACACAGGGTGGGGAAAGTGCGGGTTCTGGGTGGGGTGCTTTGTAGATCAGAGTACTAGAACTTTACTCTCTAGAGATAAGATATAGGGGGTGAAAGACAAAAAAGTAAAGTTAGAGAAACGCCCCATTTTAAATGAAGGACAGACTAACCTGGAAACTTAACCCCTAGCAATATCTGTTCCTTGGAATCTGCTAACTTCCCCTCACACGGCCCTGAGAAAACAAGATTCCAAGAATTTACACTGCCCCTCCTTTATTGTGAGTCAGCAGGTGGTGAATGGGGTCCTTAAGAAGCAAAGAGATAACTGCACCTCCGGTTTGCCCAGACAAGATTAATTAGCACACCCTGAGGCCCTAAGGTCTGTTGACCCTAATAGGGAGACCAGCCTCAAAGGGTCATGTACTCAATAGACAGAGGGTCCCACCCCCTCCCTAAGCTTGGGGGTTTTGCCTTTAAAAACACCTGTGCCCAGTGGAGGGGTGGAGGGGGGAGATGGCTTCTCACTAGTCTGCATGCTGGAGGGGCCCCTTTGCACAAATGTTTCCTGTTCATTAAAGTCTCTTGCATGTTGCAGCAACTGGACTGGACATTGAGTTCTTGGGGATACCAGCGGAAACTGGGAGACTTCTCATTCTGAGGGTCTTACAAAGCTTGAATTCTTGAATAATGCAGATTGTTTAAAACTGCTCACTGAGTAAGATGTGCTGGCTAGCAGTAGTGGTCATACACAAAAATCTTCCTAGCTCCATTCCTCTCTAAATTTTCAACTTTCCATGAAGAATAGTCCTTTTATAATTTTGCGTTTGTTAAGTGGTTTTTATGAGGTTCAGGAATAAAACTTCTACAGTTATAGAGCAATGATCAAGCTTTCTGATGAGAGAAAGAAAATTATCATCTTTTTGATCTGGTACCTGCTTTTATTTTCTGACAGTTGGATGCTCCTGTACAACCTGGCCAGTATCACCTCATTCTGCAGACTGGTCAGTGGGTGATGGGTCTTCATGGGGACTAAAACTCAGATGACCAGGTCAGGAGTGGCTTTGGTTTGGCAGACAGACACTAACACACCCGAGGATGTTTGCAACTGCTCCTATTTTTACTTTAGAGTATTGGGTTTTTATACAGAAAGTTCAAGGAACAGATCATTGGTTGCAATTTACAGACATATTATAAAAATGTCAGTAATTCCGTTGAAGCATGAGATCAAAAAAACACCTATTTTGGCCTGCTTGTGGTCAGTGTACCAGCGATTTGGTTTACTGAGTTTAGAGAAAAGTAATTGTCTTTTAGCAGTAAACTTTTAACAGCATTGATAAAAACTCTTACATTGCTTTACTAATTTTAGAGGATAGTCATAAACTTATAACAGTATTGTTAAGAACTCTTGTACTGTTTTCCTTTTACTAAATTCCACAGCAGCTTTGCTCAGGGTTGGCTATTGACACACAGGGTCTTCTAGGGGGAGAATTTCGAAAGCTTAAGTTATATTAATTTATCAGGCCTAGGGCTGACACCTGGAGTCTCAACCTGCACTGTGAGTATTGTAAGTAAGGACACAGAGGACAACATCCATTTGCTGATTGTTAAGTCTGTATCTCTTTCAGTTTCTGAAACTATATCCAAGTGTTCTCCAGGCATCTTTGAACTAACAGTGGAGCTACAGGCCAAAACACCCAGGATCAAAAGCATTATTGTTATCATGGCCATAGCACAAAATACGCCCAGCACCCATTCCAATCAGCCCACCAAGTAAGAGCCTGCAGAGACCTGGCCATTTTTTCCCAAGAGACATAAACACATGTGGTGTGATCCTCTGGACAGGTAGCCATTCGAGATTCCTCTCAGCCATTGCTACACAGTCCCCACTTGGGCTGTTGTGGCAACCTCATTGTGTTTACACTGAGCTCAGTTTAATGCCACAAAACAAACACCACTTTTTGTATCCCCAAATCTCTCTTTGTAGTTAACATTCTGGGCTCTCAGCTTTTTGACAGAGAATTACTCTATGCACATAGTAGTAAGTCTAGTGGGCTGCATAAGCTAGCTAGCCACTTAGTAACCAGGAGGAAGAAGGGGAAAAGCCTATGGAGAGCAGCGCCTGCTTTGTAGTCAGTGCCAAGTGCTATACAAATCATGGCACTGCTGATGTTGAAAAGGTCTTTGTCTGGGGTGTGTATTTAAGCACACTGTAACCATCTGGGTGGTGCTCCAGTCACCCACCCTTATCAGCCAATCAGGGCCCTCAGCGACTTGCCAGTTGCAGGGCCTTTCCTGTCCCAGGCTTCAGGCTTGGATTGGAGAGAATCTGGCACCACTCGTTTTGTGTTCTGTGCTTTGAGCAAGGGCAAACAGAAAGGCACAACATGCTGAGTGATGGGCTCCTGTACTCTCAAAAGTGATAAAATAACACATAATTGAGTAAACTGTGAAGGAATCAAACACTAAAGCCTTCATATATACCTTTAATTTTTAAAATCATGAAAAATCACCCTTCACAGAAACCCCATGTATGTGAGCAGTGTGCTGAAGTTGTGCACTTTTCATGTAACAATAAACTCTGAGGGCTAGAGAAAATTCACATGGAAGGGGATGTTACTAGAATATATTTGGTAAGATCTTCAGCCAAAAGATGTTTAGTTACATGAGATCCCAGAGAGAAAAATATCTGATGTGTGTCAACTCTCTGTTCATACTGCCATACTTATCTCCAAAATGGCTGTATGAGTTTGCACTCCCACCAGCGCAGTAGAGGAATGTTCCCCTTTCTCCAGATCGTCTCCAGCATTAGTTGTCATTGGTGTGTTTCTAATTTTAGCCATTCTGGCAGGAGTAAGATGGTATCTCAAAGTTGTTTTGATTTCCATTTCCCTGATAGCTAAGGATGTTGAGCTCTTTATTAAGTGTCTTTCAGCCTTTTTGATTTCCTCTGTTGAGAATTCTTTCTTCAGTTCCGCACCCCATTTTTTAATAGGGTTATTTGGTGTTTTGTTGACTAGTTTTTTGAGTTCTTTGTATATTTTGGAGATCAGCTCTTTGTCAAATGTAGGATTGGTAAAAATCATTTCCCAGTCTGTGGGCTACCATTTGGTCTTGTCCACTGTGATCTTTGCCTTACATAAGCTTCTAAGTTAGAGCAGGTCCCACTTATTAATTATTGCTCTCAGTGTGCTCCTGGAGTTATGTTCAGGAACTTGTCTCCTATACCAATTTCTTCAAGGGTACCTCCTACATTCTCTTATTATAGGGTCAGTGTGGCTGAATTGATATTGAGGTCTTTCATCAATTTGGACTTAAGTTTTTTTGCATGGTGATATACATGGGTCTAACTGCAGTGTTCTACACACCATCATCAAACTGTGCCAGCATCATTTGTTAAAGATGCTTTCCTCACCACATTGTATTCTTTTAGATGTTTTGTTGAAAATCATGTGTTCATAGGCGTGTGGGTTAATATCAGGATTTTCAATTGGATTCCATTGGTCTACCTGTCTATTTTTGTGCCAATACAAAGTTGTTTTTATAACTATAGCTCTTTGATAGAGCATAAAGTCAGTGATGGTGATGTCTCTTGAAGTTCTTTTATTGTACAAGGTAGTTTGGCCTAGCCTGGGTCTTTTGTTTTTCCATATAAAGTTTATTATTATCCTTTCAAGGTCAGTGAAGTATTGTGGTGGCATTTTAATGGGGATTGCATTGAATCTGTAGATTGCTTTTGGCAAGATTGTCATTTTTACTGTATATATCTTACCTATCCAAGAGCATGCATGATCTTTCCATTTCTGGTATCTTCTTTAATTTCTTTCTTTAAAGGCACAAAGTTCTTATTATATAGGTCTATCACTTGTTTGGTAAGTTTTACCCCAAGATTCTTTATGTTGATTGTGGCTATTGTAAAGTGTGATGTTCCTCTGATTTATTTCTCTGCCTCTATGTCAACTGAATAAAGTAGGGCTACTGTTTTTTTTTTTTTTTTTTGAGTTTATATTGTATCCTGCTGATTTGCTGAAAGTATTTATCATCTGTAGGGGTTCCCTTGTAGAGTTTATTGGGTCGCTTATGTGAACTATCATATCACTTGCAAATAGAGACAGGTTGACTTCTTCCTTTCCAATTAGGATCCCCATGATATCATTTTGTTTTCTTATTGCTTTAGCTAGAAATTCTAGTACAATACTGTAGTGATATGGAGAGAGTAAGCAACCTTGTCATGTACCTGATTTTAGAGGAATTGCCTTATAATTCTCTCCATTCAGTTTGATATTGGCTGTTGCTTTACTTTATATTTCTCTTACTATGTTTAGGTTGCAGAAACACATAGAGAGAGGGTACCTGAACAAGAAAGAGCTAATAGGACCCCCAGACTGATATCTGGGAATCCAGCATGGGACTGACTCAGACCCCCTGAATATGGGTCTCAGCTAGAAGGATAGAGCGGTCCAAGGGACCTCAGACAGTGGAACTGGTATGTATTCCTGGTGCACAAAAGCACCTTGTGGACACATTCCCCATGGAGGGATACTCCCTTAAACTAGAGAGAGAAGAGAAGTCCTAGTCCCTACTTCAAATCACTTGACAGATACATGACCCCACCTGGATAGCATTGCCCTACATGTGGAATTGGGGTGGGGGGGGATGGGAGGCAAGGGTGGTCAGGGTGCATGTGAGGGGGCAGAGAGGATAAGAGTGAAGGAAGAAGAAAGGGAGGGAGAGGGAACTGGGATTGATATGTAATATTAAAAAAATTATAAGATTAACTCAAAAAATCCTTTTATAATAGCCAAAAACACATAAATTATCTTGGGGAAATTCTGGGCAAACAAGTGAATAACCTATATACCAAGAAGTGTGTGTCTTTAAAGAAATAAATTAAAGAAGATTCCAGAAAATGGAAAGATGTTCAATGTTCATATATAGGTAGGATAACCATAGTAAAAATGACAAACTTTCCAAAAGCAGTCTACAGATTTAATGCAATTCCCATCAAAATCCCATCACAATTCTACAGTGAGATTGAAAGAAATAATAGTCAACTTAATATGGAAAAAGAAAAGATCCAGAATAGCCAAGACAACCATGTACAATAAAGGAACATCAGGAGTCATCACCATTATCAACTTCAAGATCTAATATAGAGCTGTAGTCCTGAACGCAGCTTGGTATTGTCCCAAAAATTGACACGCAGGTCTATATAATTGAATAGAAAATCCGTATATTAACAAATACACCTCTGAACACCTGATTTTGACAAAGACATTTAAATAATATAATGACAGCAGGAAAGTACCTTCAACAAATTGTGCTGGCACAACTGGCTAATGGTGTGTAGAAGACTGCAGATACAACCATGTCAATTGCCATGCCCAAATCTTTAGTCCAAATGGATCAAAGACTTCAACATGAATCCAGCCACACTGAAGGTCTTAGAATAGAAAGTGGGAGGTATCCTTAAAAATTTTTTTCATGGGTTTGCTCCCTGAACATAACACCAATAGCACAGACATTGAGATTGACAATTAATAATGGTCCTCCTTAAAATGAGAAATTTCTGTAATATAAACGATTCAGTTAACAAGTCCAAATGGAAATTCACAGAATGGGAAATGGTCTTCACAAAACCCCCATTTGACAGAGGGTTGATCTCCAAATTATACAAAGAAATTTTAGAAACCAGTCACCAGAATACCAACTAATCCAATTAAAAATTGAGGTACATACTGAATAGAGAATTCTCACTAGAGGCAAACAGAATGGCTAAGAGACAATTAAGAAAGTGCTCAATATCCTTAGTCATCATAGAAATGCAAATCAAAACAATTCTGATATAGCAAATTGTTCCTGTCAGAATGGCTATAATTAGAAACACCAATGACAACTTATGCTGGAGAGGATGTGGAGAAAGGGGAACACTCCTCCATTAATGGTGGGAGTGCAAACATCTGCAGCCATTTTGTAGATCAGTGTGGCAGTTCCTCAGGAAAATGGGAATCAGTCCACCAGCAATTCCTCTCTCTGGTATATATCCAAATGATCCACATCCATGTGGAAATACATAGAAATGGGTTAATAATTAAGACAGAGTTAGGCGATTAGAAACTATCACCTGGGCAATAGCATTGTATCAAATACAGAGTCTCTGTGCATTATTTGGGGCTGGCTGCATGGCAGCAGGACAAGACCAGGTGGCAGCAGGCAGAAAAACCCTACTCGTTACAAATGGCGCCCATGTGGCTAATAAGAACTTCCACTTAAAATTTAACAAAAGCTTAAAAAGGGGTTTTACAAACAAAGAACAGAGACAAGCAAGGTTTTTTGATAGCAGCATTTTTCTTGGTTGGAATCTGCTTTGCTGCGAGAGACAAGCAGATATTTATGCGGCTCCTTTAAGGGAGGATTCCTGACTCAGCATAAGCGGGGAAAAAAACGCACAGTTTTTAAGAAACTCTGCTAACAATTTATTGGTGTGTATGAGAGCTGCCAATGGCAGTGATCACATCTCCAAGCTGGCAGCATGCTTGGAGATGGCAACACAGACCAAGGCGGTGAGCATAGCTTTCAGTGCTGGCAGTAAAAGTACCCGCCACCACCATCTTTGATAAACAGTGGCTGACACAGCTATGATTTTCATTTCAGCAATGTTGTTGTTTACCAGATAAAAGACTTGTGGCCAGAAAAAGATAAATATTTACAGTAAAGACAGATTCATATGAAGAAAAACCTCTAAAGGTTTACAGTGTGTTTTAAAAAAATACATAGGCTTGGGAGAGAAAAAGAAAATGGTTTTAAAAAGACAGGAATTGGGTGTGGTGGCACACACCTTTAATCCCAGCACTCGGTAGACAGAGGCAAGCAGATCTCTGTGATTCCAAGTAAACCTGGTATGCAGAGTGAATTCCAGGACAGATAAGAGTTACACAGAGAAACCCTGTCTCAAAAAATGAATAAATAAAAAGTAAAAGAAACAGTGTAATAATAAAGCCACGCAAAGATGAAAAGCTCAGAGAGAATCTGGTTACTGTATGGTATTACATTGTCTTTTCATTGTTTGATTGCTGAGGAAACAACTGTTAAAACAAATGCTGCTGAATTAATTCAATTTATATATTTTAAAAATGCTTTGACTCCAAAATTTAAGTCTAAGGACAAGTTACTGGGGAAAAGGATTTCTATTTTTGTTTCCACAGAAAATAAAAAGCTGTGGATTCCTTCCAGACTAATGTGGTTTGATCAAGCCAGGCCCCCTGAAACAGAGTTGCTGGTGATCCAACATTCAAAACAGCTTGGACAAAGCAGCCTCGCAGACTACAACCAGGATTTCTGCATGTTCTTAGAATTCCCTCATGACAGCGCCACCTATCAGCAGGAAGTAGTTTGGAAAGAACGATGCCCAAATTCCCAAATATTGTTTATAAATGTTTGTTTTCATTTAAATGGTGTTAGTTATAAATGGTTAATGATCACAACCAATATCTTTTTAAAGGTAAAAAGGGAATTATGGTATAGATATGTGTTTTGGAATGGATTATCATTTATTGATACAATTTAAGGTCAATTTTGTGATATGTATATTTCTCTTGTTTAGGTATTGTGTTTATATAGCTCATTTATGTATAATGTATAATGTAGTACATACAGAGTATAGATAATTACCTATGATAGTCAAAGCTTAGAGTTAAGTTAGTTAGGTGTTCAAGATACACAGAGATGTATTTGAGATAGATAGGAATTCTTCAAACCTTTCAAAGACCTACAGAATATGGCATTTAAAATGGTTTAGGGTTTTTCTCAACAATGAGACATAAATGCTGCTGGCAATACCACCTTCGTCAAAAAGGAAGATAAAAATGGACATTGAAGAAACTTGTTATAGAGGTTACTTTCAATATAGCAAGACTAGCCATTTGGACAAGACACTGCTCTTGTCTGGACTGTTTGACTTTTTGCTATATAAACTGGACAGGAAGGACCCACAGAAAAGTGATTGCTGATTCAAGATGGACATTGCTATAGAGTTCCTGCTTCATGGAAGAGTCTGCCAGACAGTCTGAAGGACACAGAGAAAAGTGACTGATGAACTGCCAATACAAGAAGACAGTTTAAAGTTTCCTGCTTTGCTGAAGAGTCTACTAGACACACTATGGCCTATGGGCTGAAGATGGAAGATTACAGAAAAACTTCAGTTGACTAACCAGGCAAGATGTCTGTATCATGTCTAGAGTTTATACATTATCCTTCTGTGGTCTTTGATGGAGTTGAAGACAGATAGTTATGGTTATAGTTTTCCTTAGTTAGGCTTAAAGATAAGTTACATATATGACTTTAGACTCACAAATATAGGATAGATGATAGACTACTTTCTTTTAATCTTGCTAAATGTTAATGGACTAAATATTGTTAACTGTGATTCTTATTTAATAACTGTTATGTGATATATTTTGCTATGTTAAGCTTAAAACCCTTCTTTTTATTTAGACAGAAAAGAAGAGTTGATGGGAGATGTCATTCTGTATATATTTCTCATACTGGTTAATGAATAAAACACTGTTGGCCAATAGGAAATAAGATAGGTGGGACTAGGAGACAAGGAGGAAAGAGGAAGTAGTAAGGAGGAGTCAGGATGGAGAGCCTAGAGAGAACAGAACCGCCATTCCTCCGCTCTCGGTAAGACCACGTGGAAATACATAGAAATGGGTTAATAATTAAGACAGAGCTAGCCGATTAGAAACTAGCACCTGGCTAATAGCATTGTATCAAATACAGAGTCTCTGTGCATTATTTGGGGCTTGCGGCGTGGCAGCAGGACAAGACCAGGCGGCGGGCAGAAAAACCCTATTCGTTACAATTAGGTGAAGGCTCCAGGATGGCATGTAAGGTAGTCATTAATCTCATTATCTTGGAAGGGGATTAATGATAGCCTCTCCACTATTGATTACAATATTTGTTGTTTTCATCATTGTTGGTCTCAGGGCATTTTCCCAGTGCCAGATTTCTCCTTAAGTCTATAATGGCTCCCTCTTTTAGGGTATCTCTTTTCTTCTTCGGAAATATTCTTTCCCTGTCCTCAACTTCCTATTCCTTCTTGACCACATTAACAGGAAAGAACACCAGGATACACTACACAACAAGAGGTGTCATCTGCTCTGTGTCCAATAGATGCTTATCCATGTCTTTATGAGGTGAATAACCATCATTGAACATGCTGTGTGCCAAATCAAAACAACTTCACACATCAGATCTCAATAGATGGTGAATGCAGCAGAAACCGGAACTTCCCTAGCAGAAATTTTCTTGAAATTTGCCCTGACAAACCAGCAAGTTTTTGAAATCACAGGGTTATCTCTACACGTAATCAGTCCTTGTTAACTTGGGCCATGCATTTTCAAGGAACTGAGTAGAATTCCCTTCAACAGAATGTTTCTCTTGCCCATAAAGTTAATAGAAAGAAATACATGAAAATTCAAACACAGTTTCCATTTACATGCAAAATAATATTCTAAAGAAAATCTTCCAAGATTTACACCCACCTAAATGCACAAGGTTCATCAAAGGCATTTTATTAAGTCCTTCATGAAGAAACCTTCCTTACGAACAGCACCCTTCAAAAGCAAAAATACAAAAAAGGAAAAAAAAGACAAACAAAAAAGGGAGCATATTCAGTGTAATGCCTGTGGCAAATAAACAGGAATAAAAAAAATCAAATAAATCATCAATGGCTATAAATATAACGTATAAATCTGGGAACATTTAGGGCATTATTCCAAAATTATTCTAAGTATAACCCAATTTTTAAATAATTTTATATTTTATAAAATATGTTATGAACTATATAAATTCAATTATGTTCAGAATAAAACGACTCTCATTTTATTTAACAAATTTAACATTGCTCAAATGAAAGGACTTAAAATTTTTTCATAGAAGTGAGTCAGAAATTAGAAAGGGGGCTGAACTCAAATATTTAAAGCATAAACTGCTTAACATTAGTGGTAAGACAGAATTTATTTGTTCACTTTTTAAAGACATATTTCTTTTAAAAGACAGATTTTTTTTTATAATTTTATTTAGTTTTATATAACAGTCCAATTAAATGAAAACAAACATTTATACACAATATTTGGGAATTTGGGCGTCGTTATTTGCAAACTACTTCCTGCTGGCAAGGGGCACTGTCTTCGGGGATTCGAAGAAGATTCAGATATCCTGGCTATAGTCTGTAGGGCTGTTTTGTCCAGCTGTTTTGAATGTAGGATCAGCTTGTACTCTGTTTCAGGCGGTCTGGCGTGATCAAACCACATTAGTCTGGAAGGAATCCACATCTTTTCATTTTCTGTGGAAACAAAAATAGAAATCCTTTTCCCCAGTAACTTGTCCTTCAACTTAAATTTTGGAGTCAAAGCATTTTTTTTTAGTTTAATATATTATTTTACATGTCGATCCCAGTTCCCTCTCCCTTCCTCGCTCCCTCCCCACTAGCCCTCCCTCCCTCCTTCCCTCCCTTTTTACCCTCTCTGCCCTCTCACATGCACTCTAAATACCCTCCCCTCCCATCCCCCACCCCAATTCCATATGTAGGGGAGTGCCATCCAGTTGGGGTCATGTAGATCTGACAGGTCCTGTGAAGTAGGGACTAGAACTTCTTTCCTGTCTCTAGATTAAGGCAGTTATCCCTCCATGGGGGATATGTTCACAAAGTTCTTTTGTGAACCAGCGATACATCCTGGCTCCAGTGTCTGAGGTCTCTTTGACTGCTCAGTCCTTCTGGCTGAGACCCATAATCAGGGGGGCCTGAGTCAGTCCCATGTTGGCTTCCCAGCTATCAGTCTAGTGGCTGTTAGCTCCTCCTTGTTCAGGTAAGCTGTCTCTATGTGTTTCTGCAGCATGGTCTTGTCCTCTCCATCTGCATCTGGGTTCTAGTTCGACTCATTGTTTATGTATGGGTGTTTGATCCTGTTTTTAACAGGCATTAGTTGAGAGCTCCATGGAGAAGTTAGTTGTTGATCTCACTCTCTGGGAAGGGCATTTATGATAGCCTTTCCACGTAAGCTCAACTTGTTAGTTGCGAGCAGTCTTATAGTTCTCTCGACCTTTCTTTGTGTTCAATTTTATCTTCAAACCAAAATTGGCTCCCTCTTTTATGTTCCCTCTCTCTGTCTCTGTCTCTCTCTCTCTCTCATTCCTATCTTCCATTCCTAACCAGGCTCAATCCTCCTAGTCGCACATGCCTTCCTTTCCTCCCCCTCATTTTCTCCTACTTCTAACTCCATTCGCTGTCCTCCCCCACTTCACCTGAGCTCTGGGGGACTTATCCCTTCCCAGTTCTGTGAGGGACTTTATATGAATCTCTTAGAATACACCTTGTATCCTAGTTCCTCTGGTGATGTGAATTATAGGCTGGTGATCATTTGATCTAGTTCTAAAATCCATATATGAGTGAGTACATACTGTGTTCCTCTTTTTGTGACTGGGTTACCCCATTCTGGATGGTTTCTTCAAGTGCCATCCACTTGCCTGCGAATTTCAAGATGCCATTATTTTTTTCTGCAGAGTAGTATTCCATTGTGTAGATGTGCCATGTCTTCATTAACCATTTTTCAATTGAGGGGCATCTAGGTTGCTTCCAGGTTCTTGCTATTACAAATAGTGCTGCTATGAACATAGTTGAACAGATGTCTTTGTTGCATGGATGTGAATCCTTTGGGTATATGCCTAAGAGGGGGATTGCGGGGTCCTGTGGTAAACTAATTCCCATTTTCCTGAGGAACCGCCATACTGATCTCCAAAATGGCTGTATGAGTTTGCACTCCCACCAGCAGTGGAGGAGTGTTCCACTTTCTCCACATTCTCTCCAACATAAGTCATCACTGGTGTGTCTAATTTTAGCCATTCTGGCAGGGGTAAGATGGTATCTCAAAGTTGTTTTGATTTCCCTTTCCCTGATAGCTAAGGATGTGGAGCATTTTCTTAAGTGTCTTTCAGCCTTTTTGATTTCCTCTATTGAGAATTATTTCCGTTATCATTGGGGCGAGTTCAGGAACTGGAACTACCAGGCCCCTGGTGTCTCACGGGGACCATAAATTGCTCAGGAAGAAGGTTGTGGAAGAACTATTGAAAGATTTTTCCTTCCCCAAGGATCCTTTAAAGGTGGAGCACAGTGTCTCCAAGGCAAGTGCCTATGCAAGTCATAACTTCCTGGGGAGCTTCCAGCATAGGGGCCCTGATATAGGGGCCACATAGCAACATTTTCCTGTTCCTGCTGGAAGTTTATGTTATAGGACCTCTCTGAGTCCCCAGCAATTGCTCATGCTGGCATTGGGTTGAAAATCAGCAAGGGAGGCATTATTCAAAGCTATGCATAAAACCAAGAGTCACCCATTGGGCAATTGAGAAAAATTGAGCACTCTCTGGAAGCCAAGGCTCCCCTGAGTCAGGAAGGTCAAATTACTCAGTAATGAAGTTTCTATTGGCACATTGGCAACCAGTAGTCGCAGGGAATGTTCTCTCCTGACTACCTGGCATCAAGATGTGGGGTTCCTCACCAAGGCCCAAACCACTTGTTCCTCCATGGGCCAGGGATTCCAGTACAGCAGGATTAGGTTCCTGATTAGGATCCACAGGACAAACATGTTGTTCTGGTATCCAAATAGGTTTCTCTGTTTCTCGGGGAAAAACACAAACAGCCCCTCAGACACTAGCTAATAGTGGGGGTGAGCGGTTGCCATAGTCGTGTAATTATGTCTTTCCATCTGACCCATCCCAATGTTTAGGAGAGTTTGTTCCAATGTTTCTCCATGGCAGGCAAGTTATTTTTATCTACAGTTCAAAAAATTTAAATTAAAAAGTATAGTGGATAATTGAGAATTGGGGAAGAGCCTATATTCCCCCTTTTTTATTTTATTAAAATATTGTTTAAGTGTGGCATGAATGTGTTTCACGATGGCTTGTCCCATAGAGTTGTGTGGGATGCCAAATGCATGTTTGATATGATGTTCCTTGCAAAAGGCCAAGAAGTGATGACTAGCATATGTGGGGCCATTGTCTGTTTTTAAGATATCAGGAACACCATATAGGCAAAGGCCTGTAAACAATGAGACATGGCATCTTTAATCTTTTCTCCCCAGGTTAGAGATGCAAACAACCACCTTAAAATATGTATCCACAGAAACTTGCATATATTTTAATTTTCTAGCTTAAGGCAGGTGAGTGACATCCATTTGCCAAATATTGTATGTATTCTCATGCAGCAGGCATTAAGGAGTGAGGAGAAGTGGGATCAGAATCTCCTTGTAAAATATCAGATAAGGGTCTAAGCTGTCCAGTGGTTAGGGCCAAACTAGATCAAACCCAATTTGTATCTACCAATAATTTTTGAAAATCATTAATTTTGGTCATTTTATCCAGGCTTAAAGAAGTCTTTTGAGGATTGATACCAGAATATAACACTTGGTGACCCAGGTATTGATAGGGAAATTCTTGTTGCACAATTTCTGGGGCTATTCTTAAGCCAGCTAGTTGAAGATTATGTTGTATTTCTCCAAAAGCCTCTTTCATTTCCTTAGAATCCGGGCTGGCTAAAAGAATATCATCAATATAATGTAAAATATACAGGGATTGAAATTTCTCTGTAATGGAGGCAATGGCCAATGATACATAAATTTGACAAATTGTGGGTCATTGGCCATTCCTTGAAGCAACACCACCCATTGATATCTCTTATAAGGCTTTTTAAAATTAATAGAAGGTATGCCAGATGCAAATCGCTCACTACCCTCAGGATGCAAGGCAATGCTAAAAATGTAATCTATTAGCTCTATAAATAACAAATGACAACCTTGAGGATACCTACAGGGGATGGTAAGCCAGGTATGTGGCTCCCATAATTTGCATGCAATCATTAACAGCTCAGAAATCTTGTAGGAGTCTCCATTTTCCAGATTTTTTCTTTATAACAAAGATTGGAGTATTCAATGGGGAAGTAGAAGGAACAATATGTCCTGCCTCTAATTTTTCCTTTAGAAGTTGATGTGCAGCCTGTAATTTCTCAATAGATATTGGCCATTGCTCCACCCATACTGGGTCATCAGTTTTTCAGATAATAGAAATGGGACCAGGCTGCATAGCAATAGCCCCTAGGGAAAATTTCCCAGCTCAGAGTGATCTCACGCGCTTTTGATAATTAAATTTTTAGATACAACAGACTGAGGGTCACCTTGGGGGAATTTACCCAGTCCTCTTCCTTGTATATAACCTTGGTCAGCCAGCATATTTTTCACAGTAAGAACTGCTCCCATGGCCAAAGCACATCTCTTCCCCAAAGATTAACAGAGTTATGAGTTATTACAAAAGTTGAAAAAAGACCTGTATGTCTATCAGCTCACCATTTAGGAAACTGAGTACTACATTCTGGAGCTATTGCAGTAAATAAGGATCAGGATAAAAAAATAGGCCGAATAGATGTTTATTCAGGGAGAAATAACTTACAACCTAGACAGATGGACACCAGGAAATTCAACCCGATCCTCTCCTGTCCGAGTCAAGCCAGAAAGAGAGAGCGCCTTCCTGGCCCCCTCTGACCTCCTTCCTTAGGTCACCTCCGCCCATGGCTCCACCGCCCAATGGGCGTGGTCAGTGCTACAGAAGGACTATCTCACTACAATTTTCCTTTTAGTCTAAAGAAAAGATTTAGGCTTAATACAAAACTATATACAAAACAGTGAATAACAAGTGTGCTCTAAGAAAAGGAAAATTGAGAACAATATGACCTACATATCTAGTCCTAGGGTGAGGGCATAATGGAGTTTACAATAGAGTTTTCCTAAGCTGGAAAACGTAAGTCTAGTACCTAATATATCTAACTAGGAAGAGAGAATAATAGTCGTGATAGTTTAATCTTTAACCTCATCAAGACCTGAGAAGGAAATTAACAATACTAGAGTAGACAGGAAATGCGGATGGACAACTTCCAAAAGGTGCAGCAAGGACAGAAACAGCAAGCCACCTGAACAGTCACCCTAGGTCTCACAGTGACGTTGGTACACCCAGATTTGGCTAAGGCCAAGAGAACTTGACAGACCACAACAACAGCAGGGAAAAAGAATGGCTGTCTTACCCTGACTTGGCAAGGTCAAGCAGTCTTTTATATTTGTCTTTTGTAAGCACATAGGACTGCATGTCCAAATCAGTGGTCAAGGTGGGGGCAATTTTATGCCCAACAGGCCATTAGCTGAGGCGAGATTGAACTCCAGCAGGAGCAACAACAGTGTCCAACATATTTTCGGGAAAGTGCACGGTGCTGTCAGGAGCAACAGTGTCTCATGTCAATGGAGTACTAATATTAAAACATTTAAATGCCATGTTCTGCATGTCTATGAAGTGATTGAAGATTAAGCATCTATATCTGACTAATCTCATAGGTACAGGAAATGTGAGTGAAGATAATCTGTAATACTCGGGAACTTAGCTAAAAAGACTGATTAAAACTTTCCTGAGTAAAGCAGGAACAAATACTTAAACAATATAACTATTTACATATACCTACATGTAAATCCCTAAAATAGAGGTAGAGTATAAGTGTCAAGACAAGAGGTAGAACTATAAAGGGCAGCAAGATAAATATCCCAAATTGTATCAATATACAAAATGTCTTGAATACAGGAAAAGTATACATACATAGAATATGGTAAAAAATAATGTGCATAAGATATTATAAGTGGAAACATTTAACACAATATAACAAAATATAAACTTAATTTTACATAGCTTACCACATAAGAATACACAACAATGTAAGCTGTAAAATACTATCTCATTCTTACTCAAATTCTCAAGAAAAGAGGCTAATCTACCTATATCCCATCTAAACCATACCTTTCCCAAACATTCCCTATTCCTGTCTAAAAGATAAACCCGAGTGTAAGCATCACCCAATCCCAAATAACTAAAACCAACCCAAAGACGATGACTATTATCCCACAATTCCAAGGGTAGGGAAAGGGGGCATCGTTATCTTAAGGTTACTTCCTGCTGAAATGGGACGATGATTGCTCCAATGGATCCTGTGTATTATTTGGGGCTGGCGCAGTGGCGGGACAAGACCGGGCGGCGGCAGGCAGAAAAACCGTACTCGTTACAAATGGCGCCCAACGTGGGGCACGAACCCAGGACCCTGAGATTAAGAGTCTCATGCTCTACCGACTGTGCTAGCCGGGCGGGTGCCGCCGGGCGGGTGCTGCCGGGCGGGTGCTGCCGAGCGGCTCTGCACAAATGTAAAGTCCCGTGCGGAAATGGGCAAAAAATGTTAAGCGGTAAGTGCCTTCTCAGGTCAGCTTTAGCGGCAAAGATCTCCTTTGCAGTAAGGAAGAGGCAAATGTCCCAAAGCTGTGGTGAGTCCACCTGGTTAAACCCTGCCCATTGGGAAAGGTGGGGGAGGGGAGAGGCTTCTGCCGCCTGGGGGCAAAACCCAGGTCAATCCCGCTTCTGACACCAGATATTGCGGTAAATAAGGATCAGGATAAACAAATAGGCCAAATAGATGTTTATTCAGGGAGAAATAACTTACAACCTAGACAGATAAACACCAGGAAATTCAACCCGATCCTCTCCTGTCCGAGTCACGCCAAAAAGAGAGAGCACCTTCCTGGCCCCCTCTGACCTCCTTCCTTAGGTCACCTCCGCCCATGGCTCCACCCCCCAATGGGCGTGGTCAGTGCTACAGAAGGACTATCTCACTACATGGAGCCACAGCAATTCCTTTTGAAATATCCTGGTTGTCCACACACAAAGCAATGCTTTTGTCTGGCTCCTCCATCCTTCCCACCTATTTGCATGACTGAAGCTATAACCTGGCCCATAATGTGATGACGATCTATGTCCCAACATACGCATACATACTCATTAAGACTTTTGGCCTTATGGGGACTTAAAGCCTCTTTAGAAAACTTGTTTGCATTTTCAAATGTGAATTGTTTAACAATGGGCACAGCATTTCCAACATCACCAAATATGTGTCCTGGCAGCTGTAGGAGGCAGTCTGGAAAATCTGAATAGGGCTCAGACAGTCCCTGCCATACCTTAGTTGATCTCCTACAGCCTTATTAGGCAGGGCTTTGCAAGGTCTAGTAGCAGCAACAGCATTTTGTGCATGGACTGTTGGGTCAAAAAGAATTTGAGCTGCAAGTGTAGGATATTGCCTAGTGTGTTTGAGCATATCTAAATTCCTAGCAGGAAATCCAGTAGCAGCATTACTTTGTGTGGTTTCCTTGCAAAATTCTTGAAATTCGCCTCTCCAGAGCAAATAGTCACCCCCACTCAGCACAAGTCTATAGAATTGCATCCAATCACTAAGGGTGCAATATAATGCTGCAAAAGAATCAAAAATTGTCGGAGTAAAAGGAGCATGGGGCCCATAAACAGTGAAAGCCTCTTTAAGCTGTTTTATATCCTTAAAATTTAATGGGCTGTGCTCCCTTACCATGGTATCCTCCAGATTCAGTGTCTCAATCACTGGAAACACTTGTCTTTCCTATTCTAATGCTTCTACCTTGGTTATTATATTTTTGGCCTCTTCCTTTAACACTCGAGGTACAGAGGACCTACAAAAAGAATTAGAATCACAAAAGTGGTTGTGTCTTGGCAGTTGGCATATGCGCTCACCAGCTTCAGTTTCTGATTCCAAAGTATCCAGTTCATCAGTTACAGCATGACTATCATCTCTTAGTTGGGACCCCTCTTTCCCCCTAATAGATTGTTCAGATTCTAAATCTTGTAATTCCTCAAAAGTCCTATTCATCTCTGCCATTTTTTCTTTTAAATTGTTGCAATGAATTCTTTACCTGTCTTGTTTTAGTCCTATTGCCCTGTCTTTCAATAGGGCCACTAATAGTCCACTGAGCATTTCCTTACAGTTACTAGCACTCATCCTTCAATACACCCTCATTCACTTACTTTTGCGGGCCAGCCTTCAAGGGTGATCTCATCTCATAGATGATCCTTTCTTTCCCAATCCTGGTGGGACCTACACCTGTAGCACCTGTGCCAGGATGTGTTCCACAAATCGGGCGAAGGCCTAGAGATTGAAATAAAGACAAGACAGATTGTGATTCATTCAATGGCAATGACGGAACACCAAATGCAGTTTACTGAGGGGAAAGAATGGTCTTAAATACTGACTTACAGCACAGTGGAAAATTACAGGAATTTTAGGCTTATCTCCTCCCTACGAGCTGTGTGTTGTCTTGAGGTGTTCTGTCACGAGGTGTGCTAACAAAACAGGAGGAGTACCAAAACAACCTTGGGGCAAGGAGTTCTAACCAACAGCTTCAGGCTTGCTCAAGTTCTCTCAGGGGTCCATGCAGAGTCCTACATCATAACTGTGTTAAACAGGAAATGTGATAAACACATTGTAAATGTCTGCTTCTTTGACAATATAGTCATATAATTCTGGTGCTTCCCACATTATTTCATTACATGGACATTATAATGTATTCATCAAGTTTCCTTAGAAGGAAACTGAATTGGAAGTTCACATAGACATTTCCTTGGCCCTTTAAAAAGCCTATAGCACTGAGGAAAAAAAAATCAAAATGAATAGACATAACGGGAGACACAAGCTAGCAGATCAACTATACTCATAAAAAATAATCAAAGAAATTTTATGATAGAGCCAGCCTATCACAGCAATATCCTAGCCCCTGGTACCCACATCTGTCTTTGTTAGGATTTTATTGCTGTGAAGAGATACTACATACCATGGGAACTCTTAAAAAGAAAACATTTATTTGAGTTGTCTCACTTAATATTTCAAAGATTCAGTTAATCATCATTATGGGTGGGGCATGGCAGCCTGCAGGTGAATGTGGTACTGGGGGGTTAGTGTCCTTAAATCATCACTCAGAGCTAACAGGATGTTCACCAACACACTGGCCAGCATCATGTATATAAGAAACATCAATGCCTGACTCTGCCCTCATCCAGTGACATACTTCTTCTAACTAGAAAAGCCCACTCCCACAATGCCCCACCCCCAATACTCTTTTAGTAGCACTCACAGACTGTGGACTGAGAGTTGGAGGACTTCCCTTGCATCAGACTAAATCCTGTGAATGTCTATGATAATTATTTGAATTGATCTGTACAAGGAACCCTGGCAGTGCAACCAGGAGCTATCCCAGATGCATGAACTGGCTGTTTGTAGTGAGACTAGCTGTGTTTATGACACTTGTCTCAATCTCACAGAAATCGGCTGCCTGGGTCTCCTGAGTACTGGGGTTAAAGGAAAGCACCGCCACAAACCTGGCTCATAAAGCAGACTTTTGCATTACATAGGTAATGCCATTTTAAAATTCTTTCAGGGTCATATTACAACTGAAACTTTGAAGAATTTAAATAGTAATAAGAAACAGCAAGTAAGGCCAGGAAGGCAAATAAATTCTTCAACAGAAAATTAGTACTGTAATTATTTAATAGTATATGAGTAACATGAAACAGATGTTCACACTTCACTGACAGGTCTTAGGGTAGAGGTGTGTGAAGATGAGTGAAAGTGGAAAGGCAGAAGAAAGAAAAGATAAAACCTGGGGAAGGGATGTCTTGCTTGACTTATGTCTTATTCTAAGTAAGCTTCTTATCAGGAATATCTTCCAGTTCCCTACTTTCAGGGGGAGATGGAAGAAATGGGAGACATTTAGGAAGTCAGTAGGAGTTATCTTTCAATTTGACCAGCTCATGCGAAGGCTACTCATGTATTGTATCATGGGCAGAACACAGTGCACCTGAGGAACTTTATTGAATATGCCCTCAGTGCCCTTGGGACCGATAACCCCAGCTCCATGTGGTGGGAAAAGTAGTGTTCACAAGATATGAAGCAACACCTCCACCAAGGCCCTGGATTCAAACAATTGCAGTCTCTCCTAAGCATCTTCATTATGTTAAAGGACTGAATCTATTTCATTGTCAATACCTGAGGGTCTAAGTCTAGGTCACCAGGCTGATAATGAATCTCCTAAGCTCATTGATGTGTTTGAGAAGGAGCTATGTTCCTTCTTTATGAGTCAGGACCTAAACAGATGTCTTGCTTGCTCAGTCAACCTCTCAACACAACAGTGTTTACCTTTTCAAACAGTTGTCATCTGGGCTAATCTTGCCCAACTGGCTGAACTATGTGTTTCTCTAGAAGAAAACTGGACCACCACTGGCACTTAAATCAGGAAAGAGAAGCTGCATTCAGATGACATACAAGATAGTATCACCTTTTCCTCCTAGAAAGCTGGATAATGGCTCTACGAATGAAGGAGTTTTATCACTGAAAATGCATAGTAATGGAAAAAGTAGTCTTCCTAGAAAATTGAAACCTTGAGAGGAACAGAACTAGGAAGTTTGCATTTGTGAGCAATATTGTTAGTTGACACATGTTCAGTAGAAGGTTAAAATCAAAAGAAAGCAAAAAGTAACTTCATTTTTCGAGGTTCTCTGCTTGAACAGGCATGGTAGGATGAATCTCTCCATATATGTAGAACGTGGATTTATTATAATGTCTCATATGCTGTGGTCCAGGTAGTCCAAAAATGGCTGCCAGCAATGGGAATCTGAAGACCACAGCAGTTGTTTAAATCACCAGGATGCATGTCTCACCTGGTCATCATTATACTCTTAAAGTCCAAAGAAGAAAGCTCTAAAGCTAGTAAAGTTATAAACTTGGTAGTCATAGATAGGGCAAGGAGCAACTGAAGGAGAGCCTACTCATTCAATTCCCTTTATACATGCAGGATACCACCAGATGGTGTGACTCATATTAAGGTGAATCTAATTCTTCCTTATGTGTTTTGTTTTATTATTGTATTTCATTTTTGATTACTGACAGCCTCCTTAGTTCTGATATTAAACATGTGCACTGCCACCAAGTAGTTAAAGATGGATCTCATCATCTAATTCCATATAAAGCTTCTCTGAGTGGCTGTGACATTTCTGGAACACACTCTGCCTGCCTGTCCTGTCTGAAATCCTATATGGGAACCCATTCCAACTTGTCATGTGTACAGAGAGCAAAAATAACATCTATTGTCCCTAATATATTACCTTTCCTACCATAGGTTATCTGGGCCTTTTTTGGTGAATATCTCCTATCTAAAAGCAATATATTTGGGCACATACAGGCTTATAGACACCCTTCAGGCAGGGAATATGTGCAAATATGTGGTTCCTTAAGGCAGATAATATGTGCATTTATGGAGTGTCTTTAGTATTAGTGGAGGCAATTCCTATTTACTCTTTATACATATTAATAGAACACCTCTGCCATTGCCCCACCATTGGTTGACTAAATTTTGACTTATGAATTAAATGGAGCATTCAGTATTCATAGTGAGATATTCACCTTGTCCCAGCCTTTGGCATAGACCACGCCCATTGCGGGGTGGAGACAGGGCCGGATGTGACCCGGGGGAACTAATTTTGAGGAGGATACTGGGAGAGCTCTCTTTCCTGCAGCACAGGAACAGCTTTCTGGGACCAGGAACCTGCTGGAGTTCATCTGTCTATGTTGTAAGTTATGTCTCCCTGAATAAACATCTATTCAGCCTATTTTTTTTTCTGATCCTTATCAAACATCAATATCTGGTGTCAGAAGCGGAATCCGGATTTTTACTGGACCTGGTTTTCACCAAGGTGGCAGACTCCACTCACTTCTCACACCATCCCCGAATGGGCAGGGTTCCTTGAGTAACCAGGTGGACACACCACAGCTTGTGGAACATTTGCCACTGCCCTACAACTTTACCTCCACCGCAGCCCTGAGAAAGCTCACACTGCTCATCTTTTGCCAATTCCCCACTTTGCATTTGCAGCTGTGGCTCACTTGGCGCCTGCCCAGCTGGTGTGTTTCCTGAGGCCCAAAGGGTCCAGTAAGAGCCAACACCTGTTAACCCTGGGGTCCTCAGAAATATGCACAAGACTCCTTTCACTCATTCGTTTAACAAAATTGTGCTTGCCTTATTTTTTTAAGAGCTATTCTTCAGGGACCAAGATCAGAAGGATTGTCTGCTGCCAGATGCAATTTGGTGGGACACCTCCAGGCATTACCACCACAAGCTGAGTTCAACAACTAAAACCATCAAAGTTCGAGGACAGCAGAATTCCACCTAAGGTAAATACAATATTCTTCACAATTTAAGATGATATAATATATGAGATCAATTGTTCCATACCTAGGGTGGATAATCTTATGATGGAAGACTTTGGAAATTCCTTTACTTCATATATAGAAGGAATTTTAACAGAAGAATATCATGGATTAACCGATATATACATTTTTTTTTGTAAAGACAATGGGTATCAACCTGATGAAAAAAAGATTCAGAATATTAGAGATGCAAATAGAGAGCTGACATCTAGAATACAAAACATGGAACATAAAAATTACCAACTAGAAAACAGAATTTATTCTATGTCAAATGCTTCACTAACCAAAACAGAAACAGTGCACTGCATTAACATGCTGGCAGAAACAGCTAATTCCTGGTTGAATGAAGCTGCTAATAAGGTTAAAAAACTGGAATATCAGATGGAAAGACTAGCAGAATCTGTTCCATGTCTGAGGATAATGGAAAGCTATCAGATAGAACATTGATTCTGGAAGGCAGTTTAAATGCCATTCAGATAATACCTAAGAATATTAAAAATATGGAATCATTTGTAGTTGGAGAAAGCAAGAGACTTACTGATTCAATGCATTCTCTAGAAAGTTTTGTGATTCAAGATCAGATACTCAAGGAAACAATGCTGAGTAGATTTCAGGCCTTAGAAGACTGCTGAACCCTGCCAAGTCAGGGTAAGACAGACTTTTTACCTCCTTGCTTTTGTTGTGGTCTCTCAGGTACTCTATGCGTTAGTAATAACTGGCTGTACAAACCTTGATGTGAGACCTTGACTATCCAGGTAGCTGTTTCTGTCCTTGCTGCACCATTTGAAGTTGTCCAACCACACTTCCTGCCTACCCTAGTATTGTTATTTTTCTTCTCAGGTCTTTGATGCGGTTGAATATTAAATTATCACAAGTATTATTCTCTCTTCCTAGTTAGATATATTTCTTAGTAGACTTAAGCTTTCCAGCTTTGGAAGACACTATTGTAATCCCCATTTTGCCTTCATCCTAGTTCTAGATAGTTATGTCTTAAGTTTATATGTCCTCAATTTTCCTTTTCTTAGAGCACACTTGTTATTCACTGTTTTGTATATAGTTTTTGTATCAAGCCTAAATCTTTTCTTTAGACTAAAATGGGGATTTTGGTGAGATCTTCACTTTTTTTGCATCTGTGGCATAGACCATGTCAATTGGGGTGGAGACAGAGCAGGAGTTACATGGGGGAACTAAGTTTGAAGAGGGGGCTCAAAGAGCTCTATTGCTTGCAGCACAGGGACAGGAGTACATCTGGAGGCATATTTGGGACCAGGAACAGCTAGTATTCCTATTTCTATATTGTAAGTTATTTCTCCCTGAATAAACATAGATTCAGCCTATTTGTTTCTCCTTATCCATATTAAGCATCAATAATGGAGAGCTGGTGTACCCAACATTAGCAGAAAAACAAGCCAAGAGTTAAGAGTGCAGAGGGTGCAGAGACACTCAGGGGAAGGCACCACAGTAAGTAAGAAGGAACACTCGGGATTTAAATAAATAAATAAGATATTCACTTCAGCCACAAAACCTCCTAGTAAGAGTCATTGATAAGAGGAAAAATGAAAAATAGAAAAGGAGAGTGTTGTCAATGTTAAGGATGTTTGACAAAATCAGAGAAAGAGACAAAAGGTAATGTAAAGCAATATAGAGGTTCAAAGAAAATTCGTAAATAGGTCAGAGGAAGATGTAAACTGTTTGCTGTGGGCTCTCATATCTACAAATATAAATTTAAATTTAGTAATATGCATTAAAATTTTGACCATACCAGGTTAATTGCTTAAAAGTTCCATTTATTTCTCTAAAGACAATTATATGTACTTGTTGAAAAGTTCTAGAGTTTGCCTCCAATATGGCAAGACCAGCGATTTAGGCAAAATATTGTTCTTGCCTGGACTGTTTGGACTTATGCTGTATGGACTGGACATGCAGGACCCACAGGAAAATGACTGCTGATACAAGATGGACATTGCTATATGGTTCCTTCTTCATGAAAGAGTCTGCTAGACAGTCTGAAGGATGTGGAGAAAAGGTACTGCCAACCTGACAACACAGGTAGGACACTTTTATATTTCTTGCTGGGCTGAAAAATCTGCCATACATAAACTATGGCCTATAGGCTTAAGATGGAACATTACAGAAGAACATCGGATCTGACCAGGGGAGTTGTCCCTTTCAATTCTAGATTTTATATATTATCCTTCTGTGTTCTTTGAAGGAGTTGAAGACTGATAGTTAAGGTTATAGTATTCCTTGGTTGGGTTTAAAGTGGCATATAGGACTTTATACTCACAAAGATAGGATAGATCATACAAATGTTAATGGACTGGAAAAAAAAATTCTATCTGTGTGATTCCTATTATAAACCTACATTTTACTACAAGAATAGATCTAAAACAAAAATGGTTTAAACATTTTTGGGGTCTAATGCTAACAGCCCTCAGACCAAAATTCATCTCTGAGCTCTGGTCATTAAATTCATATGATGAGAAAATCCTTATCAATTAACTCCTGGTTATAATCAAACTAAGTATTAATGATTAATGACAGGGATAAACTTCACTCTGTCACCTATACATATTCTAAATAATTAAGGTTAAAACAAGTAACTGAAACAAAGTTGTCTATTTAGCTATACCTAGACAGACTTCTAATACTACAGAGATCTGTAGAATAAAGCATTTAAATCTTAACTAAAAAGCAATAATAATATCAGACGTAGAATCACAGATCCTAACAATGACCCTAGGCCTCTTAAGAAGATCATGGGACAGTATGGATTGTTATGACACTGAACAAGGAGGAAGATGCTCAAATACACTGTCTGTTGACAGGTTAAACCCAGCTTAGACTTTTTAGAGGCTGCAGGGAACTGAAAAACTGCTTGCACCACCTTGGCCTAGATAAAATAAGGTCAGAAATTTCCATGTCCCTCTTCCACAGAGGAAAGAAAAACAAACAAACAACAACAAAAAACACAACTCTCTCACATTATGTAATTTGTGAAGAACTTTCTGCCCTCAATGCCATAGACAATTGGTTATGGCTAGGAGTATATTGACTGGTCCCTGTTTTTTTTTTTTTTTTTTTTTTTTTAGTAGATTGGACAGTTAATTAAATATATCCTTCTCAGATCTGAAAGTATTGTTGGCTGGGCTAACCATAACTTTGTCAGCTTGTCAGTATTAGGCAGCCTTAATATGGCTCCTAAATAAGGATCTAAAAATATAAAGACATAAATGTTGTTTTACAGATACCTAATATCTACTTTTTCTACAATATGGATTTCAGCACAAATTGGTAATGATAATATATCTAAAACTTTTATGTCCTTTTATATAACATAGTTCATATAGGCTTCAGAGGATCAAATGTCATAAAGTTTGGATCCACTGCTTTCAGGACAAAAGGACTGCAGATAAGTACAGCTATTCTGAGGATGTAATTTTCTCCCTGGTCTTGCTGTCCTTCTTGATCACTAAAGGTAAGGAACTAAGAATTCCAATTAAATATATACGTTTTAACTTCTGTTCCCATTTTGAACATGTCTCAGCCGATTTGTGCTTCTAGCAGATGATAATCGTTGCTGACTAAAGCCTGCTCCTCAATATTGCTCTCCCTGTACTTATGGTGAACCAGTGCAGCCCATGTGAATCTTCAACATTGTCTACAAACCAATGCCTGTGATAAGTCTTCCATTTCCTGCATCCCCCCTTCCTTTTATTGGTATTGTCTAGCACTTTAGCCTACTTGCAGCTAAGAAAACACAGCAAAATTAAGCATGAAGTAATAGAGGCATATCCCTGACACAATAGTGTTTTGATTTTCAAATAGCTGTCACCTGGAGTTCTATAGCCTATAAAGCCTCCTTGAGCAGCTTGTTACTACTATGTCTACCAGTTTCCTCAACCTCCATGGAAGTAACTTCTGACTGCAAAAGCAAAAGGTTTGTATTGCTAAAAATCAAGCCAGCTGGGACCTCACTCTATTGGAAACGTAAGGTAGTGGCCTAAAATAGTGAAGTGTTTTTAAAAGGATAAACAGACAGGGAGGCTGGAGACCAATAGTTTCAGTAGACAAGGTTTCCAAAATACAGGCAGTTCATAGAGTACAAATTTAATTTACAAGGTCATCCTGGATCTAAGTTAATAGTATCTGTCATTTGTTTATGCAGGATTGATAAGCACACCTGAAAGGTTGGGGGATTTTCTTCTTCCCCTGAGAACAGGTTGTGGGCTCTGTACTCTAATCAGGGATTTATCTACTGGCAGAAATTCTTGTTCTCTTTATTCTTTATTAGGGCAATAAGCCCTAATTTTATACCTTTTGGTTATTAATTTTTCCATCACATTCCCTCTTTGCTATGGACATGAGAGGCCCAAAACTTGGCAAAAGTCTTCTGGTGATTTTTGGCCTAAAGGTTAGTCATCTTTTCCCCTATGTATAGGAGTTACCTTTTGATATATTATCTCAACAAGGGAAAAAGCTTATACATTTTTCTTCTGTCAAGAGAGAACCACGTACAGACTGGTCAGAGGTACATTAGGCCTGATGAAAAGTCCTTCACATTTACACTTAGATGACAACCAAAATAAATCATAAAACCTTGAGCTTTTGTCTAAACAGCTGGGAGTCACTGCTCAATAGCTTAAGAGAACTTAATTAAATGTTAAGCTCTGCATTTTTATATTGTAAATTATTTTTCTGTCTTTAAGACTTATATGTCTTGGGCTAGAGAGATGGCTCAGAGATTAAGAGTATTTGCTGCTCTTCTAGAAGTCCTGAGTTCAATTCACAGCAACTACTTTGTGTCTCACAAGCATCTATAATGAGATCTGGTAGCCTCTTTGGGCATGCAGACATGTATGCAAGCAGAACACTTTATGCATAATTAATAAATAAATGTTCAAAAAAGACATATGTTTTCATATTTTTAGATCCTTTTTTAGGAGCCATGTTAAGGGTGCCTTTATTGCCAAGCTCACAAAGTTTTGGTTAGCCAAGACATCAATAGTATCAGAGACCTGAGAAGGATAAATTTTATTTAACTTTTGAATCTATTTAAAAAAATGACAGGGACCATTCATTATATTACTAGCCATAATCAATTGTTTATGGCATTCAGGGGAGAAGTTTTTCACCAAGTACATAATGTGAGAGGGTTTATTTATTTATTCTTTTTTGTTTTTGTTTTTTTTTGTTTGTTTGTTTTTTTTTTGTTTTTTCTCTGTGGAACTTTGACTTGGAAATGTCTCACCTTATTTTGTCTAGGCAAAGATGGTGCAGACAATTTTCCAGTACCCTGTAGCCTCTACACAGTTTGAGCCGGGTCCTGTCTTGCAGCAGGCATTGTATTTGAACATCTTGCTCCCTGTCACAATCTATGCTGCCCCATAGTCATCTTTAGAGATCTTGGGTCATTGTTAGGTTCTCTGATTATTTGCCTGATAGTATTACAGCGTTTTAGTTAACATTTAAATGCCTTATTCTACAGATCTTTGTGGTATTCAAAGTCTTTCTAGGTAGATCTGAATAGACAACTTGGCTTTCAGTTACTTGTTTTAACCTTAATTATTTAGAACATGTATAGGAGACAGAGTAATGTTTATTACTGTTATTAATCATTAATACTTAGTTTGACTATAACCAACAGTTTAATCTATAAGGATGGCTTGTAACTTGTGTTTCTTAACATTTATAATAGGTTACCAGCTTTTATAAAAGTAGAACTTTGCATTGTCAGTTTTAGCTTTAAAAATACTGATTTTAATTTGAAACTCCTTTTAGGGAAACATAAAACAACTGTGTGACTCAGTTTATCTAAATAACTTACGTTTCCAAATTTAGCAAATGCAAGGATGGATTGCCTTCTGTAACATAAAAAATGATCATCTCAACTTTTGGTTAGTATATGCACTGTATGGCTGTGATCTTAACTTTTAGCCCTTTGATTTAACTACAAACATTAACAATGTAATAGAAGCACAAATACAATGTAACTTTCTCAATTTAAACATTTAAAAACTGTCTTATAAAACAATTAAATATCGTGTAATTTCTTTTTGTAATATCAAATTTAAGCACCCTTTATGTCTTTAAACCCATTATGACATGGTGACTGTTAAATTTATGTTAATTATCAGTGTTACTAATTGTAACAGTTTAACTAGTTTCAATTTTTAACAGCTTTAGACATAAAACAGTATTAGTGTCATCTACATTAAAAGGGCATCTGATTTTCTGATAATCTGAATTTAATGACCAGTGCTCAGAGATAAATTTTGAGCTGAGAGCTGTTAGCATTGGACAGCAAAAATGTTTAAACCATTTTTGTTTTAGCTCTATTCTTGCAATAAACAGGTTTCTAACAGGAAACACGAATAGAAATTTTTGACAAGTACATATATTTTTCTGGAGAGAAATAAATGGCACTTTTAAACAGTCAACCTGGTTTCGTTAAAATTACTAATCTTGAATTTATGTTTGTAGATATGAGAGACCACAGGCAACAGTTTACATCTTCCTCTGACTTATTTACTACTTTTCTTTGAACCTCTGTATCTTTTAACATTACCTGTAGTCTCTTTTTCTGATTTCCTCAGACATCCCTAGTGTAGATAAATCTCTCCTTTTCTGTTTTTCTTTTTGTCTTTTCATATCACTGAGTCTTACTCAGAGGTGCATGCCTGAAGTGAAATCTTATTCATTTAATTCCTGACTCTACCTTCTTGCTATGGTGATTTCCCCTGAACTTCTCTGCACCATCTGCTCTCTTAACTGTTGCCTCCTTTTACTGATTATGTGTGGTACACCATCTCTCCTTTTATGTTATGTTTCATTATTATAATTTTATTTTTGTCTCCTTTCTACTCTTCTGGATCTTGCCAATCCTTTTTCCTGTTCTACCTTTTATTGCCTAGAGAAGTGGTATCATACTTGTAATACCCGAAGTTCCTTCTGATGTTCTCTATGCTACGTTGATGAATTGTGATGACCTATAAATCTCCAGGCCCATTTGAATTGTCTACTACACCACTGTTACCTTATTTTGTTTTCTTTGCTTCAGACTGATTGTACCAAGTCTGCACATAGCCATCACATCTATTTCCCATATATTTTGTTAGTTGTATTTTCTTAGTTTACATAAAAATGTTTACCATACTTTTTCTCCCCAAAACCACCTTATCCTCCACCTCACCCCCTCAACCCTCCCCACCTGCATGCTTCTTTGTGGTCCCTCCAGTCACAGTCACTGCTACCTGAGGAGAGGAGGGAAGGGCCAGGGGAAGCTTCAGTCATTCACCCCCATAGATCAGAATTCCTCTTCTTTCTGAATGCCCACCAGCTGATCCAATGCACCTAGGCCATCAGCAACACAGCATGGCTCCTGGATGATCATGGCTTAGGACTTCTGTACCAGGAGGGGCTGGGTGCTGTTTTCCCTTGTTTTCCACTTTACCACTAGCCTGGAAGTTCCTGGCCTGAGAATTTTTTTTTTTTTTAAATTTCTAATTTTTTTTTTTTTACATGTCGATCCCAGTTCCCTCTCCACACCTCCCTCCATCCCTCTCACTTACACTCTCTGCCCCTCACATGCACTCTGACCACCCTGCCCCCCATCCCCCCACCCCAATTCCACATGTAGAGCAATGCCATCCAGGTGGGGTCATGTAGGTCTGTCATGTCATTTGAAGTAGGGACTATTACTTCTCTCCTGTATCTAGGTTAAGGCAGTATCCCTCCATGGTGAATGTGTCTGCAATGTTCTTTTGTGCACCAGGAATACATCCTGTCTCCACTGTCTGAGGTCCTTAGTACTGCTCAGTCCTTCTGGCTGAGACCCATATTCAGGGAAGCCTGAGTCAGTCCCATGCTGGATTGCCAGCTATCAGCTTGGGGCCCGTTAGCTCCTCCTTCTTCAGGTCAGCTCTCTCTATGTTTCTGCCACTTGGTGTTGTCTGCTCCATCTGCGTCTGTGTTCTAGTTCGACTCAGTGTTTAGGTATGCGTGTTGCCTTCTCTTTCCAACAGGTACTAGACGAGGGCTCCATGATGATGGATAAGTTAGTTGTTGATCTCACTATCCAGAAAGTGCATTTATTGTAGCCTTTATACGTTTGCTCAAATTGTTAGTTGGCAACAGACTTGTAGGTCTCTAGACCTTTCTTTAGGTACAGTTTTCTCTTCAAAACAATAATGTCTCACTCTTTTTGTTCTCTGTCTCTCTTTCTCACTCACACTGAGTCTCTCTCTTCTGTCTTCTATTCTTACCCTGAGTCAATCTTTTTAGTCACACATTCTTTCCTCTCATCCCCTACTCTTTTCCTAGTTCTCAACCTATTCAACCCCCACCTCCCATGTGTTCTGGGGAACTTGTCCCTTACACCTTCTGTGAGGAACTTTATATGAATCTCTCAGAATACACTTTGTATCCTAGTTCCTCTGGTGTTGTGAATTATAAGCTGGGGATCCTTTGATCTAGGTGTAAAATTCAATTATGAGTGAGTGCATAGTATGTTCCTCCTTTTGTAACTGGGTTACCTCATTCAGGATGGTTTCTTCAAGTGCCAACCTCTTGCCTGCGAATTTCAAGATTCCATTATTTTATTCTGCAGAGTAGTATTCCATTGTGTAGATGTGCCATATCTTCTTTATCCATTCTTCAATTGAAGGGCATCTGGTTGCTTCCATGTTCTTGCTATTACAAAGAATGCTACTATGAACATAGTTGAGCACATGTCTTTGTTGCATGGATGTGAGTCATTTGGGTATATGCCTAAGAGGGGGTTTGCTGGGTCTTGTGGTAACCTAATTCCCATTTTCCTGATGAACCACCATACTGATCTCCAAAATGGCTGTATGTGTTTGCACTCCCACCAGCAGTGGAGGAGTGTTCCCCATTCTCCACATACTTAACAGCAGGAGTTGTCATTGGTGTTTCTAATTTTAGCCCTTCTGGCTGGAATAAGATGGTATTTCAAAGTTGTTTTGATTTGCACTTCCCTGATAGCTAAGGATGTTGAACACTTTCTTAAGTGTCTGTCAGCTTTTTTTATTTCCTCTATTGAGAATTCTTTTTCAGTTCTGTGCCCCATTTTTAATGGGGTTATTTGGTGTTTTGTTGTCTAGTTTCTTGAGTTCTTTGTATATTTTGGAGATCTGCCCTTTGTGTGATGTAGTATTGGTTAAAATCTTTTCCCAGTCTGTGGGATGCCTTTTGGTCTTGTCCACTGTGTCCTTTGCCTTACAGAAGCTTCTAAGTGTGAAGAGTTCCCATTCGTTAATTGTTGATTTCAGTGTCTGTTCTCCTTGAGTTATGTTCAGGAAGTGGTCTCCTATATCAATTTGTTCAAGGGTACCTCCTCTTTTCTTTTCTAAGACATTCAGCTTGGGTGGATTTATGTTGAGGTCTTTGATCTATTTGGATTTGAGTTTTGTGCTTGGGGATAGATATGGGTTTATCTGTGGTCTTTTACACACCCTCATCCAATTGAGCCAGCACCATTTGTTGAAGATGCTTTCCTTGCCCCATTGTATGCTTTTAGCCATTTTGTTTAATGTCAGGTGTTTATAGTTGTGTGGGTTTGTATCAGGATTTTCAGTTCAATTCCATTGGTCTACCTTTCTTTTTTTGTGCCAATTCCAGGCTGTTTTCAGGCATATAGCTCTGTACTAGAGCTTAATGTCACTGATGGTGATGCCTCCTGAATTTCTTTTATTTTAAAGGGCTGTTTTGGCTATATCGGGTCTTTTGTTTTTCCATATAATGTTGATTATTATCCTTTCAATGTCCGTGAAGAATTGTGGTGGGATTTCAAAAGGGATTGCATTGAATCTCTAGATTTTTTTTGGCAAGATTGTCATTTTTATTATTTTTATCCTTCCTATCCAATAACCTGGGAAATCTTTCCATTTTTGGGTATATTCTTTAATTTATTTGTTTAGAGCCACAAACTTCTTATTATATAGGTCTTTCACTTGTTTGGTAAGCATTACCTTATGATACTTTATGTTGGTTGTGGCTATTGTAAAGGCTGATATTTCTCTGGTTTCTTTCTTTGTCTCTTTGTTTTCTGAATAATGTAGGGCTACTGAATTTTTTGAGTTTATCTTGTATCCTGCTGATTTGCTGCAGATGTTTATCATCTGCTCTCTTTCTGCACTCACTCCTTTCTCCTGAAAACAAGGTTGCTAGCCAGCTTTCAGAGGGTACTACACAATCACATGATGTGATTATTCCATGTCGTAACTACTAGCAAGAGATTTCAGCACAGAAAAAGAGATGTATGTTCTGTAGTTTCCCACTGAGGTAAGATGAAATGAAACCACTTATTTCATGGTTGTCACTGGGGCTGCAGACAAGTTAAAAAAAAAAGAAACAAAAAGAAAAGAAAACAGGAACCAGATCACAAACAACAAATTAATTCTTTCTCCAATCTCAAGCCTGGATGATGGCTCCACTGATTTAGAAACCTGAACACAGTCCTGTTCAAGAAGAGATCATTGAATAATGCAGTTATTTTCTCAACTGTACCCCGAGGAAGCTGTGTTGGTCATCACAATGCTTGGAAAAGTAATCTTCCCAGACCAATTCTCTCAAATTACCAAGACGACAACAGTTTTTATTATTATTCTTTTGTCAAGAGTTTCAGGAATAAAACTCCCAAATGCATTAGAGCTATCACCCAAGCATATAATAGGAGAAAGATATATCATCTTCTTTGTGATATGGCTCCCTCCCTTCTTTCATGGTTTTCTGAAGTGTCTGTGACTACTAGATAAAATGTACACCCAGTTCCTCTGACCTTAGCAAGAAACCACAGAAAAAACTACTTCTGTGCCATATTCCCTAAAATCTCTCAAGTTTTTAATAATATGGGCACCCTTCCCTCTATTGAATAATTTAATCATTCCAGTCTGCATTGTATAATTGTATCTGCTGCAACATCTGCACATTGTGTAGAAGAGGAGAGGATGATCTCACACACTCTTAGAAGACAATGGGGTTGTCTGTTTTAGACAGGAGTAAGTGACATTGAGATTTGTCTCCCTGTAGGTGACTACAAGGTCTGGGTCTTGAGTAGAAGCCAGAGCCAAGGAACCCTTGAGGAAGTGCTCTTGTTGTTCAAGCTTAACCATCCAGTCAGCAAAACCAGGCCAATCTGCCAGTCACGGGCATTGCAGGATACTTCCTGTAAACACACTGTAGGCTTTTACTCTTGCTTCGGGCTTCGTTTTAAGCAGAACAAGTGCCAGTGTATTGATTTCTCTTCTGGGAGTGCTATTGTAGTAAATTATGAGTTGACCATTGAGGAGCACAGAAGCCACAACATGGTGAGTGAGGGGATGCTATCCTCAGATGGGGAGGATGGGATGGGAAGACCTGGGAATTGGTGTGGAAGGCCCTCCAGGTTGCTTGGTGGGAAACTTTGGCCACATTCAGTGTTCTGTAAGGTACTATATGGTCCTAGCAATTCCCCATACCCGGGTGTTGGAGTATGAATATTTCACACAGTGGAAAGCTTTTCATTTCCATCAGAGCTTTGCGTAGAAAGACATTGATAGTCAGCATTAGAGTTCTTTTGGTGCATAGGAAGTCAAGTAGCCAAACTTGGAGTGGCCTAATTTCTCCAGTGTCTTCTACAAATTCTGCAGTAAACATGTAATGTGTAGGTACAAGATTAATGTTTAGTTATTTGTGTGTATCCTGTAAAAGGCATTTTCTTTATTTCAGTACATACTTATATTTATTTATTTTTGATTTTTTCATATAGCTTTTTCTTTGATTTTTACATATTTATTATTTTTTTCTTAATTTACATATTGATCACAGTTCCCAGTCCCTCCCTCCCATGCCTCCCAATTTGGCTCCAGTCCCCTGTCCCATTCCTGTTCCCTCTCCACAGGTAGGGTGTTGCCTTCCAGGAGGAGTCAAAAATCTGTCAAGTCATTTGCAGTAGGGACTATGCCCTCCCTCCTGCCTCTAGGCTAAGTGAGTGTCTCTCCCAAAGTCCTTTCATGCTTCAGGGATACATCCTGTATCCAGGGAGACAACTTTTTTCTAGGTATAGCATTGGTGCATGACAAAGTTGCTCTGTAGATCAGGCTAGTCCCACACTCATAGAGATACACATTCCTCTGTCTCCTGAGAGTGATATTATAGGCATGGGACACTGAATATGTCCATACATGGCATTCTTGTGTTGGATTGCACTCCACTACTAAACTGTGATGTGGAAGAGTACAATTGTACATATAAAAGACTAACCTATTCGTACGGAGAGAGAGACCCATAAAATATGATTTAGCTGAGGGAGTGCTGCCTATAAAATAGCCCAAAGATGAGTAGTGTACTTACATGGCATGTGTAGAGATTAGGATGCTAAAATATAAATTTGATCTCTAGGATTGTCCAGGACATTTGTCTCCAAACCTTGACAAAGGAGAAACTCCTCATTCGCAAAGAGCCCCAGGCCCATCTCCTTTTGACAAAACAACAGTTTTAGAAACTGCTCAGGGGGCATTGCTTGGTCACAGTGAACATTAGGGCCTGTTGTGCCAGAAAGGTCCAGTTTTCTAGAGAAAATCATAGTGACAAACCCAAGTGACAACTGTTTGAAACTGAAAACCCTTTTGTTTTGAGGGTTGGGCTGAGCAAACAATACTTTCAGTTTAGGTCCTCAATCATGGAGATGGTCAATGCTCCTTCTCAAAACTAGGAACATGATTGGCAGAAACAGTAACAACCAGGGGACTTTGCTTTAGGACTTTTCCATCATGCCCTGAGATATGCAGAATAAAATAGAGCTCCTCCTATAAAACAAGGAAGATGTTTATGAGGGAATGCAATAGTCTGGGGCCAAGGCCTTTGTGTAGGTGTTATTTCTAGTGTTCTCTCATTTCCTTAAATTTCCTCCTGTAAGTAGTAAAGAGTTGGCAATTCTTCATAAGAAGTTTACATAGAATAAGACATAAATTAAGCGAGACTTCTCTGCCCCAGGTTTTATCTTCTCTTTGTTCTGCCTTTCCTAACTTCCTCATCTCCTGGTACATCTGTGTCAGTACCTGTCATTAAAGTGTGACCTGCTGTTGCATGTCACTGGTGTACTATGAAATCATTATGGTACTATCTTTTCTCTTGAAGTCTTTCCTGGCCTTACAGGCCCGACTTGTAGTTTCCTGACCCTATTTAAATTCTTAAAATTGTCAGCTGGCATCTGACCCTGGAAGAACTTAAAAGTGGCAGCAATTATGGAATGGAAAATATGTTTTAGGGGCCAGACAGTGATGATGAATGCCTTTAATCCCAGCCCTCAGAGGGCACATGCAGGCAGATTTCTGTGTGTTTGAGACTAGTGTGCTCTATAGAGCTAGCCCCACTACAACAAAGGCTATAGCACAGGGAAACTGAGAAACCCTGTCTCAAAAAATTATCTGTTGTAGGCTTTCTCCTCTTTGAACATTAGTGAGAGATGGTTGCATGCAATCATTACAGAGATTTTTTTTTCTCGTCTTTGTTTTTTTTTAACCTCTTTCGTCTATGGAGATATTTCTCACTGGAAAGGCAAAGTCTAGAACTGCTTTAATCCCAGCATTTTAGAATTAATTTTCTGAGACATGCTTTCTCATTGACAATGGGTCAAAAAACAGAAAGTTTGCTTATGGAATTTATCAATATTATATTCCACATTCAGATTTGTCTTTATGTGTCACACACAGTTTATAAACCAGTGGAAATAGGTCATTAGAATCATCTTTCAGCAATACATGATCACAGCTCTTTTAACTTTCCACACTCACTAGCTACCATAACATGTTTCAGGAAAGTTGAGTTCCTGAGAAAAAAGGAATTTCTTATCTGCACTCTTTTCTCAAGTGTGCATGGTGTTTAGTGGGTGGACAGGGCAGTTTCCACATGCTGGGGCATTATACATGTGGTCGGAAGCAGAAATTAAATCATTCTTCTGTATTAATTTCTGTGTGGGCATAGTGGGGCTGGTTTTGCCTTAAACCACAAGGAGCCATTAGAGTTTGCAGAAGCATAGAAAGATATTACCCCCATTTTAGAGAGCGCTCTAAACCATGAGGCATCTCTGTTGGGAAAAATGTCAGTACCTGGAGGGTCAGAAGCAAAAGAGAGTGACTATTCTTCTTTGAGGGAGTTGTGAATTCTTTTTATTTAAGATCTAAACAACTAGCATGATTGGTAGCTGGGTAACAATGGTCAAGATCTCGGTTTCCCTGGCTGATATTCCTCTGGTGTTTTGATAAAAGTTGATTATATTTTCCAGCTTTTGTTCTTGTCTTTGTCTCTGTATCTCCCCTTTATCCTTTGCCAAATATTGTATACCTTCTTGATCATCATACATTTGTTGTAAATATAAAGGTCATAGTATGTCAAAGTATGACCTGAATGTTTCCGGGATTTTTTTCCGTGTCCATTTTTATGTCCCCCTTTTCATTTCTGATTTTGTGAATTTGCATGTTATCTCTCTGAGTTTTCATTAGATTGGATAAAGTTTTGTCTATCTTGTTGATTTTCTTGAAAAATCAACCCTTTGTTATATTGATTTTTTGCATTATTTCCCTGGTTTCTGTTTTATTGATTTCAGCCCTCAAATTTATTATGTTCTGGTGTCTACTCCTCCAGGGTGAGTTTGCTTCTCTCTGTTCTAAGGCTTTCAGTTGCGCTGTTAATTCTCTATTGTGACTATCCTCTGTTTATGTTCATATGGGCACATAATGCAATGAACTTCTCTGGTACCACTGCTTTCAAGGTGTTCCATTAGTTTGGGTATGTTGTGTCCTCATTCTTGTTGAATTTTTGGATGTCCTTAATTTCTTTATTTCTTCTTTGATGCAGGTATGGGGCAATTGAACATTGTTCAGTTTCCATGAGTTTGTAGGCTTTCTGCGATTTGTGTTGTTGTTGTAATCCAATTTCTAAAGCATGCTGGTCATATAAGATACAGGTGACTATTCCAATTCTCTTGTATCTGTTGAGGTTTGTTATTGCCACCTACTATTTGGTCGATTTTAGAGAAGGTTTCATGTGGAACAGAGAAGAAGATTATTCTTTTCTGTTTGGATGGGACATTCTATAGATGTCTGTTAATCCCCACTGAGATGAAACTTGTGTTAATTCTTTTGTTACTTTGTTAAGTTTGTGACTGCTTGTCCTGTCTAGTGGTGACAGTGGTGTGTTGAAGTCTCCCATATAAGTGAGTGACGTTTTATGTGAGGTTTGAGTTTTAGTAGCGTTTCTTTTATGAATGTGGTTGCCTTTGAATTTGGATCATAGTTGTTCAGAATTGAGACTTTGTATTGATGGATTTCCCCTGTGATGGATACGGAATGACTGTTTTCATCTCTTTTGATTTATTTTGGTTGGAAGTCTAACTTGTTATATTTTGGGATAGCCACACCTGCTTGCTTCTTGGGTCCATTTGATTGGAAGATCTGTTCTTAGCCTGAGGTAATGTCTATATTTGAAGCTTAGATGTATTTCTTCTATGCAGCAGAGAGATGGATTCTGTCTTCATATCCACTCTGTTAGCCTGTGTCTGTTTACAAGAAAGTTAAGGCCACTAATGTTGAGGGAGTGTAAGGACCATGGATTGTCAATGCTTGTTTGTTTTAGATTTGTTGTTGGCAATAGTATTGTCAATTTATTAGTCCTGATTTATCCTTGATTTGTGGTGAAGTGGATTATCTTTTGCGTACATCTTTGTGAGCATAGTTAACTTCCTTGGCTTGGAGTTTTCCTTCCAAATCTTTTTGTATGGCTGGATTTGTAGATACATATTGTGAAAATCTGGCTTTGTCATTAAATATCTTGTTTTCTTCATCTATACTGATTGAGAGGTTTGCTGGGTATAGTAGCCTGGGCTGGCTTCCGTAGACTCTTTATACTTGTAGAACATCTGTCCAGGACCTTCTCACCTTGAGGCTTTCCATGGAGTAGTCAGGTGGTAGGCCAAAAGTGGACCCCACAAAGTTGACTTATGATCTCCACACAAATATCATGGAGTTTGTAGGACTGTAATCAGAAACAGCAGCTCAGTCCCATGTCCATTTCTCAGTCCGTGAAAGTGGACATGTGGAAGACTAGCTATCATTGATGAAAGAAAGACAGAGACATAATATAATGTCAGGCAGGCAGATTCAGTCAATACTGAAAGATCCATTTTATTCATACACCAAACTTAAGTAGTCAAACAAAGGTGCGGTAATGGAAGGGGACTTGTATTAATATGTATAAAGGTAAAACAGAAATTGCTTCCACTAATGCTAAAGGCACTCCATAATTGCACATACTATGTGCCTTCAGGCACCCCATTTCTGCACTTATTCCTTCAGGGTGGTTAACCTGTCTACTCCCATATCATTGCTATTTAGGTAGGAGACATTCATCATCAAGTCACAGGTGACCTGTAGCAGGAAAGATAATAACTTAAGAATAATAGGAGTTATTGGAGCACTTTGAACTCATAACGAGTTGGAACTGATTCCCATTTAGGGGCTGAGAAACGTCAGACTTGCAGAATATATTCCAGAACTGCCAATGCCGTACAGAAGCCTTTTATGCAAACAGATGATGAGATCTACCTTTAACTGCTTGGGGGCAGTGCAAATGTCTAATTCCAGGACACAGGAGGCTGCCTAATTTTGGTTAGGTTGAGGCTAGCCAAATCCACAGAATGAGTTTAAGTCCTGCACAGATAAACCCTGTTTTGAAAACAAAAAAACAAAACAAAATCATATAAAGGAAAAATTAGATCAATCTTCTGGTGGTAGCCTACATGTAAACATGGTATTGAAGGAGGAAGCTTTCCCTCTTTGGCTGCTTACCCTAGCTTTGGGTACAAGTTTATTTTTTACTACCATTAGAGCCTACTTTTTTGGAATGTTGATGTATAATGACCAGCTGAGACATCCATCCTGATAAACTAAAAAACTGCTGTACTCTTCAGATTCCCATTGGTAGGTAACTTTTGTTGGACTTACTACATCACAGCTTATGAGACTTCCTAATAAATCCACTTTCTACACATATGGTGAGATTCATCCTACATTTATTTTCATGCAGAGAACCTTGATTAATGCAGTTGGTTTTTGTTTTGTTTTGTTTTGTTTTTTATCTGCTCACTGAAGATGTTTTGGCTAACAATAGTGCTCACAAATACATACTTCCTAGTTCAATTCCTCTGTACATATTCAATTTTCTATTAAGACTACTTTTCTCATTACTATGTCTTTGACAAGTGTTTGCTGTGAGTTTCAGGGATAAAATTCTACATCTATGGAGCCATTATCTGGCATTCTGCCATGAGAAAGATCATTTATCTTTTTTTTTTTTTTTGAGATCTGGTCCCTGCTTTTCTGTCCTGATTGTCTCAACTTCCTGTGACAAACAGGTAAAAAGTAAATTTAGTTCAACTAAACTCAGTGTTAAACCAAATAACAAATATCACTTTTTTTGTATCCCTAGTTCTCTGTGTAGTCATTAATGAATATTTGGAGCTCTCTTCCAACTTTTTCACCTAGAATCACTCAATCCATTTAAGTAAGTATAGTTAGCTAGCCACACTGTGTCTAGGATGAAGAAAGGAAAATGTTTGTACATGACAAAAAGATAACACACCGAACTGCTATAGGACAATTGCTATAAAAATGCACATCACTGCTGATGTAGAAAAGACTTTGTCTGGGGTAGAAGGCAAACAGTAACCATTACAATTTGTCCTTAAGCACTCTGCAACCCCTGGGAGGTGCTTTTATCACTCAGGCCTTACTAGCCAATCAGGGCCGTTCATGACCTGCCTGTAAAAAGAAGTGCAGGGCCCTTCTGGTCTGGATTTGAAGAGAAACTGGAGCCAGTCGTTTTGAGTGCTGTGCTTTGAGGAAGGGCAAACTGGAAAACAACAACAACAGGGTGAGTGAGGGGCTGCTGTCCTCATGGGTAGTGGGAGATGGTGAGGTGATGGATCCAGTGTGGTGGGTATTCCCTGGATCTGGCTGGGAAACTATAGCCAGACTATCTGTCCCCTGAGTTCTCATGCAGTCCTCCAAATAACTACTCTGTGGGCTGTATCTGCTTTGAGCACTGGGAGCAGGGAGGTGTGTATGGAAACCTCTTTTAAGTCAACTTCTACATACTTCATGTGCACCCACTGAAATCATGGCAACAAACTTCCAGAGGCCTTTTAGTTAAGTACCTTTTAGAAGTTCAGTCCTTTGCATTTTAATTTTATGTGTAAGATCTATGTATTGTTAATTTTCTGCATGTTGTAAAAGACATGTCATGTAAGGGTAGCACTTCACTATTGAGCAGTAATTTACAGGAGTAGATTTTGTAACACAAAGGATTTACAAATGCTTTGGAGATATTATGTCTCATAAAGTAGAAATTAACTGAAGTAGTACTGCCTCTAAAACACACAGATAAGTATATGCTGACCAGTCATGCTTGAATTTTGAATGTTAGATACATATTTGTTCACCATGATTTTCCAGACCTTTGACTCCAAACCATTACAGAGAAGCAACTCCTGTTTTGCAACAGCATCTAGTCTGTTACCCTTATCACAGAACTGCCCCGTAACAAGCTGCTCAGAGTGCTATTACTGGGTCACAAGCAACCTTAAAATTTATTATATCATATAGTTGCAGTTTTCTTCTCCAGAAAAACATAGTTCTAACAGAGTGGCAATAGGACACCAGATTTTAAAAAGTAAACCAATGATGTATGAGTTTCCTGATAAAGCAAAGCTTTCACTTAGGTCCTGACGCAGGGATGAGAAACATTCTTAGAAGAGATAGTAACAGCCTGGGGATTAGGCCTTGAAAGCTTTTCCTAAGGGCCTGGTGTATTGACAATAAAACAGAGAACCTTGTCAAAAACCAGGTATTTGCATGGGAGAGATGGTAATTGTATGGAACAAAGCCTTTGTGGACAGGTTGCTTCAGATCTGTAGATATAAACTATATAGAACTATGGTTCTAAGTCCCAAGGCCACTGTGGTCTTAGTCACCAATGATCATGAGATACCCTGTATTCCGCTAGCACTGCATTATTTTAGTGTTATCCTGAGTTTGTCCCATCGATTGGGTTTCTACTTACTTCACGTAAGTGTCCCCTTTGCTTCCATTTCCTCTGTGGAAATAGTATACAAGAGTCTGTTCTCCTTAAGAAGCTTGTCATGGGACACATTTAGCCATCCCAGCTTTTTAAAAGAAATCTTTTCTACCTTCTATATTTCCTATCTATCTCATTCCCCATCACCTTCACCTCAGGATCCTATATGTGGAACAGGTCCTTCAGTTTCAGGTATCTGGTGGCCTTTAGGAACAGTACTGGGAACACATTTGCTGTTTAATCCTCCCATCTCCATAAGTAGCTAGACATGCTGTCTCCAGTCCCTACTGAAATTGTTCGATGTGTAAAATGGAGCTTGAACTTAAAAGCCATTTAGGAAGGATAGCATATATGAAATGCAAACTATGTCTAGGCTGGCTCCTCTCTGAGTATTTTCCAGAGGTAGATACATGTTATGTTAGAAATATTTGTCTTTATGGATCTCCTCTGTGGGTGAAGTGATTTCTCCCTGGGAAGGCATATTAATGCTAGAACATATGCAATTTCATCATGTTAGAAGAATGTTTATGAGACAATCTCTTATGTTGATGTAAGTGGAACTGGTTGCATGATGTTGCTCTCCAAAGCAATGGCTTTGCTGTCTTCTGTACTATACCTTCAAAATTCTTAAATTACTATAACACCTAAGAGATTTAAATTTTCCATTAGAGTCAAGTAACCAACTATCCAGTGCAGTCACAGGAAAAGCATTTGCATGTGGAGCATTGCTTCTGCCTTCAGACCAGTATAAGCAAAATTTGATCATTAGCCAGAAATGAATGCAATTTGTCTATACAGACATATTTCTTTATTTATTTCTTAAGTCTTTGGCAATGTCCTTATGTCCTCCTGATTACCCCTTCTTAAACTATGTGATTGTATGCACTCAGTGGGTTTTTTGGGACCAAGCTTCTTAAAAACTTTACTTCTGGATACCAATTATTTATAGGGATATGTTTAATAAACAGAACTCATTAATTTGTAAAATTGTTGATTAAATTAAAATATAATTCTCTGAATGATGGCAGAATATTACCCCCATTTGAATAGAGAAATCTAGACTATGGGGTGTCTCTCTTTGAAACAAATATCAGTCACTGTAGGGTCAGAACCAGAACAGTTTAGGCATCCTTTTGAGTTAATTTTGTTAGAGTCTGTGTATATAAGTTCTGAACACATAGGGTCATTGGTAGCTGGGTAACATTAAACAAGATCTCAGGTTACATGGATGAATTTCTCCAGTTTTTATTTATTTATTTATTTCTGACAAAAAGTTGAAGGTATTTACACCTTATTTTTTGTTTTATTTTCCTCCCATTTGTCCTGTCCCTAATATTGTACACCTCTCGATCACTGCATGGTTGTTGTAGGTTTAGAAGTCATGCTGTATCAATATATGTACTATGGTTTTCATAATCCTATTGGGATTCTAACTGATTCCAATTTGCATGAACATTTGTAATCAGATATCATTTTATAGGGTGTTAGAAATTTAGTTTGCACTGTATTTGTTGCAAATTTATCTTATACAGAATATGCATACTAATGCATCATGTTCTCAATGATTATTGTTTAATTTTTATTTCTGTACTCTGTTTTATTCTTGTTTTCAATCTGGAAATCACATTTACTGTTTTCCTCCGCACATATTCTACTTGGGGATGACCTGAGTCAGATCCCAAAACCCAAAATTCTAGGGTCAATACAACCTCACCTCCAGATGCAGGGTATCTGACAATCTCTACTATGGTATGTAATAATTACACATGGGAAACATCTTTCACACACAATCTGAATATATAAAAACTGGGAATGAATTTGTTTTCAAAATCCTTGTTAGTGAAGCTGAAAGACCCGCTGAGGGAGTAGACCCTCACGCCCCGACTCAGGAAAGGTGATCCCCCCAAATCACTCATGAGAAGTGGTCTTGATGAAAAAGCATGAGGTCTTTTATATTCCAGTGCCTTGGGGTCCACAGCCATACTCCATGTGGGGTAGAGGATTGGGAACCCTGGGTACAGGGTTCATAAAGCCTTTATAGGGTTTCCCAATTCAAGATTACCTAATATCACAGCTTTTATAGGGTTACATAAAAGCCCACACATTACAAACCAATCATCTCATAGCATCCAGTGCAGACCAATCAATTTGAAGTATCCAAGCCTGCAGTTAGCCCAGGAAGTCTGCTTTCGATAGGGCTTCTGTAGTGTGGCAAGGTTCATTTCCTGTTCTCATTCACTCACAGGTGCTGTCGGTAAACCACCTTGTTGTAAACAGTCAAGAATGACCTTTTTCCTTCTCACTGCTAGGGGACAGAGTCTAGGAAATATTAGGCTAAGTTTTTTCATCCTTACAAAGCAACAATGAGAGCAAAACCAGTCTCTTTTTGTGGATGATTCTAATAAAATTTGTTTCTATTTTATTTTTTTTTCAATTTGTTTTCATTTTACATACCAATCCCTCCTTCCCACTCTTCTTCCCCAACTACTCTCCCTTCCTTTCAACTTTTAATAGTCAGAGAGGGTAAGGCCCTCATTCAGGAGTCAACAAAGTCCGGCATACAAATCTGACGAAGAACAAAACCTCTCTATCTTTTATCTCAACTGAGAAAGGTATCCCACTATAAGGTGTGGGCTCCCAAAACACTATTCAAGCAACTGGGATGGGTCCTGGTTTCACTGCCAGGGGCCCCCTAACAGATCAAGTCAACAAAGTGTCAACCACATTCAAAGGGTCCAGTTTATCACCTTGAAGGTGCCCTAGCTTTCAGTCCATATTCTGTGAGTTCCCACTAGTTATATTAGATGTGGTGTGGCTTTGTTGTAGAGGGCTTTACCCTGTTAGAGGTACCCTGTTAGTCCCTATCACGATAGGGTCAGGCATTGATGTTTCTTATTCTCAGAATGATGCACAGTGTGTTGACGTTTACAATGGGAGTATTATACTTCTTTGTGTTATTTTAGGAAGAAGTGACCTATGATGATGTGCAAATCCACATCACCGAGGAAGAGTGGACTTTGCTAAATCCTTCTCAGAAGTGTCTCTACATAAATGTGATGCTGGACACCTACAGTAACCTCACAGCTACAGGTAAGACTGAATTTTCCTTCATGTTTTAAAATAAGGGACCAACTGTTTCTTGATTATTAATACTATTCTGTAATTTGATTAAGAAAAGGAAAAATTGGGTGAGTGAGGCATGGTTCTAAGGTTCATTGAAGTTATTACTTAAATTTTGTACAGTTTGCAAGAATACATCACATATTTTCTGTTATTTCAGGCTACATGTGGGATAACCATAATACGGAGGATCATTGTCAAACTTCTAGAAGACAGAGAAGGTAAATTTTCATGTGCAAATTTATGCAAATTTGGCTCTGAAGATATTTTAATGTATCCTGGAAATTTTATTGAGTAGTCACACTTAAAAAATTAAAAAGATTAAGAAGAGCAACAGTGAAAATAAGTGTAGCTTAAAGTGATGATTGTCATTTTCTCACAAAACCCTGTACCTCATTGCAAGGCATTTGTGCAAAATGAGAAGGAAACTATGTCTTAATAGATCACCCTTAGAATTATAGCACCCGGATATCTATTCTGTAGATATGCCAGTCTGTTTAGTTTCATTCTATTCAGATATTTTAAACAGTATACATGTTGCAGAGGTGATAAGTATATGTCCAAGACCGCCTAAGAAAAAAGTCTATAGTTAAGCAGGCATTACTTATCTATTTGTGACTTTGCTATGGATATTGAAAGGGTCAGTTTATGAGTGTCAACAAGGTTGTTACATTAAAACCTTAAAGTTGATTTAAAGAAAGTCAAAGTGTGAATGCTTTGTGGAAATTTTATTTGTTTTCTTAGTTTCATAAGTGTATCATATGTAGAGCCGCGTAGTTGTGGCCCATACCTTTAATTCCAACATTCATGGTCAAGAGCAAGGTGGATCCCTTAAGTTTGTGATCACACCAGTCTACAAAGTGAGTTCCAAGATAGCTAGGTTTACACAGAGACATTCTGTATTAGAAAATGTAGGGAAAAAAAGTATTTAGTTTACTCTAAATACAAGCCATGTGAATTTAGAATGTAGAAAGAAGCAATATACCTCTCTTATGACAGTGAGAAGAAATGAAAGATATTTGTTGAGTATGAAACAACTTTCAAATTTATCAGTATTCCTAATCTGAAAGATACCATCAACTTACACTGTAGAAAATCCATATGACCTTTGGAATGTGTGAATGCTTACATTTGTACTGGTATTATTAGCCAATGTAGTATGATTTCTATGAAGGAAATACTGATAAGTGGTATAAATATGTCAAAGCTCTAAGTTGTTTCAGTTTTTTCAATTATGTGGGAGATTTTATGTAAATAGATGCCATAATTGAGGGCCATGAATTAAAGGTCTTATTCTGAATCCATCGGTATCTTCAATGAAAACAAAACAATACCACATTAGAGAAGCATTATGAATGTAAAACTCAAGATCTGATTCTTGTTTACAATTAGGCCAAATTACAACTTTATTTTATACATGTAGAAAGTTTCTTTAGTTTAATGCATGTGGTAAAGATTTACATATGCTAATTATCTTTGCAGGAATCAAATAAGCCATAAGGGAGCGAATCCTGTGAATATACACAATGAATGTGTGAAAAAATTTGTGGGTTACAGGCATCTTCATTGGCTTGAAAAAATTCATACTGGAGAGAAACCATATAGAAGTCTAGAGTATGGTGAAGTCTTTGCATGTCACACTTTCCTTCTTCTCAGTGACAGAGCACACATGGTAAAAAAAAACACCTATGAATGTAGTCAATGTGGTAAAACATTTGCAAGACATACTATGCTTAAAGACATATTAGAACATATACAGGAGGGGAAACACAAGACTATAATCTATGGGGCAAATGTTTTTCACAATACAGTCATATAGTATGTCATAAAAGAACACATATTGGAGAGAAACCCTATGTATGTAACCAATGTGGTAGGGCATTTTCACAAGTTAGTACGCCAATCTCATCATGACACGACTGGAGAGAAACCCTATGTATGTAATCAATGTGGAGAGCTCGCGTGCCAGTAATCTCCAGTCTCATCATAGAACACATACTGGAGAGATACCCTAAGAACGTAGTCAATGTAGTAAAGCTTTCACAACATATGATGTGCTTAAAAGTCATATAAGAACACATACTGGAGAGAAACCTTATGGATGCCATGAATGTGACAAAGCCTTTGCACATCCCAGCACTCTCTTAAATCATAAAAGAATGTATACTTGAAAGATACTGAATGTATCCCATGTGGTAAACCCTCTCTATATAACATTAGTCTTTATAACCAAAAAAAAAAAAAAAAAAAAAAAACATACTGCATAGAAACCCTATACATGTAACCATTGTTGTAATGCTGTGCACTTTGCTTATCCCAATAATCTTTGTGAGCCTAAGAAAACCCTTATGGAAAGGAATCTTCCTACTAAGAATGTGGTATGATCATCATTCACAACACATGGAGTTACATAGTTTTCTGGAGAGAAAAATATCTGACACGTGTGAACAATCAGTACAAGCACTACAATGTCTCTGTTTTGTTCTCACTTGCAATCTCATGTGGAAAAAAAGTCCTGGAAATTCACTGGTAAGGGAACCATGTTTCATGGTAACACTTGACTAGATTTGAATAAAAACCTCATTCAGATGGATTGCTATCTCTATGCCCAATCCTTCATGCTTATTTTCTTTTACATGAAATAATTAATGTTGCAGGAAAACTTTGAAGACTTTAAGACCCTGAACACAATGGTTACAGGATTGAGTACTCATTAGAGAAAAATATTCAAATATGGAAATCTGTTTAGAGATTTGATTTAATTTTAATTATGTGATGGCAGTGTGTTAGTTTGTGATTGTTCATGGTTTCTCACAAGAAGGTTACACCATTGAGTATTTCTGTAGGAGGAACTAAAGTATGTTCTCAGAAAACTGACATAGGTCATGGCAATGAACTTGCCATAATTTTGTTCATTCGCATTTCTAAACCTGTATGTATTTTATATCCTGTTTTATCATCTTGATATCATGTAATAGGGAAGAAATCATGGAAGAGGAAACCTACATCATGTAAATAATTTTGTGAACATGTTAGACATCATACGTGACTTCAGCCTTTTTATTTATTTATTTATTTTTTCTTATGAATGCCCATCCTTAGGTTGGTATGTTTCTTTCACATTTTTTTTTATTTTATATAACAAAATCCATTTAAATGAAAACAAACATTTATAGACAATATTTGGGAATTTGGGCGTTGTTCTTTCCAAACTACTTCCTGCTGGTAAGGGGCGCTGTCATGGGGAATTCAAAGAAGATTCAGAAATCCTGGCTCTAGTCTGTCAGGCTGCTTTGTCCAGCTGTTTTGAATGTACAATCACCAGGTACTCTGTTTCAGGAGGTCTGGCTTGATCAAACCACATTAGTCTGGAAGGAATCCACATCTTTTCATTTTCTGTGGAAACAAAAATAGAAATCCTTTTCCCCAGTAACTTGTCCTTCAACTTAAATTTTGCAATCAAAGCATTTTTTAAAATTTATTATTTTACATGTTGATCCCAGTTCCCTCTCCGTCCCTCACAGCCTCCCTCACTCCATCCCTCCATTTTACCCTCTCTGCCCTCACACTTGCACTCTAACTACCCTCCCCTCCCATCCCCCCACCCCAATTGCATATGTAGGGGAATTTCATCCAGTTTGGGTCATGTAGGTCTGACAGTTCATGTGAAGTAGGGACTAGGGCTTCTCTCGTGTCTCTAGATTAAGGCAGTTATCCCTCCATGGGGGATGTGTTTCCAAAGTCCTTTTGTACTCCAAGAATACATCCTGGCTCCAGTGTCTGAGGGCCCTTAGACTGCTCAGTCATTCTGGCTGAGACCCATATTCAGGGGGGCCTGAGTCAGTCCCATGTTGGCTTCCCAGCTATCAGTGTGGTGGCCTGTTAACTCCTCCTTGTTCAGGTAAGCTGTTGCCTGGTCTTATCCTCTCCCTCTGCATAGGAGTTCTACTTCGACTCAGTGTTTATGTATGAGCATTTGCTTCTGTTTCCAACAGGCTTTATTTGAGGTCTCCATGGATATGTTAGTTGTTGATCTCACTCTCTGGATAGGGCATTTATGATAGCCTTTCCACAGAAGCTCAAATTGTTAGTTAGCACCCGTCTTGTAGTTCTCTCGACCTTTCTTTGTGTTCAATTTTATCTTTAAACCAATATTGGCTCCCTATTTTATATTCTCTCCCTCCCTCCCTCCCTCCCTCCCTCTCTCTCTCTCTCTCTCTCTCTCTCTCTCTCTCTCTCTCTCTCTCTCTGTCTCTTCTGTCTTCTATTCCTAACCAGGCTCAGTCTTCCTGGTTGCACGTTTTCCTTTCCTCCCCATCATTTTCTCCTATTTCTCTCTTCATTCACTGCCCCCCACTTCCCCTGAGCTCTGGGGGACTTGTACATTACCAGTTCTTTGAGGGACTTTATATGAATCTCTTAGAATACACCTTGTATCCTAGTTCATCTGGTGGTGTGAATTATAGGCTGGTGATCCTTTGATCTAGGTCTAAAATCCATATATGAGTGAGTACATACTGTGTTCCTCTTTTTGTGACTGGGTTACCACATTCAGAATGGTTTCTTCAAGTGCCATCCACTTGCCTGCGAAATTCAAGATACCATTACTTTTTTCTGCAGAGTAGTATTCCATTGTGTAGATGTGCCATATCTTCATTAACCATTCTTCAATTGAGGGGCATCTAGGTTGCTTCCAGGTTCTTGCTATAACAAAAGAGTGCTGCTATGAACATAGTTGAACAGATGTCTTTGTTGCATGGATGTGAATCCTTTGGGTATATGCATAAGAGGGGGATTTCCAGGTCCTGTGGTAAACCAATTCCCATTTTCCTGAGGAACCGCCATACTGATTTTCAAAATGGCTGTATGAGTTTGCACTCCCACCAGCAGTGGAGGAGTGTTCCCCTTTCTCCACATCCTCGCAAACATGAGTCATCATTGTTGTTTCTAATTATAGCCATTCTGGCAGGAGTAAGATGGTATCTCAAAGTTGTTTTGATTTGCATTTCCCTGATAGCTAAGGATGTGGAGCATTTTCTTAAGTGTCTTTCAGCCTTTTTGATTTCCTCTATTGAGAATTCTTTCTTCAGTTCTGTACCCAGTTTTTAATAGGGTTATTTGGTGTTGTGTTGACTAGTTTTTTGAATTCTTTCTATATTTTGGAGATCAGCCCTTTGTCAGATATAGGATTGGTGAAAATCTTTTACTAGTGTGTGGGCTGCCATTTGGTCTTGTCTTCTGTGTCCTTTGCCTTACAAAAGCTTCTAAGTTTGAAGAGGTCCCATTTATTAATTGTTTCTCTCAGTGTCTGTGCCCCTGGAGTTATGTTCAGGAAGCGGTCTCCTATACCAATTTGTTCAAGGGTACCTCCTACTTTCTCTTCTAAGAGGTTCAGTGTGGCTGGATTGATGTTGAGGTCTTTGATCCATTTGGACTTGAGGTTTGTGCATGGCGACAGACATGGGCCTATCTGCAGTCTTCTACACACCCTCATCCAATTGTACCAGCACCATTTGTTGAAGATGTTGTCCTCGCCCCGTTGTATAATTTTAGCTGTTCATAGGTGTGTCGGTTAATATCAGGATTTTCAATTCAATCCCATTGGTCTACTTGTGTATTTTTATGCCAATACCAGGCTGTTTTCAGAACTATATCTTTGTAGTAGAGCTAAAGTCATTAATGGTGTGGCCTCCTGAAGTTCTTTTGTTGTATAGGGTTGTTTTAGTTATTCTGGGCCTTTTGTTTTTCCATATAATGTTGATTATTATCCATTCAAGGTCGGTGAAGAATTGTGGTGGGATTTTAATGGGGATTGCATTGAATCTATAGATTGCTTTTGGCAAGATTGTCATTTTTACTATGTTTATCCTACCTATCGAAGAGCGTGGAAGGCCTTTCCATTTTCTGGTATCTTCTTTAATTTCTTTCTTTAGAGCCACAAATTTCTCATCATATAGGTCTTTCATTTGTTTGGTAAGCATTACACCAAGATACTTTATGTTGCTTGTGGCTTGTGGCTATTATAAAGAGTGATGTTTCTCTGATTTCTTTCTCTGTCTCTTCGTCGTCTGAATAAAGTAGGGCTACTGCTTTTTTGAGTTTACCATGTATCCTGCTAGTTTCCTGAAGGGATTTTCAGCTGTAGGAGTTCCCTGGTAGAGTTTATTGTGTCGCTTATGTAAACTATCATATCATCTGCAAATAGAGACAGTTTGACTTCTTCCTTTCCAATTTGGATCCCCTTGATCTTCGTTTGTTGTCTTATAGCATTAGCTAGAACTTCTAGTACGATATTGAAGAGATATGGAGAGAGAGGACAGCCTTGTCTTGTTCCTGATTTTAGAGGAATTGGCTTATGTTTCTCTCCATTCATTTTGATGTTGGCAGTTGGTTTGCTGTATATTGCTCTTATTATGTTTAGGTATGTTCCTGTTATCCCTGATCTCTCCAAGACCTTTACCAAAAAAAGTCCAGGGCCAGATTGATTCAATGCAGAATTCTACCAGACATTCAAGGAAGAACTAACACCGCTACTCCTCAAACTGTTCCACACGATAGTAACAGAAGGTTCATTGCCAAACGATTTTTATGAGGCCACAATAACCTTGGTACCCAAGCCTCACAAAGACACACCTAAGAAAGAAAACTACAGACCAATATCCCTGATGAACATCTATGCAAACATACTCAGTAAAATATTGGCAAACCAAATTCAAGAATACATCAGAGAAATCATCCACCATGACCAAGTAGGCTTCATCCCTGGAATACAGGGATGGTTTAACATACGAAAATCTATCAATGTGATCCACCATATAAACAGAAAAAGAAAATCCATATGATTATCTCCCTATTTGCAGGATAGCCTTCAACAAAATTCAACACCCTTTCATGATAAAGGTCTTGGAGAGGTCAGGGATAACAGGAACATACGTAAACATAATAAGAGCAATTGACTTTAGTCTTAATAAATAAAATTGATTCATGTGGAGATCATCTGTTAGTAAGTTCACTAGAACCAAGAAAAATGATATATGAGATATTATTGGGGAGCAATATACACAGATGATAATAAAAAACTGTTGAGTTGTTCCAGCTTAGAAGGATGCAGTCCCTGCCCTTCTGATTTGATCTGCAACATAGTAGAGAGAAGTGAGAGACACAAATGTGGAAAGGGAGTGAGAAATAGATGGTGGGGTAGTGAGAGAGTTATAGACAGATTGCGAATGAGACAGGTCTACCCCAGGGTTCTCCTCCTTCTGTTCATATACACAGAACCAAAGGCACTACATAAGAAATAACTTCATGAGATGATCTGAGCAGAAAACCTGGATTTACAAGAAAACTCTACCCTCTAAATGGTGGGTTCACTAGAGGTTCTGAGTGGTTCTTATAGCCTAAGTGACAGGACCAGGCAAGCAGAAGATACACAGCTGCTTGAGAGTGGGATTTGTAACATGGCAACCAAATATTCCGACCATTTGTATACACATAGAAGCCCACAGGGCTTTCACCTAAATTACCCTGAGACCCTGAGTGTGGTGGTATTGGTATGAGTCCGGCTACATTTTGCTGGCAAGGGACAATGTGGGGTGGTTTTTTCAGGTGTTGGTGGACTCAGCAGGAGGTGTGCATAGAGAAGTTTTCTCTTAGCTGCCAGGTTGGAGACCTTAGGCATCTGTTCCTTGAGTAGGTGGATAAGGAGGGTTGAGTGAAGCTTCAGCCATAAGCTGAAGTGTGTTGCAGGTAGCACCATTCCATTCCCCAACCTCAGTGTACCTAATGCAAATGTTCATCTGAATACACCTCAATTCAGACTCTGACTTTAAAAAGCTGCCATTAAAGACTTGACCGGGATGTGGAGCAGATGCAAAGGCATCCACTTTTACATCCACCACCTGATTCCTTGTTTCCTATTCTCCAGGGCAACCCAGGGCAGTTATGCTCTGATTAAGTATGGATTCATTATTTCAGTATAATTGAAGCATTGCATCAGAAACTCTGGGTTTCAGTTTTCCTTTCCACTCACCAGGACTTTTAAGTGCACAGGGAGGCTTTGCTCTTGTGCTGCTGCCCACACAGCAGAACTAATACAGTATTCTTGTTCCTCCCTTGATTCTTTGATCTCACATTTCACCCCAATCAAATAGTCCAGCCCTCCAGATATGAGAGAGTGTTTCCATTTTGTTGTACTTTCCAATTGATTTTCTCACTTCTTTCAATTAGTCACTCAATCTCTCCTGCTCTAAATAGCTTACATCTTTGGAGGTGCCTACCTGTCTCCAAATCCTTTGCACCACTAATCTCTGGAATATACTCCCAGACACTTCTCTGAAGCTCTTTTTCTCTGTTCTCCATAATGTAGGAATGAACTGCTGAGTCAGATGATTGGTTTCTGCTTGCATCTCTCTCACTGTTAGGACAAGGAGACCCAGAAGATGGAATGAGCTCCTGACACAGCAGTTGCTGCTGGCAGTTTAGGAATTAAGTTCATACCTACTTTGCAGCCACTCTGGTGTTTGACTTGGTGTCATCACTTCTTGGAAAAATCAGTGGCTAGGTTTGTTTACTAGATGCAACATCTTGTTAGCCTCTAATCAACCTGTAAGACTCAGGCATTATGGTAACCTGACTCTGTTACATGGGAGAGTGCACTGAAGAATTTTCTCTGCTCAGCCCAGAGTTCCATGAATACTATTGTGCCCACAGGACCCAAGACCCCTATAAAGACAGATTTTGCCCACTTACACTCCCTCTCTCTTCTCTCTTTCAGGCTCTTTGTTCTCTTGCTGCTATTTCTGCTGTCTCCCCTCTCATCTCTTTGTGCTCCTGTCTCCCCATTCTCTCCTGTCACCTGTCTATGTGTCTGTTTCTCTTTATCTCTTTTTTGTTTGATTCCATCTCTTTCCCCTTACTAATAAAACTCCTCACTCAAGTTCTTGCTGCCTGGCATGTTTGTACCCCACCTTAGTCACCCTCTCCTTCCATGGAATCTGCAGTTGTCCTCCATGAAGGACTACCATTAAGTGTATCTTAATATTGAAGCAAGAGGACATTGTCATGAGATATTCACCCTACTGGTACCCAAAGATAACTGAGTAGACATCACTGACTTTACATAGTGGTGGTTCTGCTGTAATGTGGGGCAACATATTTCTCCATTATATCTGTTTGTTAAAAGTCAATTGTTAGTAGAGGGAGGATGTGGGGATTCAACTCTTTGCCTGACTGATATCCAAAGTGCTGACCTGAATTTTAAATTTTCTTTTACTACTTGTGTTGATGCCATGGCTGGTCTGGAACTCCTGGGTATATAGTAGCCAACTCAACTGTCTCATTCCCTGTTGTAGCTGGTATTGCTGGATCATGATTAGAGGTACTCCACTACCCAGTTGTAAGGTGAACTTGTAGAAAAGGATGACACTATTCATATGCATGTCATGGTTAGGGTTTCATTTTGTCTTCAACCCTTTAAAGGATTTTCCTCTATGTGAATGTATATGTTTCTTACATATGCCTTTCTTATTTAAAAATGCCCTTGTAGCTTTACTTTTTCAGTCAGAAAATACTCACCAATTTGAAATATTTTTATTTTTTCAAAGTATGTAGGTTACTGTTTGCTAAATTCTAGTGACTAACTATCGGTATCAAAAATGATACAGTTAATATTTATTTTGTTTTCTTTTTTGAAATGTTTGTGCCTCTCTGTGGATGCTTTCCTTCCATATGCAAGATTTCTTATAATGATCACTCATCTTGCGCTCTCTATTTGCAAAAGAGGACCTTGCAGGACTGATAATCCTGCCTCTACCTCCTAAGTGTTGGGGGGGGGTAAATTTGTTTCACTTAGCCTCTTACCCTCATTATGTTTTTTAATTTGTATTTGAAAGAGTCTTTCTAGTTTGTATAGCCCAGATTCAAAATCTGGCTATTTCACCATATTACCCATCTGAGTCCTGGATTCACAGGCAGTTTGAGCCTGTGAAAAATATGCTGGCTGACCAAGATTATGTACAAGGAAGAGAACTGGGTAAATAACTCCAAGGTTTACCTCAGACTGTTTTATGTAAAAATTTAATTATCAAAAGAGCTGGAAATAGCTCTAGGCTGGAAAATTTTCCCCAGGGTCTATAGCTTTGCAGCCTGTTCCCATTCTTAGTATCTGGAAATCTGATAACCCAGTATGGATTGTCCCTTATGTGGAGAGTTCTTACCTGCTCCACATCTTGGAGTTAACCCCAGTGGTGTCAGGCCTAATGATATCTGGCAGATGGATGTTACTCATGTTCCTTCCTTTGGCCAACTACAATTTGTACATGTATCTGTGGATATCCATTCTCATCTCATATTTGCCTCTACTCATACTGGAGAAAGGCTTAAGGATGTTAAGAGCCATTGTTTACAAACAATTCCTTATATGGAAATGCCCAGACAATTAAAAACTGATAATGGACCAGCTTATACTGGTCAGGGTTTTAACCCTTTTTTTTTGAAAAAAAAAAATTTAATCACACATAAGACAGGCATCCCTTATACGGCTCAGGGTCAGGCCATGGTAGAGCATGTGCATCGCACAATTAAAGCCTGTCTTCATAAAAAAAAAAAAGGGGGAGTTTACAGGGTCTCCTCATAATCACATTTCTCTGGTCCTTTATATTTTAAATTTTTTAACTCTTCATGGTGCTGCTCGATCTGCAGCCGACTGGCATTGTCACCCTTGGTCATCTGACTATGGCTCAGTTATCTGGAAGAATGTCACTAATGGAAAATGGAGTGGCCCCAACTCAGTTCTAGTATGGGCCCGAGGGTCAGTTTGTGTCTTTCCACAAGACACAGATAACTCTGTTTGGGTAAATAAGTGGCTGATTCACCATATGGAGAGGGAATGTGATTGTAACAGCCAGAAAGAAGGTCCGATGGGTCTTCAAGAATCTACCCATCCTGATACATGTGGGTCTGAGTAGCTATATGTGGCCTTTTATCCTAACCACTAATTATAGTTTGAATCAAGAGGCTATAAATTTACACTTTTATACAAAGGATAAGAATTTCACCTTCATTTCAGGTACTGTATTCTGGTTCCATTCTTATTGTTGTAAACAATGCTAAAAATTTTGGAGGAAGTTTCAATTGTTTTCAGCAGGTCTGCTGACTGTAACAGCTGTCGTGGGCCACTGTACCCAGGTGTGGAGCAGAGAGGAAAGGAGATTCCGGGATCATGCCTGCCAGTGCTGCCTTCACCCCTGAAGCAACAGTTTCTACCATAGCCCTCTCGCAATCGGTAAATACTGCAAGCACAGTGGATCAACTATCAGGTGATTTGGCTTAAGCCTTAGCTACCCAAAGCACACTTTATTATCTAGTACAAATTGGCATTTTTAAACTAAACTTACAAACTAATCTCCTGTAGGAACACTTGAATTTTTGTGAGAAACTCATGTGGCTTCTTGTTCTGTCTTTCACACATATCTGTGTTAATTCATCATTTTTCTCCAGAAATCCTGGAGTGATCAGTTTTTAAGTTATACACATGCTTTAGCCATGCAGATCATTAATATCTATGAAACCTGAATGCCACTTGCCAATGCAGAAGGCCTTTTACAAGGACTTCAACTTGTGAGCAGATCATTGGAGGTGCTACTTTGCCACAGTATTAAAGAGGCCCAGGCCAACTTTCTAACAAGACAGATACTGTCTTTGGCTCGAGGTAAAATGCCTCTGCCCACATGAGGCTAACAAACTATTCACCAGGGACCGTAAGGCAGAGGGGGCAAATATCCAACCTAAGATAGGAAGGTTATGGGCCTGGGCGACCTCTCCAATGACGGGTAAGGAATTATGCTGACGTCTTCTGCCAAATAAGGTAGGTGTTATTTTATATTAAAAGAAAGGGATACCGGTAGGACCCAAAGCAAATGAGCAAGCCTGAAGCTGTTGGAGGGAACTCCTTGCACCATGGCTGTTGTTGGTTCTCTTCCTGTTTTGATAACAAACCTCGAAACAACACACCCCCTCATAACACACACCTTGTGACAACACATACCTCATGACAATACATACCTCATGAAAACAAACACCTTATAGTGAGGAGCTAAGCTTCCTGTAATTTTCTACTGTGCTTTAAGTCGGTAATTAAGCCCGTTCTTGCCCCTAAATAAACGGCATTCTGTATTTGGCATTCCGAAGTTGCATTGAATGAATGACCTGCTGTCTTGTCTTAATTTCAATCTCTAGGCCTTCACCCGAGATGGTAGCACGGGAGCTACAAAAAAAAAATTTTTTTTCTTTTCATTCTCTTACCTTTAGAACAGCTTGATCACATGGTTTCTCACGGTTGTTTTGATTTACGTTTGGCTGATGACTAAGGATTTAGAGCACTGTCATATGTTTCTTTCAGTCATTTCTGATTCCTCAATTGAAAATTCTCTATTAAGTCCTGTACCCTACTTTCTCATATGGTTATTTAGAATTATTTAGAGTTGGTGGTGTGTCATGTTCTCAGCCCGACAGAGTTCATTAGATAAGATTCTCTGCTCATGAGATTATTAAATTATCCCATTTGTAAAATCGGTGTTACCTGTGTCCCACATGGGTCAGTTTTGTTGCAAGCTCTCAGAAACTGATGGTGTGAAACAATGCAGTTTTTTAAATCGTTTAAACATTCGATCCTTTAAAATCTATTATTACAAATCAGAAAACACTGGATATCCCAGTGTCCCTCATTCTCTTGGCAGTGGTTCTAGTACCAATCTCATGCTGTGTCAATCGCACAGCAGCCAAACCCATAATGGATGATACCATCATTACATATGTAATCAAAAAAGTAACTAATTGGATATTCCTTCATACTTAACTTCCATAAGATGGAACCAGAGTCCAGTGATTGCCAAGGAAGTAATACTTAGATAATTAAATGAATAAAAATCAAACAAGTGAATGGTGTTTTATACATGACTCCTACAAGACTGCTCAAAACTGAAGAGAAAATTGAGTTTTTGATAATAGATTTGAACAAAAATTGAATGAATAATGAGATAATTTCTCATAATTCACCCCTTGAGAGCTAACAAAATGCTATCACCATTGACTTAAATAAATAAATAATGAAATCACAAGAGACAATTAACACCAACAAGGTGGATCCAGACTTCACTCTTCCTGGAGTAGAAAAAGGCAAATTTGAATAATGAAATAATCAGATAGTTAGATCGTTTGTCACACCTGAGTCACACAAGGTGGCACCAAACTTCAGGGTTCACAGATTATATGAGGAAATGATTTAATAATTACATATTTAAATGTGTAAGTCGTTGAACTTTTTTGTCTCATCAATTCCTGTGTAGGCATGCCGGAAATGATAAAGTATGCTGACATCACGGATTTTTAAAATTCTATAAGTTAATAAAGAGACACTCGTACTGTCTTCCCTGATGAACTCTGTTGGCCTGACATCATCACCAGTGCCTGAATCTCTGTTGTGATGCGGCAGGACCTGAGATGATGGGCCCACACCTGGCACAGCAGCAGCAGCTAAAATGTTGATATCAGCTGAAAAGATGGCTGCAGCAGGGGCATCTCCAGCAGAGCTGAGAGACAGCAGATCGTCCATGATCTGGGTCATCATCCTTGTGCGAGGTGTTGGTGATGGTGCCGACCTCCTGGTGCCACTACTTCTTCTAATCGTACATCACAACCGATGTAGAGATGAGGAGGATGATCAGGGAGTCAAACACCCAGACCACCATGCCTGCCTTGGTGAAGTCCTTGTACTTCTCAGAGGGCACCATGGAATCTTCTGGACTCAATCACCCAGCATCCCTAGTACTCTGGGTGATGCATAGGTCACCCAGAAACTGCTGTGTCCATGTCTACAACCTTCCTAACCTTGTCCCTGACAGATATTTGCACCCTAATCAGTATAGATGATATCATTGTCCATCGATTAAATGATTGAAATAATTTAATAAGGCAGTAATAGCTAACTGTCACAATAAAGAGGTGATGTAGTCTTTAACTGGAAGGGAACACTGGCCAGACTCCAGTCATGCAGGATGTCGTCATCATGAATTCTAACATTCAGTCATAAAATGTGATGATATTACATATTAACTCCTGAAGAGGGAGCTTTACATGACTCTTCATGGAATAGAGGATTATTGGTTTACATAAATATACAAATCTATACATTATGTTGGGAATTATCAGGAATAAGATGATCTGCCACACTTGACGCCACAGTGTGGCACCAAACTCCAGGTGTCATGGATGATATAATCATTGTTTTATATAACTAAAGCATCAAACAATGAGTTGATGTAACATCATTAACGTCTCTAATGTGGCTCCAAACCAGACTCGTTAACAACGCTGTCATCATTAATATAAATAACTTAATTACATAATTAATATTTAGATGGTCGAAAATATTTGGCTCCCACATTGTGGAACAATAATCCACTGATCATGGATTATCTAATGTCCTATTTTAATAATGAATTAATAAGATAATCAGAGGATGAAATGGACTGCCATCCTGGACACAATTGTCTCTCCCTTGACTCCCAAAAGATTGTGTGAAACTCCCCGGTTCATATCTTATTTAACCACAGAGTTTAGTAGTAAAATGTGTAAATGCTGAAATGTCATTTTGTATGCAGGGTTTTAGAAGATATCACATTTAATGTTGGACGGCTACCTCAAAAGAGATGGTCTGCAATCCAATAATCCCTAAGTCTACTCTAACAAATGGATTATCACCTTCCTAAAGGAAGTTAACAATGGAAAACTCACCTTTTGATGAATAATAGTGAGTCTTATTATATTTTAATCAATTATATTACTTCTTAGGAGAGAGAGAGCATTCATAAATAGAAGTCTTTGAACTGTTTCTCCACAGACTATGTTCTCTGATATTAGGTAATCTTGAATTGGGTAACCAGTAAAAGCTATCGGGAAAATTCCAGAGATTTGGCTAAGACATTGTGAGGTGAATCACATGCTGTCATTAAATGTTTTAGGAGAGTTATTTTGGGAGATTGTAATGTGCCATGGAAACACTTTATCAAAGCTGCTCTCTGGTCCCTGGCCTGTGATACCAGGATACATAATGCAAGCAGTGTTTCCATGCAACATTTATGATCCAACATTCTGTCACATTCTAGAGCACCTCCCACATGCTAAAGTTAGCATACCCACCAATGGACTAACCTTATAGCCTCACTGATTTTCTCAAAAAAAAAAAAAAAAAAAAAAAAAAAAGCAGGGCCCTGATTTTTTTTTTTTTGTTATACACATATTTACCAGTCTCTCTACAACATGCCTATAGTGATATAAGCATGAAAACGAAAGCATCATTATGCCATTCAAGAATATTGATGAGTATTTAAACCTATTTTCTATGCTTCAATTTTCTCATTTGCTGAATGGAAACAACACCATTAATCACCTCTACCATAATCCTTTTCTATTTATTGAAAAGAAAATAAACTCTTCATTCTCTTACCTTTAGAGCAACTTGATCAAATGGTTTCTCAGAGTTGTTTTGATTTGCATTTGGCTGATGAATAAGGATTTTGAGCACTGTCTTATGTTTATTTCAGACATTTTTTGATTCCTCAACTGATAATTCCCTATTGAGTCCTTTATCCCTGTTTCTAATATGATTATTTAGAGTTATTTAGAATTGGTGGTGTGTCATGTTAGCACGATGTAGGTCATTAGCTAAGATTCTCTGATCATGAGATTATTAAATTATTCAATTTTTAAAGTCAGTGTTGACTGTGTCCTTCATGGGTCACTTCTGTCACAACCTCTAAAAAATTAGCATGCGTAGTATTATAGTTTTTTAAAATCTGTAATCATTCGATCGTTAAAAAAATATTATTACATAATCAGTAATCACTGGATAACCCCGTGTCCATCATTCTCTGGGCACTGCTTCTGGTACCGATTTCCTGTATGTGTCAATCTCACAGCAGCCAAACCCATAATGGATGACACCATCATTATTTACATAACCAAATAAGTAATGAATGGAAAGTCCGGCATACTTAACTTTCATAAGATGGAGCCAAACTCCAGCGATGGTCAAGGAAGTATTACTTAGATAATTAAATAATGCCACATGATTATCTCCCAGGGAGGAATGGCCAGACTTCAGTCATGAAGGACAACATCTTCATCTATTTTAATGATTAATATATAAGGAAAAAAAATTGAACAAGACATGGTGGTGCATACTTAAGTCCCACATGGAGAAGTCAGACTCTTCTCTTCCTGGAATAAGGATTTATTTAAAAACTTATATTGAAAATCAATTAATTGGCGTTTTATGTTAACTCTGACAAGATGGCACCAAACTTGTAAACCTATGGCTGAACTAACGATCTATTTCAATAGCTAAATAATCAAGTAATGTGATGATGTTACATCATCAACTGCTAAAACCTGACTCCAAAAGGCACTTATGGTCCATATCATCAGCTTTATATTAAATACGATAAAGAAATGATGAATTATTATTTAATTTCCTAATTATACAGTTAAATAAGTTAGTGTAGTATTAGATGATGTGATGGTCTGGCACGATTGACTATTAGAAGGAGGCTCAAAAGTCCAGTGATCACTGAACATATAATGACAGATTTTCATAATTAAATGAATACAAATTAAACAAGTGGATGGTGTTTTATCCATGACCCCTTTGAGATTGCTCAAAACTGAAGACATCATTGAGTTTTTAATCATAGATTTGAACAAAAAAATGAATGAATAATGAGAGAATTTCTCATAATTCACCTCTAGAGAGATAACAAAATGATATCACCATTGATTTAAATAAATAAATAATAAAATCACAGGAGACAATTAACACCAACAAGGTGGATCCAGACTTTATTCTTCCTGGAGTAGAAAAAGACAGATTTTAGTAATGAAAGAATCAGAAAGATACATTGTCTGTCACACTTGAATGACACAAGGTGGCACCAAACTTCAGGGTTCACCGTTTATATAATGAAAGAATTTAAGAATTACACCTTTACATATGTTAGTCTTTGATATTTTTTGTATTATCAATTCCTGGGCAAACATGCCAAACATGATAAATTATGCTGTCATCAGTGATTTTTAAAATTCCATACGTTAATAATCAAACAATCATACTCTCTTGCCTGAAGAACTCTGCTGGCCTGACATCGTCACCTGCACCTGAATCTCTCTTGTTGTGGGGCAGGACCTGAGATGATGCGCCCATACCTGGCAGAGCAATAGTAGCTAAATTTTGATATCAGCTCAAAAGATGGCTGCAGCAGGGGCATCACCAGCAGAGCCAAGAGAGAGAGTATTTCTTCCGTGTTCTGGTTCGTCATCCTTTAGCGAGTTCTTGGTGATGTAGCCGAACTCCTTGTGACACCTTTTCTTCTAATCGTAGATCACTACCAATGTGAAGATATGGAGGAAGAGCAGGGAGTCAAACACCCAGACCACCATGCCTGCCTTTGTGACGTATTTGTACTTCTTGGAGGGTACCATGGAATATTCGCAACTCAATCATCCAGCATCCATAGTACTCTGGGTGATGCATAGATCATTCAGGAAGTGCTGTGTCCATGTCTACAATATCCCTAACCTCGTCTCTGGCAGATATTTGCACCCTAATTGGAATCGATGATGCCATTGTCCATCGTTTAAATCATTTAAATGATTAAATAAGTCAGTAATAGCTAACTATCACAATGAAGAGGTGATGTAGCATTTAACTGGCAGGGAAGAATGGCCAGACTCCAGTCAGGAAGGATGTCATTGTAATCAATTGAAACAATTAATCATAAAATGTGATGATATTGTATATTAACTCTCCAAGAGGGAGCTTTACAGGACTCTTCATGGAATTGAGGATTATTGGTTTACATAAATATACAAATATTTACATTATCTTGGGTACTAACAAGAACTGTCAGTTTAAATAATTTAATTACAGGAATCAGTGCTCACAAGAGAAAATATGCACATATGAAAATCTGTTTAGAGATTTGATTTAATTTTACTCATGTGATGTCAGTGTGTGAGTTTGTGACTGTTCATGGTGTTTGAAAATAAGGTTATACCCTTGAGAATACCTGTAGGAGGAACTACAGTATGTTCTCATAAAACAGACATGAGTCATGGCAATGAACTTTTCATAAGTTTTTTTCATTTGTGTCTCTAACCCTGTATATGTTTTAAGTCCTTTTTTAACATCTTGATATCAGGTTATAGAGAAGAAATCATGGAAGAGAAAACCCACATCATGTAAAAAAATTAGTGAACATATTAGATATCATACTTGACTTTAGTCTTAATAAATAAAATAAATTCATGTGGAAATGGGGTGTCAATAAGTGTACTAGACCAAAGACAAATGATAAATATGTATATTATTGGATAACAACTTACACAGATGATAATAAAGACCAGCGGAGGCATTCCAGCTCAGGAGGATTCAGTCCCTGCCATTCTGATTGGATGTGCAACATAGGAGAGAGAAGTGAGGGACAGAGAGATGAAAAGAGGGTGAGAAATTGAGTGAGGGAGAGTGAGAGAGTTACAGACAGATTGGGAATGAGAGAGGGTCCACCCCAGGGTTCACCACATTCTGTTCAGAGCCAAAGGCACTGCATAAGAAATAACTTCATGAGATGATCTGAGCAGAAAGCCTGGATTCACAGGAACACCCCCCACCAAATGGCAGGTCCACTAGAGGATCTGATTGGTTCTTACAAACTAAGTGACAGGACCAGTTGAGTAGAAGACACACAGCCACTTGAGAGTGGGGTTTGGAACAGGGCAACCAAATAATCCCAACATGTGTATACACATAGAAGCCAGCAAGGCTTGACCTAAGAAAAACTGAGTCCCTGATGTTGGCACATTTGTCTGAGTCTGGCTTCTTCCTGCTGGCAAGGGACAATGTGTGGTGGGGAAGTCAGGTGTTGGTAGACTTAGCAGAGGTGTGGGTAGAGATGTTTTCCCTTAGCTGCCATTCTGGAGACCTCAAGCCTATGTTCCTTGAGTAGGTATAGAAGGAGGGTTGAGTGAAGCTTCAGCCATAACAGTGAGTTGCAGGTAGCACCATTCTGTTCCCCAACCTCAGGGTAACTAAAGGAAGCTTTCCTCTGAATTCACCTGAATTCAGACTCTGCCTTTAAAAATCTGCCATTAGAGGCTTGATCAGGGGGTGTGCCGGATGCATGTTTGTACCCCACCTTTGTCACCCTCACCTTCCATGGAATTTCCCATGGCCCCCATGCATGATCACCTTTTAGTTTTATCCTAACATTGAAGCTAGAGAACAAAGAGATATCCACCATACCCATACCCAAGATAAGTAGACATCATTGAATTTAAAGACTGGAGGCTAAGCCGCGAAATGGGTCAATGTATTTCTCTTATTGACCTGTTTTTGCCAAAAGGCAATTTGGAGTAGAGGGAGGATGTGAGGATTCAACTCTTTGCCTGACTGACATTCAAAGTGCTTACCTGAATTTTAAATTTTCTTTTAGTTCTTGCGTTGATCCCATTGCTCATCTGGAATTCCTGCCTATAACTTTACTGTCTTAGTTTTTGTGGTAGCTGAGTTTGCTGGATCTTGATTATATGTACCAACTACCCAATTTTAAACTGAAGTTGTAGAGAAAGATGACACTTGTCATATACATGTCAGGGTTAGGGATTGACATTTTTCTTAAATACTTTAGAGGATTTCCCTGTGTTGTGTGTGTGTGTATCTTACATATGTTTTGTTCCGTTTTTTTTTTTTTTTTTTTCCTTTTTAAAGGTGTCCGCACAACTTTTTTTCCAGTTGGAAAATACTCTCCCAATTGAAATATCTTTACATTTTCAAAATATTTAGGTTACAGCATGTTAAATTCTGGTGTCTAATTATAGGTATCACAGATAATAAGGGTTTGCTTTGTTCTGTTTTTGTCTGAAGTTTTTGTGCTTGTCTGTGGGTTCTTTCCCTCTGTACACAAGATTTTATGTAGTGAACACTGATCTTGAAATCTCTATTAGCAAAAGAGTATCTTACAGGCATGATTCTCCTGCATCCACCTCTATGTCCTAAGTGCTGGGTTGCAAGTGTGTGTCACTGTGCCTCTCACATTTCCTTGTTTTTTGATTTTTTTTTTTTGAGAGAGTCTATCTATGTTGCTTAGACTGGCCTCAGTTTATGAATCCAACAATCTCAACAGACCTACAGGTGTTTATTGAAAAAGGGAGTGAAGGAAAAGGTACATTTTAACTTATTGGTGGCAGCAATAGAAAGAGAGAGAAAACTGGCAGGAGTTACTTTCTTATAAAAAGGGAGTTTAGAACTAGGCTCTGCAGTTGTGGCCATAGAAACTGGAGTCATGGAGGTTTCATTGCCCCAGGTCCTTGTGGCCTCTGCATGCACAGTCTTTATAGGGTCATTTAATGAATGCATGGCGTAGCCATCTAAACTTTAACAGCCTTTGAGATGTCATTGTAAAGTGTTCATTTCTGAAAGACAAGTCCAGGAGGCAAGGGAAGGTTGTCTATAGAAAGCAGAGAAGATCGATTCCAGGGCTTGGAAGGAACCTGAGCTTTAGAGAGGCCTGTGACCTGGAAAGGTTTCATAAGAAGAAGATACTGGCCCTGGAGAGAACTTGTATGGAGTGACAGTCAAGTGCTAAGGAGAAACCACCAGGGCAGGAAGAGGAGATTTTGGGAGTAGGAATAGGGCCAGGTTGCCTAGGGGGAGGGAGAATCCAATATATCAATCATTATTAGGCAGCACATTCTTTTCTGTGTGTTATCATTTCCCCTGTTATTTACAAAACATTCATATTATAAAATGTTATAAAGGACACTAGCTGTAAGTGTGGTGACACAGGCCTTTTAATTCCAGCACTCAGGAGTCAGAGGGAATTCTTTCTATTTGAGGCTAGTTTGGTCAACAAAATGATCTTCAGGACAGCCTGAGATTCAGAGAGAAAACAAGTCTGGAAAAGCAAACAAACAAACAAAAAAAAAAAAAAAAAAAAAAACACTGCAACAAACATCCTTTTATGTATCCCTCAAAATGATGAACAAAATACCCCGTGTGTCCTAATTGTCTTCCTACTCTTCAAGCCTTGCGCTAAGGATTTTTTTTTTTTTTTTTTTTTTGCAATTTTTGCCAGTGGGGGAAAATGTTTGCATTGTGTGGCGTGTACAATAATTTTTGCATGGGATTTCCTTAAATAAGCTTTGTTCAAGTCTTTCTCACCTTGTTGTGTGTATTGACATTCCCACATGGTGTGTGTGTCTGTGTGTGTGTGGGTGTGTGTGTGCATGCAAGCATGCAGGTGCATGCATGCGAGTGTGTGTGTGTGTGTGTGTGTGTGTGTGTGTGTGTGTGTGTGTGTGTGTGTTTGTAGAACAGAAGACAACTTTTGGGGACTATACTCCCCACCATGAATCTCACACATTTAACTCATATCCTCTACACTGGATTCTGAAAATGATTTTATCCCAATGTCCCTTTCTAATCTGGCCTGCTTGCATCTTGATACTTTGTTGAGTTTATTCTTTCATAACTTTTAATAAAAATATTTGCTTTTGTTATTATGTGAATTGTGTCTGCATGAATGTATACAATGCCTATGACTGCCTGAAGAAGACACAGAAGAGCACTGGATTACATAGAGCTGGAGTTATAGGCTGTTATAAGTCAATAGACATGGATACTGGGAAATGAACACAGGTATTTGACAATAGCAGTAAGTACTCTTTGCCTCAGACCTAGCTGTACTATTCCTAATTCATATTTGTAATTAAAATGTTTTTTCTTGTATAATTTTAATTACATGGTTTTTATTTTTGTTTTGTTTTTGTTGTCAAGCACATGCCTGTGCACATGTGCTACCACACAGACTTTAACAATCCAAGGAAACTCTCTGGAGATGGTTCTAGCTTCTTTCACTTTGTGTCACTGGAATTTAACTCAGGTTGTCCAGTTTTGTGAGAAGTGCCATTTCCCAATGATCTACCTTATAGGCCAATAATTTTAAATTTTGGTTTAGTTTAAATAAAGAGTATAGGATTTCATCGTGGCATCTTTATATACGTGTGATTATGTGCTTCCTTGTTTGTTTTCTTCCCACAATACTCTCCTCTTTGACCCTCCCCATCTCTAAGTGATTCCATTTCTTCTCCCATGTACTTTTAAAATGTATTTACTAGTTTTTTCAAGTAAACTTTGCAAGTTTGCAAGTAAGCTTGTTGAGTGATTGTTATATCTATCAAAATAGGCTTCAAAGAAAAATTAATCAAAAGAGATGGGGAAGAACAATTCCTATTCAAAGAAAAACTCCACCAAATGACATTTGATATTGCTCCAAACACAAGATCGGGAAATATACCCAAGAGGATTAGACAGCAAGAAGCTATTAAATCAGGGTTAAAATTAACAAAATAGACACAAAGAAAAATAAAATTATTCAAAGAAAAACATATTTTTTGAAAAATCAACAAGATGGATGAAACATCAAAATTAACTTAGAGATAGAGATAATATAACAATTAATAAATTCAGAAATTAAAAGGGGACATAACAGTAATCAACAACACCATAGAAAATACTTTAAAAACACCTCATTCACACAAAGTGGGAATAGTAAAGAAATACATATTTTTCTTGGTAGGTACCACATATCAAAGTTCAATGAAAACAGCATGGAGAAATTGAATAGAGACCTATTACCCATAATGAAACAAAATGAATCATTACAAGCCTCTCAACTAAAAAAATAAATAAATAAATAAATAAATAAATAAATAAAAGCTGAGTGCAAGTTTGTTTTACCATTGGATTTTACCAGACTCAAAGAAGAGTTACAAATGGTACTCCTCAACATACCCCATGATATAAAAACAAATGAAACTTTACCCAATTTATTTTATGATGCCACAGGTACACAAATATCCATGTGGTCAGGCTCTTTTTTCAAATAATCATAGATAATTTATGTCAGACGCTACTACATCATATATCTTGAACCTAATGCATGGTACAGTGGATATTTGTGTTTCTGGATAGCACTTAACAATTTGAATATTTCAACCATGTAGACAGTTTCTGGGGATTCCGATTTCAAAAATCCATAGCAATTCTGCCTGATGACATTGAGATCATTAACCAAACTCAGCACAAATGTCCAGAGCTGTGGGAAATATAAAGATAATTAGAGACCAATTTCTCTCATGAGCATAGGTGAACAAATAAAAACCCTTACAAACAGATTCCAAGAACACTATAAAAAGGTCATGCAATCCAATAAAGGAGGCCTCATTTGACATAGGGTGTAATAGTACATCTACAAAAAAAAAAAAAGTAAATATAATCCTCTATAAAAGAGGAGAGAGAGATAAATTCAAAGTAAGGCTGATAAACCTGGACAGCAAGGCAAGGTTGTAAACTCTATATCTACTCAATATTCTAATTGAAGTACTAGTTAGAGCAATGAATCATTGAAAGATATCAATGGAATATAATTTGGAAAGGAAGATGCTGGACTATTATTACTTACAGGTACACATCAATGACATTAAAACTCAGCAAGGGAAGAACAGGTGATAAACACTTTCAATAAATTGACTGGGTAGCACAGTAACAATAAACCAACCAATCAACCAAACAACAAACAAATAGTAGTACTTCCATATAAAAACAACAAACAGACTAAGCAAGACATAAAGGAAACAGCAGTCATCACAACAGCTTCAAATAATATAAAATATATTCAAGTAATTCCAATAAAGCAAGTGAAAGAATGCATGTGAAACACCTTTAAGTATATGAACAAAGAGTTTGAAGAAGATATGAGCAGATGTAAAGATTTCTAGTGCTCATGATCAGTAGCATTAACCCAGTCAAAAGGCCATCCCTCTAACAACAATTTACAGATTCACCACAATACCCATAAAAATTACAACAAACTTCATTAAAAACTTAGAAAATACAGTTTGTACCTTCATATGAAAAACAAAAAGCATACGTAAAACAACTCAACAGTAAAAGAATAGCATGGCTCTGTCCAGAAAACAAACATGTTCAACAATGGAATGAATTAAAGACCACGGCATATAATCAAAACACAGGTGGACACTTGAATTCTGATGAGGAAATTCAGAAATAAAAAATGGAAAAACAAAACAATAGAACCTTCAAAAATGGTGCAGGTAAAACTGAATTTTTATATGAATTGAAATAGATTCATTTACATCCACCTGCACAAGACTCAAGGCCAAGTGTGTTAATTTTCCCAACAGAAAATCAGACACACTAAAACAAAAACAAGACCAAGTGTGGGAAACTGGCAAAGGAGACAACTTCCTGAACAGACGAACAATTAATAAATGGGACCTCATAAAACTGCAAGGATTGTGTAAGACCAAGGACACTTAACTGTGAAAGCAATGACATCATGAAAAAAAAATTGATTTCCACACTTCCTAGTGCTAATGCCAACTACAATAAAAGCAGGGAACAAAACTCCTTCTTTCCCCCTCCCTTTTTGTACTGTGACCAACATTTCATTGGTCAGTGAACTCAGTTCATATACAGGTCCCTCTTCATGGGTAAGTCCCTCATAAAATCAGAGGGATTAGAAGAAATACATCCCCTGTGGTATTTTCTATTTCACAAAACAATGAGTGGCCTGCCTGGAAGCAATGCAAAACTGTCTACCCAGAACAAAGCACCAGAGTCTGGATTAAAATTACAAACAACTCATCAATTAAATAGTGTCAGGCAAGCCTGAGCCACAGGACTCATTGGTATAAACAACTTGTTCCTAAGTATCCTAATGCTGTGTCACTGTAATACAGTTGGTTCTTCCTGTACTGGCAACAACACAACTATAAAATTGCTTTTACTACTACCTCATAACTGCTACTATTATGAATCATATATATCTGTGTTTTCTGATTCTAAACATCTATATGGAAGTCCATCCTAATTGGAAAGTGAATACTGAGTAGTTTAAACTTCCCACCATATACTGTGTACACATCAATTCTGTCAGTTTTCATTCACATGGAAAAAATGACTGCATGCTGCTAAGGAGACATGAGTGACAGGGAATGGTGAGAAGAAATTATAAGACAGCATTGTTCAAAGTCATGTGCTCCATGTGAAGAAGAAACGTATCCCAGTTTGGCTGGAGATTTGTTCCACATTCAACGGCAAGTCCCTTGCTAATGTGAACCAATGGATTTGGTTACTAAAGGAAGTATACAAATGTTGAAGAAGGATAATCAGACAATAAATCACAAGAGGCATGCAGAACAACTCAAAAACATTGTAAACAAATCCACAGTGGCCTTGGTACAGACAACCACAATCCCAATACTTGGAAATTTGGTACAGACAACCACAATCCCAATACTTGGAAATTATGAAATTAAAAGTCTAATATATTCTGGGCCTTTTCCATCATGGTAACTCCAGCAGCTAATTGCCTACCATTTCCCCCTTCTATGTACACTAGAAACTATTCTTCCTATTTTGATTTGAATGCCGGAGACATGGTCCACAAAGAATTCCTTTTCTGGTAACTGGAATGGATATATGACTACTGGACTCAAATTTGTAATTTGAAAACTCAGAAATGGTTCAGCTCATTAATTTAAGTATTTAGTTTGTAAAATAAGAGGGAAGTAAGTTCACTGATCTGGAGAATAAAAGGCTGGGAACAAAAGTCACCTGAGCTGACAAAAGAGTTCTGTCTCAGAAACATTTTCTATAATTATGGAGATACAGCTTTAATATGTCTTCCAAGGCAGAATTCACTCCACATATTTAAATGAGTAACAAACCCAAATATCTTTAAGAACTCTGAGCATCAATCTCTGGCTAATCTCAAAGAGGTGATGTTGTGCAATTTTATTTTAGTATATGTTAATCTCTTTATGCCTATGAACATATTTTAAATGATGGTGGGAAAGGTGATGTTGAGTTTATTTAGCTCTAGGAAGCTGTGGTTATTTGAATGACTAGAGCATCCTGATGGTCTAATGAAGTGCTGACTGACCAAGAACAAGACAGAAGAAAGGATAGGCAGGGCTGGAAGGCAGATAGAATAAATAAATATGAGAAGTGCAGCACAGAATGAATATGAGAAATCCAGCAGAAGATATGAAGGCGCAAGGAAGGCACATACAGGTATCTTAAGACAGAGCAAGAGTAAATAAAAATAAGATACACAGAAGTAAGGAATGAAAAAAATCACAGAGGCAAAAGGTGGATGGGGTAACTTAAAGTTAAAAAATTCAGCAAAAAAAAAAAAAAAAAAAAAAAACCAAGGTAAGCAAGTACAGGTATTCACAAGTAAGAATAAGCTCCAGTGTGTTGTTTATTTGGAAGCAGGATGGGGATCCCTCCCAAAAGACTGAATTGCAAAAATCACAATAATTAGACAGTCTAGAATCGATTTTCCATCCCATGTATGATATCATCCTTAATCCTTTATTAGGTTCAGTCCAAAGGATATACTTCTAACAATTTCAAAAGGGACAGAAGTATTTAACTGCAGCCACTAAGACGGTTGAAGACTTACAGAGAAAAAAATCTATCTTTTCGACCTTAAATTGTGACCTACAGTATAGAGGTGTCTCAATACATTTTAAAGATGTATCAGAGCCTGTAAATCGCACACATACAAAGGATGAAAGACACAAATACAGAAAACATTAAGGACAAGTCACATGTCTATACCATGTCCTTAGACCAAAATTCCTTTTGAGTTATTTTAACTTCAGATTATGGCTGATTTTTTACCTCTGAGCATTATGCCTTACAGAAAGCCATGTTTGCTTCTGTGCAGGACCAGGAGTTCATCTAAACTAGGTCTTCCTGATGTCTAGGACAGGGCTGTGACATCACTGTAGAGAATTCCATTTTTAAGCTTTAGTTTATGTAATGTATATGACTGTCTGCTCCCATGCATTTGTGCACGGTACCTGCAAAGAAGTGGTGGAAGATGACATTCTGTAAATATGGTTCTGTAATTGGTTAATGAATAAAGCACTGTTGGTTAATACCAAAGCAAGATAGGTGAGATTGGAGACTAGGAGGACAGAGGGAGAAGTAGGGAGGAGATTCAAGATATAAGATACAAAGAGAGCAGAGTGCTGGCCCCTCACTCTGCTAAGATAAGGCCACATGGATATACTTAGATTAATAGAAATGGTTTAATATTAAGACACAGCTAACCAATAAGAAATGCTAGTAGCAGGCTAACAACTTTATATCTAATACAATGCCTCTGTGTGTTACTTGGGGGCTGGTGCAGCAGTGAGAACAGGAAAACCACTCATAACAAGATGTTTGTCTGAAGCCACCTAAGCAAAGTACCTGCAAAGGGTAGGACAGGGTACCATCTCCCTTTATCTTAAGTTACAGAAGATGGCTGGCTGTCATGGTTTCTGGTAATGGAACATGTGTCTTCTGTAACAACAACCAGTGCTGTTGATTGCTAAGCTATATTTCTAGTCAGCTTCGTTATTTAAAATTAATTCTCATGCCTTTTATTTAAACTGTATTTCACCAATTTACCCCTTCATGTCTTTTCTCCATTCCTTCACATATTCTTCCCTTGAAATTCCTTTCTTGTTAAGCATGTATGAATGAATTTGTATGCACAAACATGCCAATAAAACCAATTGAGTACAATTCTGCTGGTTGTGTATATATGGTTGAGCACTGAACATGTGCTATTGGATATGCAATCAGGGAGCTCCTCCTTTCCAGAGGCTAATACTTTCAGGACTAAGGGTATGGACACAAAGTGATCTGGGCTACCTAAGTCAGGAATCATTATCAAGAATAAGAAAGATTGGGTGGTAATTAGCTTAGCTAACAATTGCTTGTGACATGGCCCTGGATTCCTAGAGCTTTGGGGAAGATTATGGATACTGCCCTGATCCAGTCACAATCTGCCTTTGTTCTTTGGTCCTCCCACCACACCCAATGAGAGACAGGGCATCTGCTGGCACCACCCATTTCCTCCAAGAAGACTGAAGTACACTGAAGAAGCTCCACCCACAAAAGCAGCAATGTTAGCCACTGAGCAATCCTGCCTTGCATCTCAACTGCTGCAAAGAGCTCTAAGGACCATGGACAAGAGGGCAATGGAATCGACTTTCTCCACGTTGCTTGGGCCAATGCTAGGTAAGTCTTCCAAAAGCTCCTAATCCACAGGTTTCATGCCATGAGCAGAAGGCAGAAGTCCTTAAAGCCTCTGACTTCAACAACTGTGGAGGACCTGGGGTGGCTGTCCATACTGCCAGCTAGTAAGTCCCTGTTACTCTAATCATTCAGGTAAAATATTATCCTTCTCAAGAACTCTGATGCTTTTGACGGATGGTAGCTTTGTCAGCTTAAAGCAGCAGCCAGGGCTCCAAGTGTTACAAAACAGATTTCAAAAATGGAAATCTTAAGGTTGTTAATGTTTATAGACTTAACATTAATCAATAAAGTTTTAACAGTATTAAACACCATACTATGCCACTATATGATCAGAACTAAGTATAAACTTACAATTAAGGTGCTTTTCATTGTGCTAAAAATATGCAGTCCCGTGCCACAACACATGAAAACCGGAAGTCCCTGGGCTTATAGTCAGGAATCGACCCCACAGGATGCTAGGAAATGCAGTCCCTGGCCTGAACGTCCAAACCCGGAAGTCTCTGGGCAGCGAAGCAGAGAGCAGCCGCATAGGATGCCGGGAAATCAGTCCTGGCCACAGCAGTTACAAAAGTTACTGATGGCTTCGGCTTAGCTGCAATCTGCGAGCGGAAGTCCTGCCCCACCCATGATGATTGGCGTGAGTCTCCACTGCTGCGTTTCCCTTGCCAGGAAGTCCTGCCATTGGCTTCGGGCCCCCTCTTCTCCACCTATGAAGATGGCAGACAAGGCCCCTGCCCAGTCGCCCTGCACTCCTCCTGGCAGGGGGCGGGGCCTGCAGTGATTGACAGAGAGGGGCGTGGCCTGCAGTGATTGACAGCATTAGGATCAGGAAGGGGGAGACCTGACCAAGGTCTGTGATTTCACTGGGGCCACACCCTGCATCCCCATGGGTTTTACTGTCATGACCTGCACTGCCACGATCACCAGGGCCGCTGCCCTATGGGCCCTAGCATTGCTGCTTGTTGACCTCAGAGTGAGGTAGGATACTCCTGCCATGCCCACCTGGGGACGAAGATGGTGAGGGGAGGGCGGAAGGGCACTTCCTGCTCCAGGTCACCATTTCCTGTGAGTACACTGTCCCGACCAAGACCTGTCCGCCACAGAGGCCACACCCATACTCAGGCCACACACTCGGGTGCCTGCCCGTCCTGAATCTGTGCTTCCAGCTCTTGCACATCCTTACCTAGGAGCTGCCTTGACCAGGCGGAGGAGAGGAAGGAGGGGCTGGCACTGCTGTAGGTGAGGGTGAGGACCAGAGAGGGTCATTGACTGTGACCTTGGACCTACAGGGGTCAGGCAAGCTCGGGCAGGGCTGCAGTTAATGGGTGGGCCTGATGCTGAGCAGTCTGGATCAACTTCAAACCCTGTCGCCCATTTAAATATGCAAATGAGACTGGTGTTATGCAAAGGAGGCGCTAGTAATTGAGATTATGCAAATGAGCACGGTGCATGCAAATCTGTGAGACTGATTGGGATTCACATTTGAATATGCAAATGAGAAAACCCGAGTTGTGGGAATGCACTTTAATATGCAAATTTATGGTGCTTTACATGCTTTTGCTATGCAAATGCATGCAACTTATCCCATCTGTTTGGGATTTTGACAAGCACATATATGCAGGTTATCTCATTTGGAGGTGTGGCTATGCAAATTAACCCAGACAGTTTCTGTACTTTCTTGATGTCTTCTGAGTCTCCAGGCAGCATTTGAATATGCAAATCAGAGTGCTGGCAGGGGATGCTGACTCCCCTGACCCTGCACCCAATGTCACCTGTCCATGTCCATCACAGGCATCTGATGGCAAAGCTGCTCCCTTCAATCCTGCTCATGCTCAACTTTATATAGAAATACAAGAGACACAAGACAGCCAAAACAACCCTGTGCAATAAACGAACTTAAGGAGGCATCAAAATCCCAAATGTCAAGCTCTATTACAGAACTATAGTCCTGAAAACAGTTGGTATTGGCACAAAAATACACAGAAGACCAATGGAATCAAATTGAAAACCCTGGCATTAACCCACACACCTATGAAAACCTCATTTTTAACACAGAAGCTGAAGTTATACAATGTGAAAAAAGAAAGCCTCTTCAAAAATTTGTGCTGACATAACTGGATGGTGGTGTGTAGAAGACTAGAGATAGAGCAATGTCTATTGCCATGCAAAAACTTAAGTCCAAATGGATCAAAGACATCAACATATATCCAGCCACACTGAACCACATAGAAAAGAAAGTAGGAGGTACACTTGGATGAATTGTTACAAGAGACCACTTTTTGAACATAATACCAGTTGCATAAAAAGAGAGATCCTCAATTAATAACTGGGGCCTCCTGAAACTAAGAAGCTTCTATAAGGCAAAGGACACAGTCAACAAGACATAACAGCAGCCCACAGAGTGGAAAAAATCTTCACTAACCCCACATATGACAGAGGGCTGATCTCCAAAATCAAAGATCTTGGGAAATTAGTCACCAAAACGCCAAATAACCCTATTAAAAACTGGGGTCCAGAACTGAATAGAGAATTCTCAATAGAGGAATCAAAAATGGTGGAAAGACACTTAAGAATGTGCTCAGCATGCTTTGCCATCAGGGAAATGCAAACCAAAACAACTCTTCGATACCATGTTACTTATGCGAGATGACTAAAATCTAAAACATGAATGACAGCTTATGCTGGAGAGGATGTGGATAAAGGGGAACACCCCTCTATAGCTAGTGGGAGTGCAAATATGTACAGCCAATTTGGAGATACCCATATTCCTGAAGAACCACCATACTGATCTCCAAAATGGCTGTACATATTTGCACTCCCACCATATGTGGAGGAGTGTCCATTTCTCTCCACATCCTCTACAAGATAAGCTGCCATTGGTGTTTCTAATTTTAGCCCTTCTGACAAGAATAAGATGGTATCTCAGAGTTGTTTTGATTTTCATTACCCTAATGGCTGAGGATGATGAGCACTCTCTTAAATGTCTTTCAGCCAATTTGGATTCCTCTATTGAGAAGTCTCTATTCAGTTGTGTACCCCACTTTTTTTAAAAATAGAGTTATGTGGTGTTTATGTGATTAGTTTCCTCAATTCTTTGCATTATTCTAAAATCGAGAACAAGACAAGTTTGCCAATTCTCTCCACATCTCTTCAATATTGTACTTGCAGTTGTAGCTAGAGCAATAAAACAACAAAAGGATTTCAAGGAGATACAAATTGGAAAAATTAGTCAATCTTTCACTATTTTCAAATGATATGATAGTTTTCAAAAGTGTCTTGAAAAACTATACCAGAGAAGTCCTATGGCTGATAAACACCTTAAGCCAATTAGCAGGATACAAGATTAACTAAAAAAATCCATAGCTCTACTATATACAGACATTAAAAATACTGAGAAAAAAATCAAAGAAACATTACCCTTTACAATAGCCACAAACAACATAAAATATCTTGGGGTAATTCTAACTAAACAAGTGAAATACCTATATAGTAAGAATTTTGTGTCTTTAAAGAAAGAATTTAAAGAAAACACCAGAAAATAGAAAGATCTCCCCTGGTCTTGGATAGGTAGGATAAACATACTAAAAATAGCAATCTTGCCAAAAGCAATCTAGACATTCAAAGCAATTGCCATCAAAATCCCAGCTCACATCTTCACTGACTATAAAAGATAATACTCAACTTTATATGAAAAAAAAAAAGACCCAGAATAGCCAAAACAACCCTATAAAATAAAGGGACTTTAGCAGGCATCACCATTCCTGATTTCAAATTCTACTAGAGCTATAGTCCTTAAAACAGCTTGGTATTGACATAAAAGTAGACAGTCCAGTGGAATGGAATTGAAATACTGATATTAATCCCCTCACATATGAACACCTGATTTTTGATTAATCAGCTAACAGTGTACACTGGAAGGAGGAAAACACCTTCAACAAATGGTGCTGGCACAACAGGGTGGTAGTATGTAAAAGGCTACAGACTCATGCATAAAACTTAAGTCCCAATGGATCAAAAACCTCAACATGAGTCCAGCTACAGTGAACCTCTTAGAAGAGTACATGGTAGGTATTCTTGAAGGAAATGGTACAGGAGACTGCTTCCTGAACATAGCACAAGTAGCACAGACACCGAGATTGACAATTTATAAATGGGAAATCCTGGTACTAAGAAGCTTCTGTAAGGCAATGGCCATAGTTGACAAAAACAAAAAGGTAGCCTACAGACTGGGAAAAGATCTTCACCAACCCTACATCTGCCAGAGGGCTGATGTCCAAAACACACAAAGAATATAAAGTATCCTCATCTTGTTTTCCCAAAGTGAACAGCACCCCATGGCCAATGACTAAGTATGTGTAGTATGTAGGTGAGTAATTAATTTTTTCGCAAGAGATACACAAAGAAAAATAAAAAAAAAAACACACACACACACACACACACTTTAAATTTTGCCCCAATGCACAATGCAAAGAAAAATGACAACTCTGTTAGCAAAAGTCACTCTCACAGAGATTCCTTGTCACAAGTAACCAGAGCTGTAAGAGTATGGTTTTTCCACCCACTGCCCGGTCTTGTCCAGCCGCCACCGCGCCAGCCACAAATAACACAGGGAGACTCTGTATTTGCTATTATACTGATGGCCAGGTGCTAGTTTCTTATCGGCTAGCTCTGTTTTAATCATTAACCCATTTCTGCTGATCTATGTATTTCTCTTACCGGGGAGCCGGCCAGCAAACTGCTTTCTCCAGACTCTCCATCTTGGCTCTTCCTTTCTACTTCCTCTTTCCTCCTTGTCTCTTAGTCCCTCCTATCTCCTTTCCTATTGGCCAACAGTGCTTTATTCATTAATCAGTATGAGAAACATATACAGAATAACATCTCCCATCACAGAGCAGATAGTTTTATGTAGATTACCAGTAATTTGCTAATTTTGGTTGGGAAATTATTTTAATACCATAAAATAATTCTCTGCATTCATAATTAATTTAACTATAGAAAAAATATTATTATTGGTGAGGTTTTTTTCAATATTCCACAAAAGTATCTTATTTTCTGATGTGAAGACATCCTCATCTCCCACTGTAACAAACATAATCCATGAAACCTTTTCTTCTTGACAACTAATCTCCATGCATGTCTAACTTCTTTGTGTTATCACCATTATCACCAGTAACAATGTCATTCAGATGACTTATTGCTGTTGTCCACATGGTTTTCTTTATTTTTTCATATTTTTATTAAAATAAGAAACAATACAATCTTATTTTACATATCAATCTGAGTTCTTTATACCTACCATTTGTCCATGTTGCCCAGTGACACCTATACCATTCCTCCTTTTCCCCATAGAAAGGGCGAGGCTTTCTATGGGGCACTCTTCCAGGACTTTCACATCCTTTCTTGCAGGTCATATGGCCTCCACCATGGATCTAGGCAAAGAAAATTTTCCTGTATGAGGAATGGGCTTCCATTATCTATTCATGCAGTAGGTATAAATGGTGTTCCTTTACCAGAGGCCCTATAGACTGCTGAGGCCTCCTATATGCAGGAAGACCATTTCTGTCCTTTCCTGGTTTCTAAGTAGTCAATCTGGTATCCATGCACTTCCCCTTGTTCACATCAGAAATTTCTATGGCTTTCGTCACATGGTCTTGATCTGTTTGCTCATCACTCCTCCCTCTCTACAACTGGATTCCAGGAAGTAGTCGCAGTGCTTATCAGTAGGTTCCAAATAAAATGAATGCTATGTATTTGAAAACATGATTGAGAGCAGTAGATTTGTTTCCAGATAGTTGGTAATACTAGGTCCAAATTAGAGCAGAAAATTATATCTTGTACAGAAATGTTGACTTTTGGTATCTTTTTATCACAGCAGCCAGAACAGAAAGTATGACATCTCCTTGATGAGAAGGAAACATTAGGGAAGCTTGGACAGAGATTGGGGAAATAGAGTAGTCTAAGGGAGAAGGTTAAAACTTTTGGGCAATGGTAACACTCGCATCCTTGATGAGATGTGTGTATTCCTAATGTGCAGAAAGGCATAACTCCATGGGCATTGTGGTATATCAGAGACCTATTTGGCTAATAGAATTTCAGAACTCTTGGAATTAAGGGGACTTCCTTTTTTACAGGCATTTCTCACAAGTCCTTCAGAATTAGTGGAAGACCAGGGCGTTCGAATAGGTTCATCCCTTTGGAGCCATTACAGAAAGCCTTTCTCTAGTCAGACAACAAATGTACAGACAACCATGGGGAAGTGTTGGCCTGATTCACAAAAGCATTTGGCTTATTGGTAGTAGTGCACAGAGAATACCAGTTTCAATACGTCATAGGTGCTCTTCCTCTGGCCTTTCCAAAGAAAATATATCCATTGGCACCAAGCTCCAAAGGTGGGAACCAAACAAGCTTTAAGGCCAAGACTTGCCAGAGTTGGGTCTCTAGGCCTGCAGCATTGGATGGATTCCAGGGGTTTGGGAAGGTGCAGTGTGGTGAGGTGAATGGGGTCACAGACCTCAAAGCGTCCTCTACTTCATTGTCCCTAGACAGTCAGATTTGGGTACCTGCCAGCCCTGTGAAAGTCAAGATGTTGCTCCTTGTGAGAGCACAGAGGGGCTCACTGTTAAATCCTCAGAAATCTCACACCAATCTGAAACATAATGGAGAAGCTTCAGAACCCAAATAATGGCCTTGGGTGCTAGTGGCTAAGTGTTCACCCAGCCTTGTCTGACAGCCACCCCAAAACCTTCAGAAATCCAGCAGCTATCTGTAAGGAGTAAGGTTTTTCCTCCTGCTGTTGGTCTTGTCCTGCCACTGTGCCAGCCACAATTAACACACAGAGACTCTGTATTTGATATAATGCTGTTGGCCAATTACTTGTCTCTTATTGGCTAGCTCTGTCTTAAGTATTAACCCATTTCTGTTAACCTAAGTATTTACACATAGTTTCACCTTACCGGGGAGGGGGGCAGGCATCATATCTCCCAAGCCTCGCCATGTTGACCCCTCCTCACTACTTTCTCTTTTCTACTTGTCTTCTAGTCCCACCTATCTTGCTTTCCTATTGTCCAACAGCTATCTACTTGAACCTGGCCACCAACTTGACGACTCCAACTGTTAGGCCTGCTTTAGGTCTGCTGCAATCTTGCTCCTGACCAAAACAATGCAGCCATGTCAAGACAGCCAGCCAAGTAGCAGCCTCTCAGGCTGACCCAGTGCTGGTAGGGCAGTGAGATGATGGTGTCACTGAGCTCAGGGCAGAGGAGATGGGCAGATGAAACAGTTGTGAGGACAAGCCACATCAATAGGGTCCTATTCCAAGCACTGGCATCACACATGGCAGAAGGTCAGATTAGTATGGACACAAGTCAAAGAGTAGACAACTGTGTGCACTTATGAGGAGTTGAGATTTCAGGGACAACATTCCCATGGGTCTGATATTTAGAATATAAAGTGGAAAGCCAGTGGAACCCTTGATACTACAGCCAAAGTTACCCTTCCCTCTGAGTTAAAGTGGAAGCTGTAATACATGATATGTATCAGGGGCCACCAAGGGGAAGGTGACATCCATGACCCCTTCCAAGGAAGCAGCCCTGCTCCCCAGTTTCCTAGATGTTGATACAATGAAACATCAAAAGAATAAACATTACATCTAACCTGCCCCTTTGCCAACCAGGGCCTGCACCCAAACCACAAACCTCATCACCTCCTAAGCACCACAAGGCAACCAATTTGAGCTACCTCCAGCTCTCACAGCCTATCTCCAGCCCACAGCCTTGCACCACCCCCACTAACCAGGAAACATTCAGGAAATTTGTCTTTCATTTCTCCAAGTCTGAAAGTCTCCCTCAAGATGGAATTTTTTGAGTCATTGACCTATACATTAGCCCTCAATGGACTCAGGGGTTTCTGAAGAGATTGAAGTGGAATGAGGAAAGGTAACATAGAAACTGAGGTAGAATAAGCAATTCTTTCTTTGCACACCATGTTAACTGCAGAACATACTCACCCCTGTCCTTCTCAGTGACTTCACAAATCGATCCAGGAGTCAACACAGGAAACCCTCATGGTGCCTTAATGATTTTTCCCCAGGGTTCCACACCCATGTAACAGAAACAAGTATGCACAGACAGAGGATTTCTTCCCAAAAACTTGCATGCAAAAACACCATCTCACACAAGATGACCTAAACTGCAAACAGGTGCTCCCCTTCAGAACCAAATTTATGGGCTTAGAAACTGGGGGCTGTGTGTTTTCCCCTAACTGCCCAATCAGGTTTCTCTGATGTCCACATCCCACCACATTCCATGATGGAACACTGATCTCCTTCATACTTCACCATCCAGGGTGGTATTGTGTATGTTGGCTTCTTGCACACTGAGCAAAATAAATGTTCATTCTCAAAGAATCCAGATCAAAAGAGGCCTCCCAGTCTTAGCCAGGACGGATAGGGCAGCAGGATGGTGGTGTTCTAAATCAAAGGGCACAAAAGAAGTTAGGCAGATGACATATGGGTTAGGATCATTCAAATAAATACGGCCCAAACACCAGAACTGACTATTCATTTGGCAGATGGCATTTCCACGCTGGACATAGGGCAAAGAGCAGGGGCTGTGAGAATATGTGATGGATCCAGTTTTAAAGAACAAGGGTCCCATGGGTGTGATGTTTCTGAAAAAAAAAAAAAAAAAAAGGATAAAGGCCACAAATACCTTGGCCTTCATGCTCACAGTACCAAGCCATCTACATTCAATTGGATGCTATGCTGTATTATCTGCTAATTATCTGTTATTATCTGCCATATTATCCCACTAAGGGAACTGTGACATCCTTGGCCTCTTCCCAGGAGGCAGGAACTTGATGTGGTGTCAAGAGCACAAGGAAAGAATAAACATTCAATCCAACTTTTCCACTTACCTCCAAGGCCTTTGCCCTGTGCCCACATCCTAGTCATCTTCTAAGCATCACCATGCAACCATTCTGAGCTATCTCCCACTCTGTAGCATGTAGCACAAAAAATAAAAATAAAAGTACCAGAGACAGATATTGGGGTTCAGTTTTCAAGATGCAAATCAGAGAAGCAGAAGAGTCAAGCCAGCCCATAGATCTCACCTCTGCTCAGATGAAATGGATCTTCTGAGTAAAAGGCTCTCAGATTATATTTTCTCCTTATATTGCTTTCTCCAACCAATCTCCTGGAGGCATTTGCTCCGAAATTACAAAGGGAGATACCTGGACATATAATGTGGAGCTCTGAATTCAGAGATGTGCCAGACTGGCCACTGGAAAGTTTAATCTTGAATCCTCCAATATGTTTCCCACAAAATAGACTGATCCAGCTAGCCACAAGTACAGTCACACACACACACACACACACACACACACACACACACACACACACACACACTCATGCACACACGTGGATGAGCGCATGCGAAGGAAAAGACCTCACCACACATTATCCCAACCTGAGATGGCACTAAAGGAGTCCTATAAGGTTTCCCCTACATGCAAACTCGTCATCCCCTACAGCTCTAATTTTACCACCATATATTTGACACATCCTTATATCTTTGAGACTGTTTTTGGGTTCTCCAAGAAGTAGCTTCCTGTCCAGGGAATACACAAAGAATAAACCCATACAAAAACACAACCAAAGAGAGAGAGACAGAGTAGAGATAGAGATAGAGACCCCTTGTGTTGATTTCATAAACTTCTCTAAGTATTGTACAGGGCAGAGCAGGACAATGAAATTTTCTATCTTTGACCCTTGGGGTTCTTCCTGCATTTAAGGGATGGTGAGCTACTTAAGAAAATGCACATTGGGCCACCTACTTGGGTGAACTGTTTAGCAGAGATGAAGCCTGCTGGAGCAGGTAAGGTCAGTGAAACCTTGCCTGGCTTGGATTGTACCCACAGGACTGACTGAATTGTTTGGGGAATTCTTCGGTCCCCACCATACTCCAGCTGCTTCTACTCAGCATCACAGTTGCTCTAGTTCCAAATGTGCTAGGTCTAGAAAACCAGGTCTCATGAGTCATGAGGGTGTTCATACCAGACCACTTGTAGGGTTCTGGGGAGGTGACTCTAGAGGAGAAATCTTTTGTAAGGGATTCCAGTCCCTGAATTACATTTGCAGCCCAGCTCAAGGAGAAAGTCATGTCTAAAATAAACCAATGTAAAGCCAGAGAGGAGTCCTTGCTTATGGGGAAAATTAAGGAGGGACATACTGTGTCATATAATTTAGTTATAAATCTCATTATAAAGAATTGGTATTTAAAGTATCCTTTCCAGTGTTTCTCCGATTCTTAGTTGTGGTCATCCTTGTAATACTGAACATTTCTCTAGAATCAATTTTCTCTTCACACTTATAATGTCTCCCTCTATTATGATATGTCTTTTCTTGCTTTCATCTATTCCACACCTGACTTAATCATCTTGGTCACACATGTTCTCTTTTCCTACCATTCTCTCCCTTATCTTTCTCTCTACTCACTGTCCCCTCATGCTCCTGACATCCTGGGAAGTTGATGATGCTTTTTCCTTCTGTTGGGGACCTTGTAAAATTCCCTTGTATAGTTTCCTCCTTTTATCCTAATTTCTATAGTGGTGTGAATTGTAGACTGGTGATACTTTGCTCTATGTCTAAAATCCACATATGAGTGAGTATATGTTGAGCTTTTTGTGAGTCAATTATCTCACTCAGGAATTTCAAGTTTCATTCATTCACTAAAGTATTTCAAAATTCCATTTTTCCTCATTGAGTTTATTCCATTGGGTAAATGTACAATAGCTTCTTCATTCATTGTTCATTTGAGCAGCATCTATATTGCTTCCAGATTCTTGCTATTACAAATAATGCTGCTATGGAAGTAGTTGAACTGATGTCTTTGCTGATCATTTGGGTATAGGCCTAAAGAGGGGAATTACTGGGTCCTGTGATAGAATGATTCTGGTTTTTCTGTGGAACTGTCATACTGATCTCCAAAATGGCTGTATAATTTTCACTCCCACAAGCAGTGGAGGAGTGTTCCCCTTCCTTGAATCTTTTCCAGCATAAGCTGTTCATGGTGTTTCTGATTTAACCATTCTGACAGGAGTAAAAATTTTTTTCAGAGTTGTTTTTGTTTTCATTTCCCTGATGCCTAAGGATGTTGAGCACTTTCGTAAATGTATTTCAACCATTTTGATTTCCTCTATTGAGAATTGTGTATTCAGTACCTCATCTTTTAATTTGATTATGTGAGGTTGTGTTGATTAGTTTCTGAGTTCTTTGCACATTCTGTCAGATGAGGGGTTGGTGAAGATCTGTTCCCACTCTGTGTGCTGTTCACAGTGTTGTCCACTGTGTCTTTTGCCTTACATATGGCTCTCAGTTTCAGTAGGTTCCATTTATTAATTACTGATCTCACTGTTTTGTATTATGACTAGGAATAACTCTCCTGTAGAGAGCTGTGAAATGCCGCACCGTACAGATGGCACTGGCTTCTGCCCTCCACCTTCCCGATGGTGAGTACTCTCTGTATTAAACAATTCCATATTTGGCTAAAAGCTGAGAATCTGCCTTGCTTCTGTGTATGTGGACCTGTCTTTTTTTGTTTTTCACCGCATGGCATTCTGGGGTTGACTGCCCAAGGGCTTTTAAGATGTGGGCTGGGCTGCTCCCAGGGTCAGAAGATTATACAAGTTTCCTGAATAAACTGCTTAAAGAAGAGTCTGAATGTTGTGTTTTCTTTGCTGGTCAAAGTAGAGGCAACACTCTCCTGTAAAAATTCCTTCAAGAGTACCTCAAACTTTCTCTTCTAAGAGGTTTAGGGCAGCTGGATTAATGTTTAGATCTTTGATCCATTTGTTCTAAGTTTTGTGTATAGCGATTCACATAGGTCTCTTTGTAGTCTTCTACATATCATCATCCAGTTTTGCCAGAACCATTTGTTGAAAATGATTGCCTCCTTCCATTGTATTATTTTTCCTGTTTCATCAAAACTCAGGAGTTTGTAGGTGTGTTGGTTAATATCAGGATTTTCAGTTCCATTGGTCTACCTTTCTATATGTGTGCCAATACCAACTGCTTTTTTTGGTGCTTTAGCTCTATAATAGAGCTTTTAGGGCTTGAAGTTGGAGAATGTGATGCTTTCTGAAGTTCTTTTATTATACAGCATTGTTTTGACTATTGTGACTCTTTTGTTGTTCCATATACTGCTGAGTATTGTTTTTTCAAGGTCAGTGAAGAAATAAATGTGCTAGGATTTTCACCGGGAATGCTTTGAATCTGCAGATTGCTTTTGGCAAAATTGGAGTTTTTACGATATTTTTCTTACCAATTCAAGAGCATGGGTGATCTTTCCATTTTCTAGTATCTTCTTTAATTTCCTTCTTTAAAGACACAAGACCATGCAATATAGGCCTTCTACTAGTTTGGTTATAGTTACCCCAAGATGTTATTTGTTGTTTTTCCTATTGTAAAGGGTGGTAACTCTCATCCCTTTTATCTTCTGTATATAGTAAGGCTACTGATTTTTTTTTTGTTTTGTTTTTATTAGTCTTGTGTACTGTCACTGTTTGAAAGGTGTTTATCATCTGTAGGAGTTCATTGGTAGAGTTTTTTGGGTCACTTATGTAAACTATCATATCATCTGCTAATAGTAACAAATTGACTTATTACTTTCCAATTTGTGTCCCTTTGATCTTCTTTTCTTGTTTTCTTTCTGTAGCTAGAACTTCAAGCACAATATTGAAGATTTATGGAGAGAATGGACAGCTGTCTTGTTCCTTATTTTAGAGGAATTGTCTTAAGCTTCTCTAAACATAGGTTAATGTTCTATGTTGGTTAACTGTATATTGCTTTTATTATGTTTAGGTAGGTTTCTGTTATCCCTGTTCTTTCCAAGGACTTTATATCATAAAAGGGTGTTTGGTTTTTGACACTGGCATTTTCAGCATTTAGTGAGATGATAATGTGATTTTTCTGTTTTACTTTATGTATATGGTGGATCAAATTGATAGATTTTCATATGTTGAACCATCCCTGCTTCTGTGACATGAAGCCTATTGGTCATGGTAGAGGACTTATTTGATGTGTTCATGTAATCGATTTTCCAGTATTTTATTGAATACTTTTGCATGAAAGTTCATGAGGGATATCTGCCTATAATTCTGTTTCTTAGTTGTGTCTTTGTGAGGCTTGCATATCAAGGTTATTGTAAACTAATTAAAAAAATGGTAATGAACGTTTTGCTTCTATTGTGTGAGACAATTTGAGGAGTATTGGTATTAGCACTTCTATAAAATATTTGTAGAATTCTGCACTGAAGTCCTTTGGCCTTGTGTCTATGTGTTTGTTTTTTTTTGGGGGGGGGCTTGGGTGGAGTTTCATGACTATTTCTATTTCAGTATGTGATCTAAATCTTTTTAAATTGCTTATTTATCCTTGTTTTGAATTTGATAAGTGATCACAATCCAGGAATCTGTCCATTTCCCTTAGATTTTTTACTTTTGTATAGTACATGTTTTCAAAGTATGAACAGAAATGTCTCCGGGTTTCCTCAGTGTTTGTTCGTATATCCCCATTTTCATTTCAGATTTTGCTAGTTTGCATGTTCTCTCTCTGCTTCTTGATTTGTTTGCCCCTAAGGTTTGTCTATCTTGTTTATTTTTCAAAGAAACAACTTTTTGTTCTATTCATTTTTTGTATTGGTTTCCATGTTCCTACTTTATCGATTCCAGCCCTCAAATTGATTATTCACTGGCAGGTACTCCTCCGGGGTAAGTTTGTTTCTTTTTGGTCTATGTCTTTCAGTTGAGCTCTTAATTATATAATTTGACTATCATCTGTTTACTTCACATGAGCACTGATTGCAATGAACTTTCCTTTTATAACTGCTTTAAAAGTGTCCCATAAGGTCAGGTATGTTTTGTCTTCATTTTCATTGAATTCTACAAATCTTTTATTTATTTCATTATTTCTTCCTGGACCAGGGAATGGTAATTTACTCATTATTCAGTTTCTATGAATTTGTAGGGTGTCTGCAGTTTGTATTCTTGTAGAATTCCAACTGAAAATCATGGTGATCTGATAAGATATAGGGGGCTATTCAATTTTATTGTATTTTTTATCTGTTGAGGTTTGTTATGTTGCCTTGTATGTAGTCAGTTTTACAGAAGGTTCCATGTGTAGCTGAGGAGAAGGTATATTCTTCTGTGTTTGGATTGGATGTTCTATAAATGACTACTAAAACCCAATGGGACAAAACTTTTGTTAGTTCCTGTGTTTGTTTGTGAAACTTAAGTTTGGTAATCCTGATTAGTGTTCAGAATGTGGTGGTGAAATCTCCCACTATGAGTGAGTAAGGTTTTATGTGAGCTCTAAGTTTTACTAGTTTTTCACTTAAGAATGTGGGTACCTTTTAATTTGGATCAGAGATGTTCAGAATTGAGACTTCATATTGATGGATTTCTCCCATGCTGATTATTAAATGACCTTCTTCATCTCTTGAGTGATTTTGGTTTGAAATTAAACTTCTTAATATTTAGATACCTACACCTGCTTCCTTCTTGAGTTCCTTTGATTGGAAGATATTTTGCAAACCTTTTACACTGAGGTAATGTCTGTCTTTGAAACTTAGATGCATTTCTCGTGTGCACTAGAAGGATGAAATTTGTCTTAATACACACTCTGTTAGCCTGTGTGTTTTATAGGCAATAAGACTGTTAATATTTTGGGAAATTAAAGACCATAGATTGCTAATTCTTCTTTGTTTCATTGTTGTTGGTGGTGGCATTGTGAGTATACTCGCCCACTTTTTCTTTTTGGTTCTTGTAAACTGATATTAACTTTGCCTATGTCTTCATTATTGTAGTTAGCTTGCTTGGTTAGAGTTTCTTTCCAGAATTTTCTGTAGGACTGGATTTATGGAAATATGTTTAGGAAATCTGGCTTTGACATAAAATATCTTGTTTTTGCTATAGTGATTGAGAGTTTTGCACATTATTTTAGCCTGGGCTGGCATCTGAGGACTCTTATTATTTGTTCATAATCTCTCCAGGACCATCTGGCCTTGTGAGATTCCATGGAGAATTCAGTTGCAATTTTGATAGGTCTGCCTCTATATGTTACTAGGTCTTATAGTTTTGCTCTTAATGTTCTCTTGTCATTATGTATGATAGGTGTTTTGATAATTAAGTGCCTTGGCGACTTTTAATATTTAAGTCTATTTGTGTTTAGTATGCTTCTAGTACTTTCATTGGCACGTACGTCTGACTGGAAATGATTACTTCAAGGAATTTGTTGAATATGCTTTCTGCCCCTTTGATCTGTGCTTCTTCACGTTCTTGTATGTCTATTATTGTAAGATTTGGTCTTTTCACTGTGTCCCATATTTCCTATATGTTTTGTGCTAAGGATTTGTTGGATTTAAATTTTCTTTCCTCGGTGAATTGATTTCCTCTAGATTATCTTCAATGCTTGAGATTCCCTCTTTGATCTCCTATATTCTGTTGGTTATGCTTGCATTTGTAGTTCTTTACACTTTACCCAATTTTCCAGTCTCCAATATTCTCTCAGTGTGTGTGTGTCATTGTGTGTGTGTGTGTTTATTGTCCCTTTTTCACTTTTCAGGTCTTGAACTGTTTGAATGGTTTCCTTCATCTGTTTGCTAGGTTTTTCTTGGCTTTCTTATTTTCTTTAAGATATTTGTTCATTTCTTGCATTTTTCTTGTTGTTTTCCTGTATTTCTTTCAATTATTTTTTTGTTTTTTCTTCCATTATTTTAGTGAATTTTCTCATATCCTCCTTGAGGTCCTCTATCAGTTTTATGAAGTTGTTTTTTGGGTTTTTATCTTCTGCTTCATGTATTTTGTTATTTCCATGTCTAGTTTGTGTAGAGTCCTTAGGTTCTGGTGATAACATACTGGTCTTTGTATTGTTGAATCTACTTTTTATATTGCCATCAACCATTTCTTCTTCCAGTGGGTACACTTGGAGTCTTTCTTTTTCTCTGTCCTCCTGTCTTGGTTGGTATATCTGGGTAAACAGTTTCATATCTGTATCTCTGGATAATATGAGCTCTCTTGGAGGTCTCTCAACCAGAGGCCACAGAAGAGCTAATGATATGGAGTAGGAAGACTCAGGATGGTCTCCAGAATTCAGGGAGAGTGCAAATGATGGGGATCAAAGATCAGGTGAGTATAGGCTCAATGTGGTCCTGCATGGGTAGGCAATTCCATTATGTTCAGACTCCACCCAGGAAGTTCTAAGGAGATGGATTTAATATTGGGACCACTGGGGCTAAACAGTTATCTTGAGCAGTGTCCCCAGGAGGGCCAAGGATAGGGGGAAGGCATTCTGTGGGTGGCTAATGGAAACTGAATACAAGGACTAAAACACTCAGGTCAAGTTTATAGGGGGAGTGAAATGCAGAGCTATCCCAGTATTTCACAGGGAAGGATATGGGGAGATTCAACTAGGCTTGCACCCAGACTCACCAGAGGCAGATTGCAAGCGATGGGGCCAAAAATCAGGTGAATGTAATCTTAAGGTGGTCCTGCTTGGATTGGTGGATTCAATATGCTCAGAGTGGAACCTCAGGCAGATTGTAGGCATAGGGGACCAAACATAGAAAGAGAGCAGTGTCAAGATAATCCTGGGTGGATAGGAGCATCCAGTATGCTCAGAGCTAACCCATGAAGTTCCAAGGAGAAGGACAGTTTATTGGACCAATGCATATCGTCATCAGTGACCCAGAAGGACCATGGTTGAGGGGAAGTCAGTTTCTGGGTGGTACATGTACCAGAATTTCAGGACTGAACCACTCAGGCCAATGATATGGGGGGATGGAGGTGCAGAATTGACTCAGGGAAGAATTGGGGGGGTTTCACCCAGGCCTGGTTCCACACTCAACTCTGGTGGAGGGAAAGCAATGGATCTCAAAGATAAGGTGAGCACAAGCTCAAGGTGGAACTTCATTAATAGGTGGTTCCAGGATGCCCAGAGCAAATCCAGGATGTTGTGGGGTGTTGGAGGGGTTCTAGGACATTCTCTGGGCAAGGGCTTTCCACCAGCTGTGTGGCCAGCAGGGTCAAGGTTCCCACATATGTATTCATTAAATACATTTATTTTTGTTTATTTACATTTTGTTAATTTAACACTAATTTAATAATGTCTTCCTGTCTACAACTTTGTGTATAATTTCTAATCATGTGCTTGGGACACAGATATTAAGAATTGACATATTATATTGGTGGAGTTGTCCTTTGAGTATGGATTGTTCTTCAAACACTCATTTGATTGACTTTTGTTTGAAGTCTATTTTGGTAGATACTAAATGGCTAAACCGGGTCACATGCAATGACTAGTAAATAAATTTTAGAACTAATTGGGAGAAGAAAAGAATCAGCTTCAGATGGTGAGGGTCAAATTGTAATGCAGTGTGGGAAGAAAACAAGAAAAGCACAGAATCACAAGTATGTGAAGATGAAATGATGAAACCCTGTACTATGTATTTTGAACTAAAAAATATATTTAAAATTATGATCCATTGAGGTAAATCAAAGGGAAATGTCACTTACATTGAAAGTAATTTCCCACTTGAGTTCAATTCAAGGGACCTAAAATTTAAGAAGCTAGAAGCAGCTCCTGAAAATTATCCATGGATTGCTAAAGTTTGAGGGGTAGCACATGTGCACAGGCATGTGCTTGATCACAAAGAACACATTGAATTAAACTCCTCAATATATAGAAAAACTTTTAATTGCAAATTTAAATATGGGGAAGTAGAACTAGGTCAAGGCTAACTATGCTTTGCTCTCTTCCCAAAGTCCTGAGTTCATATTTCAGTATTCATGGCTAGTGGATTTTACAACCTTTAACTCTGGCTCCATTTATATAGTGCCCATTTCTGGCTTCTGCAGGCAGGCACATGAATTTTACACATTCTTACAGACACAATTCACATTATGAAAACAAATGTTTGTAGTAAAATTTTATTAAAAAATGAACTCAACAAAGAATCAAGGAAACATCATGCTAGGTAAGGAAGGGTAATAGGGATGAAAACAATTTCAATATCAAGTCTAGGGTAACTAGGTTAAATGTGTGAGTTTCATGGTGGAGAGAATAGTCCCCAAAAGTTGTATGGCCCTGGCCCTGGCCCTGGCCCTGGCCCCTGGCCCCTGGGCCCTGGGCCATGGGCCCTGGCCCTGGCCCTGGCTGTTCTGGACCAATGCAAATCTAAACAATGCCGAGAAACCATGGGGTCAAGCTCCTCTAAAGGGCAGAGAATGAAGAGGGATTATTTTAATTTCAAAAAAGGGAAAAGGTTTATGATAGAGGGGAATAATTGTATTGTATCCATTCTAGGAATTAGAAAATTGAACCATAGAAAAAAGGTTTAAATACTCATCATTGTACTTGAATGGTATTATGATGCTTTCCTTTTCATGCTTATGGCACTATAGATATGTTGTAGCTTGAGAGACGGGTAAATATATAGAACCCAAAAGAAAGAGCCCAGCTTTGTTTTTGTGAGAAACTCAGTGAGGCTGTAAGGTTAGTTCATCTTTAGGTATGCTCCTTTTAGCATGTGGGAGGGGCAGTAGAATGTGACAGAATATTGGTTCATAAATGTTGCCTGGCAACCCTGCTTGCATTCTGTATTCTGTTATCATGGGCCAAGTACCAGAGAGCAGCTTCGAGAAAGTGTTATCATGGGATATTACAGTCTCCCAAGATAACTATCTCCTAAATCTTTCAATGACAGCATTTGATTCCCCTAAGCAAGTCATAGCCAAATCTCTGGAAATTTGCCTACAGCTTTTACTGGTCACCAAATTCTAGATTGACTAATTATCAGAGAACATTCAATTTCTTCTGTTTATGAATTCTCTCTCTCCTAAGAATTAATACTATGGAAACAAAGATAATAAGACTCACAATTATTCATCAAAAGGTGAGTTTGTCATTGATAACTTCCCTCAGGATGGTGATAATCCATTTGTTAGAGTAGACTTAGGGATTATTGGATTGCAGTCCATCTCTTTTGAGGCATCCATCCAACATGAAAAATATAGGATATTCTAAAAACCCTGCATACACAATGACATTTCAGCATTTAAACATTTCACGACTATTCTCTCCAATTTAATTAGGGATGAACCTGGGAGTTTCCCACAATCATGTGGGAGTCAGTGAGAGTCAATTGTGTCGAGTATGGCAGACCATTTCATCATCTGATTAGGTTGTTATATGATTATTAAAATAGGACATTAGATAATCCATGATCAGTGGATTCCACGATGTGGGAAGCAATCATTATGGACCATTTAATATCAATTTTGTAGTTAAAATATTTAAATTAATCATGACAGCATCGTCTAAGAGCCTGGTTTGCAGCCACCTTAGGGAAGTAGATGATGTTACATGAACTCATTGTTTGATTATTTAACTATATAAAACAATGATTATATCATCCATGACACCTGGAATCTGGTGCCACAGATCATCTAATTACATAATTAAAGTATTTGAATTGGCAGTCTGTGTTAATGCCCAAGATAATGTAAATATTTATAAAGTTATGTAAACCAAATATCCTCCATTCCATGAAGAGACCTGTTAATCTTCCTCTTGTGGAGATAATGTGCAATATCATCACATTTTATGATACATTGATTCAATTGAGGATGATGACATTCTTCATGACAGGAGTCTGGCCATGCTTCCCTGCCAGTAAAATGCTACATCACCAATTTATTGTCACAGTTAGCTATTACTGACTTATTTAATTCTTTAAATTAGGTAAACGACAGACAATGCCATCACCATTTATGATTAGTGTGCAAATATCTGTCAGGGACAAGGTTAGGAAAGATGTAGACATGGACAGAACATTTTGTGAATGATCTATGCATCTCCCATAGTAAAAAGGATGCTGGATAATTGAGTCCAGAAGATTGCTCGGCGTCAGTCGAGAAGTACTAGGACTTCACCAAGGCCGGCATGGTGGTCTGGGTGTTGACTACCTGCTGTTTCTCCACATCTTCACATCGGTTGTGATCTACCATGAGAAGAATTATTGGCACTAGGAGGTCGGAGCCATCTCCGAGATCTGGCAAAAGGATGTCGCCCCAGAACACGGAAGAACATCTATCTCTCAGATATGCTGGTTATACTCCAGCTGCAGCCATCTTTTCAGCTGATAGCAACAACTTGGCTACTACTTTTAAGCCAGGAATGGGCCCATTATCTCAGATCCTGCAGCACCACAACAGAGATTCAGGTGCTGGTGATGAAATCAGGCCAACAGAATTCATCATGCAAAACAGTATGATTATCTGTCGATTAACTTATGGCATTTTAAAAATCCTTGATGACAGCATACATTTCCATATCTGTCATGTCTGCCCAGGATTTGAAGATACAAAAATGGTCAACGACTTATATATTTAAAGATGTAATTATTAAATTCTTTCATTATATAATCTGTGATCCCTGAAGTTTGGTTCCACCTTGTGTGACGCAAGTGTGACAGATGATCTAACTATCTGATTATTTCATTATACAAATCTGTCTTTTTCTACACCGGGAAGAGTGGAGTCTGGATCCACCTTGTTGGTTTTAAATTGTCTCTTGTAATTTCTTTCTTTCTTTCTCTCTCTCTTTCTATCTTTCTTTCTTTCTTTAAATCAATGTTGATATCAATTTATTATCTCTCTAGGGGTTAATTATGAGAAATTATCTCTTTATTCATTCATTTTTTTGTTCATATCTATGATTAAGAACTCAATGACCCTTCAGTATTGAGCAATCATTTAGGCTTCACGCATAAAACACCATTCACTGGTTTAAAGTTTATTCATTTAATTATGAAAACCTGTCATTATGTATTCAGTGATCACTGGAGTTTTGAGCCTCCTTAGTGGAGTCCATCGTGCCAAACCATCACATCATCGAATACACTTACTTCCTTAACTGTTAAACTAGGAAATTAAATGAAAATTCATCACATAATGAATGAATTTAAAATACAGGTAATGTTATGGACCATAAGTCCCTTTTGGAGTCAGATTTTGGGAGCTGATGTAACATCATCTCATTACTTCATAATTTAGCTATATAAAGAGATCTTTACATCAGCGATATTTTTAGGACTTTAGTGCCATTTTCTCAGTGTTAATATAAAATGCCTACTAATTTATTATCAATTTGAGTTATTATCAATTCAATTTATTATCAATTTAATTTTGGCCCGGGCCCTGGCCCTGGCATTGGCTGTTCTGGACCAATGCAAATCTAAACAATGCTGAAAAACCATAGGATCAAGCTCCTCCAAAGGTCAGAGAATGAAGAGGAGCTTATTTTATTTTCAATAAAGAGAATAGGTTTATGGTTGAGGCGATTAAGTGTATTGTTTCCATTCTAGAAATTAGAAAATTGAAGCATAGAAAACAGGTTTAAAATACTCATCATTGTACTTGAATGGCATAATGATGCTTTCGTTGTCATGCCTATGTCACTATAGGCATGTTGTAGCTTTAGAGACGGGTATATATGTAAAACTCAAAAGAAAGAGCCCTGCTTTGTTCTTGTGAGAAACTCAGTGAGGCTGTAAGGTTAGTTCGTTGGTGGGTATGCTTCTTTTAACATGTGGGAGGGGCACTAGAATGTGACAGAATGTTGGTTCATAAATGTTGCCTGGCCACTCTGCTTGCATTGCATTCTGTATCCTGGTATCATGGGCCATGGACCAGAGAGCAGCTTCAAGAAAGTGTTATCATGGGCCATTACAGTCTCCCAAGACAACTATCTCCAAAAACTTTCAATGACAGCATTTGATTCGCCTAACCAAGTCATAGCCAAATCACTGGAATTGTGCCTACAGATTTTACTGGTTACCAAATTCAAGATTACCTAATTATCAGAGAACATCGTCTGTGTAGAAACAGTTCAAAGTCTTCTGTTCATGAATTCTCTCTCCTAACAAGTAATACTATGGACACAAATATAATAGACTCACAATCATTCATCAAAAGGTGAGTTGGCCATTGTTAACTTCCTTCAGGATTGTGATAATCCATTTGTTTGAGTAGACTTCGGAATTATTGGATTGCAGACCATCTCTTCTGAGGCAGCCGTCCAACATGAAATGTGTGGTATCTTCTAAGACCCTGCATACACAATGACCTTTCAGCATTTAATCATTTTACTACTTTGCTCTGCGATTAAATAAGGGATGAAGCTGGGAGTTTCCCACAATCATGTGGGAGTCAGTGAGAGTCAATTGTGTGGAGTATGGCAGACCATTTCAACCTCTGATTATGATTTCATTTGATTATTAAAACAGGACTTTAGATAATCCATGATAATGGATTCCACGATGTGGGATGCGATTATTATGGACCATCTAAATATCAATTTTGTAGTCAAAATATTTAAATTCATCATGACAGCATCGTTCACCAGCTTGGTTTGTATCTGCCTTAGGGAAGTGGATGATGTTATATGAACTCATTGTTTGATTATTTAATTATATAAAACAATGATTATCTCATCTATGACACCTGGAATCTGGTGACACAGATCATCTAATTACATAATTAAAGTATTTAAATTGACAATCCATGTTAATACGCAAGATAACAAAAACATTTGTATATTTATGTAAACCAAAAATCCTCCACTCCATGAAGGGACATGTAAAGCCTCCTCTTGTGGAGATAATATGCAATGTCATCCCATTTTATCATACATTGATTCAATTGAGGATGATGACACCCTTAATGACTGGAGTCTGGCCATGCTTCTCTGCAAGTAAATGCTACATCACCTATTTATTGTGACAGGTAGCTTTTACTGAATTATTTAATTCTTTCAATTATGTAGACGACAGAAAATGCCATCACTGATTATGATTAGGGTGCAACTATCTGTCACGGACAAGGTTAGGAAAGTTGTAGACATGAGCAGAGCATTTTCTCAATGATCTATGCATCTCCCTGAGTACGAGGGATGCTGTATGATTGATTCCAGAAGGTTGCACGGTGCCCTCTGAGAAGTACAAGGACTTCACCAAGGCTGGCATGGTGGTCTGTGTGTTGACTACCTGCTCTTCCTCCACATCTTCACATCGGTTGTGATCTACCATGAGAAGAAGGAGTGGCACTAGGAGGTCAGCACCATCACCGAGACCTGGCAAAAGGATGACGACCCAGAACACGGAAGTACATCTCTCTCTCAGATATGCTGGTTATGCCCCTGATGCAGCCATCTTTTCACCTGTTACCAACATTGTGGCTACTACTGCTACACCAGGATTGGGCCCATTATCTCACGTCCTGCTGCACCACAACAGAGATTCAGGCGCTTGTGATGATGTCAGGCCAACAGAAATCATCATGCAAGACAGTTTGGTTATCTTATGATTAAATGATGGCATTTTAAAAATGTGTGATGACAGCGTACAGTTTCATACCTGGCAAGTCTGCCCAGGAATTGATGATACAAAAAAGGTCAACTGCTTCCATATTTAAAGATGTAATTATTAAATTCTTTCATTATATAATCTGTGATCCCTGAAGTTTGGCGCCACCTTGTTTCACACTCAAGTGTGACAAACAATCTGACTATCTGATTATGTCATTATTCAAATCTGTCTTTTTCTACTCCAGGAAGAGTGGAGTCTGCATCCACCTTGTTAGTGTTAAATTGTATCTTGTGAATTCTTTCTTTCTTTCTTTCTTCCTTCTTTTCTTTATTTAAATCAATGTTGATATCATTTTGTTATCTCTCTAGGGGTGAATTATGAGAAACTATCTCGGTATTCATTCTTTGTTCAAATCTATGATTAAGAACTCAATGTCTCTTCAGTATTGAGCAATTATTTAGGCTTCACACATAAAACACCATCCACTTGTTTAATGTTTATTCATTTAATTATGAAAATCTGTCATTATGTACTCAGTAATCACTGGAGTTTAAAGCCTCCTTAGGGGATAAATTCTTCTCTGCTCCACATGGAATATTCTCTGAAATTGACCATAGACTAGGCAACATAAAAATCCTCACCCGATACAAAAACATTTGAATATTACTCTGTATCTTATCAGACCATCATGCTTTTTAATTGGAATTCAGTAAAAACAACAACAAATCACAGAAACCCTACATACTCATGAAAACTGAATAATGCTGAATTATAACATACTTGGGTCTAAGAAGAAATAAAGAAATTAAGGAATTCCTAAAATTCAATGAGGTTGTGGATACAACATACATGAATTTATGGGACACCTTGAAAGTACTGATATGAAGGAAGTTCATTGCATTTAGTGCCCATATGAAGAAAACGGATGAGAGACACATTTGAGAACTAACAACACAACTGAAAACCTTAGGACACAAGTGAAGCAAACTCAACCCTCAGGAGTAGGCCCCATTATCAATTTTTGGTCTGAAAATAATAAAGTAGAAAACAGTAAAACGATACAAAAAAAAATCAATGCAATAACGAGTTGCTTTTTTTTTTTTTTTCAGAAAATTGACAAGGGAGACAAACCTTTATCCAAACTAAACAAAAAGAAAGAGAGAACATGGACATTAACAAAATCAGAAACAAAAAGGAGTACAGAACAATAGACATTGAGGAAATCCAGGCAATTTTCAGGTCATAATTTGAAAACTTTTACTCCAAAAAATTTGAAAATTCAAAGGTATGGACAAATTTCTGTATAACTCTTACTTAACAAAATTAAATCAAGACTAGACCTGCAACTTATAATTTACCTATAGCAACTAACATAGTAGGAGTAATCATAAAAAGCCTTCCAACATAGAAAAATCCCAGAGCCAGATGTCATCTTCAGTGAAGAATTCTACCGAAAATTCATGGAAGAGCTAATATTAATACGCTTGAAACTGTTCCACACAATAGAAACAGAAGTTTCATTACAAAACACTTTTTTGAGGCTACAATAACACTGATACCCATTCAAACAAAGACACAACTAAGAGAAAATTACAGACCAATATCCCTCCTGCACATTGATGCAAAAATACTCAAGAAAATACGGGAAAACCGAATCCAGGAATATATCAGGAAAATCATCTACTATGATCAAGTAGGCTTCATCCTTGGGTTGCAGGGATGGCTTCACATATGAAAATATATCAAATATACCACTATATAAACAAACTGAAAATGAAAAATCACATGATCATCTCCCTAGATGTAGAAAAAAACCTTTGACAAAATTCAACATCCTATCATGTTAAAGGTCTTGTAGAGATCAGGGATAACAGGAATTTATATAAACATAATAAAAGCAATATGTAATAAACACAGAGCAAATATCAAGCTGAATGTATAGAAAGCTTAAGGCAATTCCTCTAAGATCAGGACAAACACTAGCCTGCCCTCTGTCTCCATATATCTTCATTATTGTATTTGAAGTGCTAGCTAAAGACATAAGACAAGAAAAGGATATCAAGAGGATACAAATTGAGAGGAAGAACTCAGTCTTTCTCTATTTTCAGAAGATATGATAGTTTACATAAGCAACCAAAAAACTCTACCAGGGTACTCCTACAGCTGAAAAACACATTCAGCAATGTATCAGCATACAAGATAAACTAAAAAAAAAATCTTAGCCATTCTATATTCAGACAACAAAGGGGCTAATAAAGAAATCAGAGAAACATCACCATGTACAACAGCCACAAACAATATAAACTACCTTGGGGTAACACTTGTCAAACAAGTGAAAGACCTATATAATAGTAATTTGTGTATTTACAAAAAGAAATGAAAGAAAATACCAGAAAATGTAAAGATCTCCCAATCTCATGGATAGGTAGAATAAACATAGTAAAAATGGCAATTTTGCCAATGGCAATCTACAGATTCAATTCAATATCTAATATATTGCCAGCAAAATTCTTCACTGACCTTGAAAAGGTAATAATCAACTTTATATTGAAAAAGAAAAGAAGAATAGTCAAAATAACCTGTATCATAAAGGAACTTCACGAGACATCATCCTCCCTGACTTTAAGATCTACTACAGAGCTATAGTCCTGAAAAGAGCCTTGTATTAGCACAAAGATAGACAACTAGCTCATTGAAATTTAATAGAAAATCTTGGTATTATCCCACACACATATGAGCCCCTGACTTTTGACAAAACATCAAAGTGTACAACAGGATAAGGAAAGAATCTTCAACAAGTGGTGCTGGTACAAATGGATGATGGTATACAGAAGACTGAAGATAGATCTATGTCTATAGCCATGCACAAAACACATGTCCAAATGGATCCCTCCATATCTCCATGCACACTGAACCTCTTAGGACAAAAAAATTAGAGGTACTCTTGAACAAATTGGTACAGGAGACTGCTTCCTGACGATAACTCCAGAAGCATAGACACTGAGATCAACAAATAATGAATGGGACCTCTTCAAACTTATAAGTTTCTGTAAGGAAAAGGACACAGTGGACAATACCCAATGGCAGCCCACAGACTGGGAAAAGATTTTCACCAATCCTACATCCGACAAAGGGCTGATCTCCAAAATATACAAAGAACTCAAGAAACTAGTCAATAAAACACCAAATAACTCTATTAAAATGGGGTATAGAACTGAATAGAGAACTGTAAATAGGGGGCATGATGAAATAGACTTAAGAACGTGTTCAATATCTTTGGCTAACAAGGAAATACAAATTAAAACAACTGTAAGATACCATCTTACTCCTGTCAGAATGGCTAAAATTAGAAACAGCAATGACAACTTATTATTTGCAGGTCGATCTGTAAACTTGAAGAGCCATTGTGGAGATTAGCATGGCTGTTCCTCAGGATAATGGGAATCAGTCTACCACAAGACCCAGTAACCTACCTCTTATTCACATACCCAAATGATCCACATTCATGGAACCAAGACTTGTGCTCACATATATTCATAGCAATATTATTTACAATAGCAAGAACATGGAAGCAACTTAGATGCCCCTCAACTGAAGTATGTATAAAGGAGATGTGCCACATTTACACAATGGAATACTACTCTGTGGTGGTGGAGGGGGAAACAATGAAATCTTGAATCTCACAGACAAGTGGATGGAACTTGAAGAAACCATCCTGAATGATGTATCCCAGTCACAGAAAGATAAACATGGTATGTATTCATTCATATGTGGATTTTAGACATTGTGCAAAAGATAACCACCGTACAAATCACACTGCAAGAGAATCTATGATACAAGGAGGATTCTAAGAGTTTCTTATAAGGTCACTCACAGAAGCAGGAAGGGACACGGTCCCCAGAGCATATGGGAATTGGGGGGTAGTGAGTGGAGAGTGAACTAGCAAAAGGAAAGGAGTAGGAGAGTAAAGAACATTGGACTAGGAATATTTGGTCAGAAAAGGAATGGACTTGTGAAGAGAAGAGAAGAGAAGAGAAGAGAAGAGAAGAGAAGAGGATAGGTAGGAGAGGAGAAGAGAGATAGAGACTATAAAAATGGGAGCCATTATAGGTTAGAAGAGGAAACTGAACCTAGAGAAATGTCCAGAGTCCTACAAGAGTGACCCCAACAAACAATTTGAGCAACAGTGTCAAGGCTACCATAAATTCCCTTCCCTGACAATGAAATCAACGAATAACTTATACACCATCATGGAGCCCTCATCTAGTAGCTGATGGAAACAGAAGCATACACGCACAACTAAACACTGAGCCGAACTGGAATCCAGATTCAGAGAGGGAGGAAAAGACCAGACTGCAGAAACTCATAGACATAGCTGACCTGAACAAGGAGGAGCTAATGGGGCTCCAGACTTATAGCTGGGAATCCAACATGGGACTGACACAGACCCCTGAATATGGATCTAAGCTAAAAGTCCTGTGCAGTCTTAGGGACTTCAGGCAGTGGAAACAGGAAACATCCCTGTTGCAAAAATGACTTTGGGGGAATGTCCCCATGGAGGTATAATCCATTAACCTTGAGACAGGAGAGATATTTTAGTCCCTACTTCAAATTACTTGAAAGATTTAGATGAACTCTCCTGGAAGGCATCACCCTACGTGTATATATAGTGTCCATTGGATGGGAGGGGAGAGTGGCCGTGCGCTCAATAAGTTGGGAGAGAGGTGAAGAAGGAGGGTGGGTGTAAGGTGGAATGAACTGGTTTGATATGTATAATAATTTTTTTAAAATAATTAAAACATTAAAGATACCAATGTAATTTTCAAAAAAAATAGTTAACATATTTTAATATTTTTAATTTTTTACCTCTATTGACTTTGAAATATCATACTTCCAAAGAGAGAACATCACTTCCAGCACAAGTTCTAATAGATCTTACTAATAAAAACTCACAGTAACCTATCAGGGAGGGGAGGGTGAAAACTGAAGGATCACAGATTCAGAGCATCTGGCTACTAGAGTTCTTTTCTCTACCTATTCTCAGACAAGCCATGTGCTCCTATCCTCACACTGCCTCCTCAGATTGACTGCTATCTCTTCCATCCCTCAGACTAACTGCTCAAACAAAATCATCTCACTGCATGCTCTTCTGTTGCCTCTACCTTATCTTCCTCTCTCTGTCCATCCATGTCACTCCTATCTCCAAATCCCTACTGCTGGGATTAAAGGCCTGATTCCCACGTCCTGGGGACACCTTAGTGTGAGCTGTTTTTCTTTTAGACAGACTTAGTATGTGTCTAACTAGTGACATAGTGTGTGTGTGTCTAACTCCTGATTTAATGTGTGTGGATAACTAGTGACCTAGAGTTTGTAGCAAGTAGTGACTTAGGTGTGTAGTTGACTAAATACATAGAAATACATAGGTGAATGGCTAACTACTATCTCAGTGTGTGTGTGGCTGACTATTTTCTTGGTGTTTGTGACTAGCTAGTAAATTAGATGTGTGGCTGACTAGTGACTTAGAATGGGTGGGTAAGTAGTGATATATTGTGTTTAACTAACTAGAGACATAGTGACTGTGGCTAAATAGTAACCTAGCTTTGTGGCTAACTAATGACTTAGCCAATGCGGTTAATTAATGCTTAGGCATGTAGCTAAATAGTAACATAGGTGTGTGAATAACTACTGTCTTAGTGTGTGTGGCTAAGTACTGCTTTATTTATGTGATGGACATGTAGCTTAGTCTTTGTGGCTAACTAGTGACTTAGGTATGGGGCTGACTGTTGATTTAGGTGTTTGTCTAACTAGTGATTTCACGTGTGTGGCTAAATAGAGAGTTAAGTATGTGGCTAACAAGTGGCATGGTGTGTGTGGGTACTAGTGAGCTAGTATGTGTGGCTAACTAGTGGGTTAGTTTGTGGCTAACTAGTGACTTACACTTAACTACATGTGTAGCTAAATAGTGACTCTGCTTAATAATCTGATTGTTAGGAACTAGCAGCCATTTGACCGCCCCACCCTGATGATGGGCGGGACCCTCATTACCATGTCATCCCTACATCAGCTTTACCTGATGGCTCAAGCTTTACATGGCTGCCAGAGGACTCACTTACACATGTGCAAGCCTCCCCTTTTAAAGCAAGTGCCCCACACCCGCCTCTTCTACTTTCAGTTGGCCACCAGCTACCTCCTCTTTCTCTCTCTTTTGTCAACAAACTCGATGTGGGCGCTGAGTCTCGTGTTTTTGTTTCTTGGGCATTAGCTGCATAGCAAAAGAACAATATTGGTGCCGAAGCCCAGGCAGGCTCTCCTTGAGGGTCACTGGCAGCTGTTTGCTGGTGGGCGGCCAGTCAGAGATACTTGGGATCCTGTTTCCAATACCAGTACTCTGCCTCCATTCCCCCCCACCCCCGTTCACTGGAAATACCACCCCACACAGGCTTCAATTAGGTAAGGTACCCTTTAAAATTTTAACCCATTTCCTTAAGAACTGGTACATTCTTCACAGGTGGAAGTCATACTGCCTGGGGTGGGATATCTTCTCTTTCTTCCGGCCTCTGTTGGCCCTGGCAAAGTTTTGGGCTGATGATCTTCGAATAACACTCTGCCCTTCCCACTTATCATGTGGCCACACTCTTGGGCTGAAGAGTTCCAAGACTGCATGGTCACTTTCCTCTCTACACATGGGGAATAAACCAACTAAGAAAATATACCATGCCACTCCACTGGGATGCCTGATAGAAAATTTAAAACCCCTTCACTTAATGCCACTTGTTAAGGCACCCAGACTTATTTACCTTTGTACTGAAGAGTGGCCTAGATATCCCCTAGGAAATTCAAATTGTCCCTGTAATGGCTCTCTAGATCCAGATATTTTACAGGATCTTTCAAATTACTGCCAGCGAACAGGTAGATGGAAAGAGTTTTTTTCTATCTCTCTGCTAAACCATCTCTTACCCTCAAATTGGTTCTGTTCCCTTTCCACCACACTAATACTCTCCTGCTCGCTGCAGCTGCAGCTTCTCTCAGGGCAGTAGGCTGGGCTGAGGCAGCAACTACTACAGACAAAATTGAATCCCAAAATGTTATGATTTCTGACAGCTGTTGGGGATATGTTTATGGCAGGTGCCATTTTGACAATGGGGCCTAGCCTGACCCCCCATGGTTCTTCCCTCTGCTACACCAGCCACCTAGGCACAGTGAGTCTAGCCAGCTTCTGCCGCCAACAGAACCTGTAATTCATTTAACTTTTGCTTTTATTCTTTTCTTTGCTTTATTCTTTATTCTTTGTCTCTAATTTATTTTTTCACTATGTCATACATAGCTTCACATTCTAGTCCTTCTCAATTTTACACAGTCCTGTTTAATATATCTGTACACTTAACTTAAATTTAACTTTGTGTAAATGTAAGCTATCTTCATACAACTTAAATTCAATTTCACTAAGTCAAAAATATTTCTAAATTGCTATGGGCCTTTGAATGGTGGTAAACATTTAAGGTTATAAATGTCTCTTTCAAGCTAACAAAATATTTATGCCATCCAGTCTTTCCTGTGAGCTGTTTATTATGTTTAAGCCTCTATTATCACAGGGAGTTTTTCTCTACCTCTTTGTCCTCTATGGTTATAAGTGTAACCTACTAAGTAAAAACCAGTTACAGTCAGGCTGCTGGGCCCTGAGTAAAATATCCCTCCACAGCCTCTCAGCTTGGATCTAGTTTTCAAAACAGATTAATTACAGGGAAATTTTGTATACTAAGGTATGCTAAACACTCAGACAACACTCATATGCTCAGAGATCTAGAGAATATTGCATTTAAAATGTCTCATTAAAAAGCTTTTTTAACAGAGAGACAGGCCAGCTGCTGGCACCACCCATTTCCTCCAAGATGACTGATGGACACTGAAAGAAGCTACACCCACAAAAGTGGCAACGCTAGCCACTGAACAATCCTTCCTTTCATTTCATCTCTTACAAACTGTACACCTACATACTCTGGTCTGTGTTCAAACACATGACAGATTAAAACATGCTGGGAAATAAAAAATCACTCCTCTTACCACAGTCATGTACTTTTTTCAAAGTGGTGACTTTAGCACCTGGTTGCTTACCCTGCATCCTCCTGCAGTGTAAACAATTTTCCTTATTCTGCACTGAAGGCAGAAGCAATGCTCCACTTGCAAATGGTTTTCCTGAGACTGCACTGGATCGTTGGCTACCTGACTCTAATGGAAAATTTAAATCTCTTAGGTGTTACAGTAATTTAAGAAATTTGAAGATATAGTACAGAAGACAGCAAGGCCATTGTTTGGAGAGCAACAGACTGCAACCAATGCCACTTGCATCAACATAAGGGATTGTCTCATAAACATTCTTCTAACAGGATGCAAATGCATCTGTTGTTGCATTAATATGCCTTCCCAGGAGAAATCACTTCGCTCACAGAGGAGATCCATAAAGACAAATATTTCTAACATAACATGTATCTATCCCTGGAAAATAATCAGAGAGGAGCCAGACTAGACATAGTTTGCTTTTCATATATGCTATCCTTCTTAAATGGCTTGTGGTTCATCCTCCATTTTACACAGTGAACAATTTCAATTGAGACTGGAGAGAGCATGTCTAGCTACTTAGGGAGATGGGAGGATTACACAGCAAATGTGTTCCCAGTACTGTTCCTAAAGGCCACCAGATACCTGTAACTGAAGGACCTTTTCCACATATAGGATCCTGACATGAAGGTGATGGGGAATGAGAGAGTTAGGAAACGTAGAAGGTAGAAAAGTTTATTTTAAAAAAAGCTGGGATAGGGAAATGTGTCCCATGGAATGTTTCTTAAAGAGAATAGACTCTTGTATACTATTTCCACAGAGGAAATGGAAGGAATGGGGACACTTATGTGAAGTCAGTAGAAACACATTCAATGGGACAAACTCAGGAGAACACCACTAAAACAATGCAGTGCTAGGGGAATACAGGATATCTCATGATCATTGCTGACTAAGCCCACAGTGGCCTTGGGACTGAGAACCATAGCTCTATGTAGTTTATATCTGTAGATATAAAATTCTGATATGTATATCAGAAGGAACCTGTCCACAAAGGCTTTGTTCCATACAAATACCAGCTCTCCCATGCAAATACCTGGTTTTTGACGAGGTTCTGTGTTTTATTGTCAATACACCAGGCCCTTAGAAAATCTTTCAAGGCCTAGGCCCGTGGTTGTTACTATCTCTTCTAAGAATGTTTCTCATCCCTGCATGAGGACCTAAGTAAAAGCTTTGCTTTATCAGGCCACACATACATCATTGGTTTACTTTTGAAAATCTGGTGTCCTCTTGCCACTCTGGTAGAACTATGCTTTTCTGGAGAAGAAAACTGCAACTATATGATATAATACAATTTAAGGTTGCTTATGACACTGTAATATCTCTCTGAGCAGCTTGTTATGGGGCAGGTCTATGATAAGGGCAAGGGACTAGATGCTGTTGCAAAACAAGAGTAACTTCTGTGTAATGGTTTAGAGTCAAATGTCTGGAAAATCATGGACAACAAATGTGTATCTAGGATTTGAAATTCTAACAGGACTGGTCAGCATACACTTATCTTTGTGTGTTTTAGAGGCAGTACTACCTCAGTTAAATTCTACTTTATGAGATATAATATCTCAAAAGCATTCATAAATCGTTTGTGTTACAAATTCTACTCTTGTAGATCACTGCTCAATAGTGAAGTGCTACCCTTACATGAGATGCCTTTTACCACCTGCAGAAAATTAACAATACATGAATCTTACACATAAAATTAAAATGCAAATGGCTGAACTTATAAAAGGTACTTAACTAAAAGGCCTCTGGAAGTTTGTTGCCTTGCTTTCAGTGGGTGCACCTGAAGTATGTAGAAGTTGACTTAAAAAATGTTTCCATACACACCTCCCTGCTCACAGTACTCAAAGCACATACAGCCCACAGAATAGTTATTTGGTTGACTGCCTCTAGCTTCTGGGAATTTCGAGGACTACATGAGAACTCAGGGGACAGGTTGTCTCCTTGCAGCTTCCCACCCAGATCCAGGAAATATCCACCTAACTGGATCCATCACCTCACTTTCTCCCACTACCACTCTGAGGATGGCAACCCCTCCCTCACCATGCTGTGGTTTTCCAGTTTGCCCTTCCTCAAAGCACATTACTCAAAACCACTGGCTGCAGTTTCTCTTCAAATCCAGACCAGAAGGGACCTGCACTTCTTTTGACAGATAGGTCACAAAGGGGACTGATTAGCTATTAAGGCCTGAGTGGTAAAAGCACCTCCAATGTGGTGGAAGAGTGCTTAAGGACTAATTGCAATGGTTACTGATGGCCTTCTAGCACTAAGAATTTTCTACATCCGCAGTGATGTGCATTTCTATAGCAATTGTCCTATAGATGACCCGTTCTATCATTCTTTAGCACACAGGCCTTTACCTTTCTTCCTCCTAGACACAGTGTTGCTAGCTAAATATACTTACTTAAATAGATTGAGTGATTCTTGGTGAAAAAGTTGGAAGGGAGCTCCAAATATTCGTTAACTACCACAAAGAGATTTAGGAATGCAAAATGTGTTATATGTTATTTGGTTAAACACTGAGTTATTTGAACTAAATTTGCTTTTTACCTGTTTGTCACAGGAATGTCACATAATCAGGAAAGAAAAGCAGGGGCCACATGTCAAAAAAAGATAAATGATCTTTCTCGTGGCAGAATGCCGGATGATGGCTCCATGAATGAAGAATTTTTTTCCCTGAAATTTAGAGCAAACACTTGGCAAAAGCATCATAATGAGAAAAGTAGTCTTCATGGAAAATTGAATATTTACAGAGGAATATATCTTCAGTAAGCATATAAAAAGAATAAAAGACAAAACAAAACAAAAAAAAAACAAAAACCAACTGCAGTAATCAAGGTTCTCTACATGAAAAGGAATGTAGGATGAATCTCTACATATATGTAGAAAGTGGATTCATTATGATGTCTCACAAGCTATGATATATTTAGTCCAACAATGGTTGCCTACCAATGGGAATCTGAAGAGTACAGCAGTTTTTTAGTTTATCAGTATGGATGTGTCAGCTGGTCATTATACATCAAAATTCCAAAAAAGTAGTCTCTAATGGTAGTAAAGGAAGAAACTTGGTACGCAGAGCTAGGGTAAGTAACCAAAGATGTAAAGCTTCCTCCTTCAATACCATTTATACATGGAGGCTACCACCAGAATGTTGACCTGATTTTCCTTTAAGTGACTTTGTTCTGTTTTGGTTTTTGTTTTCAAAACAGGGTTTATCTGTGCAGGACTTAAACTCTTTCTGTGGATTTGGCTGGCCTCAACCTAAGCAAAATCAGGCAGCCTCCTGTGTCCTGGGATTAAACATTTGCACTGCCACTAAGCAGTTGAAGGTAGATCTCATCATCTGTTTGCATACAAGGCTTCTGTATGGCATTGGCAGTCTTGGAATATATTCTGCCAGTCTGATGTTTCTCAGCTCCTAAATGGGAATCCGTTCCAACTAGTCATGAGTTCAAAGTGCTCCAATAACTCCTATTATCAATAAGATATTATCTTTCCTGCTACTGGTCACCTGTGACTTGTTGATGAATGTCTCCTATCTAAATAGCAATGATTTGGGAGTAGAGAGTTTAACTACCCTGAAGGAATAAGTGCAGCAATGGGGTGCACATAGCATGTGCAATTATGGAGTGCCTTTACCATTAGTGGAAGCAATTTCTGTTTTCCCTTTATACATATTAATAAAAGTCCCCTTCCATTGCCGCACCTTTGTTTGACTACTTAAGTTTGGTGTATGAATAAAATGGAGCTTTCAGTACTGACTGAATCTGCCTGCTTGACATTATATTATATTTCTGTCTTCCTTTCTTCAATGACAGCTAGTCTTCCACTTGTCTACATTCACGGACTGAGAAATGAACATGGGCCTGAGGTGCTGTTTCTGATTACAGTCCTACAAACTCCTTGATATTTGTGTGGAGATCATAAGTCAACATTGTGGGGTCCACTTTTGGCCTACCACCACGGCAACTACAGACACTTAAAATTTTCATTTTCCAGCGTGTCACATTGTAGAAAAAGTATTGATTCTTTCAAATGAAAATGTCTCTATGAAGGAAACATTGACTTCTTATATGACCACCTTATAGCAGAAACAGGAACCGAGTATATGGGAGTGATTTAGAGATGGGAAAAATTCCATATTTAGCTTTCTTATTTTGTTTTGCATATATTTGCATTGTAAGCCTATTATGACCCTTGATATAGATTATTTACTGTTTTATTTTTTGTTTTCATAAGTGTTCAAACTGAATATATATGCTTTAAATTTTCATTAATTGTACATTTGTATTTTTTCTCTTCTTTTTTAGAATAGTATTACTGTGACATCCTGTTTAAATAGAACTCATATTATAGATTAGTCTGTCCTAGGACATGAGAGATATCTGTCCACCTTGAATCCAGTGTGCTGGCATTGTAGTTTTGCTTGTCAACAGAAGTTAGTTCATTAGCTTGGCTAACTTATGATGAATGACTGAGCCTGGTTGTTCGTGTAGCCAGACAACAGGCTCTGGTACTAAACTCCAGTAACGGAAGATGGTGCCCATCAAATGCAGGTTTTCTGCCTCAAAGTCCATAGTCCTCCAAATATGGGGAATATTATATTCCCTTATCATTTACTCTTTTAAAACTCAATGAATGCCATGGAACAGTTCTGTCTATTACTAGTAATGGAGACAGCCAGGTTCACAGATGTAAGAGAGGTTTTCTATACAGTTAAGTGTAATTCTTCATGTTATTCATCCCATCATTCTAATGTCTCACTAAGTAAACTTGAATCCATGAAGCCAGGCATGGTGGCAGAAGCCTTTAGTAATGGTTCTTAGAGAGCAGATGTAGGAATTTCTGGATTTCCTATTCACCAACGATGAAAGTGGTCCCTTGGGTATGGTGTTTGTACCACAGTCAAAGTTAGTCTGTGACTGCTTCAGGACAATGTCCATAAACTTTCCCAAAGCTCTGGCTCTTCAGCGCCATGGCACCAACTAATGTTAGCTAAGTTATTCACCCCACCTTATTACCTATTCTTACTTTTAATGAATTCTGTTAAAATAGAATCAAAGTTATTTTACCATTTAGAACGTGGTCTTGAACCCTATACTTATCAATCCTCTGTCACTGCACTTAGTGCTTAGCTGTGGGTGTCAGCTTCTGTTTCTTTCAACTACTGGATGAAGGCTCTAGAATATCCTATAAGGTATATAGAATTATATGGAAAGGCAGTTAAGGTAGTCTCTCCACTATGTCTTATATTTTTATTTGGGGTGATCCTTGTAGATCTCTGGATATTTTCCTAGTGCCAGGTTTCTCTTACCACCTATTATATCTCCATCTAGTATGTTATTTCTTTTGTTGCTCTCCTCTATTCTTTCCAAAACTCAGTCTTCTTGATGCCTCTTGTTCTCCTTTTCCATTCTCTTCTCCCCTTCTCTTTCTCCTAACTCTCCCTCCCCTCACCCAATGCTCCCAATTTTCTCAGGAGACCTTGTCCCTTTCCACTACTATGTGGAAACAACGGCAGGCCTTTCAAGGGTGAAGTCTGACCTGAGGTGAATCCATGGGAGTGCCCCACTTGACACCCTGAAGGTAGGGCTTGGAACAGTGCTACCAAACACTGCCAGGACTCGAACATCCTCTTTCCAACTGCAGCTCAATATTAAGGCTGAAGCTTTGCACAACCTTCTTGTATATCTCTCAAGGAACAGTTGCCAATGGTCTACAGGATGGTGGCTAAGGGAAACCTAGTAAACCACACCACCTGCTAAAAGTGATCCCACCAAATCCTGAATCCTTCCTCTCCATATCATCCCTGGGAAGAAGGAATAAGCCATACTTAAACCAAGATATGCATAACCAGGTAGACTAGGCTGTTGCATGGGAACCCTAATGGCTTCTGTATCTATACAAACAGTTTAGAATGTTTGGTAGTCCTGGTCCAAACCTGCCCTCAAGTTCTGTGCCTTTTCTGCTAATTTAGTCTTGTAACTCAGGATTTGGTAGCCAATCAGAGCTTCAATTATAGACTCCAGTCATAGGGGAGGATTCTTCCCAGTCTTATATGAGGTGCCTTTGGTACAGAGTGTGAAACCAGTAGGTGGAGAAGCTTGGGTTGATGTCTCTCTTGCTCCCATTATCTCTTTCCTCTCACTTTCTCTCTCCTCATTCTGTCTTTCTCTCTTTCTCTCTCTCTCTCTCTCTTGGGTTGCAAATTATATCAGAAGGGCTGACCCGTTTGTCATTTATCTTGGGTGTAGTGAACTTAGTAAGAACCGTGCTCCAAAAAATAAAAAATTTTGATTATTGAAATTAAAGAAAAGTATGATGGCTAAAATCTTCACCAAATTGTTTGCATGATTTTGATTTCCTCTTTCCCGAGCTCCTCCTATCATTTCATATCAAGATGATAGAGAAATGATAGAGACAGGATTAGAGATATGAATGAGAAAAATTATGGAACGTCCAATGCCAGGACCTATGTCAGGAAGACATACAAGAATAACTCAAAAGGCTAACATTCTTCAGAACAAGTGTGAAAAAACAAAAATCCATGCACTGGCACTACATAATTAAAATTAAAGCAAATCTTTAACCAAACATATTTTAACTTGTGAATACACAATATTGTGAGCACTCATTCCTGTAACCCAGGTACTTAGGTTTTTAAAGTCTTAAGAGTTTCCTCCACCAGACCGCCTGAAACAGAGTACAAGCTGATCCTACATTCCAAACAGCTGGACAAAACAGCCCTACAGACTACAGCTAGGATATCTGAATCTTCTTCGAATCCCCCAAGACAGCGCCCCTTACCAGCAGGAAGTAGTTTGGAAAGAACGACGCCCAAATTCCCAAATATTGTGTATAAATGTTTGTTTTCATTTAATTGGACTTTGTTATATAAAATTAAATAAAAAATACTCTATATGCATAAAAAAACATAAAAAAAGAGTTTCCTCCAATATGAATTGCTTTATATAATACAAATCAAAGGAATAGGATTGGAATTAGAGTAATAAATCTTCCCAAAGAGGCCTATTATATTATTAAAGTCATAAGTGAAAGAGCCTCCATTGCAGGGGCTCTGCTAAAGAGGAATCACCTGCAGAGTTCCAGTTCTCAGCAAGATCTGCCTGTCAAAGCAGAATCATCCAGATATGAGCCCAGGATTTGTCGGCCCTGGCCCTGGCCCTGGCCCTGGCCCTGGCCCTGGCCCTGGCCCTGGCCCTGGCCCTGGCCCTGGCCCTGGCCCTGGCCCTGGCCCTGGCCCTGGCCCTGGCCCTGGCCCTGGCCCTGGCCCTGGCCCTGGCCCTGGCCCTGGCCCTGGCCCTGGCCCTGGCCCTATGAAAATCTGAACAACACCAAGCAACCATGGAATCAAGTTCCTCTAGGGGTGTATTATGAGAAATTATATCTCTACTCATGGTGCAATATCGTCAGTGTTACTATAAAAGGCCCACTAATTAATTTTCAATTTAATTTTTTAAAAACATCATTATTCCAGGAAGAGATTTTAGAAAACTGTACTGTTTCACATCGTCAGTTTCTGAGAGGTTGCAACAGAAATGACCCATGAAGGACAGAGTGACCACCGATTTTAAAAATGGAATAAATGAATAGTCTCCCGATCAGGGAATCTCATCTATGAACCCTGTAGGGTTGATAACATGACACACCACCAACAATAAATAACTCTAAATAACCATATTAGAAAGCAGGGTACAGGACTTAATAGAGAACAGTCAATTGAGGAATCCGAAATGACTGAAAGTAATATAAGACACTGCTCAAAATCCTTACTCATCAGACACAAGCAAATCTTAACCACTATGAGAAACCATGAGATGAGGTCCTGTAAAGATAAGAGGATGAAGAGGAGTTTATTTAATTTTCAATAAAGGGAAAAGGATTATGGTAGATTAATTGTATTGTTTCCATTATAGAAAGTAGAAAATTGATGCATAGAAAATAGGTTTAAAATACTCATCATTGTACTTGAATGGCAAAATGATGCTTTCATTTTCATGCTTATTTCACTATAGGCAAGTTGTAGCTTGAGAGACTGGTAAATATGTAGAACTCAAAAGTAAGAGCCCTGCTTTGTTTTTGTGAGAAACTCAGTGAGGCTGTAAGGTTAGTTCATCGGTGGGTATACACCTTTTAGCATGGGGAAGGGGCACTTGAATGTGACAGAATGTTGGTTCATAAATGTTGCCTGGCAACCCTGCTTGCATTCTGTATGCAGGTATCACGGGCCAAAGACCAGAGAGGAGCTTTGAGAAAGTGTTATCATGGGACATTACAGTCTCCCAAGATAACTCTCTCCTAAATCTTTTAATGACAGCATTTGATTCGCCTAACCAAGTCATAGCCAAATCTCTGGAAGTGTGCCTACAGCTTTTACTGGTTACCAAATTCAAGATTACCTAATCATCACAGAAAGTAGTCTGTGGAGAAACAGTTCAAAGTCTTCTGTTTATGAATACTCTCTCTCCTAAGAAGTCAAACTATAAAACAAAAGATAATAAGACTCACAATTATTCATCAAAAGGTGAGTTTGCCATTGTTGACTTCCTTCAGCAAGGTGATAATCCATTTGTTAGAGTAGACTTAGTGATTATTGGATTTCACTCCATCTCTTTTGAGGCAGCCGCCCAACATTAAATATGGGATATCTCTAAAAAACCTGTATACACAAAGACAATTCAGCATTTAAACATGTTACTACTCTACTCTGCGATTAAATAAGGGATGAAACTGGGAGTTTCCCACAATCATGTGGGAGTCAACTGAGAGTCAATTGTGTGGAGTATGGCAGACCATTTCATCCTCTGAATATGTTGTTATTTGATTATTAAAATAGGACATTAGATAATCCATGATCAGTGGATTGTGGTTATGCGATGTGGGAGGCAATTATTATAGACCATCTTAATTCTAATTATGTAGTTAAAATATTTAAATTAATCACAACAGCATCGTTCATGAGCCGGGTTTGGAGCCACCTTAGGGAAGTGGATGATGTTACATGAACTCATTATTTGATTATTTAATTATATTATACAATGAATATATCGTCCATGACACCTGGAATCTGGTGCCACAGATCATCTAATTACATAATTAATGAATTTAAATTGACAGTCTGTGTTAATCCCCAAGATAATGTAAATATTTGTATGGTTATGTAAACAACAATCCTCCATTCCATGAAGAGACCTGTAAAGCTCCCCTTGTGGAGATAATGTGCAATATCTTCACATTTTATGATTCATTCACTCAATTGATGATGATGAAATCCTTCATGACTGGAGTCTGGCCATGCTTCCCTGCCAGTAAAATGCTGCATCCCCTATTTATTGTGACAGTTAGCTATCACTGACTTATTTAATTCTTTAAATTATGTAAACGACAGACAGTGCCATCACCGATTAAGGTTAGGGTGCAAAAATCTGTCGGGGACAAGGTTAGGAAAATAGTAGACATGGCCAGAGCATTTTCTGAATGATCTGTGATTCTCCCAGAGTACGAGGGATGCTTGGTGATTGAGTCCAGAAAGTTGCACTGTGCCATCCAAGAAATACAAGGACTTCATCAAGGCAGGCACGGTACTGTGGGTGTTGACTACCTGCTCTTCCTCCACATCTTCACATCGGTTGTGATCTACAATGAGAAGAAGGAGTGGCATTACGAGATCGGCACCATCACTGAGAGCTGGCAAAAGGATGACAACTCAGAACATGGAAAAACATCTCTCTCTCAGCTATGCTATTGATGCCCCTGCTGCAGCCATCTTTTCAGCTGTTATCAACATTGTGGCTACTACTGCCACACCAGGATTGGGCCCATTATCTCACATCCTTCACCACAACAGAGATTCAGGCGCTTGTGTTGATGTCAGGCCAACAGAATTCATCAGGCAATACAGTATGATTATCTGACGATTAACTGATGGCATTTTAAAAATGCGTGATGACAGCATACATTTTCATACCTGGAAAGCCTGCCCAGGAATTGATGATACAAAAAAAGGTCAATGGCTTACATATTTAAAGATGTAATTATTAAATTCTTTCATTATGTAATCTGTGATCCATGAAGTTTGGTGCCACCTTGTGTGACTCAAGTGTGACAGAAGATCTAACTATCTGATTTTTTCATTATTCAAATCTGTCTTTTTTCTACTCTAGGAAGAGTGGAGTCTGGATCCACCTTGTTGGTATTAAATTGTATCTTGTGAATTCTTTCTTTCTTTCTTACTTTCTTCCATTCTTTCTTTATTCTTTCTTCATTTATTTAAATCAAAGTTGATATCATTTTGTTAACTCTCTAGAGGTGAATTATGAGAAATTATCTCTTCATTCATTCATTTTTTTGTTCAAATCTATGATTAAGAACTCAATGACTCTTCAGTATTGAGCAATCTTTAGGTTTCACGCATAAAACACCATCCACTTTTGTAATGTTTATTCATTTATTTATGAATATCTGTCATTATGTATTCAGTGACCACTGAAGTTTTCATCCTCCTTAGGGGAGTCAATCGTGCCAGAACATCACATCATCTAATAGTACACTTACTTATTTACCTGTTAAACTAGGAAATTATATAATAATTCATCATTTAATTAACATATTTGAAATACAGGTAATGATATGGACCATAAGTCCCTTTTGGAGTCAGATTTTGTGAGTAGACGATGTAACATCATCTCATTACTTCATCATTTAGCTCTGTAAATAGATCATAATCAGCGATAGTTTTAGCACTTTGGTGCCATCTCCTCAGTGTTAATATAAAACGCCAGCTAATTAATTATCAATTTAATTTTTTAAAAAATCATTATTCCAGGAAGAGATCAGTCTGACAACTCCATGTGCGATTTAAGTATGTACCGCCATGTCATTATTGAATCACTTTTCATTATATATTAATTATTTAAATCGATGCAGATGTTGTTCTTCTTGACTGGAGTAGGGCCATTCCTCCTTGGGAGTTAATCATGTGGCATTGTCTAATTATCTAAGTACTACTTCCTTGACAATCACTGGAGTTTGGTTCCATCTTCTGAAAGTTAAGTATGGAGGACTATCCAATTATTAACTTATTTGATTGTGTAAGTAATGATGGTGTCATCCATCTTTTGGCTGCTGTGGGATTGACACAGCAGGAGATCGGTACCAGAAGCAGTGCCCAGAGAATGGGGGACACGGCCTTATATGGCGATTAATGATTACATAACAGTAGATTTTAAACAATCGAATGATTATATAATTTTAAAAAACTGTACTGTTTCGCATCATCAGTTTCTGAGAGGTTGCAACAGAAATGACCCATGAAGGACACAGTGACTCCCGATTTTAAAAATGGAATAACTGAATAATCTCCTGATCAGGGTATCTCATCTAATGAACTCTGTCGGGCTGATAACATGACACACCACCAAGAATAAATCACTCTAAATAACCATATTAGAAATCGGGGTACAGGACTTAATAGAGAACAGTTAATTGAGGAATCCAAAATGACTGAAAGAAACATAAGACACTGCTCAAAATCCTTAATCATCAGCCTAATGCTGATGCTAAACAACCCTGAGAAATCAGGGGATCAAGCTCCTCTAAAGGTAAGAGAATGAAGAGGAGTTTATTTTATTTTCCATAAAGAGAAAAAGATTATGGTAGAGGCGATTAATTGTATTGTTTCCACTCTAGAAATTAGGAAATTGAAGCATAGAAAATAGGTTTAAAATACTCATCATTGTACTTGAATGGCATAATGATGCTTTCGTTTTCATGCTTTTGTCACTATAGGCATGTTGTAGCTTGAGAGACTGGTAAATATGTAGATCTCCAAAGAAAGACCCCTGCTTTGTTTTTGTGAGAAACTCAGTGAGGCTGTAAGGTTAGTTCATCAGTGGGTATACTCCTTTTAGTATGCGGGAGCGGCACTAGAATGTGACAGGATGTTAGTTCATAAATGTTGCCTGGCAACCCTGCTTGCATTCTGTATCATGGTATCATGGGCCAAGGACGAGAGAGCAGCTTCGAGAAAGTGTTATCATGGGACATTACAGTCTGCCAAGATAATTCTCTCCTAAAACTTTTAATGACAGCATTTGATTCGCCTAACCACGTCATAGCCACACCTCTGGAATTGTGCCTACAGCTTTTACTGGTTACCAAATTCAAGATTACCTAATCATCAGATAACGTAGTCTGTGGAGAAACAGTTCAAAGTCTTTTGTTTATGAATACTCTCTCTCCTAAGAAGTCAAACTATAAAACAAAAGATAATAAGAGTCACAATTATTCATCATAAGGTAGGTTTGCCATTGTTCACTTCCTTCTGGAAGGTGATAATCCATTTGTTAGAGTAGACTTCGTGATTATTGGATTTCAGTCCATCTCTTTTGAGGCAGCCGCCCAACATTAAATATGGGATATCTCTAAAAACACTGCATACACAATGCCAGTTCAGCATTTAAACATGTTACTACTGTGCTCTGCGATTAAATAAGGGATGAACCTGGGAGTTTCCCACAATCATGTTAGAGTCAACTGAGAGACAATTGTGTGGAGTATGGCAGACTATTTCATCCTCTGATTATGTTTTTATTTGATTATTAAAATAGGACATTAGATAATCCATGATCAGTGGATTGTGGTTTTGCGATTTGGGAGGCAATTATTATAGACCATCTTAATACTAATTATGTAGTTAAAATATTTAAATTAATCAGGACAGCATCGTTCATGAGCCTGGTTTGGAGCCACCTTAGGGAAGTGGATGATGTTACATGAACTCATTATTTGATTATTTAATTACATAAAACAATGATTATATCATCCATGACACCTGGAATCTGGTGCTGCAGATCATCTAATTACATAATTAATCTATTTAAATTGACAATCTGTGTTAATCCCCAAGATAATGTAAATATGTGTTTAATTATATAAACCAAAAATTCTCCATTCCATGAAGAGACCTGTAAAGCTCCCTCTTGTGGCGTTAATGTGCAATATCATCACAGTTTATGATTCATGGTTTCAATGGATGATGATGACTTTCTTCATGATTGGAGTCTGGCCATACTTCCCTGCCAGTTAAATGCTACATCACCTCTTTATTGGTACAGTTAGCTATCACTGACTTATTTAATTCTTTATATTACTTAAATGACAGACAATGCCAACACCGATTATTATTAGGTTACATATATCTGTCAGCGACAAATTAGGAAACTTGTATACATTTGCAGAGCATTTTCTGAATGTCTATGCATCTTCAAGACCACTACGAATGCTTGATAATAGAGTCCAGAAGATTGCATGATGCCCTCGTGAAGTACAAGAACTTTACCAAGGTCTGCATGGTGGTCTGGGTGTTGACTACTTGCTTTTCCTCCACATCTTCACATCGGTTGTGGTCTACATCTAGAAGTTGTAGTGGCATTAGGAGGTCGGCACCATCACTGAGACCTGGCTACAGGATGATGACTCAGATCACGGAAGAACATCTCTCTCTCTCACCTATGCTGTTGATGCCCCTGCTGCAGCCACCTTTTCAGCTGATATCAACATTTTGGCTAGTACTGGTATGCCAGGAATGGGCCAATTACCTCAGGACCTGCCTCAACACAACACAGATTCAGGAACTGGTGAGGATGTCAGGCCAACAGAATTTACCAGGCAAGAAAGTATGATTATCTGAAGATATTAAAAAATATTAAAAATCCGTGATGACAGCATACGTTTTCATATCTGGCAAGTCTGCCCAGGAATTGATGATTTGAAAAAGTTCAACGACTTAGATATGTAGAGATGTAATTATTAAATTGTTTCATTATATAATCTGTGACCCCTGAAGTGTGGTGCCAGCTTGTGTGACTCAAGTGTGACAGTCAATCTAACAATCTGATGATTTCATTATTTAAATCTGTCTTTTTCTACTCCAGGAAGAGTGGAGTCTGGAGCCCCCTTGTTGGTGTTAAAATTTCCCTTGTGATTTCATTATTTATTTATTTAAATCAATGTTGATATCATTTTGTTATCTCTCTAGGGGTGAATTATGAGAAATTATCACTTCATTCATTCATTTTATTGTTGAAATCTATGATTAAGAACTGAATGACTCTTCAGTTTGAACAATCTTTAGGTTTCATGCATAAAATACCATCCACCAGTTTAATGTTTATTCATTGAATTATGAAAATCTGTCATTATGTATTCAGTGACCACTGAAGTTTTTAGCCTCCTTAGGGGAGTCCATCGTGCCAGAACATCACATCATATAATAGTACACTTACTTATTTACCTGTTAAAATAGGAAATTATATAATAATTCATCATTTAATTAACGTATTTGAAATACAGGTAATATTATGGACCGTAATTCCATTTTGAAGTCAGATTTTGTGAGTAGACGATGTAACATCATCTCATTACCTCATCATTTAACTCTGTAAATAGATCATTACATCAGTGATAGTTTTAGGAATCTGGTGCCATCTCGTCAGTTTTAATATAAAATGCCAGCTAAATAATTATCAATATAATTTTTTTAAAAAAATCATTATTCCAGGAAGAGATCCTTCTGACTACTCCATGTGGGATTTATGTATGCACTCCCGTGACATTATTCAATCATTTTTCATTATATATTAATTAATTGAATCGATGAAGATGTTGTTCTTCTTGACTGGAGTAGGGTCATTCCTCCATGGGAGTTAATCATGTTGCAGTATTTAATTATCTAAGTACTCCTTCCTTGACAATCACTGGAGTTTGGTTCCATCTTCTGAAAGTTAAGTATGGAGGACTATCCAATTATTAACTTATTTGCTTGTGTAAGTAATGATGGTGTCATCCGTCATTTGGCTGCAGTGGGATTGACACAGCAGGAGATCCGTACCAGAAGCAGTGCCAGAGAATGGGGGACACTGCCTCATACAGTGATTACTGATTACGTAGTAGTACATTTTTAACAATCAAATGATTACACGATTTAAAAAAAGTGTACTGTTTCGCATCATCAGTTTCTGAGAGGTTGCAATAGAACTGACCCATGAAGGACACAGTGACCACCGATTTTAAAAATGGAATAACCGAATAATCTCCTGATCAGTGAGTCTCATCTAATGAACTCTGTCGGGCAGATAACATGACATACCACCAACAATAAATAACTCTAAATAACCATCTTAGAAAGCGGGGTACAGGAATTAATAGAGAACAGTCAAATGAGCAATCCAAAATGACTGAAAGAAACATAAGACACTGCTCAAAATCCTTATTCATCATACTAATGCAAATCTAAACAACTCTGAGAAACCATGGAATCAAGCTCCTCTAAAGGTAAGAGGATGAAGAGGAGTATATCCCTGCTGATATCAACATTGTGGCTACTCCTCCCACGCCAGGATTTGGCCCATTATCTTATGTCCTGCCGCACCACAACAGATTCAGGCGCTTATGATGATGTCAGGCCAACAGAATTCATCAGACATGACGATTAACTGATTGCATTTTAAAAAATACGTGATGACAGCATTCATTTTCATATCTGGCACGTCTGCACAGGAAATGATGATACAAAAAAAGGTCAACGCTTTCATATTGAAAGATGTAATTATTAAATTCCTTCATTATATAATCTGTGATCCCTGAAGTTTGGTGCAACCTTGTGTGACTCAAGTGTGACAGATGATCCAACTATCTGATTATTTCATTATACAAATCTGTCTTTTTCTACTCCAGGAAAAGTGGAGTCTTGATCGACCTTGTTGGATTTAAATTGTCTCCTGTGATTTCTTTCTTTCTCTCTTTTTTCTTTCTTTCTTTCTTTCTTTCTTTCTTTCTTTCTTTCTTTCTTTCTTTCTTTAAATCAATGTTGATATCGATTTGTTATCTCTCTAGGGGTTAATTATGAGAAATTATCTCTTTATTCATTCATATCTATGATTAAGAACTCAATGACCCTTCAGTATTGAGCAATCATTTAGGCTTCACGCATAAAACACCATTCACTGGTTTAAAGTTTATTCATTTAATTATCAAAATCTGTCATTATGTATTCAGTGATCACTGGAGTTTTGAGCCTCCTTATGGGAGACCATTGTGCCAGACTATCATATCATCTAATACTACACTTCCATTGGTCTACTGCTCTATTTTCTTGCCAATACCAGGCCCTTTTCAGGAGTATTGCTCTGTAGTAGAGCTTAAAGTTGGGAATGGTGATGACCTCTGAACTTCCTTTATTGTACAGGATTTTTTTGCCTATCGTGGTTCTCTTTTTTTTTTTTTTTATTTTTTAAAAGTCCATTATTATCCTTTCAAGGTTCGTGAAGAATTGTGCTGGGATTTTAATGGGCATGGCACAGTATCTATGGATTGATTTCGACAAGATTGCCATTTTTACTATGTTCATCCTACCTTTACAAGAGCATGGGAGATCTTTCCATTTTCTGCTATCTTCTTGAGTTTCTTTCTTTAAAGCCACAAAGTTCTTATTATTAGGTCATTTGCTTATTTGGTAAGCATTACGCCAAGATACTGTATGTTGTTTGTGTCTATTGTAAATGATGATATTTCTCAGATTTCTTCTCAGCCCCTTTTTTGTCTGAATAAAGTTGGGCTACTCATCTTTTTTGAGAATATCTTGTATCCTGCTAGTTTGCTGAAGGTGTTACTAAGCCTCAGGTGTTCCCTGGTAGAAGAAGGTTTTTTGTTGTTGTTGTTGTTTTTTGTTTTTGTTTTAGTTTTTTTTTTTGTTTTTTGGGTGGGGTTCAATTTTGTAAACTATCATATCATCTGCAAACAGAGAAAGTTTGATTTCTTCATTACCATTTTGTGTCTCCATGATCTACTTTTGTTGTCTTATTGTTGACCTAGTACTTCAAGTACAATATTGGAGATATGGAATGTGATGACAGCCTTGTCTTGTTCTTGATTTTAGAGAAATCCCCTTAAACTTCCCTCCATTCAATTTGATATTGTCTGTTGGTTTACTGAATAGTGCTCTTATTATGTTTAGGTATGTTCCTGTTACCCCTGATCTCTCCAAGGCCTTTTTCGTGAAAGGGTGTTGATTTTTGCTGAAGGCTTTTTCAGAATCTAAGGAGATTATCAGGTGGTTTTCTTTTTAAGTTTGTTTATAAGGTGGATCACCTTGATAGATTTTCGAATGTTAAACAATGCCTGCATACCAGTGATGAAGCCTACTTGGTCTTGGTGGGTGATTTCTGTGATGTATACTTGGATTCGGTTTGCCAGTATTTTATTGAGTATATTTGCATCAATATTCATTAGGGATATTGGTATGTAGTTTTTATTCTTAGTTGTGTCTTTGTGTGGCCTGGATAACAAGGTGATTGTGGCCTCCAAAAGAAAGTGTTTGGCAATGAACTTTCTGTTTCTATTGTGTGGAACAATTTGGGGAGTATGAGATTTAGCTCTTCCTTGATTTTCCAGTAGAATTCTGGACTAAAGCCATCTGGCCCTGGTCTTTTTTGTGTGTCTGTGTGTGTGTGTGTCTGTCAGTGTGTGTGTGTGTGTGTGTGTGAGTGAGTGTGTGTGTTGGAAGGCTTTTGATGACTGCTTATACTTCGTTAGGTGTTTCTAGTTCTATTTAAGTTGTTTGTCTGTTCTTGATTTTATTTTGGTGATAATTATCAAGAAATTTGTTCATTTCCTTTGAATTCTCAAATTTTGTGGAGTATAGGTTTTCAAGGTATGACCTGAATATTGTCTGGAGCTCAAAGAGGTCACACCTTTAATCCCAGCCCTAGAGAGGTATAACAGTTAGAAGCAGGGGATTGAAGAGTCAGTCTCAGAATTCTCCAGCTCCTCCAAGGAGAGGAAGGTGTCTGAAACTTGGTGAGAGTTTGTGGAGACAGGATCAGTGCTTTCTTGCTGACATAAAGGTAAGAGGTAGTGGCTTGGATTTATCTGGGTCTGCTATGTATCTTGCTGCACTCAACATTATTGGCAGCACATGGGAGTTAGAGGAAGTCAGATCTCTGTGAGTTGTAGGGTAGCATAGCACGGTCTCAGAGCTAGTAACAGGAATGTAGGCTGTTACCACAGAGAAACACTGTCTCAAAAAAACACAATTGATTTTGTAATTTTCAACAGGATCTAACTCAGTTCAATCTCTGTCCTGAAAGTAGATGTAATCAACACGAACATGTAATGTTTCATTATTCTTCCACTAAGATTGGAAGGTTACTGAAGCCCTGGTTAGATTCCACTGGTCATGGCAATGATTACATAAAATGGAAAGCTGATTAAAGACTATAAAACTAATTATTTAACAATACAGAGACAGATGCTTAGAGTTTGAGATGACTTGGAGAATGGGTTTTTACTGTTACCATAGACTCAGTTCAATCTGTTTACTGATGGGAGATCCAATCAAACTGGTCACATACAAGCTATACCACTACGCTCAGGTAGGAGGATTAGTGAGATTTCCATGTCAGCTCAGAATGAATAAAGAGTTTAGATAGGGCTGAGCTTCATGGATCCAATGAATATGGAAATCTTACATGTCATCATGAGAGTAAATCCCAGAATTGAAAATTGGGAAAGAAGTCTTCCTAATCCCACATGGTTTCCCCTCCTCCCCTTCTATTTCTATTTCTCCTAGTCCCCACCCCACTAACGACTTCCAAATCCCCTTGTGCTCTGGAGAATTTTTTGATTCCACCTTCATTGAGGGACCTTATATGAATCTCTTAGATCTTCCTTGTGTATCAGTTTCTCTGGTGTTGTCAATTATATGCTGGTGATCCTTTGCTCTATGTCTAAAATCCATATGTGAGCAAGTACATAGCATGTCCTTCTTTTTGTGACTGTGTTACTTCTTTCAGGATGGTTTCTTCAAGTTCCTTCCACTTGCCTGAGAATATCAAGATTCCATTGTTTTTTCCCCCCACACAGAGTAGTATTCCATTGTGTAGATGTGCCATTATATCTTCTTTATCCATTCTTCAGTTGAGGGGCATCTAGGTTGCATCTACGTTCTCGCTGTTACAAATAATGCAGCCATGAACACAGTGGAGCACATGTCTTTGTTACATGGATGTGGATACTTTGGGTATGTGACTAAGAGAGGGATCAGCGGGTCCTGTTGTAGACTGATTCCCAATTTCCTGAGGAACCGCCACACTGACCTCCAAAATGGCTGTGTAAGTTTGTACTCTCACCAGCAGAGAAGGAGTGTTCCCCTTTCTCCACATCCTCTCCAGCATAAGTTGTCATTGGTGTTCCGAATTTTAGCCATTCTGGCAGGAGTAAGATGGTATCTCAAAGTTCTTTTGATTTGCATTTCACTGATAGTTAAGGATGTTGATCACTTTCTTTCTTGTGTTTCGGCCATTTTGAATGCCTCCATTGAGAATAATTTTCATTTCTGTACCCCGTTTTTTAATTGGGTTATTTGGTGTTTTGATGGCTATTTTCTTGCTTTTTTTTGTATATTTTGGAGATCAGCCCTCTGTCAGATGTAGGATTGGTGAAAATCTCTTCCCAGTCTGAGGGCTGCCATTTGGTCTTGTCAACTGTGTCCTTTGCTTTACAGAAGCTTCTAAGTTTGAGGAAGTCCCATTTACTAATTGTCAATCTCAGTGTTTGGAATTTTGGAAGGGGTCTTCTATACCAATTTGTTCAAGGGTATCTCCCACTTTCTCTTCTAAGAGGTTCAGTGTGGCAGGATTTATCACGATGTGTTTAATCCGTTTGACTTGAGGTTTGTGCATGGCGATAGACATGGTTCTATCTGCAGTTCTACACACCATCATCCAGTTGTGCCAGCAACATTTGTTGAAGATGATTTACTCCTCCCATTGTATAGTTTTAACTGTTTTGTCAAAAATCAGGTGTTCGAAGGAGTGTGCGTTAATATCAGGTTTTCTATTCAATTCCGTTGGTCTACTGCTCTATTTTGTTGCCAATACCAGGCCCTTTTCAAGAGTATCTCTCTGTAGTAGAGCTTAAAGTTGGGAATGGTGATGCCTCCTGAACTTCCTTTATTGTACAGGATTTTTTTTGCCTATCCTGGTTCTGTTGTTTTCCATATAAAGTCGATTATTATTATCCTTTCAAGGTTCGTGAAGAATTGTGCTGGGATTTTAATGGGGATGATATAGTATCTATGGATTGATTTTGACAAGATTGCTATTTTTACTATGCTCATCCTACCTATCCAAGAGCATGGGAGATCTTTCAATTTTCTGCTATCTTCTTGCATTTCTTTCATTAATGCCACAAATTTCTTATTATTAGGTCATTTGCTTATTTGGTAAGCATTACCACAAGATACTGTATGCTTTTTGTGGCTATTGTAAATGTTGATATTTCTCAGATTTCTTTCTCCACCCCTTTGTTGTCTGAATAAAGTAGGGTTACTCATCTTTTCTGAGAATATCTTGTATCCTGCTAGTTTGCTGAGGTGTTTATAAACCTCAGGTGTTCCCTGGTAGAAGATGGTTTTTCTTTTTGTTTTTTGTTTTTGTTTTTATTTTGTTTTGTTTTAGTTTTTTTTTTTTGTTTGCTTTTGTTTTTTTGCTTTTTTTTTGGTTTTTCTTTTTGGTGAGGGTTCATTTTTGTAAATTATCATGTCATCAGCATATAGAGAAAGTTTGATTTCTTCATTTCCATTTTGTGTCTCCATGATCTACTTTTGTTTTCTTATTGCTTTAGCTAGTACGTCCAGTACAATATTAGAGATATGGAATGAGATGACAGCCTTGTCTTGTTCCTGATTTTAGAGAAACCCCTTAAACTTCCCTCCATCCAATTTGATATTGTCTGTTGGTTTACTGAATAGTGCTCTTATTATGTTTAAGTATGTTCCCGTTACCCCTGATCTCTCCAAGGCCTTTTTCGTGAAAGGGTGTTGATTTTTGCTGAAGGGTTTTCAGAATCTAAGGAGATTATCAGGTAGTTTTCTTTTTAAGTTTGTTTATAAAGTGGATCACATTGATAGATTTACGAATGTTAAACAACGCCTGCATACCAGTGATGAAGCCTACTTGGTCATGGTGGGTGATTTCTGTGATGTATGCTTGGATTCGGTTTGCCAGTATTTTATTGAGTATATTTGCATCAATATTCATTAGGGATATTGGTCTGTAGTTTTTATTCCTAGTAGTGTCTTTGTGTGGCCTGGATACCAAGGTGATTGTGGCCTCCAAAAGAAAGAGTTTGGCAATGAACCTTTTGTTTTTATTGTGTGGAACAATTTGGGGAGTATGAGATTGAGCTCTTCATTGATTTTCCAGTAGAATTCTGGACTGAAGCCATCTGGCCCTGGTCTTATTTGTGTGTCTTTGTGTGTCTCTGTGTGTGTGTGTGTGTGTGTGTGTGTGTGTGTGTGTGTGTTGGAAGGCTTTTGATGACTGCTTCTACTTCGATAGGTGTTTCTAGTTCTATATAAGTTGTTTGTCTGTTCTTGATTTTATTTTGGTGATAATTATCAAGAAATTTGTTCATTTCCTTTGAATTCTCAAATTTTGTGGAGTACAGGTTTTCAAGGTATGACCTGAATATTGTCTGGAGCTCACAGAGGTCACACCTATAATCCTAGCCCTAGAGAGGTATAAAAGTTAGAAGCAGGGGGTTGAGGATTAAGTCTCAGAATTCTCCAGCCCCTCCGAGGAGAGGAAGTGGATGTGTGAGGTGAAAGTAGATTTTTTTCATGCTAATATCTTTCGATTATCCAGATTATTGATTATACTTGTCTGTGGACACCAAGACATTGCAAATCAGGCATTTTGTACATCATCTAAAATTGATTACAGGCCCCACACTGCTAATTCCCACCAATGGAAAACAGGAAATTGCTCGTGTTACTTCTGTCTGCCACCTTTATGTACAGTGTTGACAGCAAAATCAAAGTTCTTAAATGAACTCAATTCTTTCATATTCCTCTCTTTATTTTCAGTCCCCAATACCCGCCACAGGGTTTGGTAAACAATCAGTAATTTATCTGTATTTGCTTCTGAAGAACACCCAAAGCCTCATCCTAAAGGATTTGAATTAATTTCTTCAGAGCACAGGGTAGTACAGGCAACATTAAATGTGATACATGCAATTTTCATGACCTAACCCTGTATGCCATGTGCCAGCTGAATATAATCTTGGAAAATTTTGATCACACAAATCTACTGAGTCTTCATTCATCTGAGATAAATTAATGCACCCTGAGTATTTAAAGAACACAATCACCTAATATGCATTAGTTAAGATTTTTTTTATTGTTGTGTATAAACACAAACATATTCCACAAGACTTTTTGTTTTTTGAGAGTTTCTCTGTGGCTTTGAAGATAGATACATGTTATGTTAGAAAGATTTGTCTTTATGGATCTCCTCTGTGAGCGAAGTGATTTCTCCCTGGGAAGGCATATTAATGCTACAACAGATGCATTTGCATCCTGTTAGAAGAATGTTTATGAGACAATCCCTTATGTTGATGCAAGTGGCATTGGTTGCAGTCTGTTGCTCTCCAAACAATGGCCTTGCTGTCTTCTCTACTATACCTTCAAATTTCTTAAATTACTGTAACACCTAAGAGATTTAAATTTTCCTTTAGAGTCAGGTAGCCAACGATCCAGTGCAGTCACAGGAAAAGCATTTGCAAGTGGAGCATTGTTTCTGCCTTCAGTTCAGAATAAGGAAAATTGTTTACACTGCAGGAGGATTCAGGGTAAGCAACCAGGTGCTGAATTCACCACTATGAAAAAAGTACATGACTGTGGTAAGGGGAGTGATTTTTTTATTTCCCAGCATGTTTTAATCTGTCATGTGTTTGAACACAGACCACAGTATTTAGGTGTACAGTTTGTGAGGGATGAAATGAAAGGCAGGATTGTTCAGTGGCTAGCGTTGCCACTTTTGTGGGTGGAGATTCCTTCCTTGCCCATCAGTCATCTCGGAGGAAATGGGTGGTGCCAGCAGGTGGCCTGTCTCTCTGTTAAAAAAAGCTTTTTAATGAGACATTTTAAATGCCATATTCTCTAGATCTCTGAGCATTTGAGGGCTGTCTGACTGTTTAGCATAACTTAGTATACAAAATATCCCTGTAATTAATCTGTTTTGAAAACTGGATTCAAGCTGAGCGGCTGTGGAGTGATATTTTACTCAGGGCCCTGCAGCCTGACTGTAACTGGTTTTTACTTAGTAGGTTACACTTATAACCATAGAGGACAAAGAGGTAGAGAAAAACTCCCTCGGATAAAAGAGGCTTAACCTTAATAAACAGCTCACAGGAAAGACTGGGTGGCATAAATATTTTGTTAGCTTGAAATAGACATTTATACCCTGAAATGTTTACCACCATTCAAAACCACATAGCAATTTAGAAATATTTGAGACTTACTACAATTGAATTTAAGTTGTATGAAGTTAGCTTACATTTACATATAGTTAAATTTAAGTTAAATGCACATATATATTAAACAGGACTGTGTAAAATTGAGAAGGACTAGAATGTGAAGCTATGTATGACATAGTGAAAAAAGAAATTAGAGGCAAAGAATAAAGAATAAAGCAAAGAAAAGAATAAAAGCAAAAGATAAATGAATTACAGGTTCTGTTGGCGGCAGAAGCTGGCTAGACTCCCTGTGCCTAGGTGGCTGGTGTAGCAGACTGAAGAACCATGGGGGGGTGAGGCTAGGCCACGTTGTCAAAACGGCAGCTGCCATAAACATATCCCCAACAGCTGGCAGAAATCATAAAATTTTGAGATTCTATTTTGTCTTGAGTATATGCTGCCTCAGCCCAGCCTACTGCCCTGAGACAAGCTGCAGCTTCGGCGGGCAGGAGAGTTTTAGAGTGGTGGAAAGAGAACAGAACCAAGTTGAGGGTAAGAGATGGTTTAGCAGAGAGATAGAAAAAACTCCTTCCTTCTACCTGTTTGCTGGCAGTAATTTGAATGATCCTGTAAAATATCTGGATCTAGAGAGCCGTTACGCGGCCAACTTGAATTTCCTAGGGGATATCTAGGCCACTTTTCAGTACAAAGGTAAATAAGTCTGGGTGCCTTAACAAGTGGCATTAAGTGAAAGGGTTTTAAATTTTCTATCAGGCATCCCAGTGGAGTGGTGGGAGATATTTCCTTAGTCGGTTCATTCCCCTGTGTAGAGAGGAAAGTGACCATGCAGTCTTGAAACTCTTAAGCCCAAGAATGTGGCCACACGTTGAGCGAGAATGTCAGAGGTTTATTCGAAGATTGTCAGCCCGAAAACTTTGCCAGGACCAACAGAAGCCTGAAGGACTCAACAGTCCCAGAGCAGAGCAGATATCCTGCCCCAAGCAGTATATCTTTCACCCATGAGGAATGCACCAGACCCAAAGGAAATGGGTTAAAATTTAAAAGGGTACCTTACCTAATTGAAGCCTGTGTGGGGCGGTGTTTCCAGTGAACTGTGGGGGGTTAGGGGGGAAGGGAGGCAGCTACTGTTATCGGAAACAGGATCCCGAGTGTCTCTGGCTGGAGGACCAACACCAAACAGCTGCCAGTGACCCTCAAGGAGAGCCTGCCTGGGTTTCAGCAACAATGTTGTTCTTTTGCTATGCAGCTAATGCCTAAAAAACACAAACACGAGACTCAGAGCCCATGTGGAGTTTGTTGAGAGAAGGAGAGAAAGAGGGGTAGCTGTTGGCCAACTGAAAGCAGGAGAGAGATAAAGAGGGGTGTGGGGTAATGGCTTTAAAAGGGGAGGCTTGCACATGTGTAACTGAGTCCTCTGCCAGCCATGTAAAGCTTGAGCCATCAGGAAAAGCTGACTTAGCGATGGCATGGCCATGAGGGCATGCCCATCATCAGGTTGGGGGTGGGTCAAATGGCTGCTAGTTCCTAACAATCGGATTACTAAGCAGAGTCACTATTTAGCTACACATGTAGTTAAGTGTAAGTCACCAGTTAGCCACAAACTAACCCACTAGTTAGCCACACATACTAGCTCACTAGTACCCACACACACAATACCACTTGTTAGCCACATACTTAACTCACTATTTAGCCACACACATGAAGTCCCTAGTTAGACAAACACCTAAATCAATAGTCAGCTGCATACCTATGTCACTAGTTAGCCACAAAAACTAAGCCATAAGTCCATCACACAAATAAAGCAGTACTTAGCCACACACACTAAGACAGTAGTTAATCACACACCTAAGTTACTATTTAGCTACATAACTAAGCAGTAATTAACCACATTGACAAAGTCACTAGTTAGCCACAAAGCTAGGTTACTAGTTAGCCACAGTTACTATGTCACTAGTTAGCTACACACAATAGATCACTACTTACCCAACCATTCTAACTGAATAGTCAGCCACACATCTCATTTACTAGCTAGTCACAAACACCAAGAAAATAGTCAGCCACACACACACTGAGATAGTAGTTAGCCATTCACCTATGTATTTCTATGTATTTAGTCAACTACACACCTAAGTCACTAGTTAGCTACCAACACTAGGTCACTAGTTATCCACACACATTAAATCAGTAGTTACACACACACACACACTATGTCACTAGTTAGACACATCCTAAGTCTGTATAAAAGAAAAACAGCTCACACTAAGGTGGTCCCAGGACATGGGAATCAGGCCTTTAATTCCAGCAGCAGGGATTTGGAGATAGGAGTGACATGGCTGGACAGAGAGAGGAAGATAAGGTAGAGGAGCGAGAAGTGCATGCTGTGAGATGATTTTGTTTGAGAAGTTAGTCTGAGGTATCGAAGTGATAACAGTCAATCTGAGGAGGCAGTGTGAGGACAGGAACACATGGCTTGTCTGAGAATAGGTAGAGATAACAAATCTAGTAGCCAGATGCCTTGAATCTGTGATCCTTCAGTTTTCACCTTCCCCTCCCTATTAGATTACTGTGAGTTTTTATTATTGAGATCTATTAGAACTTGTGCTGGAAGTGATGTTCTCTCTGTGGAGGTGTGATATTTCAAAGTCAATAGAGGTAAAAAATTTAAATTGTTAAAGTATGTTAACTTTGTTTTTTTTGAAAATTACATTGGTATCTTTTTAATGTTTTTAATTTGTAAATTTTTTTATTATACTTATCAAACCAGTTCCCTCCAACTTACTCCCACCCTCCTTCTTCCCCTCCCAACATCCCAGGCACCCAGCCACTCTCTCCTCCCATCCAACCAACACTACGCACGTACGTGGATGCCTTCCAGGAGGGGTCATCTAAATCCTTCAAGTCATTTTAAGTAGAAACTAAAATGTCCCTCCTGTCTCAAGGTTAATGGAGTATCCCTCCATGGGGATTTCCCCCAATGTCCTTTTTGCAACAGGGATACTTCCTGGTCCCACTCTCTGAAGACCCTTAGACTGCAAAGGACTTTTAGCTGAGACCCATGTTTAGGGGTCTGTGTCAGTCCCATGTTGGATTCCCAGCTATAAGTCTGGGGCCCCATTAGCTCCTCCTTGTTCAAATCAGGTGTGTCTTTGGGTTTCTGCAATGTGGTCTTGTCCTCCCTCTCTGCATAAGGATTCCAGTTCGGCTCAGTGTTTAGTTGTGCATGTATGCTTCTGTTTCCATCAGCTACAGATGAGGTCTCAATGATGGTGGATAAGTTAGTCATTGATCTCATTGCCAGGAAGGGAGTTTATGTTAGCGTTTACACTGTTGCTCAAATTGTTAGTTGGAGTCATTCCTGTAGGGCTCTGTACATTTCTCTAGGTTCTATTTCCTCTTCTAACCTGTAATGGCTCCCTCTTTTATAGTCTCTTTCTCTCTTTTCTCTCCTCTGTTCTCCTCTCTTCTCTTCTCCTCTCTTCTCTTCTCAAGTCTATTCCTCCCCTGACCAAATGTTCCTAGACCCACAATCTTTACTCTCCTCCAATTTATTTGTGCTAGTTCCCTCTCCACTCACTACCCACAAATACCCACCCATATGCTCTGAGGACCTTGTCCCTTCCTGCTTCTGTGAGTGTCCTTATGTAAAACTGTTAGAATCCTCCTTCTATCCTAGTTTCTCTGGCAGTTTGATTTGTAGGCTGGTGAGCCGTTGCAATATGTCTAAAATCCACATAAGAGTGAATACATACCATGTTTCTCTTTCGGTGATTGGGGTACCTCGTTCAGGATGGTTTCTTCAAGTTCCATCCACTTGTCTGTGAGTTTCAAGATTCCATTGTTTCTGCCCACCCCTACAGAGTAGTATTCCATTTTGTAAATGTTGCAAATCTTCTTTATTTATACTTCAGTTGAGGGGCATCTAAGTTGATTCCAGGTTCTTGCTATTATAAATAATATTGATATGAACATATTCACAAGTCTTGGTTGCATGGATTTGGATCATTTGGGTATGTACTTAAGCAGGAGATTACTGGGTCTCGTGATAGACTGATTCCCATTGTCCTGAGAAACTGCCATTCTAGTCTCCAAAATGGCTGTACAAGTTTGCAGTTCCACCTGAAGTGGATTAGTGTACCCATTTCTGCACATCCTCTCAAGCATAAGTTGGCATTGCTATTTCTAATTTTAGCAATTCTGACAGGAGTAAGATGATATCTCAAAGTTGTTTTAGTTGGCATTTCCTTGACAGCTAAGGATGTTGAATACTTTCTTAAGTGTCTTAAATCATTTTTTATTTCCTCTATGGAGATTTACCTATTCAGTTCTGTAGCCCATTTTAATAGAGTTATTTGGTTTTTGTTGACTAGTTTCTTGAGTTCTTTGTATATTTTGGAGATCAGCCCTGTCGGGAGCCTTATTCGCCATTACAAGATGGCGCTGGCTTCCTGCTTCCTGGTTCTTGTTTACAGCATTAGCTATGTTAATTGCACATGCGCTACTATATGGTAATTTCTATATGGTAGTTCTCCCTATCAGAGAGGCTATATCATTTGGGCGTTTTGCGGAGCACCAATCACAGACGAATACGTCGCCCTGCGGGCTATTTAAGCCGTGCGCATTTGGGGCTTGGGGTCCTTCTCCATCAGCATGTAAAGAGCTCTACAATAAAGATTCTGCTGGACAAATCTTCGGTTGACGCGTCTTCCTTATCGGCAAAGGTTGCGCGCGACAAGTGGTGCCGAAACCCGGGATGTGCCGACCCTGGGCGGAGGAACGACTCGAAGGACCCTCGACTGCTCGTCGAAGGAAGATTCAATCCAGCGGAGCGAGAAGCTGCAGCACTTTTCAGCAAGGTATGATCTCCGTGGTCTGGGTGATCCCGTTTCTTGTTGTTCGTTTCATTTTCGTTTTACTGTGTTGTCTGTGTCTTAATTGTCATAAACGGGAAAAGACTTGCCGCTCACCATTTTGTGACCTAGCTTAACTGGCCCTAAGTTTCAGGTAAATAACTGAGCCGTCACACCCTCTCCTGTAGAAAAAGGAGTTATGGGGAACCAGCCGACCAAGCCTATTGCAGATGCAGCGCAGGCGCTGCTGAAGCAGAGAGAGCTGAAGATTCCAAACAGAGTTTTGCAGAACTTCCTTAAGGAGGTTGACCGTGTTGCTCCCTGGTTTGTTGTCTCCGGGACCCTCTCCAAAGGAACATGGGATAAATTGGGAGGAGACCTTATGTGGGAGAAGGAGCAAGGAACTTTAAGGGCTGGTGCATGGCCATTATATAAATTGTTAAAGTCTTGTATTGAAGATGAGAGATGTAAGGAACAGGTCAAGGAGGGGCAGAGAGTGCTTTCAGACCATCAGGATAGTCTATCAGAAGCTGAAAAGGGAAAGAAGGGAGAACAAAAGAAGAAGTTCTCCAAAAAGAAGTCAGATAAGAATGAGAATGTGCACAATAAACTAGCGGAACTAGAAAAGAAAGAAAAACAGCTCGCCGAAAAGGAAGAGGAACTTAACCGACGAGCTAGAAGTTTAAAGCTTATGCCTGCTCCAAAAGAAGGAGCATGTAAGGATTGTGAATGTGAGGATCCAAAATTATACCCTCTCCTCACTGAGTTTAAGCATTATACTATAGATTCTTCCTCCGAGGGGGAGACGTCCCCCGGAGAGGAGGATTATTCTGACCTATCAGAATCAGAGGGGGATCCAGAGCTGAACCCTGCCGAGCAGGCAGAATTAGATGAGGAAGCTGCAAAATATGAGGCAGGAAGGTATGGGCGTGCCCCGCCTTATGCATCGGGCTATGAACCAACGGCACCGCCCTATGATGTCATACAGCAGCAAAAGATGCCCAAAAAAGGAAGAAATTCTATGATTCCAGATAAGGAGACAAAGAGAATACAGGCAGCATTCCCCATATGGGAGGATGCCCAGAATCAGAGGCAACATACTCCATTGGATTTGAAACAATTGAAGGCTTTAGTGGAAGCAGTGCAGACATATGGAGTTAGCGCCTCCTTTACCACAGCCCTTATTGAGAGGCTAGCCATGAATGCAATGACTCCAGACGATTGGAATAATACAGTTAAAGCATGCTTATCTATGGGTCATTATTTAGATTGGAAGTCCATTTATCAGGAATTGTGTGCGGCCCAAGCGAAAATAAATATAGCCAATCAGCGACCTCAATGGAGCTTTGATATGCTCACGGGTCAAGGCCAATGGGCTGTGAATCAGACTGCCTATCCGTTAGAAGTTTATGAACAGATAAATAAAGCTGCCACCCGAGCATGGAAAAGTCTACCTAACAAGGGACAAGTAGCCCGTTTCAGCTATGCATTGTTTCCTCACCTCAACAGCCTACAGCTGTGCTATGGCAAAAGGGACCACTATTATGGGTCCATCCTCAAACTTCTCCTGGCAAAGTTCTAAGCCATTATCCCACTCAAATAGGAGAAATGGCCTTAAAAGGTTTACAACTAGCTTTGACCCATTTTGGCTGTGAGCCAGAATCTATTATTGTGCCTTATACTGTTTACCAAGTAAATGTGTTATGTGCCACCTTGGATGTTTGGGCGATTCTTCGTTGCACCTTTTCTGGAAATATCGATAATCATTATCCTAAACACCCCCTGTTACAATTTGTCTTAACTAATGCCATTATTTTTCCAAAAATTACTAAAAGTCAACCGATTGTAGGAGCTATTGATGTTTTTACTGATGGGTCCAAGACAGGTATTGGCAGTTATGTTGTTAATGATCAGATATTTCAAAAATGCTTTAATATTTCATCCCCACAATTGGTTGAATGTGCCATTGTAGCTGAGGTTTTACGAGTTTTCCCTCAACCTCTGAATATTATCTCCGACTCATATTATGTGGTTGGAGCAGTACAAATTTTGGAGACAGTGGGACTAATTTCTTCAAAAAGTGCTGTCGCACAAGTTTTTGCTGATATTCAGCAATCAATCAGAACGAGATTACATCCTTTTTTCATACAGCATATGAGAGCACATACGCTGTTGCCTGGACCCATGACAAGAGCTAACGATTTGGCTGATAAAGCTACTAAGGCATTCTATTTTATCCTTAATCCCATACAAAATGCTGTTGCCTTTCATGAGCTGTATCATGTTCCGGCGGATACACTCAGAAGAAAATTTGGCATTTCACGAGCGGATGCCCGTGACATTATACTTAAATGTGTCAATTGTGCAGAATTTACATCTGTACCTACTTTTGGTGTCAATCCTAGGGGATTAAAACCCTTACATATTTGGCAAATGGATGTCACCCATATTTCTGCCTTTGGTAAGTTAAAATATGTTCATGTCTCTGTGGACACCTGTTCCGGAATTGTCCATGCTACACCGTTGTCAGGAGAAAAAGTGGCTCATGTCATCACCCACTGCCTGGAGGCATGGGCAGCGTGGGGAAAGCCACGGCAGCTAAAGACTGATAATGGACCTGCTTATACTTCTAAAACATTTCAACAATTTTGTGCTAAAATGGAAATCCACCATGTGACCAGGTTACCTTACAACCCACAAGGACAAGGTATGGTGGAACGTGCTCATAGCACTATTAAAATGTACTTACAAAAACAAAAGGGGGGAATCTGCCCCGCCATAAATATGAGTCAGAAAGCTACTCTTTCCCTCACTTTATTTACTCTAAACTTTTTAAAATTGGATCCCAATGGACAGTCTGCTGCAGACAGACATGTCACTCATGCATCTCCAAAAGAACTGGTGAAATGGAAAGATGTACTTGATAATCAATGGAAAGGACCGGATCCTATATTAATAAGATCCAGGGGAGCTGTTTGTGTTTTCCCACAGGGTCAAGAAAATCCAATTTGGGTTCCAGCGCGATTGACTCGAATGGTGAAACATGATGGCCCCGCTTTGGATTCTGACACTGCTGGGAATGCTGATGAGCTCGCAGACGACGAGTCAAGAGATACGCTGGGGAATCCTATCGACCTTCCCTCGGCCGATGCCGGTGATGCATGATGCACAAGTTTTTCCACGATTTTTTACGACTAATGACTCTTTGGGGCTACCATTTTTGCCAATATCCAAGGATGTGGCTCCTATCCAAATAATTATACTTGGACTACTAATGGTAGCTTATGTTTTACTGTGAACCAGTCATCTGAAGATCCTTGTATTAAGTTAGGAAACTTTTCTTATGCCAAACTAGGAAGGGAGGTTACTACTGGAAAAGGGGCGAATAGGGTGACTTCTGCTAACGCCACTGTCCTTTTTGGATGGTGGCCGCAACATGAGACACAGGATACAAAACGCGGTCGCCATCATCAACAACCACAATATGCGCCTTTCTGCATTGGTGGGCGCCCAGATTCTTCCTCTATTTTTCCTTGGACTGGCTGTCAGAGTCGCAGAGCTCATTCATTAAATGGATTTTCTCAATAATTTATCTGCCTCGGTTAGCGAAGCAATAGATGTTCAAGCCTCTGTGAATAGTCAATTGAAAGGGGGGTTTGATGATTGTTAGTCAGCGTATTGATCTGGTTCAGGAACAATTAGAAATATTATGGCAATTGGCTCAATTGGGATGTGAAGTTAAATTACCTGGGCTTTGTGTGACTTCCATTCAATATGAAAATTTTACTAAAGCAGCGAATTTATCTAAGGAGTTATCCTCGCTATCTAATTGGAGTGTAGAATTTGATGATTTGATGAGAAAGCTTCGTCTCGCCATAGTTCAGATTAATTCCACTCGTTTAGATATTTCTGTTACACATGGATTGTTTTCTTGGATGTCCTCCGCTTTTTCCTACTTTAAAGAATGGGTTGGTGTAGGAATGTTTGGAATGACCTTATTTTTGGGACTGTTCCTCTGTTTTTGGTTGCTTTGAAGATTCAAAAGACAACAACATGCTAAAAATGTGGCCATTGTGCAAGCTATGCTGGCTGTTGAGCAGGGAGCATCCCCCCAAGTATGGTTAAGTATGCTAAGCCATTGAGACGCTGTCAGAACTCCAAACACTCCTGAAGGGCACAGGTTCCCATTGCACCAGGATGTTGTTCTGGACAGACCTCTGCATCTCCCAGGGCTCAGGTTCCCATTGCACGGGGTCTCCGATGCAAAGGGTCTCGTTTACTGTGTAACCTCCTTGATCGCTCAAGCTGTTGATTCAGCAGGCTGATCGGAAACCTCATGGTAATGTGTCTGGCTCTGCATATAATTTAAAAGAAAGGGGGAGATGTCGGGAGCCGTATTCGCCATTACAAGATGGCGCTGGCTTCCTGCTTCCTGGTTCTTGTTTACAGCATTAGCTATGTTAATTGCACATGCGCTACTATATGGTAATTTCTATATGGTAGCTCTTCCTATCAGAGAGGCTATATCATTTGGGCATTTTGCGGAGCACCAATCACAGACGAATACATCGCCCTGTGGGCTATTTAAGCCGTGCGCATTTGGGGCTTGGGGTCCTTCTCCATCAGCATGTAAAGAGCTCTACAATAAAGATTCTGCTGGACAAATCTTCGGTTGCCGCGTCTTCCTTATCGGCAAAGGTTGCGCGTGACACAGCCCTTTGTTGGATATAGGATTGGTGAAAATCCCAGTTTGTGGGCTGCAGTTTGGTCCATCATCCAGTTGTACCAGCACCATTTTCATGGGAGATGTCATTCTGAAAATATGTTTCTCATACTGGTTAATGAATAAAGCACTGTTTGACAATAGGAAAGCTAGATAGGTGGGAGTAGGAGATAAGGAGGAAAGAAGAAGGAGGGAAGAGGAAGCAAGATGGAGAGACTGGGGTGACGAGATGCCCGCCCTCTTCCCTGGTAATAAGAGACCACGTGAAAATACATAGATCAACAGAAATGGGCTAATACTTAAGACATAGCTAGATGATAAGAAACTAGTACCTGGCCAACAGCGTTATATCAAATACAGAGTCTCTGTATATTAATTGTTGCTGGCACAGCTGTGGGACAAGACCAGCAGCGGGCGGAAAACCTTACTCAGCATTTTTTGAAGATGCTTTCCTCATCCCATTGTATAATTTTAGCTGTTTTGTTAGTATGTGTGTGGGTTAATATCAGGATTTTCTATTCGATTTCATTGAGGTACTTGTCTATTTTTGTGCTAATACCAGGCTGTTTTCAGGACTATAGCTCTGTAGTAGATCTTAAAGTCAGTGATAATGATCCCTCATGAAGTTCCTTTATTATACAGGTTTTTTTGGCTATTCGGGTTCTTTTGGTTTTCAATATGAAGTAGATTATTATCCTTTCAAGGTCAGTGAAAGATTGTGCTGGGATTTTAATGGCGATTGCATTAAATATGTAGATCGCTGTTAGTAAGATTGCCATTTTTCTTTGTTTTTTCTACCTATCCATGAGATTGGGACATCTTTACATTTTCTGCTATTTTCTTTAAAGACAAAAATTCTTATTATATAGGTCTGTCACTTCTTTGGTAAGTGTTACCCCAAGATACTTTATGTTGTTTGTATGTTTATTGTGAAGGGTGATGTTTCTCTGATTTCTTTAACAACCCCTTTGTTGACTGAATATGTAATGGCTACAGACTTTTTTTTTATTTAATCTTGCATCCTCATACTTTACTGAATGTATTTTTCAGCTGTAGGAGAACACTGGTAGAATTATTTGGTTGCTTATGTAAACTTTCATATCATCTGAAAATGGAGAAAGTTTGAGTTCTTCCTTACCAGTTTGCATCTTCTTGAACTCCTTTTCTTTTCTTATTTCTTTAGCTAGCCCTTCAATTACAATAATGAAGAGATATGGAGTGATAGGGCAGCCTAGTCTTTTTCCTGATTTTAGAGGAATCACCTTAAGCTTCTCTACATTCAGCTTGATATTTGCTATGGGTTTACTATATATTGCTTTTATTATGTTTACATAAAATCCTGTTATCCTTATCTCCCCAAGACCTTTAACATGCAAGTATGTTGAATTTTGTCAAAAGGTTTTTCTGCATCTAGGGAGATGATGATGTGACTTTTCATTTTCAGTTTGTTTATATAGTGGTATATTTGATATATTTTCATATGTGAAACAATCCCTGCAAGCCAGAGATGAAGCCCACTTGATCATGGTAGATTATTTCTCTGACATATTCTTGGATTCAGTTTTCCCATGTTTTCTTGAGTATTTTTGCATCAATGTGCATGAGGGATATTGGTCTATAATTTTCTCTCTTATTTATGTCTTTGTGTAGATGGGTATCGAGGTGATTGTAGCCCCATAAAAAGAGTTTGTTAATGAACCTTCTTTTCTATTGTGTGGAGCAATTTCAGGAATATTAATATAGCTCTTCCAAGAATTTTTGGTAGAATTCTTCACTGAAGAAGACATCTGGCTCTGGGATTTTTATGTTGGAAGGCTTGTCATTATTACTCCTACTTTGTTAGTTGTTATAGGTCAATTTAAGTTGCTTGTCTATTATTGATTTAATTCTGGTAAGTAATAGTTATCCAGAAATTTGTCCATATCCTTTGAATTTTCAAATCTTGTGGATTATATGTTTTCAAAATATGACTTTAAAATTGTCTGCATTTCCTCAGTGTCTATTGTTATGTACTACTTTTTGTTTCTGATTTTGTTAATTTCCATTTTCTCTCTATGCTTTTTGTTTAGTTTGAATAAAGGTTTCTCTACCTTGTTAATATTCTCGAAAAACCTACTCTTTGTATCATTGATTTTTTTTATTTTTTTCCTGTTTTTTATTTATTGGTTTTTATAGACCCCCATTTCGTTTTGGCTCTGCTGCCTGTGCCACAACTATATCTTGTGGAACAGGTTGGTCTTGAACTCACAGAGATAAGCTTCCATCTGCCTCCTGAGCACCAGCATTAAATTCATTTGCCACCACCACCCAGGTTTTGGTACCTTTTTAAATGTCTTCTTCAAACATATTACTGTTTTTAATCTCTATTTTGCTGCACTCCTATGTTTCTTAGATTTTACTTATTTCATTCCTTTTCTCAAGTGATGCTGGTTATTGATTTCTGTATAGAGCAAAGTGTCTTCTAACTGTGGCTTGTCTTATGCTGTATAATTGAGAATTGTTTTGAACTTTTAATCCTGCTTCTCCTGTACAGTGCTGGGAAGAAAATCCTACACTTCGTTCCAGTTGGGCCGTTGCCTGGTCAGGGAGAAGGAAAATAGACAAGAAAATGAGTGAACTCCCAAGATCTCTGATTATTGTGGGGTCTTATAAATGAAGAGGGATTTGTGCAATGATTGAGATCATGTCCCACTTGGATACTGGTGGAGTCACAGTGCAGAAAGGGAGAGGCAGGATGGAAGCTGAGATTTCCTCCTTCAACAGTAGCTGAGGTGAGCAATGTGGAATTAGATAATCATTCCTAGAAAATCCATCATTGTCTCGGAGGGCAGTTTTTGGAATCGACAGATGAAGGCTACCAAGACTTTGGATAGAGGAGAGACTTTATCATGTATAAAAATTGCTATAATTACAGTATTTAGCCAAAACCAGTCTGGGTGAACTCTTGTGGAATATGTAACAGGACTATTATTTTTTTTGTTCATTTGGATGTACTGTGTTAGAGAAAAGGTTTGAGGAATACTTGGTGTGCTCTAAATGAAACCCGTAGTCTCTGGAGCACATGGACATGAAGCTATTTTCAGCTTTTCAAAATATTTTTTTTTCAGATCATAACTACATCATATCCACATATACTTTTCTGCCCACAAGCCCTGCCATGATTACTCAGTGTTCTCTAATTCGCAGCCTGCTTTTCTTAAACAGGAGTTTCACATTAAACACAGTGCATATTAGAAGGTGTCATACATTTGGCTGCAGTATTTCCCAGCTATGAGGTCAATGGTTACTGGCCAGGAACAATGAGTGTGTAACAAAATGTGCACACAAGGTACACTGTGATTGTAATAATGAGCTGCTTGACTTCCAGGACAGTAGAAGAATGTATACTAAAACACAAACTTTCTGGATTAGGCCGCTATCTGCTAGGTGGGTAGTGCAGAGCTACAAGGACTATGCAATCTGAGTCATTAATTTCTGATTCCCTGGTAGTGGGCTGCAAAATTTTAGGTCCAACTGGGTGGTCCCAGCCAATGCTGGACTCTGAGAAGTCTTCTTTCCATGATTCTCTTTTCCTTATGCTCTATTGAGTTGTAAGGAAGAACACAGGTTACAATATTCTGAGTGTAAGGTTTTCAAAGCAGGTCTGCTCAGAATGTCATTTCTGCAAAATTTGTATGGACCATGAGACAGACTGGGATTCTTTTTGTCCATTTGGTGACCTGGGCACTTACCCTTGTCCTCTGATCCTTCCTCTCCATGTGTTTCTTGGTTTGGGGGAGACTTTGCAGCCCTGGCATGGGTGAGAGTGTTGCTTATTATATAACTGTCCAGTGTGCATATGCATGCAATGCTGTTGGTGTGCATTGGGGGCTGACGCTGGATAACTGAAGGTCTGATTTCTTGAAGTTCTGAATATTCCATTCCATTTTCAGGTTTGCCTTATAAATATTTTAGAAAGTAGTAAAAAATGGTGATGCGGATGTCTCTCAGCAATACAAGATTATAATGTTTTTAACTCTCTGCTACCAAGAGTTACAATACTGTGTTAACTGACGTTTAACTCCAGTGTACAAAATGAGTCTCTATTCTGCAGAGATATCTCAGGTGTGTATGGTTTTGTGTAGGGAGTTAGGTCAGGATCTTCACCTTGGGCCATAAACCACTTGGCAGGAAGTTGATTTTAAATTATTCTCCCATGTTTTTTGTGGAGTGAGCATCAGTGCAGCTAGGTTTACCTGAAACAATAAAGGGGTATAAAGGTCTACAGAGCCATAGCAGAAGGTCAGCTCCTTTTGCATGGAGAGCTCTAGAACAGGGACATCTTGTCTTTGGAATAGATATCCATAGCTACAGGGTCAAAAGTGTCTAAGGGTAACTTTATTTGATTTAATTGGAGTGTTGAAGTCTGTGTTTATTTAATCTCTGTACACATGGATTCATAGATATTTGGATAACATTGGTCAAGATCACACTTTTCTTGGCTAAGTTTCTTTTGTACTTTATGTTAATAGTTGATATATTTTGACCTTTGCTCTTGGGTTATTCTCTCTATCTCTTTTATTCTTTTACACATATTATACATATTTTGATTGTTGTTGCTTTGTGGTAAGTATAAAAGTCATATTATGATAGTTTGTGTACTGTGTTTTCATAATTCCATTGAGCATTCTGAGTATTTCCAAAAAAATTGTTACTGTGCCTTTGTAATCTCCATTTTGTTATTAATTGTTGCTCATTGTCATTGGATTGTATTCATTTCATGTTACAAACTTACCATGTATAGGATCTTTAATTCTGATACTTCATGTTCTGAAAACCATTATATAATTCTTTATTTATTTTGGTTTTATTGTTAATCTGTGGAAGAGTTTTGGTTCATCAGATAAAACATGTTGTGTATCTTGGCAAGAGACTCAGCACATCTTTTGGGGATGACCAGAGTTCAGATATGTACACTCAAGTTCACATCTTTATCTTCATGCCATAACCTATATACTTATACAAACCATTTTCTCTCAAACTCATACATACATAATATAGCAATAAACTTGATAAAATAGTAAAGATTAGTACTGTCAATATTATTAGCATAAATTCTAGTCTTGTACACTACAGTTTAGATTTGACACACTACACTGGAAATTGTAAAGCTACTTCCAGCTGTTCTTAATAATCAAAACATGGATTCAGAAATGTGATTAATGATGAAAGATCAGAGAAGCAGAGCAGTCAAGCCCTAGCTTATTTCTACTGAAGTACTCATACCAAAAGGGCGGGCAATTCTGATACTAGGAGTCTTCCCTTAGAAAACAATGAGCTTTTGTCTTCTTCCTCCTTATATTTCTTTCTCCTCCCATCCATATCTACCTCTCAATTTCAGGGATAAAGGAATGTGTCACCACTTGTCTCTCTTTCTCTTTTAGACTGGATCGATGTGGTGTAGCCTGTGGTGGCCATGAAAATACAGACATGCACCTGATTATGTCTCCCAAGTGCTAGGATTAAAAGTGTACTCCACCATGGCCTGTCCTCTATGGCTAACCACTGCATAGCTCCACATTCTTTTCTTAAAGCAAGTTTGATTTTTGTTTATATATGTTTATGTTTGAAGAAGAGAATAGTTTCAGTCTGAATTGTGTAATGGTCTTTGCAAGCTCTGCACATTGCGTGGAGAAAGAGGGTTTGAAATTCTCCTCTGCAGGAACACAGCTGGGTCGTCTACTGATGACATGGGAAAGTAACATTGAAATTAATGTCTGACTATGCAGTGTTGGCTTTTGCCTTTGGTTCTAGCACTGAGGAAGTAGATGTAAGTGGATCTCTCTGATTTAGAGGTCAGCCTGGTCTACAGAGTAAGTTCCAGGACAGTAGGGCCACAAAGGGAAACTCTGTCTCAAAAATAAAAATAAATAAATAAATGTATCAATAAATATTAGACAGTTAATGAAAAAACTATTAGAAAACAACAACAACAAGATTGATATTAATAATTAATAAGGAATTCACCAGCGCAGTTTACTAAGCAAGGAATAGGATGGCAGGAGCCACACAGGGGAATTCTGCCAAAAAAAACCCAAAAAAACCCAAAAACCAAATAAGTTCCTATTTGTGCAGATCTCTGAAATGTCTAGGTCTAGAGTAAAAGCCAGGGCCAAAGGAGGTGCTGGGCCTGGTGTGTCTTTAAGAACACTCTAACCCTTGAGGAAGAGCTCTTGTCAATCAAGCCTCACTAGCCAATCTGGTACACTGAGCCAACCCACCAGTCTCAGGTCTGGAAGGAGACTTCCTGGAGCCATGCTGCAGGCTTGCTTTTATATCAGAACAGGCACCAGAGGAATGATTGCTGCTCTGTGAGTGCTGCAGGGGAATGGAGGAGAACAGAAGCTGCACATCTAACATTTAGGTCAGATACATGCAGAGTTATTACCGTTTTTTTTTGCCATTATAATAACTTAACTTCTGTTGTTAAGAAATGAATAGACAGATCTTATTTTGCATATCATTCCTAGTTCCCTCTCCCTCCCTCCCCCAGTGACCTCCCCATCCCATCCCACATACATTTCTCTGGAAGTCTGAGTTCTTTAGGAGGATTCATCAAAACCTGACAAGGAATTTGGGCTTGGCGCAGGCCCTCCTCCTTGTCTCTAGGCTAAGGGAGTATTCACACTTGGAGTTAATTTTGTGTTTGCTCAAAATGGCACTCTTTTTCTTAATTATATATATATATATGTGTGTTACAGCATGACCTGGAATTTTCTTCTTTTTATGCTTATAGCATTTTATTTTTCATCCTTTAATCCATTTGTTTATGCTTACTGATATATGTTAATAGTAAATGATATATAAGTAATATAATCCTTTGTACCATGTGTAAATTAGGTAATTATCACACTCAGGATAGCCTAGTTTAGTTCTATTTCCCTGAAATTTCAAAATGCTATTTTTTTTATTATTATTTAATTTTATATAACAAAGTCAAATTAAATGAAAACAAACATTTATACACAATATTTGGGAATTTGGGCGTTGTTCTTTCCAACTACTTCCTGTGGTAAGGGGCGCTGTCATGGGGGATTCGAAGCTGCTTTTTCCAGCTGTTTTGAATGTAGGATCTCCTTATACTCTGTTTCAGGTGGTCTGGCGTGATCAAGCCACATGAGTCTGGAAGGAATCCACATCTTTTCAATTTCTGTGGAAACAAAAATAGAAATCCTTTTCCCCAATAACTTGTCCTTCAACTTAAATTTTGGAGTCAAAGAATTTTTTTTAATTTAATTATTACTTTACATGTCGATCCCAGTTCCCTCTCCCTCCCTCCCTCCTTCCTTCACTTTTACCCTCTCTGCCCTCTCACATGCATTCTAAACACCCTCCCCTCCCATCCCCCACCCCAATTCCATATGTAGGGGAATGCCATCCAGTTGGGTTCATGTAGATCTGACAGGTCATGTGAAGTAGGGACTAGGGCTTTTCTCCTGTCTCTAGATTAAGGCAGGTATCCCTCCATGGGGGATGTGTTCGCAAAGTCCTTTTGTGCACCAGGGATACATCCTGGCTCCACTGTCTGAGGTCTCTTAGACTGCTCAGTCCTTCTGGCTGAGACCCATATTCAGGGGGGCCTGAGTCAGTCCCATGCTGGCTTCCCAGCTATCAGTCTGGTGGCTGTTAGCTCCCCCTTTTTCAGGTAAACTGTCTATGTGTTTCTGTCGCATGGTCTTGTCTTCTCCATCTGCATCTGGGTTCTAGTTCGACTCAGTGTTTATGTATGGGTGTTTGATCCTGTTTTCAACAGGCATTAGTTGAGAGCTCCATGGAGTATTTAGTTGTTGATCTCACTCTCCAGGAAGGGCATTTATGATAGCCTTTCCATGGAACCTCAAATTGTTAGTTGGGAGCATTTTTGTAGTTCTCTAGACCTTACTTTGTGTTCAATTTTATCTCCAAACCAATATTGGCTCCGTCTTTTATGTTCTCTCTCTCTCTCTCTCTCCCTCTCTCTGTCTGTTTGTCTGTCTGTCTCTCCTGTCTTCTATTCCTGACAGGGCTCAATCTTCCTAGTCCCACGTTTTCCTTTCCTCCCTCTCATTTTCTCATACATCTCTCTCCATACACTGCCCCCCCACTTCCCCTGTGCTCTGGGGGACTTGTCTTTTTCCGATTCTGTGAGAGACTTTATATGAATCTCTTAGAATGTACCTTGTATCCTAGGTCCTCTGGTGGTGTAAATTATAGGCTGGTGATCATTTGATCTAGGTCTAAAATCCATATATGAGTGAGTACATACTATTTTCCTCTTTTTGTAACTGAGTTTCCTCATTCAGGGTGGTTTTTTCAAGTGCCATCTACTTGCCTGCGAATTTCAAGATACCATTATTTTTTTCTGCAGAGTAGTAGTCCATTGTGTAGATGATCCACATCTTCATTAAATATTCTTCAATTGAGGGGCACCTAAGTTGCTTCCAGGTTCTTTCTATTACAAATAGTGCTGCTATGAACATAGTTGAACAGATGTCTTTGTTGTATGGACGTGAATCCTTTTGGTATGTGCCTAGGAGGGGGATTGCTGGGTCCTGTGGTAAACTAATTCCCATTTGCCTGAGGAACGGCCATACTGATGCACAAAATGGCTGTATGAGTTTGCACTCCCAACAGCACTGGAGGAGTGTTCCCCTTTCTCCATATCATCTCCAAAATGAGTCATCTTTGGTGTTTCTAATTTTAGCCATTCTGGCAGGAGTAAGATGGTATCTTAAAGTTTTTTGATTTGCATTTCCCTGATAGCTAAGGATGTGGAGCATTTTCTTAAGTGTCTTTCAGCAGTTTTGATTTCCTCTATTGAGAATTCTTTCTTAAGTTCTGTATGCCATTTTTTTAATAGGGTTATTTGGTGTTTTGTTGACTAGTTTCTTGAGTTCTTTGTATGTTTTGGAGATCAGCCCTTTGTCAGATATAGGATTGGTGAAAATCTTTTCCCAGTCTGTGGGCTGCTGTTTGGTCTTGTCCACTTTGTCCTTTGCCTTACAGAAGCTTCTAAGTTTGAAGAAGTCCCATTTATTAATTTTTTCTCTCAGTGTCTGTGCCCCTGGAGTTATGTTCAGGAAGCAGTCTCATATACCAATTTGTTCAAGGGTACCTCCTGCTTTCTCTTCTAAGAGGTTCGATGTGGCTGGATTGATGTTGAGGTCTTTGATCCATTTGGACTTGAGTTTTGTGCATGGCAACAGACATGCTTCTATCTGCCATTTTCTACACCACCTCATCCTATTGTGCCAGCACCATTTGTTGAAGATGCTGTCCATGCCCCATTGTATAATTTTAGCTGTTTTGTCGAAAATCAGGTGTTCATAGGTGCGTGGATTAATATCAGGATTTTCAATTCAATTCCATTGGTCTACCTGTCTATTTTTATGCCAATACCAGGCTGTTTTCAGAACTATACCTCTGTAGTAGAGCTATAGTCAGGAATGGTGATGCCTCCTGAAGTTCTTTTATTGTATAGGGTTATTTTGGCTATCCTGGGTCTTTGTTTTTCCATATAAAGTTGATTAATGTCCTTTCATGGTCGGTGAAGAAATGCGGTGGGATTTTAATGGGGATTGTGTTGAATCTGTAGATTGCTTTTGGCAAGATTGCCATTTTTATTATGTTTATCCTACCTATCCAAGAGCATGGGAGATCTTTCCATTTTCTGGTATCTTCTTTAATTTCTTTCTTTAGAGCCACAAAGTTCTTATTATGTAAGTCTTTTACTTGTTTGGAAATCATTACTTACTTAAAGTTCTGTATTGTTGGTGTTGTGTCATGTTATCAGCCCAACAGTGTTCATTAGATGAGATTCTCTGATCAGGAGATTATTCAGTTATTCCATTTTCAAAATCGGAGGTGACTGTGAACTTCATGGGTCAGTTCTGTAGAAATCTCTCAGAAACTGATGATGCGAAACAATACAGTTTTTTTTTTTTTAAATCATGTAATCATTCGATTGTTAAAAATCTACGATTTAGTAAGCAGTGATCAGTGGGTAACACAGTGTCCCTCATTCTCTGGACACTGCTTCTGGTACCGATCTCCTGCTGGGTCAGTCTCACAGCAGCCAAATGACTGATGACACCATCATTCCTTACACAATCAAAGAAGTTTATAATTTGGATAGTCTTGCATACTTAACTTTCATTAGGTGGAACCAAACTCCAGTGATTGTCAAGGAAATCTGGGATGAGCCCACAAACTTTGTACCTCCAAGGTTTCCTCAAATCCAATGAAGTTATTCCCAAATGTGAAAACAAAAGGTTTTAATTGGGAAGAACAAAACAGTCTGGGAGTTCACTCTATTGGAAGGCTAAGTTACATAGCAACAAAAGTGAAATGGAGGCTTGACACCACTAGTCTCAGCTCATAGGGTTTTCAAGGTTACAGCATTTCATAGAGTACAAAGTTTGATTGCAAGGGCATCAAGATTGATTAGCACACCTGCAAGGTTTTCTTTTTTTTCCCTGTATCTCATGAAAATAACATGTGGGGTCTGTACTCTGAAATCAGGAAGTTATTCACTCGATGAGATTCTTGTTCTTTGTAGTTTTTCCATCACATCACATAAAGTAAAATATAAATTGTTAAATGTCTCCAAGAACTGTAGTCTTTCCAAGGATGCACAAAAAGCTCATTGAAGTTGACTAAAAAGATGTTTTTACACAGGGCTCCCTGCTCCCAATACTCTGAAGAGATTCAACCCACAATGTTTTAGTCAGAGTCACATTATTGATTCCAGGGAGATTCATGTATCTCATGAAAACCCACAGGAAGTAAAATCTGTCTTCATGTTCCCAATCAGATGTTGGGAGGACACAACACATGATGTATATACTACACAATGTACTCCTCCATCCTGGGGACAGCAGCCCCACACTCACCATGTGATTACTGAGCTCTCCCAAGCTCTCCATTGAACTTATTGCAGCAATAATCAAATAACAGCACACACACAAAAAGGTGCCAGCTCTCCTTTAGAGAAAAGCCTGAATCTGGCACTAAGAATGTCCCTGTACCTTTTATTATTGACAGGTCATGAGGAGGGCCTGGTTGGCTAGTGATGACTGAGTAACAAGATCACCTTCTTAAAGACACAGCACAATGATTCCTGACCTTGCCTTCCAACCCAGACAAAAACCTTTTCTAGGTCAGCAGAGATACACATTTCTACTGCACTGACTTTGACTCCAATAGCAAATACTGCTCTCTTCCTGCACCCACTCCTTTCTCCTGAAAACAAGGTGGCTCTCTAGCTTTCACAGGCCACTACACAATCACATGATGTGATTATTCCCTGTCCTAACTACTATTGAGAGATTTTGGCACAGAAAATGAGATGTTCTGTAGTTTCCCACTGATGTCAGATGAACTGAAACCACTTATTTCATAGTTGTCACTGGGACTTCAGAAAAGCAGGGGAATAAAAAAGTAAAGAAAACAGGAACCTGATCTCATACAAGAAAATAAGTCTTTCTGTAATCTCAAGGCTGGATGATGGATCCACTGATTTAGAAACCTGGCCACAGTCCTGTTCAAGAAGAGAACATTGAATAATGCAGCTATTTTCTCACTCTACCCTGAGGAAGCTCTGCTCAGTCACCACAGTGCTTGTAGAAGCAAGCTTCCCTGCCCAATTCTCTCAGAGTATTCAAATTACCCTGAAGACAACAGTTTTTATTATTATTCATTTTTCAAGAATTTCAGGAATAAAACTCCCAATGCATTGGAGCTATCACCAAAGCATCTGACAGGAGAAAGATATATCATGTTCTTTCTGATATTGCTCCTTCCCTTCTCTCATGGTTTCTAAATTGTCTGTGACTAGTAGATAAAATGTACACCCAGTTCCCCTGACCTCAGCAAAATACACAGAACAAACATCATCTTTTTTTGCCATATGGCCTAAAACCTCTCTCAAGTTTTTAATATTCTAGGTGCCCTTCCCTGTGTTGAATAAAAAAGTCATTCCAATCTGCATTTTGTAATTTTATGTGCAACATCTGCACATTGTTTCGAGGAAGGAGGGGATGATCTTTTGCATAGCAGGAAGAGAGTGGGTTGTCTATTTTAGACAGGGTAAGTGACATTGAGAATTGTGTCTCTACAGTTGTCTATAAGGTCTGGGTCTTGAGTAGAAGCCAGACCCAAGGTACCCTGTGGTGTGTCTTTAAGCACACTTTAACCCTTAAGGAAATGCTCTTGTTGATCAAGCCTTACTAGCCAATCAGCAACACCAGGCCAACCTGCCAGTCACAGGCATTGCAGGACACTTTCTGTAGCCATACTGTAGGCTTTTGTTCTTGATGCAGGTTTGGTTTTAAGCAGAACAAGCACCAGTAAATTGCTTTTCTGGGAGTGTTACTGTAGTAAATTGTGAGTGGAGCATGGTTGAGTACAGAAGCCACCACATCGTGAGTGATGGGATAATATCATAAGATGTTTCATAAATACATTGAGCATTCTGAGTATTTCCAAAAATAATTGTTAATGTGCCTTTCTAATCAGCATGTTGTTATAAATTGTTGTTCATTGTCATAGGATTGTATTCATTTCATGTTGCAAACTTACCAAGTGTAGGATCTTAATTTTGATGCTTCATGCTCCAAAAGACCATTATTTAGTTCTTTATTTTGGTTTTATTGCTAATCTGTGGAAGAGTATGGCACATCATACATGTTGTGTATCTTGGCATGAGACTCAGTACATCTTCTTTTGGGGGATGACCAGAGGTCAGATAATGATGCACAACTTCACGTAATTATCTACATCCCATAACATGTATACTCATACAAACCATTTTCTCTCATGCTCAATCATACAATAGATAGTAATAGACTTGAAATATTGATAAATATTTATTCCATCAATTCTATTATCATCAATTCTAGTCTTGTATATGACAATTTAGCTTTGACACACTACACTGGAAATTGTAAAGCTAATTCTACTTGGTCTTAATAGTTAAAACCTGGATTCAGATATGTGATTAATGATGAAAAATTGGAGAAGCAGAGCAGCCCACCCCTAAGTCTTACTTCTACTGAATCCTCAGACCAAAGGGGTGGTAAATTCTGATCCTAGGGTCTTACATTAGAATGCAATAAACTTCTGTGTTCTTCCTCATTATATTTCTCTCTCCTCCCAGCCATATCTACCTCCCAAGTACAGGAATAAAGGAATGAGCCACTACCTGTCTCTGTTTATCTTTCAGACTGGGTCAATCTGGTGTAGCCTGGGGCGACCATGAAATTACAGAGGTCCACCTCATTATGTCTCCCAAATGCTTGGATTAAAGGGGTGCTCCACCATGACTTGTCCTATATGGCTAACTACTGCCTAGTTCCACACTCTCTTCTTAAACAAGTTTTTTGTTGTTGTTGTTGTTTGTTTATTTGTTTAGATTTGTGTATTGTTTGTTTGGTGTTGTTTTCAGACAGGTTTTCCCTGTGTACATTTCTAACTCAATCAAACACATGGAGATTTACCAGCCTCTGCCTCTCAAGCACTGGAATTAAAGGCATGTGCCGCCACCACCTGGCAAAACAAAATACCACAACACCACCTTCAAGGAGAAAACCTTTATGGACCCCACAAATTATTGGCATGTGGATCCTGCTGAGTTTATCGATTTATAGCTTTAAAGCCCATTTCTTTGAAATACTCATGTGTAATGAAGACCAGCTGAGACACCCCATAAACCAAACAAATACCGAATTCTTCAAATTTCCATTTGTCATCACCATTGATGTACTAGCTGGCCCAGAGCTTGTGAGACATTCTAATAAACCCACTTTCTACAGACACAGAGAGATATGTTCTACCAATCCTGTTCAAACAGAGAACATTGAATAATGCAGCTGTTTCCTCATCTTCCTACTGAGGAACCTGTGCTAGTTCAACATAGTACTCATAGATATAGACGTTCTTCCCAGCACCATTGTCTTTGAGTATTCAGCTTACCATGCAGATGACACTTTTTTCTCATATGTCAAGAATTTGACTCAAATATCAGGAATAAAACTCCAATACAATAGACCTATAACCCTGGTGTCTGTGAGGAGAAAGATATATCATCTTGTTTGTAATATGGCTCCTGCCTTTCTCTCATGGTTATCTGAGAGGCCTGTGACAACCAGGTAAAAAGTCCCCTCAGGTCTCCAGACTTCAGCAAGATGGCACAGAACAAACATCACTTGTATCCTAAAAAAATTCTCTATACCTTTAATATTCTGGGAAGCCTTCCATCTGTTTAATAAGAGAATCATTTCAGTCTACATTGTGTAATGGTCTGAGCAAGCTCTGCACATTGTGTGGAGGAAGAAAGAGAGATAGAACCTGTGCACTGCAGGAAATTGGTTGGATCGTTTAGTGGTGACATGGGTAAGTGACATTGAAATTTGTGTCTGACTATGTAGTGTTGGCTGTCGTCTTTGATTCAAGCACTCAGGAAGTAGAGGCAAGTAGATTTCTCTGAGTAAACTCTGGTCTACAGAGTAAGTTCCAGGATAGCAGGGCCACACAGGGAAACTCTGTTTCAAACATCAAAAGAAATGAATTAATTAATCAAATAATCAAATAACTAATTAATATTAAACAAGTAATGAGAAAAATCTGCTAGAAAGCAACAACAACAAGATTAATAATAATAATTGAACAGCTCAGTTTAATTAGAAAGTTCTAGGACAACAGGCACCACATGGGAAATTCTCAAAAAAAAAAAAAAAAAAAAAAAACAGATCTCTAAAATTCCTAGTTCTGGAGTAGAAGCCAGGCCCAAAGGAGGTGCAGGGCTTGCTGTGTCTTTAAGAACACTCTAACCCTTGAGTAACTGCTCTTGTCACTGAAGCTTTATTAGCCAATCAGGGACATTGAGCCAACCCTCCAGTCTGAAGTCTGGAAGGAGACTTCCTTGAGCCATGCTGCAGGCTTGGTTTTGTATCAGAACAGGAGCCAGAGGATTGATTGCTGCTCTATGAGTGGTGCTTTGTGGAATTGTGAGGGGAGCTCATGGATGAACAGAAAAGCTGAAGCACGGTGAGTGACGGGATGTGGGAGGGTGGGATGGTGAGTCATGGAATTCTGTTGAGCAGGCTCTCCAGCAGGAAGCTGGACTGGAATGTGCTGCCATATTCAGTGTTCAGTTAGGCCCATTGTGGTCAGCAGCTTCCCTGACCACTGTGTGGCCTATGAATACTTCTCTATGTGGGCTGTTTCTGAGGAAAGGATTTTGATCCAGTAGCATTGTGAATAAAATTCTGTGTAGTCAGCTCCATTATGGTTTTGGTGTGCAGGGATGGCTATTTACCAAAGAAGGAGAGGTTCGGTTAATTCAGTGCCTTCCAGAAGTCCTGCTTTTAACATCTAAATTTTAGGGGTCACATCCATTCAGAGTTATTATTATTTTGTTTTTTGCCATCAAAATAACATTTCTTCTTTTGTGAAAAAAATAAATAAAAAGACCTTACTTGACATATAGATCCCAGTTCTCTCTCCCTGCCATCCTCCTATTTCCCCCAGTGACCTCCCTATACCATCCCCCATTCATTCCTCTGAGAGGCTGAGGTCTTCCAAGAGGGATCATCAAAATCTGTCAAGTCATTTGACATTTGGCCCAGGCACTCCTCCTTGTCTCTAGGCTAAGGAAGTATCCACATTGGGAGTTAATTTTGAGTGTGCTGTAAATGATATTATTTAATTATACATATATATATATATGCACATATAGGTGTATGTATATATACATATATATGTATATGTTTATATGTATATGTGTATGTGTATATGTATATAATTTTTTGAAATAGAATTTCTTGTAGTTTGCAGCCTGACTTAGAATTTCTCTGTGGTGCAGGCTATCCCCAATCTCATAGAGATCTGCCTGCCTCTGCCCCCCCAGTGCTAGGTTATAGTCAAGTGCCAATAAATACATGTATAAAGTCATTCCTGTTTTGGACAACACTCCATCATTGAGCTGTTTTGTGGAAGAGTGGAGTTGTTGATATAAAGATTTACCAATTCTTGGTGGATAGTTAGTCTCTCAAAATAGAATTTTGCTGAGGGAGTTCTGCCCCTAAAATTTAATAAATAAATAAATAAATAAATAAATAAATAAATAAAATTAGTTTCATGATTAACATTCATGTTAGAGATTAGGATTCTAAAATATATATTTGCTTGCCAGGATAGTCCATACATTTGTCTCCAAAACATGGCAATAGACAAACCACTGATTTCAATGTATCAGGGCTTTTACACACTGTTCAAGGGTTCATTACTGGGTCACAATGAACATTAAGTCATGGTGTGCCATAAACATCCATTTTCTTCTGGAGAAAAATCATGGCTCTGTCATATGGGCAAGATGAGCACAGGTGACAACTGTTTGAAAAGGAAAACAATAATGTGTTGAGGGCTGGACTGAGCAAGCAAGAATTTTTGTGTAGATCCTCACTCATGGAGAAATATCATAGTTCCTTCTGAAACACAGGAAAGTTCTTGGCAGAGCAAATAACAGTTTCAGGGTTCTAGCCTTAGGTGATTTCCATCGGGTTTTGAGCTATTGAGAATAAAATAGAGCTCATCCCTTGAAACAAGGAATATGCTTGAGAGAGAATGCCTTTGTGGAGGGGCTAATTCAGATCCCAATTACACAACTCTTCACACTACATGGAACTGTGGTTATTGGGCCTCTGACCACTGAGGGATTAGTCAGTAATCTATTGGGATTCCCTGTTTTCCCCCTGCACTATTTGGGTGGTATTTTCCTGAGTTTGCCCATTAAATGTTAACTCTGTTGACTTCCTAGATGTCCCTACTTCCATTCCCCCATGAAAGTAGTATACAAGACACTATTCCTCATAAGCAGCTTACTTAGAATAATACATAGCTTCAGCAAAACACCCTTGACCAAGCTTTCATCTTTTCTTTGTTCTGCCTCCCCTACTTTTCTCATTTTCTGGCATTTCTTCCTCAGGACCTGTCAGTAAAGTGACCTATTGTTTCATATTACTCATGTACTCCTGGGATGGGTCCTTGTTTCACTGCCAGGGGCCGCCAAACAGAACAAGTCACCGAAGATTCAGCCACATTCAGATGGTCTAGTTTGGTGCCATGAAGGTCCCCCAACTGCCAGTCCATACTCTGTGAGTTCCCAATAGTGATAGCAGATGTGGTGTGGCTTTGTTGGAGTGGGCTCTATCCTGTTAGAGGAATCACATCACTGTAGGATGAGACATGAGGTTTCTTATTCTCAGAATGATGCCCAGTGTGTCAGAAACTCCCTGTTGCCTCTGAGTCATGCTGCAAGGACTCTAACCTCAAGGACTGCAACAGTCTACATGCTGATATAGCCACTGCCATAATGTTGATTAACTGAACCTCTGAAATTTTCAGTGTGACACCTCAATTAAATGTTTCCTTTGAAAGTTTTGCCCTGGTCCATGGTGTCTCTTAACAGCAATGAAAACCTAACAAAGGTGGATGTCGTTCCCAGAGCCTGGGGTATTTCAGTGACAGGCTGTCCCTTTTGTACAATTTATTTCTGTTGTGTTCTCAATAGTTTGTTCTGGTAGCTTGCCTCTCCCTTTATGCCTGTTTATTGGGATCTTTTTTTTTTCTCATGGCTATATGCTACTTAAAGGGCCAAGAAATGGTGCATGTTAACCTCCTATTCACTTTTCTTCTAAATGGATTAGGTCAATGCATTATAATGACCATGTCATGAAATAAGTGTGCGAGGCTCCAGATTTATATAAGTATATTGTCAAAGATGTTTTTATTTACAGTGAGTGTATTAGACTTCTTTGTCACACATGTATGTTTTATTGTAGGATGCAGTGACCTATGATGATGTGTATATCCACTTCACTCAGGAAGAATGGGCTTTGCTAAATCCTTCTCAGAAATGTCTCTACACAGATGTGATGCTGGACACCTACAGGAACCTCACTACTACAGGTGAGACTGTATTTTCCTTCATATTTTAAAATAAGAGACCCAATGTTTCTTGGTTACGGATACTATTCTGTAATTTTAATTGAGAAAAGGGAAACTTTGGTGAATGAGGCATGGTTCAAAGTGTCAATGAAGTTATTAACAGAAATTTTGTACAATTTACAATTACAATAATACATCATATATATTCTGTTATTTCAGTCTACATTTGGGATGACCATAATATGGAAGATCATTTGCAAACTTCTAGAAGACATAGAAGGTAAAATTTTCACATGTAAATTTATGAAAATTTTTCTCTAAAGATATTTTAATGTATTCTGGAAATTTTATTGAAGAGACACACATAAAAAATTTAAACAGGGAAAATAAGTGCAGCTTAAAGTATAGTGATGGTTCTTATTTTCTGCCCAAACCATGTGCATCAGTGAAAGGTAACTCTTCTGTGTTTCCAAGGAATTCACGTAAAAAGAGAAGGAAACAATTCCTTAACAGATACCACCCTAGAATTGTAGCGCCTGGAGATCTATGCTGTATATATGCCCGTCTGTTGAGTTTCATACTATTCAGATATTTGAAACTGTATACATGTTTCATAGGTCATAAGTATATGTCCAAGACCTACTAAGAAAATAGTCTGTAGTAAAGCAGGCATTACTTATATATTTGTGACTTTTCTATGTATATCGAAAGGGCCATTTTATGAGTGTCAAGAAGTTTGTTGTGGAGAAACCTTAATCCCTATAACACATGTCTGTGAGGAAAAGAAAGTCAAAGTGTGTGAATGCAATGTGGAAACCTTTTTATTGATATTGTTACTTTAATAAGTATATCATATGTTGAGTCAGGTAGTTGTGGCCCATGGCTTTAATTTCAGTATTCATGGTGAAGAGGAAGGTGGATCCCATAATTTTGTGATCAGCCTGGTCTACAAAGTGAGTTCCAGGCTATCCAGGTCTACACAGATACATTATGTATCAGAAAACCTAGGGGAAAAAAAAAGAATATATGTTACTCTAAGCACAAGCCATGTGAATTTAGAATATGGAAAGACGAAACATACCTCTCTCTCTTAGGGCATTGAGAAGAAATGAAAGATACTCAGTAGTCCCCACTTTGAGAATATTTGTTGAGTGTGAAACGAGTTTGAAATTTATCAGTATTCTACCATCATCTGAAAAATATCAACAAAAACACTGCAGTAAATCCATATGAATGTGAATGCTTCCATTTGTACTGGTATATTTGGCCAGTGTATTATGATTTATACAATAGAAAAATTGATAAATGCAATAAATATGGCAAAGTTCTGAGATGGTCCAATTATTTTCAATTATGTGAGAAATCTCATGTAAACATATGCAGTAAATGTGGGCCATGAAATAAAGGCTCATACTCTGAATCACAGGTATCATCTTTGAAAGCAAGACAATACCTCACGAGGGAAGCATTATGAAAGTAAATTTCAATATCTTATTCTTGTCTACAATTAGGCCAAATTATAAATTTATTTTATGCATGTACTAAGTTTCTTTATCATGCATGTGGTAAAGTTTTACATATGCTAATTATCTTTGCAGTAATAAAAGAATCCATACGGGAGTGAATCCTGTGAATATACACAATGAATGTGTGAATAACTTTGTATGTTATAGGCATCTTCAAAGGATTGAAAAAATTCACACTGGAGAGAAACCATATAGAAGTCTTCAGTATGGTGAAGTGTTTGCATGCCAAAGTTTCCACCAACTCCGTGAAAGAAAACACTTGGTAGAGAAAACCTATGAATGTAGTCAATGTGGTAAAGTTTTTGCAAGACATACTATGCTTAAAAGACATATTAGAACACATAGTGGAGAGAAAACACAAGACTGTAATCAATGTGGTAAAGTCTTTTTACTATGCAATCATCTCAAAAAACATAAAAGAACACATACTGGTGAGAAACGCTATGAATGTGGTGAATGTGGTAAAGCTTTTTCACAACACCGGTATCTATTAATTCATAAAAGAATACATACTGGAGAGAAACCTTATGTATGTAATCAATGTGGTAGAGCATTTTCACGTGTCAGTAATCTCCAGTCTCACTATAGAACACATACTGGAGAGAAACCCTATGGATGTAGTCAATGTGGTAAAGCTTTCTCACAACACAGCTCTCTGGTACATCATAAAAGATCACATACTCAAGAGAGACCCTATGAATGTAATCAGTGTAGTAAAGCTTTCGCAACACATGATGTGCTTAAAAGTCATATAAGAACACATACTGGAGAGAAACCCTATGGATGTAATCAATGTGGTAATACTTTTTCACAACATACTGCTCTGCTACACCATAAAAGATCACATAGAGAGAGACCCTATGAATGTAATCAATGTAGTAAAGCTTTCACAACATATAATGTGCTTAAACGTCATATAAGAACACATACTGGAGAGAAACCCTATGAGTGTAATCAATGTAGTAAAGCATTTGCAAGTAATGTTCAGCTTAAAACACATATAAGAACACATACTAGAGAGAAACCTTATGCATGTAATCAATGTGGTAGAACATTTTCACGTGTCAATACTTTCCAATCTCATCATCGAACACATACTGGTTAGAAACCTTATGGATGCAATCAATGTGGTAAAGCTTTTTCACAACACAGCCATCTGGTACATCATAAAAGAACACATACTGGAGAAAGACCCTATGAATGTAATCAATGTTGTAAAGCTTTCACAACACATGATGTCCTTAAAAGTTATATAAGAATACATACTGGGGAGAAACCTTATGAATGCCATCAAAGTAGTAAACCATTTACACATCCTATGGCTTTCTGAAGTCATAAAAAGAATGCATCCTTGAAAGACACTGAATTATACCAAGTGGTAAAGTTGTGTACTTTGCTTATCATAATAATCTTTGTCAGACTAAGAATACCCTTATGTAAAGTAATCTTACTAGAAAGGATGTTGTGTGATCTTCAGCCAACGTACATTGAGTTACATAGGATTCTGGAGAGAAAAATATCTGACATGTGAACAATCAGTTCAAGTATTACACTGTCTCTGTTTTGTTCTCACATGCAAACTCCTGTCTACAAAAGTCATAGGAATTCACTGATAAGGGAACCCTGCTTGTCTTTATTTACATGAAAACCTCATTCAAATGATTTGTGTTCTTTAAGCCCAATTGTTCATGCTTGCTTTCTTTTACATGAACCAATTCATGTTGTAGGAAAATTGTGAAGACTTTAAGACCCTCAACACATGGGTTACAGGAATGAGAGCTCATAAAAGAATCTATTCGCATATGGAAATTTTAATTATGTGATATCATTGTGTCAGTTTGTGATTGTTCATATGAGTAAGTTGTTTCCAAATAAAATACTTAATTTACCATTTGTCTTGGGTAGAAGAAAACTTATCAACACCCCACGTCCACAAGAAACAGTTTTATTTATTAAATTTAAAACAAGTATGTTGTCTAATGTGCTCAAAATTTTTTTAAATGAGTTGGATTTTCTGTTTCATGATATCAAGGTGATAAAAAAAAGGATTTCAAATAGGCACAGAGTGAGAGATTCAGTCTAAGAAAATTATTACAAATTCATTGCCATGACTTATGTCAGGTTTCTGAAAACATACTGTACATACCCATACCTGAATACTCAAGGGTCTAAACTTCCTGAGAACTGCTTACTTGAATTTTAAATTTTCTTTTAGTTCTTGTATTGATCCTATGGCTGGTCTGGAACTCCTGCCTATAAGGTAGACTAATTTACTGTCTTAGTATCTGAGATACCTGGGATTGCTGGATCTTGATTACAGGTACCCAACTACCCAAAGGATGACACTTTCAATATACATGTCAAGGTTAGGGTTGAATTATTTTTTCAACACGTTAGAAGATTTCCCTGTTTCTAAGTGATTATGTATCTTACATATGCTTTTGTTGCTGTGTAAAGGTGCCCTTGAACCTTTTTTTTTTTCAGTCTGCAAATACTCCCCAAATTTAAATATCTTTATATTTTCAAAATATTTAGTTTTCAGCTTGATTAAATCTGCGGTCTAAGTACGAGTATCAAAGATAATAAGGTTTTGACTCATTCTGTTTTGGTTTCAAATTTTTGTGCTTGTCTGTGGATACTTTCCTTCTGTACACAAGATTTCATGTAGTGAACACTTATCTTGAGCTCTCTATTAGCATAAGAGGACCTTGCAGGCCTGATTCTCCTGCCTCTACCTCTACATTCTAAGTACTGGGTTGCAAGCGTGTGTCACTGTGCCTCTAAATTATTTTGATTTTTGATTTAATTTTTTTTTCTTTTTGAGACAGAGTCTTTCTATGTTGCTTAGACTGGCCTCAAACACTGGCTGTCTCCCCACATTAGCTTTCTGAGTCCTGGAGTTACAGGAAGTTCAAACTGGATCTACCGGACCCCACAGATGGACAAGTTTTTAAACTAGGCATCACAGAGGAAGTGTGGCAGTGACCTCCAGTCTAGACAAAGATGCTTAATACTTTCCCTCTGGAGCTTTACTGAAGGTACTTAATTGGCAAATTCCTTTTCAATCATCAAGAAAGCAAATGAATTAACAAAAAAAAATGGATTTAACAGTTAGGCATTGATGCCACTCACCACTTGGGAGGTAGAGGCAGTTGGATTTCTGTCAGTTTGAGGCCGGCCTGGTCTACACAGAAATTTCTAGACAGGTTTCAAAGCCACAGAGAAACCCTATATCAAAAACCTAAAACAACAGAAAATATAACAAAAACAAAGAAACAAAAAAATAAGAGAGAGAGAAAGAGAGAGAGAATTTAGCCAAGCAATGATGTTTCAAGCCTTTAAACTCAGCACTCTGGATACAGAAGTGGGTGTATCTCTGAGTTGAAGAACATCAAGGGCTACAAAGGGAAACCCTGTGTGTGTGTGTGTGTGTGTGTGTGTGTGTGTGTGTGTGTGCTACCCTGAATTATGTACACATATGTACATACACATCCAAGTGTCCATGGAGATAAGAAGAAATCATCACCAGGAGCTTTATTTACAGGTGGTTATGAGACACCAGGTTTGGGAGCTAGAAATAGAAGTCCAGTCCTCTGGAAGAGGAAGAAATGCTCTTAACCTGAACAATGTAGCTAGCCAAAGAGATACACTACTTACAGTTAGTTCTTCTACAGATTATTATTATTATTAATTGTTCATGTCATTCGTTGCTGCAGCATTGAGTGATGAAAATGGATCCAACAAACTCAAAAGCCTATAGGAATTTATTGGGAAAGGGAGTGAAGGCAGTGGTAGGTGTCAACAAATTGGGGGCAGAAAGAGAAAGAGAGAAAATTGGCAGGAGTTGCTTGCTGATAAAGAGGAAGGAAGCAGTTTAGAACCAGGCTCTGCAGTTGGGGTCCTTGCAACTGGGGACATGGAGGTTCCATTGGCCCAGCTCCTCGTGGCCTTTGAATGCACAGCCTTATGGAGTCACTTAATGAATGCAAGGCTTAGCCTTCCAACCTTTGACAGCCTTTGAGATGTCAGTGGAGGGTTATCATCTCTGAAAGCCAGATCCAGGAGGGAAGGGTAGGTTACCAGTGGAAACCAGAGAAGGTTGAATCCAGAGCATGGAAGGAACCTGAGCATTAGATAAGCCTGTGACCTGGAAAGGTTCCCTAAGAAGAAACAGGCCCTAGAGAGGACATGTGTGAAGTGACAGTCAGGTGCTGAGGAGAAACCACCAGGGCAGGAAGAGAAGTCTTTGGAAGGAGGAACAGGGCCAGGTTGCCTAGGGTGAGGGTGAATCCATTAAATCTATTATTACTATTAGTCAGCACATGATTTTCTGGGTGCTATTATTTTCCTTGTTAATTACTGAACATTCGTGATATAAAAATGTTATAAAGGACATAGCTGTAAGTGTGGTGACAAAGGCCTTTTAATTTCAGCATTCAGGAGGTAGAGGGAATTCTTTCTGTTTGAAGGTAGTTGGGTCTACAAAATGATCTCCAGGACAGCCTGGTATTCACAGTGAAACAAATTCTGGAAAACCACACAAAAGACCACTCCAGCAAATATATTTTTCTTTATCCCTCCAAATGACAAATAAAATATATGTCATAATCTTTCTACTCATGAAGCCTTACCCTAAGAAATTAATTTGCATTTTTCACTAGGGAAAAAATGTTTGCATTGTGTCTGTCATGCACAATAATATTGGGATTTTTTTTCCCTTTCCTGACTGGTTATCCATTTCTCCAGAAAGTGCCCAGTGTAATAAGCGTTAGTCAAGGCTTTGGGTATATTCACATTCCCAAAGTGTGTGTGTGTGTGTGTGTGTGTGTGTGTGTGTGTGTGTGTAGATCAGCAAACATCATAAAAATCTTATATAGATTAGAGATATGAGATGCATATATTTACATAATGGATAATATTTACAGCAAGCCTATAGACAACATAAAATATAACAGAGAGAAACACAAATTACATCTGAAAAAACCTGGAAAACAAGACAAGGTTGTCAACTGTATATCTACTCAACATTGTACTTGAAGTACTAGTTAGATCAATAAATCAACTGAAAGATATCAATGGAGTATAATTTTGAAAGGAAGATATTGAACTATTGTTTCCTGTAAGTACACATCATTGATATTAAAAACTCTGCAAGGGAAGAACAGGTGATAAACACTTTCAATAAAGTGACTGGGTAGTAGAGTAACAAGAAACCAAACAAACAAACAAAAAAGCAGTAGTCTTTCTACATAAAAACAGCAAACAACTGAGGAAGAAGTAAAGAAATCAGCACTCATCACAACATACTCAAGTAATATAACGTATGTTTAAGTAATTCTTAACAAATAAGTGAGACATTGCATGCTAAAAAATCTTTAAGTATAGGAAGAAAGGGTTTGAAGTTCATATGAGCAGATGGAAAGATTTCCAGTACTCATGATCAATATCATTAACCCAGTCAAAAGGGTATCCCTCTAACAACAATTTACAAATCCACCACAATACCCATAAAATTTACAACACACTTCATCAAAGACTGAGAAAGTACAGTTTGTAACTTCAGATGAATAAAAAAAAGTTAGGTAAAACAACTCAACAGTAAAAGAATAGCATGGCACTGGCAGGAAAACAGACAAATGCAACAATGGAATGAATTAAAAACCCCAACATCAAACAAAACACAAGTGGACACTTGATTTCTGATAAGGAAATTCACAAATACAAAATGGGGAAAAACACAGCAACTTCAACAAATGGTACCACTGAAACTAATTTTTTGCATGAAAAATTGAAATAGATTCATGTAGATCCCCTGCACAACACTCAAGCCCAGTGTGTCAAAGTCCCCAAGAAATCAGACACACTGAAGCAGAAACAGGATCAAGTGTGTAAAAGCTTTGAATACACTGGCACAGGGGACAGCATTCTGAATAGAAAATCAATTAATAAATGGGACCCCATGAAACTGCAATGATTGTGAAAGTCCAAGGACACTGTCAATCAGGCAAAAGGTCAGCTTAAGAAATGGGTTTAGATATTTAACAACTCCACATACAGTAGAGGCTAAATTAAAAGTTTATAAAAAACTAAAAAATATCTAGGTGTTGTATGCTGTGGAAAATCTCTTCTGTATAATATGAATTTTTTTTTTCTCTCAGCCATTAACATCGAGCTCAAAATACTATAGCAGGGAATGCGGAGTTGGGTGGCTGGATCAAACCAGGATAATTCAGCGAAAAGGGGTGGATTCAGTGAAGTCATGAACCAGACAGAAAGGAAGGAAGAGAAGGTGAATAGGCTAATGTCATGAACCTTGGGCAGCACAACAACTAATAGAAATGTGTTAATTTAAGTTGTAAGAGCTAGTTAGTAATAAGGCAGAGCTATTGGTTGAGCACTTATAATTAATATAATCCTCAGTATGTTTTTTTGGAGAGCTGCAGGTAGAACAAAATACCTGCCTACTTTTGAAAGTCTAAATAATCTAAATAAAAAATGGGGTATGCATATATGCCACGATTTCTCAACAGATATATGTCAAGTAGCAGAGAAACACTTAAAGGAATGTTTGATACCATTAGCAACCAGAGAACTCCAAATCAAAACTACTTTTTGATTCCTTCTTAGAACTTTGAGAATGGCAAATATTAAACATGTAAATGACAGCTCATGCTGGTAAGGAAGGGATGCACTTGTAAAAGTACAATTTAATACAGCCTTTATGAACATAAGTATCATCATTCTTCAGAAAACTGAGAGTCTATGTCAATGACCAGCTATACCACACTTATTCATAAACCCAAAGGTTGTTCCATTCTACCACAATGATCATTAAGGCTTTATTCATTATAACCATGACTGGAAAGAGCCAAAAATTCCCTGAACTGGAGAACTGATCGTAAAAGAAATGAGGTGAATTTACACAATTTGATATTTAGTCAACTGTAAAATCTCTGGCAAGGAAAAAAAAGTTATTTTCTCAGTTCTCAGTGCTAATGTCAGATACCATAAAAGCAGGGAATCAAAACTCCTTCTTGCCCCTTCATTTTTCTTCTGTGTCCACCACTGTTTATAATTAGTCAGTGAATTCCCTTCATACACAGGTCCCTCTTCATGGGTAAGTCCACCATAAATGCTGCAGGAATTGGAAGAAACAGATTCACTGTGGTATTTCTTTTCACAGAATAATCAATGTCCTGCCTGGATGCAAAACTGCCTTCCCAGGAATAAGCAGCTATATAAAATTACAAACAACTCCTTATTTAAATAGTGTGAGGCAAGCCTGGGCCCTGGGACTCATTAATCTAAATTTCTGGTTCCCAAATTTCCTAATGATGTGTCGTTGTAATATGTTAGTTCTTCCAGTTCTGGTGACATCACAACTATTATATTGCTTTCACTACTACCTCATAACTATAATTTTTTACTGTTATGAGTCATAAATATCTGTGTTTTCTGACTCTAAACATCTATACAGGAAACCACCCTAATTGGAAACTGAACATTGAGTATTTCAAGCTTCCCTCCCTACAATGTACACACACAAATTCTGTGTTTTCATTCACATGGAAGTAATGAATACATGTGGAAAAATAACACAGACATCTTCTTAAACTGCACCATCATGCCCTTTTTTGATTGAGACCCATGCATCTGACTGCCTTAAACTACAAGTTGTAATCTCACCATTGCCTAGAGTGTTTTTCCCTGAAGTGTATGCAGTGCACTATTACTCCTATTATGGTCTAAAGGGAGAAGCCAGGATCCACATGCAAGTCATTTTTTATTTTATTTATTTTTTAGGGCTGGGACATAGCCTGAAGTGGCATAGACTGGTAATGTTAAAACTCTGGGGTACTATGGACTTGCGATCCAAGAATTGTGGTTGTTTTGTCAAGAAGATAATGAGGGCAATGTCGTGTTATGCTACAGGTAGAGTTCAAGGGACGTCAATCAACATACCTTATCTTTCCTCAAATCCATTTTTCCAAAAAGCTGGAGATAAACTCCTCTAGAATAAATAAAACTTTAATTTACACCAGGATTTATTGTTTGGTTCGACCCAGTTATGAACCTTGAACAGCAATTTAGAGGACTGTTCTATTATGTTCTGTTTACATTTCACTGGTTTTAAAATCAGGATTTTCTCTTTCATTATGGACATGCAGCTTAAATGCTGCTAATCCTGATGAACAAACATTCGCATCTTGCCAAATCAATTTCTAACAGGTGTGGTTAGCATATAGGTCAAATAATTCTCGGCTATTCGGGAAGGAGACCTAAATTAGCTAAATTTTGCTTTATGTGACTTAATGTCTCCTAAGATATGGTAATGTTTTATGACATCAGTTATACTCTCTACAAAACACTTTAGTAATGGATTACTACTGTACACATGAGATACCAGTTACAAGCTCGATACAATTAACTCCAGATAAACCCTGAACGTAAATGTTCAATATTAAAAGTGCAGAATTCTGGAACATACTAGATAGATGAGGGCTCTTTGAATTTGGCACATATGTCTTCCATGATGAAAACCCAAGAACAACAGGTATCAGCAATTCAGAGGAATGTCAATATCAGGCATATTCTCAGCACAATATGGCTCCAGATGCTCTGCTATGACATTATGAACTGGCAAATTTCACAATGTGATGAGATCAAAGGCTACTGCCATGTCCAATTGAATTTCAAGGAATAAAAAGGACAAGCAGATATAGGACACATAGCGCCAGGCAAGAAGCAAGCTCAACCAGGTTCTGGCTGCTGGTTACCACCCAGTTGGGGGAGGAACAGCTCCCTGGTCTCAGCATCAGCTGCTGCAACTCTCAATCTTGGAACATGGGAATCTCACACACCTTCCCAAGCCACTCTTTCCCTTCTAGGAACAGGCGATAGTATATTACCATAGGAGGTTGTGGGGATTTCAAGCACTCAACCCACATCAGAGCCCAAAGAAAAGTTCAAAACACAACTTTAGAATTCTTCACCAGTGGAATCAAGGCAGAACCCTGGCTCCTAGAATAATGCTTCCTTCAGTTAACATCTTCCTGAAACACGAGGGACAGGTCATGGTGAGCAGAAAGTACAAGATAGCATGTTTCAAAACCCATCTTCCATGTGAAGAAGAGATTTATTCCAGATATATCCCAGATTGGTTGCAGAATTGTGCCACATTCAACAGCAAGTCCCTTGCTAATGTGAACCAATGGATTTGGTTATTAAAGGATGTATACAAATGTTGAAGGAGGCTAATCACACAATAATGTACAAGAGGAATACAGTTTAACTCAAGAACATTGTGAATGAAATCCACAGGGCCTTCACGACTGACAACCACAATCCCAATTTTATGCTATCATGAAGTTACTAACCCTGCTACATTCTAGATCTTTTCCATCATGGTAAATCCAGCTGCTGATTGCCTAACATTTCCCCCTGTAGTGTACACAAGAAAGTAGTCTTCCTATTTGGATTTGAATGCAGGAGACATTCTCCACCAGAATTCCTTTTGTGGTAACTGCAATGGATAGTTGACTACAGGACTCAAAATTGTAATTTGAAAATGCAGAGGTGGTACAGCCCATTAATGTATGGGTTTAATTTGCAATTAAGAGGTAAGTAATTTCATTGACCTGGGAAACATTCAGCTAGGAACCAAAGACAACTGAGTCAACAAAACAGTGCTGTCTCAGAACCATGTCCTCTAATTGTAGAGATACAACTGCTATAGCCTTACTATGTCTTCCCAGGAAGAATTCACTCCACATATTTAAATGATTATTAAACGAAGTACCTTTAAGGACTGTGTGCATCAAACTCTGGCTAATCACTAAGACGTGATGTTGTGGAAATTTATTTTAAGATATATTAGTTCATTTATGCCATGGAACATATATTAAATGATGATGGGAAACATGCCTTGAATTCTTTACTGTGGAGTTGGTTTAGCTCTATTAAGCTGTGGTAATTTGCATGTCTGGAGCACCGGAAGGTCTAATAAAATGCTGTCTGACCAATATCAAAGCAGAAGAAATGATAGGTAAGGTTGGAAGGCAGAGAGAATAAATATGAGAAATCCAGCAGGAGAGATGAAGGAGCAAGAAAAGCAGGGCACATCCAGATATTCTAAAATAGAGCAATAGTGAAAGTAAGATGCACAGAATTAAGGAATGGAAAAATCCCAGAGGCTAAAGATAGACGGGATAATTTAAAGATAAGAAAAGCTAGCAGGAAACAAGCCAAGTTAAGGAAGGGCGGGTATTCACAAATAAGAATAAGCCCCTGTGTGAGATTTATTTGGGAGCAGGGTGGGGAACATGCCCTAAAGACCAAATTGTAAATATGTACAATAAAAAAGTCAATCTAGAAGAGATTTTCCAACCTATGTATGATATCACCCTTAAGTCTCTTACAGGCCCCAGCACCTACATCAAACAATTTAAATAGGGACAACAGAATACAAGTGCAGCCACTGAGACAGATGAAGACTTAAAGAGGAAAAATCTATCTTTTAGATCAGAAGTTACAACCTGCAGTATAAAGTTGTCTCAATATATTTTAAGAATGTATCAGAGTCTATGACTCTCACACATACAAAGGGAAGAAGACACAAATACAGAAAACATCAAGGAAAATTCACATATCTGTCCCTGAATGTTGTTCTTAGACAAGCAGTCCTTTTGAGCACTTTTAACCTCAGAATATGGCATATATTAATCTCTGAGCATGATACCTCACAGGAACATCATGGATGCTTCCATGCAGGACCAGAAGATCATCTTAACTAGGTCTACCTGATGTCTATGATAGGGCTGTGACACCACTGTAGAGAATTCCATTTTTACTTTGGTTTATTTAATGTATATGGCTGTTTTCTTCCAGCCACCTGGGCACAGTACGTGCAAAGGCTGGTATAGGGTACCATCTCCCTTGGAAGTCAAGTTACAGAAGATGGCTATCTGCTATGGTTTCTGGGAATGGTACTTGTGTCCTTTGTAATAACACATAGTGCTCTTGAGTGCTAAGCAATATTTCTAGCCATCTTCATTATTTAAAATATATTCTCATAACATTTATTTAAAATGTATGTCACCAATTTACTCCTTCCTGCCTTTTCTCCACCCCTTCGCATGTTCTTCCCTTTAAATTCCTTTCTTGTTAAGCACTTGTGAATATGTATGTACAAACATACAAATAAAATCAATAGAGTTCACTTCTCTTGGTTATGTATATATGGTTTGAGGACTGAACATGTTCATTTGCATTTGCAATTAGGGTGCTCATCCTTACCTGTGGCTTATTCTTCCAAATTCAGGATAATTGCTCTCTGTGAGCACTAGGCATCTGGACACAAAATGATCTGGGCTACCTTATTCAGGAAACATTAACAAGAATAAGTAGAAGGGTGGTAAATAGCTTAGCTAACAATTGCTGGTGACAAGGCCCTGAAATCCTAGACCTTTGGGGAAGATTATGGACACTGTCCTGAACCAAGCATAGTCAATCTTTGTTATTTGGTCCTCCCACTATACCTCATGAACCATTTTTATCTTGGATGAGTTTGAAATCCTGAAACACCCAACTCTACTTTCTAAGAATCATGATTACAGGCCTCTGCCACCATGCCTGGTTAAGGTGGCTTCAGCTTCCCATAGTGAGACATTAGAATGATGGGATGAGGAATTACAGTTAACAATACTCAAAATCCATTTATTTCTGTCAGCCTTGGTTTCAATATTTGCAGGATGAGGCAGTATTTTTCCCAGGATCTTTGATGAGTTAAAACAGACTCAACGGTGAGCAAGATAATATTTCTCATATTTGGAAATCAGTGAACTTTGAGGCAAAAATGATGTATTTGATAAGATTTTTTTTTCTGTTACTGGAGTGACCACCAGAGTCTTTGTCCTGGTTACCCTAACTGGTGAGGGTCAGTCACTCATCCTCAGTAAGCCAATTAATTAAATCAACTTATGTAGTCACATGCACTCTGTAGTCAATATCGGCAGATCTCTCTGATGTCCTAGGAAAACTTCCATCTATATTGGTGTGTTCTGGGCCATGTACGGAGTCACAGTAACACTATTCTTAAAAAGAAAAGGATAATTAATACAAAAAGGAAAATGACAAAATAATATCATTTTAAATCATATTTATTTTGTTTGACTAATTTGGAACAATAAAGAAAATATATGTTTAATAATGCATCCAAAGTGTCCAAACAGACTTTGAAAGAAGACAAATATATGCAAAACTAAATAATCTAAGTAAGCCAAATAGTGAATATTCCCAATATTTAAAACCCTCCCACATTCTCAGTTCCTCTTTTTCCTATAATGTGGTCAGATAAGAAGTCAATGTTTCTTTATTACAGACATTCTCATTTGGAAGACATGAGTCTTTTTCCACAATGAGTTTCCTGAGAAAATTAGAATTTCATGATTCCCGTGTTTCACTAGTTGCAGACCAAAATAGATCACACAAAGTTGGCGTCCAGTCTACAGACAAATGCCATTGTCTGAAAACCTGCAGTTACATTACAGACACACACATATAACAGATATATTTGCTTTGATTTCAGTAAATTTCTTTTTCTTTTTTTTATTTTTGAAGGTGTTATTTCCTTTATTTATAGAGTTTAGTGAAGAAACTAAAACAAACTTGGTTTCTGAGGAAAGACATTTGCAGTATGATTTTTGTTTTAGGCGTGTTATGGCTCCACCTGCTGGCTAACTAAAAGTAAATGTTAATTCATGATAAGCAAAGTACATACTCTGTTCTCTATAAATGCAAAGTGTGAGGCATTAGAAAAGACATGTTTAGAGTGCAAGAGACTTCCTTATTTAATTTGAAATGCATTTTTAATAGGGTTTGAGACAAGTCAACTCACTGCACAATGCTGTTTTAAATTTGAAATTCCTTTAGAGTTTCAATTAAAAAATTAATTACACTATAGTTAAGATAATCCATTAACCCCAAAAATTCCTATTAAAATTGAATAAGTGATTTGTACTAGATAATTTAAGAGAAATTGTTGGACATATCTGTAATAGTGATCATTTTTTAATTTATTATTTTACATGTCGATCACAGTTTCCTCTCCTCCCCTCCCTGTGTCCCTTCCTCCCTCCATCCTTCCCTCAATTTAACAATCTCTGCCCTCTCACATGCACTCTAACCACCATAGCCTCCCATCCCCCCACCCCAATTCCATATGTAGGGGAATGTCATCCAGTTGGGGTCATGTAGATCTGACAGGTCATGTGAAGTAGGGACTAGGGCTTCTCTCCTGTCTCAAGGTTAAGGCAGTTATTCCTCAATGGGGGATGTGCTCTCAAGGTCCTTTTGTGCACCAGGGATACATCCTGGCTCCACTGTCTGAGGTCCTTTAGACTGCTCAGACCTTCTGGCTGACACCCATATTCAGGAGGGCTTGAGTCAGTCCCATGCTGGCTTCCCAGCTGTCAGTCTGGTGGCCCATGACCTCCTCCATGTTCAGGTAAGCTGTCTCTATGTGTTTGTGCAGTCTGGTCTTGTCCTCTCCATTTGCATCTGGCTTCTAGTTCAACTCAGTGTTTATGTATGGGTGTTTGCTCCTGTTTCCAACAGGAATTAGATGAGGGCTCCATGAATAAGTTAGTTGTTGATCTCTATATCCAGGAAGGGCATTTATGGTAGCCTTTCAAAGGAACTTCAAACTGTTAGTGGGTGGAAGTCTTGTAGTTCTCTAGGCATTTCTTTGTGTGCAATTTCATACTCAAACCAATACTGGCTTCCTATTATATGTTTCTCTCTCTCTCTCTCTCTCTCTCTCTCTCTCTCTCTCTCTCTCTCCTGTCTTCTATTCCTAACAGGGCTAAATCTTCCTAGTCGCACATATTTTCCTCTCCTCCCACTCACATTCTCCTACTTTTCTCTCCATTCGCTGCCCCCCCTTCCCCTGTGCTCTGGGGGGACTTATCCCTTTCCGCTTTTGTGAGTGACTTTATATGTATCTCTGAGAATACACCATGTATCCTAGTTCCTCTGGTGGTGTGAATTAAGGGCTTGTGATCCTTTGCTCTAGGTCTAAAATCCATATATGAGTGAGTACATACTATTTTCCTCTTTTTGCGTCTGGGTTTCCTCATTCTTGATGGTTTCTTCAAGTGTCATTCACTTGCCTGCGAATTTCAAGATACCATTACTTTTTTTGCAGAATAGTAATCCATTGTGTAGATGTGCCACATCTTCATTAACCATTCTTCAATTGAGGGGCGTCTGGGTTGTTTCCACGTTCTTGATATTACAAATAGTGCTGCTAAGAACATAGTTGAATAGATGTCTTTGTGGCATGGATGTGGATCATTTGGGTATATGCCTAAGTGGTGGAAGGCCGGGTCCTGTGGTAAACTAATTCCCATTTTCCTGAGGAACCACCATACTGATCTCCAAAATGGCTGTAAGAGTTTGCACTCCCACCAGCAGTGGAGGAGTGTTCCCCATTCTCCACATCCTGTCTAGTATGAGTAGTCATTGGTGTTTCTAATTTTAGCCATTCTGGCAGGATTAAGTTATTATCTCAAAGTTGTTTTGATTTGCATTTCCCTGATAGTTAAAGATTTTGAGCACTTCCTTAAGTGTCTTTCATCCATTTTGATTTCCTCTATTGAGAATTCTTTCTTCAGTTCTGTATCCCATTTTTAAAATAGGGTTATTTGGTGTTTTGTTGACTAGTTTTTTGAGTTCTTTGTATTTTTTGGAGATCTTCCCTTTGTTCAGTATAAGATTGGTGAAAGTCTTTTCCCAGACTGTGGGCTGTCATTTGGTCTTGTCCACTGTCTGCTTTGCCTTACAGAAGCTTCTAAGTTTGAAGAGCTCCCATTTATTAATTGTTGCTGTCAGTGTCTGTGCCCCTGGAGTTATGTTCAGGAAGAGGTCTCCTATACCAATTTGTTCAATGGCATCTCCTACTTTCTCTTCTAAGAGGTTCAATGTGGCTGGATTGATGTTGAGGTCTTTGATCCATTTGGATTTGAGTTTTGTGCATGGCGACAGACATGGATCTATCTGCTGTCTTATACACACCCTCATCCAATTGTGCCAGCACCATTTGTTGAAGATGCTGTCCTCACGCCATTGTATAACATTAGCTGCTTTTCGAAAATCAGGCATTCATAGTTGTGTGGGTTAATATCAGGATTTTCAATTCAATTCCTTTGGTCCACCTGTGTATTTGTGTGCCAATACCAGGATGTTTTCAGAACTATAGCTCAGTAGTAGAACTTAAAGTCAGGAATGCTGATGACTTCTGAAGTTATTTTATTGTATAGGGTTGTTTTGGCTATCCTGTGTCTTTTGTTTTTTTCATATTTCCATTATTATCCTTTCAAGATCAGTGAAGAATTGTAGGATTTTAATGGGGATTGCATTGAATCTGTAGTTAGGTTTTGGCAAGATTGCCGCGGAGCATGGGAGATCTTTCAATTTTCTGGTATCTTCTTTAATTTCTTTGTTTGGAGCCACAAAGTTGTTATTATATAGGTCTTTTACTTCTTTGGTACGTGTTACAACAAGGTACCTTATGTCACTTGGTGGCTATTGTAAAGGGTGATGTTTCTCTGATTTCTTTCTCTGTCTCATTGTCGTCAGATAAAAAGTATGGCTACTGATTTTTTTTTTTTACATTTATCTTGCATCCTGCTAGTTTTCTGAAGGTGTTTATCAGCTGTAGGAGTTCCCTGGTAGAGTTTATTTGTTTGCTTATGTAAATTATCATATCATCTGCAAATAGAGACAGTTTGACTTCTTCCTTTCCAATTTGGATCCCCTTGATCTCCTTTTGTTGTATTGTAGCTTTAGCTAGAACTTCCAGTTTGATATTGAAGAGATATGGAGAGAGAGGACAGCCTTGTCTTGTTCCTGATTTTAGAGGAATTGGCTTGTTTCTCTTCATTCAGTTTGATGGTGGCAGTTGGTTAGATCTATATTGCTCTTATTATGTTTATGTATGTTCCTGTTATCCCTGATCTCCCCAAGACCTTTATCATGAAAGGCTGTTGAATTTTATCTAGGGCTTTTTCAGCATCTATGGAGATAATCATATGGTTTTTCTTTTTCAGTTTTTTTATATGGTAGGTTATGATGATAGATTTTTATACATTAACCATCCCTGCAATTGAAGGATGACACCGATTTGGTGATGGTGGATGATTTCTCTGATGTATTCTTGAATTCGGTTTGTCATTATTTTATTGAGTATTTTTGCATAGATGTTCATCAGGGATATTGGTCTGTAGTTTTCTTTCTTAGTTATGTCTTTGTGAGGTTTGGGTACCAAGGTTATTGTGGCATCATAAAAGAGTTTTGCAGTGAAACTTCTGTTCCTAATTTGTGAAATAATTTGAGGAGCAGTGGTACTATTTCTTCCTTGTATATCTGGTAGAATTCTGCACTGACGCCATCTGGCCCTCAACATCTATCCAGTACTTTCCGGCATTGAGGGTTTCCACGGAGAAATCAGGTGTAATTTTGATAGTTCTGCCTTTATATGTTACCTGTCCTTTTTCGTTCACTACTCTTAATATTCTTTCTTTATTCTGAATGCTAAATGTATTGATTATTATATGTCGAGGGGTCTTTTTTCTTTGGTAGAGCCTATTGGGGTTCTGTATGCTTCATGTACTTTCATGGGCATGTCCTTCTTCAGATTGGGAAAAATTTCCTCAATGATTATGTTGAATATGTTTTCAGCACCCAGCTGGTCTTCCTCACCTTCCTCTATGCCTATTATTCTTAGGTTTGGCCTTTTCACTGTGTCCCACACTTCCTGGATGTTTTGTGTTAAGGATTTGTTGGGTTTATGATTTTCATTGGTCGATGAATCTATTTCTCCTAGTTTATCTTCTGCACCTGAGATTCTCTCTTCCATCTCTTGAATTCTGTTGGTTAAGCTTGCATCGGTAGTTCCCAATCTTTTGCCCAGTTTTTCTATTTACAGCATTCCTTGGGTTTGTGTTGCCTTTATTTTCTCTATTTGAGTTTTTATAGTCTTGAACCGTTTCCTTCACCTGCTCGATTCTCTTGTTTCTTAGTTTTTGCACTTTCTTTTCTTTCCTTAAGGAATTTGTTCATTTCTTCCACTTTTTTGTTTATTTTTCTTCCATTTCTTTAAGGGATTTTCTCACATCTTCTTTGAGGGCCTCTATCATTTTTTGATGGTAATTTTTAAGTCGTTCCCTTCTGCTTCCTCTGCTTTGTTGTTGTGTTCCATTCAAGTTGGGGTAGATTCCTTAGATTCTGGTGGTTTCATGCTTGCCTTCTGTTGTTAGTTATTTTCTTGTATTGCCGTCTTTTCATAGCTTCTTTCTATAGGTGTTTGTGTTGTCTCTCCCTCTCTCTATGGTGCTAGGTTGCCTCTCCATAGACAGGGACCCAGGGATGGGGTCAGGGATGAGGATCCAGTAGAAGATGCCTACAGAAACTCAGAGTGGTCCCACAGACATAGGCAGGTCTTTGGGAGGGGCCTGAGACTCCAGCAGAGGACTGTAGATGGGGGTCAGAGGCAAAGCAGTTGAGAATTACAATTGGTCCCGTGTGGATAGGCCGGTATCCTGTGTTCATATTTGCTCCAAGATTTCCCCCAAAGTAGTGTAGTCTCTAGCCAATGGTTGGCAGAAGAGGACTAAGCCTGGGCTAATACTCGGGATGTTTCTGCACCAATAGTCCAATCTCTCATGGAACTGGCACTCTCCACCTGAGGCTTCTTTAGCAGAAGCTCTGCTTTTGGGTCAAGGATTTGCTGGAGGGAACTCAGAGTGGACCCATAGAGATAGGCAGATATCCCGGACTTCAGCAGAGGACTGGAGCAGGGGGTCAGAGACCAAGCAGGTAGAAAATATGGGTGGACCCACATGGATAGGCAGGTCTCCTTTGTTCAGAGTTGCTCCGATAAGTCCCCACAGTAGTGTGGACTGTTTGCTCCACCCTCTGTCCCAGTGCTCAACCAGAGCAGCAGGACAAGTTGCAGGGTAGAGCACAGGGTAGTGCGGGCAGGCTGGCAGTGGGGATGTGTGGGGTTGTATCAGAGTTCCAAGTGTGCTCTCTATAGGGAAAGAACACAGGAGCAGCGGGATGAGGGGCCAACCCAGGAAGTTGGGGGAGCGGTTGTAGGGGACAGGCTGCCCCAATTTGGCCCAGACTAACCTCTGGGCAATGGCTGGCAGAAGAACATTTTCTAATAGATCTTATTAATACAAACTCACAGAGAGTGGGAGGGTGAAAATGGAAGGATCACAGACTCAGAGCATCTGGCTACTACAGTTCTTATCTCTACCTATTATCAGACAAACAATGTGATCCTGTCCTCACACTGCTTCCTCAAATTGACTGGTATCTCTTTGATCCCTCAGACTAACTACTCAAACGAAATTATCACCCTTAATGCTCTTCTGCCCCCTCTACCATTTTCTTCCTCTTTCTGTCCAGCCATGTCACTTTATCTCCAAGTCCCTACTGCTAGGATTAATGGCCTGAAATCCTAAGGCCTGGGATCACCTTAGTGTGAGCTGTTTTTCTTTTAGACAGACTTTTTTCTCCCTCTCTCCCCCTCTCTCTCACTCTGTCTCTCTCCATCTCTCTAATAGCCAGGACTGGCCTTGAACTCACACACTTCCATCTGCCTCTTTCCCATATGCTGGTATGAAAGCTATGCCCATACCATGCTCTATTAGGGAAGATATTGGCCTCTATGACAAAATAGTGGCTTGGGTAATAGCTAACTGTCACAATAAATAGGAGATGTAGCATTTTACTGGCAGGGAAGCATGGCCAGACTCCAGTTATGAAGGATGTCATCATCACCAATTGAGTCAATGAATCATAAAATGTGAAATTATTGCACAATATCTCCACAAGAGGGAGTTTTACAGTTCTCTTCATGGAATGGAGTATTGTTGTTTACATAATTATGCAAATATTTACATTACCCTGGGGATTAATACAGATTGTCAATTTAAATTCATTAATTATGTAATTAGATGATCTGTGGCACCAGATTCCAGGTGTCATGGACAATATAACCATTGTTTTTTATAATTAAATAATCTAATAATGGGTCCATGTATCATCATCCACTTCCCTAAGGTGGCTCCAAACCAGGCTCATGAACGATGCTGTCGTGATTAATTTAAATATTTTTACTACATAATTGATATTGAGATGGTCTATAATAATTGCCTCCCACATCGTGTCACCACAATCCACTGATCATGGATTATCTAATTTCCTATTTTAATAATCAAATAACAACATAATCAGAGGATGAAATGGTCTGCCATACTCCACACAATTTCATCTCAGTTGACTCCCACATGATTGTGGGAAACTCCCAGGTTCATCCCTTATTTAATCGCAGAGCACAGTAGTAAAATGTTTAAATGCTGAACTGTCATTGTGTATGCAGGGTTTAGAAGATATCACATATTTAATGTTGGGCAGCTGCCTCAAAAGAGATGGACTGAAATCCAATAATCACTAAGTCTACTGTAACAAATGGATTGTCACCTTCCTGATGGAAGTCAACAATGGCAAACTCGCCTTTTGATGAATAATTGTGAGTCTTATTATCTTTTGTTCCATAGTTTTACTTCTTAGGAGAGAGAGTATTCATAAGCAGAAGACTTTGAATGTTTTCTCCACAGACTAAGTTCTCTGAGGACTAGGTAATCTTGAATTTGGTAACCAGTAAAAGCTGTAGGCACACTTCCAGAGGTGTGGCTATGACTTGTTTAGGCGAATCAAATGCTGTCATTAAAAGTTTTAGGAGATAGTTACCTTGGGAGACTGTAATGTCCCATGATAACACTTTCTTGAAGCTGCTCTCTGGTCCTTGCCCCATGATACCAGGATACAGAATGCAAGCAGGGTTGCCAGGCAACATTTATGAACCAACATTCTGTCACATTCTAGTGCCCCTCCCCCCATGCTAAAAGGAGTATACCCACCTATGAACTAACCTTACAGCCTCACTGAGTTTCTCACAAAAACAAAGCAGGGCTTTTTCTTTTGAGTTCTACATATTTACCAGTCTCTCAAGCTACAACTCGCCTAAAGTGACATAAGCATGAAAACGAAAGCATCATTGTGCCATTCAACTACAATGATGAGTATTTTAAAACTGTTTTCTATGCTTCAATTTTCTAATTTCTAGGATGGAAACAATACAATTAATCGCCTCTACCATAATCCTTTTCCCCTTATTGAAAATAAAATAAACTCCTATTAATCCTCTTCCCTTTGGAGGAGCTTGATCCCATGGTTTCTCAGAATTGTTTAGATTTGCATTAGGCCGATGATTAAGGATTTTGAGCAGTGTCTTATGTTTCTTTCAGTCATTTTGGATTCCTCAGTTGACTGTTCTCTTTAAAGTTCTGTACCCCGCTTTCTAATATGGTTATTTTGAGTGATTTATTGTTGGTGGTGTATCATGTTATCAGCCCGACAGAGTTCATTAGATGAGATTCCCTGATCAGGCAATTATTCAGTTATTCCATTTTTAAAAGCAGTGGTCACTGTGTCCTTCATGGGTCAGTTCTGTTGCAACCTCTCAGAAAGTGATGATGCGAATCAGTACAGTTTTTTAAAATCGTGTAATCATTCGATTGTTAAAAATCTACTATTACGTAATCAGTAATCACTGTATAAGGCAGTATCCCCCCATTCTCTGGGCACTGCTTCTGGTACCTATCTCCTGCTGTGTCAATCCCACAGCATCCAAATGACGGATGACACCATCATTACTTACGCAATCAAATATGTTAATAATTGGATAGTCCTCCATACTTCACTTTCAAAAGATGGAACAAAATTCCAGTGATCGTCAATGAAGTAGTACTTAGATAATTAAATCATGCCACGTGATGAACTCCCATGGAGGAATGGCTCGACTCCAGTCAAGAAGAACAACATCTTCATCGAATTAAATAATTAATATAAAATGAAAAATGATTGAAAAATGACATGGTGGTGCATACTTAAATCCCACATGGAGTAGTCAGACTGATCTCTTCCTGGAATAATGATGTTTTTAAAAAATTAAGTTGATAATTAATTAGTGGGCCTTTTATATTAACACTGACGAGATGGCACCAAAGTCTTAAACCTATCTCTGATGTAAAGATCTATTTACATATCTAAATGATGAAGTAATGAGATGATATTACATCATGAACTCCCAAAATCTGACTCCAAAAGGGACTTATGGTCCATAACATTACATGTATTTTAAATATGTCAATTAAATAATGAATTATTACTTAATTTCCTAGTTTAACAGTTAAAGAAGTAACTGTAGTATTAGATGACGTGATGGTCTGGTACAATGGTTCTCCCCTAAGGAGGCTCGAAACTCCAGTGATCACTGAATACATAATGGCAGATTTTCATAATTAAATGAACAAACATTAAACAAGTGGATGGTGTTTTATACGTGAAGCCTAAATGATTACTCAATACTGAAGAGACATTGAGTTTTAATCATAGATCTGAACCAAAAATGAACGAATAAAGAAATAGTTTCTCAAAATTCACCCCTAGACAGATAACAAAATGATGTCAAAATTGATTTACAAAAAGAAAGGAAGGAAGAAAGAAAGAATAAAGAAAGAAAGAAAGGAAGGAAGGAAGGAAGGAAGGAAGGAAGAGAGAAAGAAAGAAAGAATTCACAAGATACAATTTAACACCAGCAAGGTGGATCCAGACCCCACTCTTCCTGGAGTAGAAAAAGACAGATTTCAATAATGAAATAATCAGATAGTTAGATCGTCTGTCACACTTGAGTCACACAAGGTGGCGCCAAACTTCAGGGATCACAGATTTTATAATGAAAGTATTTAATAATTACATTTTTAAATATGTAAGCCGTTGACCATTTTTTGTATCATCAATTCCTGGGCAGACTTGCCAGATAAGAAACTGTATGCTGTCATCAAGCATTTTTGAAATGCCATCAGTTAATCATCAGATAATCATACTGTCTTGCCTGATGAATTCTGTTGGCCTGACATCGTCAAAAGCGCCTGAATCTCTGTTGTGGTGCTGCAGGATCTGAGATAATGGGCCCATTCCTGGCTTACAAGTAGTAACCAAGATGTTGCTATCAGCTGAAAAGATGGCTGCAGCTAGGGCATATCTGAGAGAGCGATGTTCTTCCCTGTTCTCGGTCGTCATGCTTTTGCCAGGTCTCGGAGTTGGTGCCGACCTCCTAGTGCCACTCCTTCTTCTCATGGTAGATCACAACCGATGGGAAGATGTGGAGGAAGAGCAGGGAGTCAACACCCAGACCACCATGCCGGCTTTGGTGAAGTACTTGTACTTCTAGAATGGCCCTGAGCAATCTTCTGGACTCAATCATCCAGCATCCTTTTTACTATGGGAGATGCATAGATCATTCAGAAAATGCTCTGCCCATGTCTACATCATTCCTAACCTTGTCCCTGACAGATATTTGCACCCTAACCGTAATCGGTGATGGCACTGTCTGTCGTTTACATAATTTAAAGAATTAAATAAGTCAGTAATAGAAAACTGTCACAATAAACAGGTGATGTAGCATTTTACTGGCAGGGAAGCATTGCCAGACTCCAGTCATGAAGGATGTCATCATCCTCAATTGAATCAATGTATCATAAAATGTGATGATATTGCACATTATCTCTACAAGAGGAAGCTTTACAGGTCTCTTCATGGAATGGAGGATTTTTGGTTTACATATCTTTATAATTATTTGCATTATCTTGGGTATTAACACAGACTGTCAATTTAAATACTATAATTATGTAATTACATGATCTGTGGCACCAGATTCCAGATGTCATAGATGATATAATCATTGTTTTATATAGTTAAATAATCAAACAATGAGTTCATGTAACATCATCCACTTCCCTAAGGTGGCTCTAAACCAGGCTCTTAAAGGATGCTGTCGTGATTTATTTAAATATTTTAACTACACAATTGATATTTAGATGTTCCATAATAATTGCTGCCCACATCGTGGAATCCACTGATCATGGATTATCTAATGTCCTATTTTAATTATCAAATAAAAACGTAATCAGATGATGAAAGGGTCTGCCATACTCGACACAATTGACTCTCACTGACTCCTATATGATTGTGGGAAACTCCCAGGTTCATCCCATATTTAAATGGAGAGCAGAGTCCTGAAATGTTTAAATGCTGAAATGTCATTGTGTATGCAGGGTTTTTAGAAGAACCTATATATTTCATGTTGGAAGTCTGCCTCAAAAGAGATGGACTGCAATCCAATAATCCCTAAGTCTACTCTAACAAATGGATTATCACCATCCTGAAGGAAGTTAACAATGACTAACTCACCTTTTGATGAATAATCGTGAGTCTTATTATCTTTGTTTCCATAGTATTAATTCTTAGGAGAGATAGAATTCATAAACAGAAGAAATTGAATGTTCTCTGATAATTAGGTAATCTAGAATTAGGTGACCAGTAAAAGCTGTAGGCAAACTTCCAGAGATTTGGCTATGACTTGGTTAGGGGAATCAAATGCTGTCATTGAAAATTTTAGGAGATAGTTAAAATGGGAGTCTGTAATGTCCCTTGATAACACTTTCTCAAATCTGCTCTCTGGTACTTGGCCCATGATAACAGAATACAGAATGCAAGCAGGGTTGCCAGGCAACATTTATGAACCAACATTCTGTCACATTCTAGTGCCCCTCCCACATGCTAAAAGGAGCATACCTAAAGATGAACTAACCTTACAGCCTCACTGAGTTTCTCACAAAAATAAAGCAGGGCTCTTTCTTTTGGGTTCTACATATTTACCCATCCCTCAAGCTACAGCATGCCTATAGCGACATAAGTATGAAAACGAAAGCATCATAATGCCATTCAAGTACAATGATGAGTATATTAAACCTTTTTTCTATGTTTCAATTTTCTAATTCCTAGAATGGATACAATACAATTAATCGCCTCTACCACAAACCTTTTCTTTTTTTTGAAAACAAAATAATCCCTCTTCATTCTCGGCCCTTTAAAGGAGCTTGATCCCATGGTTTCTCGGTATTTTTTAGATTTGAATTGGTCCAGAAGGGCCAGGGCCAGGGCCAGGGCCAGGGGCTAGGGGCCAGGGACCAGGGGCCAGTGGCCAGGGCCAGTGCCAGGGCCAACAAATACTGGGCTGATATCTGCATGCTTCTGCACTGACACGCAGATCTAGCTGGGACTTGGCACTCTCCAGGTGATGTCTCTTTAGCAGAGGACCTGCAATGTAGGCCCTTTCACTCATGACTGGCAAAATATAATAGGCCTCATTGGGAAGATTGATTTCTCTAATTCCAATCCTACACATTTGCTTTGTATTATATAAAGCAATTCTTATTGGAGGAAACTGTTAAGTCTTTAAACACCTATGTAGCAGGGTTACAGGAATGTGTGCTCACAATATTGTGTATTCACAATTAAAATATGTTTGGTGTAAGATTTGATTTAATTTTAATTATGTAGTTCCAGTGCATGGATTTGTGTTTGCTCATACTTGTTCCCAAGAATGTTAGCCTTTTGAGTTATTCTTGTAGCAAGAACTACAGAATTTTGTCAAAATCCTGACATAGGTCCTGGCAATGAAAGTTCCTTAATTTTTCTTATTCATATCTGTAAACCTGTCTCTATCATTTCTTTATCATCTTGATATGAAGTGATAGAGGAGAGCTCATGAAAGACTATTCTTTAATTTCAATAATCAAAATGTTTTTTTTTTGTTTGTTTGTTTGTTTTTTTTTTTTTGTGGAGCACGTTCTTACTAAGTTCACTACACCCAAGATAAATGGCAAATGGGTCAGCCATTCTGATATATGAGAGAGAGAGAGAGAGAGAGAGAGAGAGAGAGAGAGAGAGAGAGAGAGAAATACAGTGAGACAGAGAGATAGAGAAAGAAAGAAAGACAGCATGAGGAGGGAGATAGGGAGAGGAAAGAGATAATGGGAGCAAGAGAGACATCAACCCAAGCTTCTCCACCTTCTGGTTTCACACTCTGTACCAAAGGCACCTCATGTAAGACTGGGAAGAAACCTCCCCTATGACTGATGTCAATGCTTGAAGCTCTGATTGGCTACCAAATCCTGAGTTACTGTACTAAATGAGCAGAAAAGACACAGAACTTGAGGGCATGTTTGAACCATGACTACCAAACATTCTAAACTCTTTGTATAGATACAGAAGCCATTAGGGTTCGCACGCAACAACCCAGCCTCCCTGGTTATGCATATCTTGGTTTAAGTATGGCTTCTTCCTTCTTCCCATTTATGATATGGAGAGGAAGGATTCAGGAGTTGGTGGGATCGCTTTTAGTAGGTGGTGTGGTTTACAAGGTTTCCCTTAGCCACCATCCTGTAGACCATCGGCAACTGTTCCTTGAGAGATAGAAAAAGCAGGTTGTGCAAAGCTTTAGCTTCCTTAATATTGAGCTGCAGTTGGAGAGAGGATGTTCAAGTCCTGGTAGTGTTTGGTAGCACTGTTCCAAGCCCTACCTTCAGGGTGTCAAGGGGGACACTCCCCTGGATTCACCTCAGATCAGATTTCAACCTTGAAAGGACTGCCGTTGTTTCCCCATAGTAGTGGAAAGGGACAAGATACTCCTGAGAAAATTGGCAGCATTGGGTGAGGGGAGGGAGAGTTAGGAGAAAGAGAAGGGGAGAAGAGAATGGAAAAGGAGAACAAGAGGCATCAAGAAGACTGAGTTTTGGAAAGAATAGAGGAGAGCAACAAAAGAGACACCATACTAGATGGAGATATAATAGCTGGTAAGAGAAATCTTGCACTAGGAAAATGTCCAGAGGTCTACAAGGATCACCCCAAATAAAAATATAAACAATAGTGGAGAGACTACCTTAAATGCCCTTCCATATAATGAGATTGATATCTACCTTATAGGATATTCTAGAGCCTTCATCTAGTAGTTGAATGAAAAAGAAGCAGACACCCACAGCTAAGCACTAAGTGGAACTCCTGGAATCCAGTTGCAGAGACAGAGGAGTGATAAGTACAGGGTTCAAGACCAGGTTCGAGATACCCACAGAATCACATAAGCAAAACAATGCAGAGCTCATGCACACCAGTCTGACAGTTGGGAATCCATAATATGACTTACCTAAAACCCCTAAACATGCATCTCATTTAGAAGGCCTAGTAAGTCTAAGGGACCTCTGGCAGTGGAATCAGGATGTATCCCTGATGTATGAATGGATTCAGGAGCCCATTCCCCATGGATAGAGACTCAGCCTAAACACATGGGGTTGGGCCTTGTCCCTGCCCCACTTTGGGGTTGGTGCAGACATGAGAAGGTTAGGAAACAGAGATGGATATGGTAAAAATAACTTTCATTCTATTTTAACAGAATTCATTAAAAGTAAGAATAGGTAATTAGGTGGGGTCAATACATTAGCTAACATTTGCTGGTGCCATGGCCCTGAAGAGCCAGAGCTTTGAGCAAGTTTATGGACACTGTCCTGAAGCAGTCACAGACTAACTTTGACTGTGGTACGAACACCATACCCCAGGGACCACTTTCATCTTTGGTGACTAGGAAATCCTGAAATTCCTACCTCTGCTCTCTAAGAACCATTACTAAAGGCATCTGCCACCATGCCTGGCTTCATGTCTTCAAGTTTACTTAGTTAGACATTAGAATGATGGGATGAATAACATGAAGAATTACACTTAACTGTATAGAAAACCTCTTACATCTGTGAACCTGGCTCTCTCCATTACTAGTAATAGACAGAACCCTTCCAAGACATTCGGTGAGTTTTAAAAGACTAAATGATAAGGGAAAATATTATTTCCCATATTTGGAAGACAATGGACTTTGAGGCAGAAAACCTGCATTTGATGGGCACCATCTTCTGTTACTGGAGTTTAGTACCAGAGCCTGTTGTCTGGCTACACTAACAATCAGGCTCAGTCATTCATCATAAGTGAGCCAAGCTAATGAACTAACTTCTGTTGACAAGCAAAAGTACAATGCCAGCACTGTGGATTCAAGGTGGACAGATATCTCTCATGTCCTAGGACAGACTAACCTATAATGTGAGTTCTATTTAAGACAGGAGGTCACAGTAATACTATTCTTAAAAAGAAGAGACAATATACAAAAGTAAAATTAATGAAATTTTAAAGCATATATATTCAGTTTGAATACTTATGAAAACAAATAAGAAAACACTAAATAATCTATATCAAGGGTCATAATAGGCTTAGAATGCAAATATATGCAAAACAAAATAAGAAAGCTAAATATGGAATTTTTCCCATCTCTAAAGCACTCCCATATACTCGGTTCCTGTTTCTGCTATAAGGTGGTCATATAAGAAGTCAATGTTTCTTTCATAGAGACATTTTCATTTGAAAGACTCAAGACTTTTTCTACAATGTGACTCCCTGGAAAATGACAATTTTATGAGTCTATAGTTGTCGTGGTGGTAGGCCAAATGTGGACCACACAAAGTTGATTTATGATCTCCACACAAATGTCATGGTCTAAAAACTGGTAATCAGTTTACAGATACACACATACAACAGAATTTGTTCTGTTTCTTTTTTGGTAACGATGTCTTTGCCATGGTATTTTATAGCATCTTTGCATAGTCCATTTTGAAGGCAGTACTTCAAGTTGAAGCACCCATGGGCAAATAGTGAGGATATGAAGAAGCATGGAATTTGAAGTAATAATTACGTATATTCATATCCTCAGCACAATAAGCTATGTTGTGGAATAATGGCATATGCCACGGCATTGCTCATGCTGCCTGAGTGAGTTCCAGCATTTTTAAGTTGCAGATCAAACTCAATTCTCCAGCACATGTGGAACAAAGTGTTGTGGACTGGAGTTTGTAGGACTGTAATCAGAAACAGCAGCTCAGTCCCATGTCAATTCCTCAGTCAGTGAGTGTGGACAAGTGGAAGACAAGCTATCATCGATGAAAGGAAGACAGAGACATAATATGATATCAGGCAGGCAGATTCAGTCAATACTGAAAGCTCCATTTTATTCATACACCAAACTTAAGTAGTCAAACAAAAGTGCGGCAATGGAAGGGGACATCTATTAGTATGTATAAAGGGAAAACAGAAATTGCTTCCACTAATGGTAAAGGCACTCCAAAATTGCACATACTATGTGCCTTCAGGCACCCCATTGCTGCACTTCCTCCCTTACTTCTGGGTGGTTAACCTGTCTATACCCAAATCATTGCTATTTAGATAGGAGACATTCATCATCAAGGCACAGGTGTCCTGTAGCAGGAAAGATAATGTCTTAAGGACAATAGGAGTTATTGGAGCAGTTTGAACTCATGACAAGTTGGAATGAATTCCCATTTAGGAGTTGAGAAACTTCAGTCTGGCATAATGTATTCCAGTGCTACCAAAGCCATGCAGACGCCTTGTATGCAAACAGATGATGAGATCTACCTTTAACTGCTTGGTGGCAGTGCAAATGTTTAATCCCAGGACAGAGGAGGCTGCCTGATTTTGCTTAGGTTGAGGCCAGCCAAATCCACAGAATGAGTTTAAGTCCTGCAGAGATAAACCCTGTTTTGAAAACAAAAAACAAAACAGAACAAAGTCACATAAAGGAAAAATCAGATCAACCTTTTGGTGGTAGCCTACATGTATAAATGGTATTGAAGGAGGAAGCTTTCCCTCTTTGGGTACTTACCCCAGCTCTGGGTACCAATTTTCTTCCTTTACTACCATTAGAGCCTACCTTTTTTTGGGGGGGGGAATTTTGATGATAATGACCAGCTGACATATCCATCCTGATAAACTAAAAAAAAAAATGCTGTTCTCTTCAGATTCCCATTGGTAGGCAACCATTGTTGGAATAAATATATCACAGCTTGTGAGACATCATAATAAATCCACTTTCTACATATATGGAGAGATTCATCCTACACACCTTTTCATGCAGAGAACCTTGGTTACTGCTGTTGGTTTTTGTTTTGTTTTATTTTTTTAAAATATGATTACTGAAGATGTATTCCTCTGTAAATATTCAATTTTCCATGAAGACTACTTTTCTCATTATGATGCCTTTGCCAAGTGTTTGCTCTGATTTTCAGGGATAAAATTCTACATTCATGGAGCCATCCTCTGGCATTCTGCCACTAGAAAGATCATTTATCTTTTTTTTTTTTTTTTTTTTTTTTTTTTTTTTGAGATGTGGCCCCTGCTTTTCTTTCCTGATTATCTGAAGTTCCTGTGACAAACAGGTAAAAAGCAAATTTAGTTCATCTAAAGTCAGTGTTTAACCAAATAACAAATAACACAATTTGTATTCCTAAATCACTTTGTGGTAGTTAACGCATATTTGGAACTCCCTTCCAACTTTTTCACCAGGAATCATTCAATCCATTTAAGTAAGTATGTTTAGCTAACAACACTGTGTCTAGGAGGAAGAAAGGTAAATGCCTGTGTACTACAGAACAATAGCTTGGGTCAGCTATAGGCCAATTGCTATAGAAATGCACATCACTGCTGATGTAGAAAAGTCTTAGTGCTAGAAGGCAATCAGTAACCATTGCAATTTGTCCTTAAGCCCTCTGCAACCACCTGGGAGGTGCTTTTACCACTCAGGCCTTAATAGCTAATCAGGCACCTTTGTGACCTGCCTGTCAAAAGAAGTGCAGGGCCCTTCTGGTCTGGTTTTGAAGAGAAAATGCAGACAGTGGTTTTGTGTGATGTGCTTTTAGGAAGGGCAAACTGGAAAACCACAGCATGGTGAGTGACTGGCTGCCGTCCTCAAATTGGTAGTGGGAGATAGTGAGGTGATCGATCCAGTGTGGTGGATATTCCCTGTATCTGGGTGGGAAGCTGCAAGGACACAACATGTCCCCTGAGTTCTCATGTAGTTCTTGAAATTCCTAGAAGCTAGAGGCAGTCCACCAAATAACTATTCTGTGGGCTGTATCTGCTTTGAGTACTGTGAGCAGGGAGGTGTCTATGGAAACATTTTTTAAGTCAACTTCTACATACTTCAGGTGCACCCACTGAAATCAAGGCAACAAACTTCCAGAGGCCTTTTAGTTAAGTACCTTTTATAAGTTCAGCCGTTTGCATTTTAATTTTATGTGTAAGATCCATATATTGTTAATTTTCTGCAGGCTGTAAAAGCTTCTCATGAAAGGGTAGCACTTCACTATTGAGCAGTGATCTACAAGAGTATAATTTGTAACACAAACGATTTAAAAATGCTTTTGAGATATTATATCTCATAAAGAAGAATTTAACTGAGGTAGTACTGCCTCTAAAACACACAAAGATACGTGTATGCTGACCAGTCTTGTTAGAATTTTGAATCCTAGATACACATTTGTGGTCCATGACTTTCCAGAACTTTGACTCCAAGCCATTACACAGAAGCTACTCCTGTTTTGCAACAGCATCTAGTCCCTTACCCTTATCATAGACCTGCCCCACAACAAGCTGCTCAGAGAGATATTACAGTGTCATAAGCAACCTTAAATTGTATTATATCATATTGATGCAGTTTTCTTCTCCAGAAAAGCATAGTTCTACCACTGTGGCAATAGGACACCAGATTTTAAAAAGTAAACCAATGATGTAAGAGTGGCCTGATAAAGCAAAGCTTTTCCTTAGGTCCTCATGCAGGGATGGGAAACATTCTTAGAAGAGATAGTAACAACCAGGGGCCTAGGCCATGAAAGATTTTCCTAAGGGACTGGTGTATTGACAATAAAACACAGAAACTCGTCCAAAACCAGGTATTTGCATGGGAGAGCTGGTAATTGTATGGAACAAAGCCTTTGTGGACAGGTTGCTTCAGATATGTAGCTATAAACTACATAGAGCTATGGATCTCAGTCCCAAGGCCACTATGGGCTTAGTCAGCAATGATCATGAGATATCCTGTATCCCCTAGCACTTCATTGTTTTAGTGGTGTTCTCCTGAGTTTGTCCCATTGAATGGGTTTCTACTGACTTCACATAAGTGTCCCCTTTCCTTCCATTTCCTCTGAGGAAATAGTATACAAGAGTCTATTCTCCTTAAGAAACTTTTCATGAGACACATTTCCATATCCCAGCTTTTTTTAAAAAAAAAAAAAAAAAAACTTTTCCACCTTCTACATTTCCTATCTATCACATTTCCCATCACCTTCACCTCAGGATCCTATATGTGGAACAGGTCCTTCATTTTCACATATATGTTGGCCTTTAAGAACAGTACTGGGAACACATTTACTGTGTAATCCTCCCATCTCCCTAAGTAGCTAGACATGCATTCTCCAGTCTCTACTGAAATTGTTCACTATGTACAATGGAGCTTGAACCAAAAGCCATTTAAGAAGGATAGCATATATGAAAATCAAACTATGTCTAGGCTGGCTCCTCTCTGAGTATTTTCCAAAGATAGATACATGTTATTTAAGAAATCTTTGTCTTTATGGATCTTCTCTGTGGGCGAAGTGATTTCTCCCTGGGAAGGTATGTTAATGATACAACAGATGCATTTGCATCCTGTTAGAAGAATGTTTATGAGACAATCCCTTAATTTGATGCAAGTGACATTGATTGCAGTCTGTTGCTCTCCAAACAATGGCCTTGCTGTCTTCTGTACTATACCTTCAAATTTCTTAAATTACTGTAACACCTAAGAGATTTAAATTTTCCATTAGAGTCAGGTAGCCAACTATCCAGTGCAGTCACAGGAAAAGCATTTGCAAGTGGAGCATTGCTTCTGCCTTCAGTGCAGAATAAGGAAAATTGTTTACACTGCAGGAGGATTCAGGGTAAGCAACCACGTGCTGAAGTCACCACTATGAAATAAGTACATGACTGTAGTAAGGGGAGTGATTTTGTTATTTCCCAACATGTTTTAATATGTCATGTGTTTGAACACAGACCAGAGTATGTAGGTGTACAGTTTCTGAGGGATGAAATGAAAGGCAGGATTGCTCAATGGCTAGCGTTGCCACTTTTGTGGGTGGAGCTTCTTTCAGTATCCATCAGTCCTCTTGGAGGAAATGGATGGTGCCAGCAGCTGGCTTGTGTCTCTGTTAAAAAAGCTTTTAAATGAGACATTTTAAATGACATATTCTCTAGATCTCTGAGCATTTGAGGGCTGTCTGACTGTTTAGCATATCTTAGTATACAAAATATCCCTACAATTAATCTGTTTTGAAAACTGGATCCAAGCTGAGAGGCTGTGGAGGGATATTTTACTCAGGGCCCTGCAGCCTTACTGTAACTGGTTTTTACTTAGTAGGTTACACTTATGACCACAGAGGACAAAGAGGTAGAGAAAAACTCCCTCTGAAAATAGAGGCTTAACCTTAATAAACAGCTCACAGGAAAGACTGAGTGGCATAAATATTTTGTTAGCTTGAAATAGACATTTATAACCTTAAATGTTTACCACCATTAAAAGGCACATAGCAATTTCGAAATATTTGAGACTTAGTACAATAGAATTTAAGTTGTATGAAGTTAGCATATATTTACATAAAGTTAAAGTTAAATGTACAGATATATTAAACAGGACTGTGTAAAATTGAGAAGGACTAGAATGTGAAGCTATGTATGACATAGTGAAAAAAGAAATTAAAGACAAAGAATAAAGAATAAAGCAAATAAAAGAATAAAAGTAAAAGTTAAATGAATTACAGGTTCTGTTCGCTGCAGAAGCTGGCTAGACTCCCTCTGCCTAGGTGGCTGTTGTAGCAGAGGGAAGAACCATGGGGGGGTGAGGTTAGGCCATGTTGTCAAAATGGCGGCTGCCATAAATATATCCCCAACAGCTGGCAGAAATCATAAAGTTTTGAGATTCAAATTTGTCTTGAGTAGGTGCTGCCTCAGCCCAGCCTACTGCCCTGAGACAGGTTGCAGCTGCGGCAGGCAGGAGAGTTCTAGTATGGCCGGAAGAGAACACAACCAAGTTGAGGGTAAGAGATTGTTTAACAGAGAGATAGAAAAAACTCCTTCCATCTACCTGTTCACTGGCAGTAATTTGAAAGTTCCTGTAAAATATCTGGATCTAGAGAGCCGTTATGCGGCCAATTTGAATTTCCTAGGGGATATCTAGGCCACTTTTCAGTACAAAGGTAAATAAGTCTGGGTGCCTTAACAAGTGGCATTAAGTGAAAGGGTTTTAATTTTTTATCAGGCATCCCAGTGGAGTGGTAGGAGATATTTCCTTAGTCGGTTTATTCCCCATGTGTAGAGAGGAAAGTGATCATGCAGTCTTGGAACTCTTCAGCCCAAGAGTGTGGCCACATGATTAGCGAGAATGGCAGAGGGTTATTCGAAGATCATCAGCCCGAAAACGTTGCCAGAGCCAACAGAGGCCAGAAGGACTCAGCAATCCCAGAGCAGAGCAGATATCCCGCTCCAGGCAGTATGTCTTCCACCCGTGAGGAATGCACCAGACCTTAAGGAAATAGGTTAAAATTTAAAAGGGTACCTTACCTAATTGAAGCCTGTGTGAGGTGGTATTTCCAGTGAATGGGGGATAGGGGTGAATGGAGGCAGACTACTGGTATCAGAAACAGGATCCCGAGTGTCTCTGGCTGGCCGCCCACCTGCAAACAGCAGCCAGTGACCCTCAAGGAGAGCCTGCCTGGGTTTCAGCACCAATGTTGTTCTTTTGCTGTGCAGCTAATGCCTAAGAAACACAAACACGAGACTCAGCACCCACGTGGAGTTTGCTGAGAGAAGGGAGAAAAAGAGGGGTAGCTGGTGGCCAACTGAAAGCAGGAGAGAGATAGAGAGGGGTGTGGGGCACTTGCTTTAAAAGGGGAGGCTTGCACATGTGTAACTGAGTCCTCTGACAGCCAGGTAAAGCTTGAGCCATCAGGTAAACCTGATGTAGTGATGACATGGCCATGAGGGTCCCCCCATCATCAGGTAGGGGGAGTCAAATGGCTGCTAGTTCCTAACAATCAGATTACTAAGTGGAGTCACTATTTAGCTACAAATGTAGTTAAGTGTAAGTCACTATTTAGCCACAAACTAACCCACTAGTTAGCCACACATTGTAGCTCACTAGTACCCACACACACCATGCCACTTGTTAGCCACATACTTAACTCACTATTTAACCACACACAAAAAGTCACTAGTTAGACAAACACCTAAATCAATAGTCAGCCCCATACCTATGTCACTAGTTAGCCAAAAAAACTAAGCCATAAGTCCATCACACAAATAAAGCAGTACTTAGCCACACACTAAGACAGTAGTTAATCACACACCTAAGTTACTATTTAGATACATGCCTAAGCAGTAATTAACCACATTGACAAAGTCACTAGTTAGCCACAAAGCTAGGTTACTAGTTAGCCACAGTTACTATGTCTCTAGTTAGGTACACACAATATATCACTACTTACCCAACCATTCTTAGTGACTAGGCAGCCACACATCTAATTTACAAGCTAGTCACAAACACCAAGAAAATAGTCAGCCACACACACACTGAGATAGTAGTTAGCCATTTACTATGTATTTCTATGTATTTAGTCAACTACACACCTAAGTCACTAGTTAGCTACCAACATTAGGTCACTAGTTATCCACACACATTAAATCAGTAGTTACACACACACACTATGTCACTAGTTAGACACATACTAAGTCTGTCTAAAAGAAAACAGCTCACACTAAAGTGGTCCCAGGATATGGGAATCAGGCCTTTAATCCCAGCAGCAGGGATGTGGAGATAGGAGTGTCATGGCTGGACACAGAGAAGAAGATAAGGTAGAGGAGAGAGAAGAGCATGCAGTGAGATGATTTAGTTTGAGAAGTTAGTCTGAGGGATCGAAGCGATAGCAGTCAATCTGAGGAGGCAGTGTGAGGACAGGAACACATCGCTTGTCTGAGAATAGGTAGAGATAACAAATCTAGTAGCCAGATGCCTTGAATCTGTGATCCTTCAGTTTTCACCTTCCCCTCCCTGTTAGATTACTGTGAGTTTTTATTATTAAGATCTATTAGAACTTGTACAGGATGTGATGTTCTCTCTGTGAAGGTGTGATATTTTAAAGTCAATAGAGGTAAAAAATGTTAAATTATTAAAGTATGTTAACTTTGTTTTTTGAAAATTACATTGGTATCTTTTTCATATTTTTAATTTGTAAATTTTTTTTTATTATACTTATCAAACCAATTCGCTCCAACATACTCCCACCCTCCTTCTTCCCCTCCCAACTTCCCGGACTCCCAGCCACTCTCTCATCCCATCCAACCAACCCTATACACGTAGGTGGATGCCTTCCAGGAGGGGTCATCTAAATCCTTCAAATCATTTTAAGTAGACACTAAAATGTCTCTCATGTCTGAAGGTTAATGGAGTATCCCTCCATGGGGATTTTCCCCCAATGTCCTTTTTGCAAGAGGGATACTTCCTGGTCCCACTCTCTGAAGACCCTTAGACTGCACAGGACTTTTAGCTGAGACCCATGTTTAGGGGTCTGTGTCAGTCCCATGTTGGATTCCCAGCTATAAGTCTGGGGCCCCATTAGCTCCGCCTTGTTCAAATCAGCTGTGTCTTTGGGTTTCTGCAATGTGGTCTTGTCCTCTCTCTCTGCATAAGGATTCCAGTTCGGATCGGTGTTTAGTTGTGCATGTATGCTTCTGTTTCCATCAGCTACAGATGAGGTCTCCATGATGGTGGATAAGTTAATCATTGATCTCATTGCCAGGAAGGGAATTTATGTTAGCCTTTACACTGTTTCTCAAATTGTTAGTTGGAGTCATTCTTGTAGGGCTCTGTACATTTCTCTAGGTTCTATTTCCTCTTCTAACCTATAATGGCTCCCTCTTTTATAGTCTCTTTCTCTCTTTTCTGTCCTCTGTTCTCCACTCTTCTCTTCTCTTCTCAAGTCTATTCCTCCCCTGACCAAATGTTCCTAGACCCACAATCTTTCCTCTCCTCCCATTTTCCTTGTGCTAGTTCCCTCTCCACTCACTACCCACCATTACCCACCCATATGCTCTGAGGACCTTGTCCCTTCCTGCTTCTGTGAGTGTCCTTATGTAAAACAGTTAGAATGCTCCTTCTATCCTAGTTTCTCTGGTAGTTTGATTTGTAGGCTGGTGAGCTTTTGCAATATGTCTAAAATCCACATATGAGTGAATACACACCATGTTTCTCTTTCTGTGATTGGGATACCTCGTTCAGGATGGTTTCTTCAAGTTCCATTCACATGTCTGTGAGTTTCAAAATTCCATTGTTTCTGCCCTCCCCCACAGAGTAGTATTCCATTTTGTAAAAGTGGCAAATCTTCTTTATTTATACTTCAGTTGAGGGGCATCTAAGTTGATTCCAGGTTCTTGCTATTATAAATAATATTGCTATGAACATATGTGAGTACAAGTCTTGGTTGCATGGATTGTGATCATTTGGGTATATACTTAAGCGGGAGATTACTGGGTCTCGTGATAGACTGATTCCCATTGTCCTGAGAAACTGCCATGCTAGTCTCCAAAATGGCTGTACAAATTTGCAGTTCCACCTGAAGTGGAGGAGTGTACCCATTTCTGCAAATCCTCTCAAGCATAAGTTGGCATTGCTGTTTCTAATTTTAGCAATTCTGACAGGAGTAAGATGGTATCTCAAAGTTGTTTTAGTTGGCATTTCCTTGACAGCTAAGGATGTTGAATACTTTCTTAAGTGTCTTAAATCATTTTTATTTCCTCTATGGAGATTTACCTATTCAGTTCTGTAGCCCATTTTAATAGAGTTATTTGGTGTTTGTTGACCAGTTTCTTGAGTTCTTTGTATATTTGGGAGATCAGCCCTTTGTTGGATATAGGATTGGTGAAAATCCCAGTTTGTGGGCTGCAGTTTGGTCCATCATCCAGTTGTACCAGCACCATTTTGATGGGAGATGTCATTCCGAAAATATGTTTCTCATACTGGTTAATGAATAAAGCACTGTTGGACAATAGGAAAGCTAGATAGGTGGGACTAGGAGATAAGGAGGAAAGAGGAAGGAGGAAGGAGGAAGCAAGATGGAGAGACTGGGGTGACGAGATGCCTGCCCTCTTCCCCGGTAATAAGAGACCACGTGAAAATACATAGATCAACAGAAATGGGCTAATACTTAAGACATAGCAAGTTTATAAGAAACTAGTACCTGGCCAACAGCGTTATATCAAATACAGAGTCTCTGTATATTAATTGGTGCTGGCACAGCTGCAGGACAAGACCAGCGGCGGGCGGAAAACCTTACTCAGCATTTTTTGAAGATGCTTTCCTCATCTCATTGTATACTTTTAGCTGTTTTGTTAGAGTGTGTGGGTTAATATCAGGATTTTCTATTCGATTTCATCGGGGTACTTGTCTATTTTCGTGCTAATACCAGGCTGTTTTCAGGACTGTAGCTCTATAGTAGATCTTAAAGTCAGGGATAATGATCTCTCATGAAGTTCCTTTATTATACAGGTTGTTTTGGCTATTCGGGTTCATTTGGTTTTCAATATGAAGTAGATAATTATCCTTTCAAGGTCAGTGAAATTTTTTGCTGGGATTTTAATGGAGATTGCATTGAATATGTAGATCGATGTTGGTAATTTTTCTTTGTTTTTTCTACCTATCCATGAGGTTGGGACATCTTTGCATTTTCTGCTATTTTCTTTAAAGACAAAAATTCTTATTATATAGGTCTTTCACTTCTTTGGTAAGTGTTACCCCAAGATACTTTATGTTGTTTGTGGCTATTGTGAAGGGTGATGTTTCTCTGATTTCTTTAACAACCCCTTTGTTGACTGAATATGTAATGGCTACAGACTTTTTTTTTTAATTTAATCTTGTATCCTCATACTTTACTGAATGTATTTTCAGCTGTAGGAGAACACTGGTAGAATTTTTTGGTTGCTTATGTAAACTATCATATCATCTGAAAATAGAGAAAGTTTGAGTTCTTCCTTACCAATTTGCATCCCCTTGAACTCCTTTTCTTTTCTTATTTCTTTAGCTAGCCCTTCAATTACAATAATGAAGAGATATGGAGAGATAGGGCAGCCTAGTCTTTTTCCTGATTTTAGAGGAATCACCTTAAGCTTCTCTACATTCAGCTTGATATTTGCTATGGGTTTACTATATATTGCTTTTATTATGTTTACATAAAATCCTGTTATCCTTATCTCCCCAAGACCTTTAACATGAAAGTATGTTGAATTTTGTCAAAAGGTTTTTCTGCATCTAGGGAGATGATCATGTGACTTTTCATTTTCAGTTTGTTTATATAGTGGTATATTTGATATATTTTCATATGTGAAACAATCCCTTCAAGCCAGAGATGAAGCCTACTTGATCATGGTAGATGATTTCTCTGACATATTCTTGGATTCAGTTTTCCCATATTTTCTTGAGTATGTTTGCATCAATGTGCATGAGAGATATTGGTCTGTAATTTTCTCTCTTATTTATGTCTTTGTGTGGATGGGTATCGAGGTGATTGTAGCCTCATAAAAAGAGTTTGTTAATGAACCTACTTTTCTATTGTGTGGAGCAATTTCAGGAGTATTAATAAAGCTCTTCCATGAATTTTTGGTAGAATTCTTCACTGAAGAAGACATCTCTTGGATTTTTATGTTGGAAGGCTTTTCATTATTACTCCTACTTTGTTAGTTGTTATAGGTCAATTTAAGTTGCTTGTCTATTCTTGATTTAATTCTGGTAAGTAATAGTTATCCAGAAATTTGTCCATATCCTTTGAATTTTCAAACTTGTGGATTATATGTTTTCAAAATATGACCTTAAAATTGTCTGCATTTCCTCAGTGTCTATTGTTATGTACTACTTTTTGTTTCTGATTTTGTTAATTTTCATGTTCTCTCTATGCTTTTTGGTTAGTTTGAATAAAGGTTTCTCTACCTTGTTAATTTTCTCGAAAAACCAACTCTTTGTATCATTGATTTTTTTTATTTTTTCCTGCTTTTTATTTATTGGTTTTTATAGACCCCCCTTTTCGTTTTGGCTCTGCTGCCTGTCCCACAACTATATCTTGTGGAACAGGTTGGTCTTGAACTCACAGAGATAAGCTTCCCTCTGCCTCCTGAGCACCAGCATTAAATTCATTTGCCACCACCACCCAGGTTTTGGTACCTTTTTAATGTCTTCTTTAAACATATTACAGTTTTTAATCTCTATTTTGCTGCACTCCTATGTTTCTTAGATTTTACTTATTTCATTCCTTTTCTCAAGTGATGCTGATTATTGATTTCTGTGTAGAGCAAAGTTTCTTCTATCTGTGGCTTGTCTTATGCTGTGTAATTCAGAATTGTTTTGAACTTTTAATCCTGCTTCTCCTGTACAGTGCTGGGAAGAAAATCCTACACTTCATTCCAGTTGGGACCTTGCCTGGTCAGGGAGAAGGAAAATAGACCAGAAAATGAGTGAACTCCCAAGATCTCTGATTATTGTGGGGTCTTATAAATGAAGAGGGATTTGTGCAATGATTGAAGTCATGTCCCACTTGGATAATGGTGGAGTCACAGTGCAGAAAGGGAGAGGCAGGATGGAAGCTGAGATTTCCTCCTACAACAGTAGTTGAGGTGAGCAATGTGGAATTAGATAATCATTCCTAGAAAATCCATCATTGTCTCGGAGGGCAGTTTTTGGAATCCACAGATGTGGGCTACCAAGACTTTGGATAGAGGAGAGACCTTATCATGTATAAAAAATTGCTATAATTACATATTTAGCCAAAACCAGTCTGGGTGAAATCTTGTGGACTATGTAACAGGACTATTATTTTTTTGTTCATTTGTATGTACAGTGTGAGAAAAAAGGTTTGAGGAATACTTGGTGTGCTCTAAGTGAAACCCCCTAGTCTCTGGAGCACATGGACATGAAGCTATTTTCAGCTTTTCAAAATATTTTTTTTTCAGATCATAACTCCATCATATCCTCATACACTTTTCTGCCCACAAGCCCTGCCATGATTACTCAGTGTTCTCTAATTCACAGCCTGCTTTTCTTAAACAGGAGTTTCACATTAAACACAGTGAAGATTAGAAGGTGTCATACATTTGGCTGCAGTATTTTCCAGCTATGAGGTCAATGGTTACTGGCCAGTAACAAAGAGTGTGTAACAAAATGTGCACACAATGTACACTGTGGTTTTAATAATGAGCAGCTTGACAGTAGAAGAATGTATAGCAAATCACAAACTTCCTGGATTAGGCCGCTATCTGCTAGGTGGGTAGTGCAGAGCTACAAGGACTATAAAGACTGAGTCATTGATTCCCTGGTAGTAGGCTGCAAAAGTTTAGGTCCTACTGGGTGGTCTCAGCCAATGTTGGACTCTTAGAAGTCTTCTTTCCATGATTCTCTTTTCTTTATGCTCTATTGAGTTGTAAGGAAGAACACAGGTTACACTATTCTGAGTGTAGGGTTTGCAAAGCAGGTCTGCTCAGAATGTCATTTCTGCAAAATTTGTATGGACCATGAGAGAGACTGGGGTTCTTTTGGTTCATGTGGTGACCTGGGCAGTTACCCTTGTCCTCTGAGCCTTCCTCTCCATGTGTTTCTTGGATTGGGGGAGACCCTGCAGCCCTGGCATGGGTGGGTGTGTTGCTTATTATATAACTGTCCAGTGTGCATATGCATGCATTGCTGTTGGTGTGCATTGGGGGCTGACGCTGGATAACTGAAGGTCTGATTTCTTGAAGTTCTGAATATTCCATTCCACTTTCAGGTTTGCCTTATAAATATTTTAGAAAGTAGTAAAAAATGGTGATGCACATGTCTCTCAGCAATACAAGATTATAATGTTTTTAACTCTCTGCTACCAAGAGTTACAATACTGTGTTAACTGACGTTTAATTCCAGTGTACAAAATGAGTCTCTATTCTGCAGAGATATCTCAGGTGTGTATGGTTTTGTGTAGGGAGTTAGGTCAGGATCTTCACCTTGGGCCATAAACCACTTGGCAGGAAGTTGATTTTAAATTATTCTCCCATGTTTTTTGTGGAGTGAGCATCAGTGCGGCTAGGTTTATCTGAAACAATAAAGGGGTATAAAGGTCTAAAGAGCCATAGAAGAAGGTCATCTCCTTTTGCATGGAGAGCGCTAGAACAGGGACATCCTGTCTTTGGAATAGATATCCATAGCTACAGGGTCAAAAGTGTCTAAGGGTCACTTTATTTGATTTATTTGGAGTGTTGAAGTCTGTGTTTATTTAATCTCTGTACACATGGATTCATAGATGTTTGGATAACATTGGTCAAGATCACACTTTTCTTGGCTCAGTTTCTTTTGTACTTTATGTTAATAGTTGAATTTTTGACCTTTGCTCTTGGGTTATTCTCTCTATCTCTTTTATTTTTTTACACATATTATATATATTTTGATTGTTGTTGCTTTGTGGTAAGTATAAAAGTCATATTATGTTAGTTTGTGTACTGTGTTTTCATAATTCCATTGAGCATTCTGAGTATTTCCAAAAAAAATGTTACTGTGCCTTTGTAATCTCCATTTTGTTATTAATTGTTGTTCATTGTCATTGGATTGTATTCATTTCATGTTATAAACTTACCATGTATAGGATCTTTAATTCTGATACTTCATGTTCCGAAAACCATTATATAATTCTTTATTTATTTTGGTTTTATTGTTAATCTGTGGAAGAGTTTTGGTTCATCAGATAAAACATGTTGTGTATCTTGGCAAGAGACTCAGCACATCTATTGGGGATGACCAGAGTTCAGATACGTACACTCAACTTTACATCATTATCTACATCCCATAACCTGTATACTTATACAAACCATTTTCTCTCAAACTCATACATACATAATATAGCAATAAACTTGATACAATGGTAAAGATTAGTAGTATCAATATTATTAGCATAAATTCTAGTCTTGTACACTACAGTTTAGATTTGACACACTGCACTGGAAATTGTAAAGCTACTTCTAGTTGTTCTTAATAATCAAAACCTGGATTCAGATATGCAATTAATGATGAAAGATCAGAGAAGCAGAGCAGTCAAGCCCTAGCTCTTATATCTACTGAAGTACTCATACCAAAGGGGTGGACAATTCTGATACTAGGAGACTTCCCTCAGAAAACAATGAGCTTTTGTCTTCTTCCTCCTTATATTTCTTTCTCCTCCCATCCATATCTACCTCCCAATTTCAGGGATAAAGGTATGAGCCACCACTTTTCTCTCTTTCTCTTTTAGACTGGATCGATGTGGTGTAGCCTGGGGTGGCCATGAAATTACAGACATGCACCTGATTATTTCTCCCAAGTGCTAGGATTAAAGGTGTACTCCACCACGGACTGTCCTCTATGGCTAACCACTGCATAGCTCCATATTCTATTCTTAAAGCAAGTTTTTTTTTTATATATATGTTTATGGTTGAAGAAGAGAATAGTTTCAGTCTGAATTGTGTAGTGGTTTTTGCAAGCTCTGCACATTGCACGGAGAGAGAAAAAGAGTTTGAAATTCCCCTCTGCAGGAACAGAGCTGGGTCGTCTACTGATGACATGGGAAAGTGACATTGAAATTAATGTCTGACTATGCGGTGTTGGCTTTTGCCTTTGGTTCCAGCACTGAGGAAGTAGATGCAAGTGGATCTCTCTGATTTAGAGGTCAGCCTGGTCTACAGAGTAATTTCCAGGACAGTAAGGCCACAAAGGGAAACTCTGTCTCAAAAATAAAAATAAATAAATAAATAAATGTATCAATAAATATTAGACAGTTAATGAAAAAACTATTAGAAAACAACAACAACAAGATCAATATTAATAATTAATAAGGAATTCACCAGCGCAGTTTACTAAGCAAGGAATAGGATGGCAGGAGCCACACAGGGGAATTCTGTCAAAAAAAAAAAAAAAAAAAACAAAAAACAAATAATTTCCTATTTGTGCAGATATCTGAAATGTCTAGGTCTAGAGTAAAAGCCAGGGCCAAAGGAGGTGCTGGGCCTGGTGTGTCTTTAAGAACACTCTAACCCTTGAGGAAGAGCTCTTGTCAATCAAGCCTCACTAGCCAATCTGGTACACTGAGCCAACCCACCAGTCTCAGGTCTGGAAGGAGACTTCCTGGAGCCATGCTTCAGGCTTGCTTTTATATCAGAACAGGCACCAGAGGATTGATTGCTGCTCTGTAAGTGCTGCTGGGGAATGAAGGAGAACAAAAGCTGCAGCATGGTGAGTGAGTGGATTCAGAGGGTGGTATGGGGAGTCATGAATGTCTGTTTTGCAGGCCTTCCAGGAGGACACTGGGCTTGAATGTGCTGTCAAATTCAGTGTTCTGTTAGGTCTATTGTAGTCCTAGGAGCTTCCCTAACCAGGGTGTGGCCCAGGAATACTTTTCCTTGTGGGCTGCATCTGTGGAAATGCTTTTGATTATGCAGCAAGGTGAATAAATTCTTTGAAGTCAGCTCCATTATGCTTTTGGTGCACAGGGATGGCAAGTTACCAAAAAGGAGAGGTTCAGTTTGTCCAGTGACTTCCAGAAGCTTTGCACTGCACATCTAACATTTAGGGGTCAGATACATGCAGAGTTATTACCATTGTTTTTGCCATCAAAATAACTTAACTTTTGTTGTTAAGAAATGAATAGAAAGATCTTATTTTGCCTATCATTCCCAGTTCCTTCTCCCTCCCTCCCCCAGTGAACTCCCCATCCCATCCCACATACATTTCTCTGGAAGTCTGAGTTCTTTAGGAGGATTCATCAAAACCTGACAAGGAATTTGGGTTTGGCGCAGGGCCTCCTCCTTGTCTCTAGGCGAAGGGAGTATTCACAATTGGAGTTAATTTTGTGTTTGCTCAAAATGGCACTCTTTTTTAAATAATATATATATATATATATATATATATATATATATATATATATATATATATGGATTTTTGTGTTACAGCATGACCTGGAATTTTCTTTTTTTTATGCTTGTTGTATTGTATTTTTCATCCTTTAATCCATTTGTTTATGCTTACTAATGCATGTTAATAGGAAATGATATATAAGTAATATAATCCTTTGTAGCTTGTGTGAATTAGGTAATTATCACACTCAGGATAGCCTAGTTTAGTTCTATTTCCCTGAAATTTCAAAATGCTATTGGTTTTTTATTATTATTTTATTTTATATTACAAAGTCCAATTAAATGAAAACAAACATTTATACACAATATTTGGGAATTTGGGCGTTGTTCTTTCCAACTACTTCCTATGGTAAGGGCGCTGTGATGGGGGATTCGAAGAAGATTCACAAATCCTGGCTGTAGTCTGTAGGGCTGCTTTTTCCAGCTGTTTTTAATGCAGGATCACCTTATACTCTGTTTCAGGTGGTCTGCCGTGATGAAGCCACATAAGTCTGGAAGGAATCCATATCTTTTCAATTTCTGTGGAAACAAAAATAGAAATCCTTTTCCCCAATAACTTGTCCTTCAACTTGAATTTTGGAGTCAAAGAATTTTTTTTAATTTAATTTATTACTTTACATGTCAATCCAAGTTCCCTCTCCCTCCCTCCCTCCTTCCCTCCGTTTTACCCTCTCTGCCCTCTCACATGCACTCTAAACACCCTCCCCTCCCATCCCCCCACCCCAATTCCATATGTAGGGGAATGCCATCCAGTTGGGGTCATGTAGATCTGACAGGTCATGTGAAGTAGGGACTAGGGCTTCTCTCCTGTCTCTAGATTAAGGCAGGTATCCCTCCATGGGGGATGTGTTCGCAAAGTCCTTTTGTGCACCAGGGATACATCCTGGCTCCACTGTCTGAAGTCTCTTAGACTCCTCAGTCCTTCTGGCTGAGACCCATATTCAGGGAGGCCTGAGTCAGTCCCATGCTGGCTTCTCAGCTATCAGTCTAGTGGCCCTTAGCTCCTCCTTGTTCAGGTAAACTGTCTCTATGTGTTTCTGCCGCATGGTCTTGTCCTCTCCATCTGCATCTGGGTTCTAGTTCGACTCAGTGTTTATGTATGGGTGTTTGATCCTGTTTTTAACAGGCATTAGTTGAGAGCTCCATGGAGAATTTAGGTGTTGATCTCACTCTCCAGGAAGGGCATTTATGATAGACTTTCCACGGAAGCTCAAATTGTTAGTTGGGAGCAGTCCTGTAGTTCTCTAGACCTTACTTTGTGTTCAATTTTATCTCCAAACCAATATTGGCTCCCTCTTTGATGTTCTCTCTCTCTCTCTCTCTCTCTCTCTCTCTCTCTCTCTCTCTCTATCTGTTTGTCTGTCTGTCTCTCCTGTCTTCTATTCCTAACAGGACTCAATCTTCCTAGTCGCACATGTTTTCCTGTAGGGAGCCGTCCCTACATTCTCCATTATAAGATGGCACTGGCATCCGGCTGGCAGTTGGCATAAATAAGCCTGTGTGCGCGTGCAAGGAGATTTCTCCCGCGCCTCTCCGTGGCGTCATTTGGCCTGATGAGCGAGCAACCAGTCAGGGAGTGACACGTCCTAAGCAAGGCTGAGTTTCTATATAAGGGGTGTGGGTTTTTGCTCCCGGGGTCTTTGCTCTGCAGTTGGTGTAAGCTTATGCTCTGCCTCTCAAGAAGCATTAAAGCTATTATCACAGAAGGATCCTATCTTTGTGCTGCCTCGTTCTTGCTGGCGAGACGGTAGGGCGGGACAACTGGTGCCGAAACCCGGGAACTCGACCAATCCATCGTCAGCACCATCGAAGACCCCCAACTTTCGAGTTGGGAGGATTCAGAACTGCGAGGAGGTAAGTTCAGTAAGGTATGACTGATCCTCATAACATCTTTGCTTTAGTATTGGTTGGTATCGCTTTCATTCTCTTTCTGTTTATCCTCTTTTGTTACCATTGAGGCCGCTGCTAAGGAGATTTCTGTACTTAAGTCGGACGTAGATAAGCTGCGGTACACTGCGCCTCTTAAGTCTTTTGTAAATAAAAAAGCGAGGCGCTCCAGTTCCACTTTTGGTTTCATATGGTGCCAACGCTTGTAAGACAGACGTAGATAAGCCGCGGGCGTCCATCATGCTGCCATGGGCTCTACGCATTCCACTGTTACAGCACTGCAATCAATCCTTACACAGAAGGATCTGAAGCTATCTCACCGACTCCTACAGTGATTTGTCAAGGATGTAGACAGTGTAGCTCCCTGGTTCGCGGTTTCGGGCTCTCTCTCATCGGCCTCATGGAGGAAGTTAGGAAGGGATCTTGAGCGTGCTCGGGCGAATGGAGAACTTGGGCCTAGCGCTATGGCCATCTGGACAATGATAGAAAATTGTTTAGAGGATGAGGATTGTAAGTCTGCTATTGCGGAGGGACAAGGGATTTTAACCGAGTTTCAGGATAGTCTATCAGAAGCTGAACAAAGCGAGAGGATGGGTGCGTGCAAAAAGGAAATTAAAGTGAAAAAGGACCCTCTGGAAAAGATAGTCAGGAGGAGAAACCAAGGAAATCTCTTAGGAGGTCTAAAAAGAAAGACCTAAAAAAATGGGAGAGCTCAAGCAGCCTCTATCCTAAGTTATATCTGGAGGCCCCGGGTACTGAAGGCCCCTCTGAGTCCGAAGAGTCTGATGTCTTGGACCCAGAAGAGGAGGCGGACTTGGAGGAAGAGGCCGCCAGATATGAAGGGGAAAGGTACCACCCCGATGATGATTTTGGCTTTCCTATTACTATTAAGAAAGGAGACGAGAAGCCTTCTGCTTTATTGCCTTTTGCTCCTCCGACTCCATATAAGCTTGATAACCGTGGGACCCGAGGATCCTGTAGAGAAGGCTTCTCCTTAATCCCGTCAGGGGTCAGAAGAAAGCTGGCTTCGTACACCTCGCATTTCCAGTTTTCGAGAATGCAGACGGAGGGAGAGTGGCCGCACCAGTGGATTATAATCAAATAAAGGAATTGGCAGTGTCAGTCAGAAAATATGGAGTTACAGCAAATTTTACCATAGTTCAACTAGAAAGATTGGCCCTGTATCATTTGACTCCAGCAGATTGGGAGACGATTGCAAAAGCAGCTCTGGTCAGCATGGGCCAATATATGGAATGGAGGGCCCTCTGACATGAGGCGGCCCAAACACAGGCAAGAGCTAATGCTGCTGCAATAACTCTGGAGCAGCAAGCCTGGACTTTTGAATTACTCACTGGGCAGGGCCCTCATGTTAATAATCAAATGAATTATCACTGGGGAGCTTATGCACAAATTTCTGCTACAGCCATTAAGGCCTGGAAGTCGCTCTCCCATAAAGGGGGAGGGTAGTGGTCAGCTTACTAAGATCAAGCAGGGCCCCCAGGAACCTTTCTCAGACTTTGTAGCCAGGATGACAGAAGCAGCAGAACGCATTTTCGGGGATACTGAACTAGTCATGCCCCTGCTAGAACAATTGATTTTTGAACAAGCTACCCAAGAATGCCGCACCGCTATAGCACCTCGAAAAAATAAGGGGCTACACGATTGGCTCAGGGTATGTAGGGAGATAGGGGGGCCTCTGAGCAATACAGGTTTAGCAGCGGCAATTATCCAGGCGCAAAGGCAGAACAAAAAACCTCCCGGTAAGACATGTTTTGGATGTGGAAAACCAGGGCACATAAAAAAGGACTGTAAAATGTCCAATGCCCCTAGGGCGAGCCTCTGCACCCGATGTGGCAAAGGCTACCATCGGGCGGAGCAATGCAGATCTGTTAGAGACATTAAAGGGAGACTCCTCCCTCCGACAGAGGCTCCGACCCTTGAGGTGTCAAAAAACGGGCAGACGGGCCCTTGGTCCCAGGGTCCTCTAAGATATGGGAACCGATTTGTCAAATCTCTGGAAGGGAACCAGGAGAGCGGCCAAGCAGACCCATCAGAATGGACCTGCGTGCCGCCTCTTCAATCTTACTAATGCCCCAAATGGGTATTCAGCCCATGCCTTTAGAATCAATTATTCTGCCTTCAGGCACTATGGGATTGATCCTTGGGCGAGGCTCCCTTATAGCACGGGGGCTCATAGTACATCCAGGAATTGTGGATGATGCCCACACCCCCGAGATACAGGCACTATGCTCAAGCCCTACCGGGGTTTTCTCCATCAGTCAGGGAGACAGGATTGCACAATTGCTGCTCCTACCTCATGATAACCAACATGGGCCCATTGATGGTGTCCCAAAACAAATGGGATCCTCAGGAACAGACTCTGCCTATTTGGTCATGTCTTTAAATAGTAGGTCAAAAACTACACTTTGGATAAATGAAAAGAAATTTGAAGGTGTTTTGGACACGGGGGCTGATAAGAGCATTGTCTCCACCTACTGGTGGCCGAAGACATGGCCAATCGTGGAATCGTCACACTCTTTACAGGGTCTTGGCTATAAGTCCTGCCCCACTACCAGTGCTGCCCCCTTAGCTGGAGAACCCAGGAGGGTCAAAAAGGGCAATTTACTCCTTATGTATTACCGATGCCTGTGAATCTATGGGGACGAGATGTCATGCAAGACATGGGACTGATACTGACAAACGAATATTCACCTATAAAGTAGATATCAATCTCATTATACAGAAGGGCATTTAAGGTAACCTCTCTACTATTGCTTATATTCTTATTTGGGGTCATCCTTGTTGATATCTGGACATTTTCTTAATGCCAGATTTCTCTTACAACCTATAATATCTCTATATAGTATGGTATCTCTTTTGTTGCTCTCCTCTATTCTTTCCAAAACTCAGTCTTCTTGATGCCTCTTTTCCTCCTCTCCTATCTGCTTCTCCCATTCTCTTTCTCCTAACTCTCCCTCACTGCAGACAATGATCCCAATTTTCTCAGGAGACCTTGTCCTTTTCCACTACTCTGGAAACACAATAGCAGTCCTTTTAAGGGTGAAGTCTGAAGTGAGGTGAATCCAGGGCAGGCCCCCCCTTGACACCATGATGGTGGGGTTAGAATGGTGCTACCAAATACTGCCAGGAGTCAAACCACCCTCTCTCCGACTGCATCTCAATATTAAGGTTGAAGCTTTACACAACCTGCTTTGTCCATCTATCAAGGTACAGGTGCCAATGGGCTACAGGATGGTGGCAAAGGGAAACCTTGTAAACCACACCTCCCGCAAAAAGTGATCCCACCAACTCCTGAGTCCTTCCTCTCCATATCATCCCTGACAAAAATAAGAAGCCATACTTAATCTAATGTCTGCATACCCAGGGAGGCTGGGTTGTTGCTTGGAAACCCTAATGGCTTCTGTATTATTCAAAGTGTTTAGAATGTTTGGTAGTCCTGATCCAAACCTGCCCTCAAGTTCTGTGTCTTTTCTGCTCATTTAGTCCTGTAACTCAGGCTTCCATCGCCCATCAGAGCTTCAAGCATAGCCAACAATCATAGGGTTGGTTTCTTCCCAGTCTTATATGTGGTGCCTTTGGTACATTATGAAAACAGAAGGCAGAGAAGCTTGGGTTGATGACGCTCTTGCTCCCATTATCTCTCTTTCCTCTCCCTCTCACTTTCTCTCTCATGCTTTATTTCTTTCTCTCCCCCCCTCACTTGTCTTCTATTCCTACCCTGACTCAATCTTCCTAGTCACACTAGCTTTTCTCTCCTTCCCTTCTCTTTCTCCTAGTTCCCTCTCCAGGCACTGCTTCCCCACTTCCCATGTGATCTGGGGGCCTTATCCCTTCCCCCTTCTGTGAGGGACTTTAGATGAATCTCTTAGAATACACCTTGTATCCTAGTTCCTCTGGTGGTATGAATTATAGGCTGGTGATCATTTGCTCTAGGTCTAAAATCCATATATGAAGCAGTACATAACATATTCCTCTTTTTGTGACTGCGTGGTACAGAGTAAGAAACCAGAAGGTGGAGAAACTTGGGTTGATGTCTCTCTTGCTCCCATTATCTCTCTTTCCTCTCCCTTTCCCTCTCTCTCTCATGCTTTCTTTCTCGCTCTGTGTCTCTATCTCTCTCTATTTCTCTCTCTGCCTCTCTCTCTCTCTCTCTCTCTCTCTCTCTCTCTCTCTCTCGGGTTTCAGATTACATCAGAAGGGCTGACCAATTTGTCACTTATCTTGGTTGTAGTGAACTTAGTAAGAACCATGCTCCACAAAAATCCATTTTGATTATTGAAATTAAAGAAAAGTGTGATGGCTAAAATCTTCAATTTCCTCTTTCAAGAGCTCTTCCCTATCAATTCATATAAAGATGATAGATGAAGGATAGAGACAAGGTTAAAGATATGGCTGAGAAAAATTATGGAATGTTCATTGCCAGGACCTATATCAGGATTTTGAGAACATTCTGTAGTTCCTGCTACAAGAATAACTCAAAAGGCTAACATTCCTTGGAACAAGTGTGAGCAGACAAAAATCCATGCACTGGCATTACAAAATTAAAATTAAATCAAATCTTTAACCAAACATATTTTTACCTGTGAATATTTAATATTTTCATCACTCATTCCTGTAAACCAGGTACTTAGGTGTTTAAAGTCTTAACAGTTTCCTCCAATATGAATTGGTTTATGTAATACAAAGCAAATGTGTAGGATTGATTTTAGAGAAATCAATCATCTCAATGAGACTTTCTATGTTGTTAAGGTAATGAGTAAAGTGGTCCCCATCGCAGGGCATCAGCTAAAGGGGCTTCAGGTGGAGAGTGACAGGTCCCAGCTAGGTCTGCCTATTGGTGCAGAAACATCCAGTGTATCAGCCCAGTATATGTTGTTCATTGCCAGGCCTAGGCTAGAGTCCTCTACTGGATTTATGGGCCCCTCCCTGAGAATCACCTGTGTCCATGTGAGCACTCTGAGTTTCTGCTGGGTAGATCCTTGACCCCCATTGTAGGGCCTATGCCAAAGAGGCCACAGCTGGAGAGTGCCAGGCCCAGGCTATATCTGCCTATCAGCTTAAGGGACATCTTGAGTTCCAGCCTTCAAAATCTTTGACTTGCATCGCCAGTCTTCTTCTGGAGTTTGAACTTTTAGCCCAACTGCTGGGCCCCTGCCTGTTGGAGAGACCTCCTAGAGATATTGGACAACCAAGAGCTATAACCATCAAACTTCTCACCCACCAAAGCACACCGGGGAAGAAGCTATGGGAAGATGGCAATACAATAAAACATCTAACAACAGAACGACAAGAATAACAGCACCAGAATCTATGAAAGCTACACCAAATCGAACAGAACACAACAAAGCAGATAAAGTACAATAGAATGAATTAAAAATTATAGCCATAAAAATGATAGAGGCCCTCAAAAAGGATATCAGAAAATCCCTTAAAGAAGTGGAAGAAAAAACATACAACAGAAGAAATGAACAAATGTCCTGAAGCAAGTACAGAAACCTAGAAAAAACTATAAAGCAGGTGGAGGAAACAGTTCAAGACTTAAAAACTGAAACGGAACCAATAAGTAAAATGTAATATGAAGGAATGCTGGAAATAGAAAAACTGGGCAAATGATCAGGAACTGCAAATGAAAGCATAACCAACAGAATTCAAGAGATGGAAGAGATAATCTCAAGTGCAGAAGACAAAGTAAAGGAAATAGTTTCATCAGCCAAAGAAAATCATAAATCCTACAAATTCTTAACAAAAAAAGGAAGTGTGGGAAGTGAAAAGGCCACTCATAAGAATAGTAGGTATATAGGAAAGTAAGGAAGCATAGCTCAAAGGTGCCGAAAATATATTCAACAAAATAATGGAGGAAAACTTTCTCACTCTGAAGAAGGACATGCCCATGGAAGTACAATGAGAATACCAAACACCAAATAGACTGGACCAAAGAAAAAAGACCCCCTCAACATATAAGAATCAAAATGTCTAAAATACTAATAAAGAAATTACTTTAAGAGCTGTGAAGGACAAATTCTAGGTAACATATAAAGGCAGACTTATCAAAATTACACTTGATTACTCCATGGAAATCTTCAAAGCCAGAAGATCCTGGATAGATGTTCTACAAGTACAAACAGTCGACAGATGCCAGCCCAGGCTACTATACCCAGCAAAACTCTCAATCACTATAGATGGAGAAAACAAGATATTTAACGACAAAGACAGATTTTCACAATATGTATCTACAAATCCAGACATACAAAAAGATTTGGAAGGAAAACTCCAAGCCAAGGTAGTTAACTATGCTCACAGAGATGTAGGCAACAGATAATCCACTTCACCACAAATCAAAAGTAAAGCAAGACTAATAAATTCACAATACCACTTCCAAAAACAAATCTACAACAAACAAGCATTAACATTCCATGCTCCGCACTCTCTCTCAACATTAATGGTCTTAACTTGCTCGTGAAAAGAGTGGATAGGAGGACAGAATCCTTCTCACTGCTGCATACAAGAAAGCATCTAAGCCTCAAAGATAAACATAAACTCAGGGTAAAGGGATAAGAAAAGATCTATTGTATAGGCAGCACTCCCTCAGCTAAATCATATTTTGTGGGTCTCGCTATCCGTATGAATAGGTAAGTCTTATATGTACAATTCTATTCTTCCACATCACAGTTTAGTACTGGAGTGCAATCCAACACAAGAATGCCATGTACATACATGTTCAGTATCCCATGCCTATAATATCACTCTCTGGAGGCAGAGGTATGATATCTCTATGAGTTTAGGACTAGCCTGCTCTACTGAGCAACTTTCATGTCATGCTCCAATGCTATACCTCGAAAAAAGTTGTCTCCCTGGAACCAGGATGTATCCCTGGAGCATAAAAGGACTTTGGAAGAGATACTCAGACTCTTGGGACTCAGAGCGGCCTTCAATACCCGGGGCCTCCAGATATAACTTAGGATAGAGGCCGCTAGAGCTCTCCCTTTTCTTTAGGTCTTTCTTTTTAGACCTACTATGAGATTTTTTGGTTTCTCCTCCTGACTATCTTTTCCAGAGGGTCCTTTTTCACTTTTAGTTTCCTTTTGCGCGCACCCATCCTCTCGCTTTGTTCAGCTTCTGATAGACTATCCTGAAACTCGGTTAAAATCCCTTGTCCCTCCGCAATAGCAGACTTACAATCCTCATCCTCTAAACAATTTTCTATCATTGTCCAGATGGCCATAGTGCTAGGCCCAAGTTCTTCATTGGCCTGAGCACGCTCAAGATTCCTTCCTAATTTCCTCCATGAGGCCAATGAGAGAGAGCCCGAGACCACGAACCAGGGAGCTACACTGTCTACATCCTTGACAAATCACTGTAGGAGTCGGTGAGATAGCTTCAGATCCCGCTGTGTAAGGATTGATTGCAGTGCTGTAACAGTGGAATGCGTAGAGCCCATGGCTGTGCAACGGACACCCGCGGCTTATCTACTTCCGTCTTACAAGCGTTGGCACCACGCGAAACCAAAAGTGGAACTGGAGCACCTCGCTTTTTTATTTACAAAAGACTTAAGGGGCGCAGTGTACCGCGGCTTATCTACATGCGACTTAAGTACAGAAATCTTAGCAGCGGCCTCAATGGTAACAAAAGAGGATCAACAGAAAGAGAATGAAAGCGATACTAAAGCAAAGATGTTATGAGGTCAGTCATACCTTACTGAACTTACCTCCTCGCAGTTCTGAATCCTCCCAACTCGAAAGTTGGGGGTCTTCGATGGTGCTGACAATGGATTGGTCGAGTACCCGGGTTTCGGCACCAGTTGTCCCATGCTACCGTCTCGCCAGCAAGAACGACGTGGCACACAGATAAGATCCTTCTGTGATAATAGCTTTAATGCTTCTTGAGAGGCAGAGCATAAGCTTACACCAACTGTAGAGCGAAGACCCCGAGAGCAAAAACCCACACCCTTATATAGAAACTCAGCCTCGCTTAGGACGTGTCACTCCCTGACTGGTTGCTCGCTCATCAGGCCGAATGACGCCACGGGAGAAGCGCAGGAGAAATCCCCTTGCACGCGTGCACAGGCTTATTTATGCCAACCGTCAGCCGGATGCCAGTGCCATCTTGTAATGGAGAATGTAGGGACGGCTCCCTACACAACAGGGTGTATAAACTAATGCCTCTGATAATTTTCCATTTCCTAAATCCCCCCTCCTTTTTTTTTTTTTTTTTTTTTTTTTTTTTTGGTTTTTCTAGCATTTTACCCTTCTTGGGCCAAAGAAAACACACTACAAAAGTAAGCAGGAAGTAGTACATGAACGAATACTTTTCACCTTTTTCCTTGTTGAGATGCTATATCAAAAGAAAACTCCTATACATAGTGGGCTAGGTGACTAACCTGTACACCAAAATCACCAGAATTCTTTTACCTATTGGAGGCCCAAAAATTGGGCCTCTAATGTCAATAGGAAAGAGGGAATGTGATGGAAAAAATAATAACTAAAATGTATAAAATTAGGACTTATGGCAATAAGGAAAAAATAAAGAGAACAAGAATTTCTGCCAGTAGATAAATCCCTGACTATAGTGTACAGAGCCCATATCCTGTTCTCAGGAGAAGTAAAAACAAAGAAAAACATCCAACCTTTCAGGTGTGCTTATCAATGTTACATAAACAAGTGACAGATACTATTAACTTAGATCCATGATGACCTTGTAAATAAACTTTGTACTCTATGAATTGTCTGTATCTTGGAAACCTTGTGAAATGAGACTAGTGGTCTCAATCTTCCCTTTCTTTTTACACTGCTAAAATTCCTTCAAAATTTTAAGCCATTACATTACTTTTCTGAGAGAGTAAGGTCCTAGGTGGCTTGATTTTTAAGAATAAAAACCTTTTTCTTTTGCAGTTAGGAGTCACTTCCTTGGAGGTTGAGGAAACCCATAGTCATAATAGTAACAAGCTGCCTAAGGAGGCTTTATAGGCTATAGAACTCCAGGTGACAGCTATATGAAAATCAAAACACTGATGTGTCAGGTATATGCCTATATTACTTCCTTCTTAAGTTTGCAGTGTTTTTGAGATGCAAATATGCTAAAATTCTAGACAATACCATCAGAAAGAATGGGAATTCAGAAAATCGAACATTTATCAAAGGCATTAGTTTGTAGAACCTGTTGAAGATTCACTTCAGCTGGACTGGTTCACCATGAGCCCAGGAAGAACAATATTCAGGAGTAAGCTGTAGTTAGCAACTGATGCTCTTCTGCCAGAAGCACAAATAGGCTGCCAAATGTTCAAAGAGGGAACAGAAGTTAAAACGTATATATTTAATTGGAACGCTTAGTTCCTTACCTTTAGTGATCAAGAAGGACAGGAAGACCAGGGAGAAAATTCCATCCTCAGGTTAGCGGTACTTATCTGCTGATGGGAGATGTCATTCTGTATATGTTTCTCATACTGGTTAATGAATAAAGCACTGTTGGCCAATAGAAAAGGAAGATAGGAAGGACTAGGAGACAAGGAGGAAAGAGGAAGCAGTAAGGAGGAGTCAAGATGGAGAGACCTGGGAGACCAGAAGCCTGCCCCACTCCCCGGTAAGGAGACCATGTGGAAACACATAGAAATGGGTTAATAATTAAGATAGAGCTAGACGATAAGAAACAAGTAACTGACTAACAGAATTTTATCTAATTCAGAGTCTTGGTGTGATAATTGGGGCTGACATGCAGGTGGGACAAGACCAGCGGTGGGAGGAAAAACCTTATTCCTTACAATCTGCAGTCCTTTTGACCTGTAAGAAGTTGATCCAAGCTTTATGACATTTGATCCTCTGAAGCCAATATAAATTGTGTTATATAAAAGGACATAAAAGTTTTAGATATATTACCATTACCAATCTATGCTGAAACCCATATTGTAGAAAAAGTAGATGTTGAGTATTTGTAATACAGCAGGAATGTACTTATGCCTTTGAGACATATATTCAGGCAGAACACTGTATGCATAATTAATAAATAAATGTTCAAAAACAACTTTTATATCTTTCTAATTTTAGATCCTTATTTAGGAGCCATATTAAGGCTGCCTAAAACTGCCAAGCTCACAAAGTTATGGATAGCCCAGCTATCAATACGGTCAGACCTGAGAAGGATATATTTAATTAAATGACAAGGACCAGTTGATATACTCCTAGCCATAACTAATTATCTATAGCACTGAGTGCAGAAGTTATTCAACAAGGACATAATGTGAGAGTTTTTTTTTTCTTTGACTTTTCTCTGTGTAAGAGGGACATGGAAATCTCTGATCTTATTTTGTCTAGGCAAAGGAGCAAACAATTTTTCAGTACCCTGCAGCCTCTACAAAGTCTAAGCTGGATCGTACCTGGCAGTAGACATTGTATTTGCACATCTTTCACCCTGGTCAGTGTCATAACAATCTATGCTGCCCCATAATCTTCTTTAGAGGCCTAGGGTCATTGAAAGGATCTGTGATTCTTTGTCTGATATTATTAAAGCTTTTTAGTTAACATTTGGATGCCTTATTCAGATCCCCTGTATTATTAGAAGTCTGTCTAGGTATATCTAAATAGACAACTTTGTACAAGTTACTTGTTTAAGCTTAAACTTTTAGAACATATATGGGAGACAGAGTGAGGTTTATCCCAGTTATTAATCATTAATACTTAGTTTGATTATAGCCAACAGTTAATATATAAGGATGGCTAGTAACTTGTGTTTCTTAACATTTTATAATGAGTTAAAAACAGCTTTTATAAAACAAGATCTCTGTATTGTCAGGTTTAGCTTTAAAAAATACTGATTTTAATTTCAAACTCCTTTTAGGGAAACATGAAACATCTTTGTGACTCAATTTATCTAAATAGCTTATACTTACCAAATGTAGCAAAAAACAAGGACGCATTGCGTTTTGTATCATAAAAAATGAGCACCTCAACTTTTTGATAACAAATAAAGCTTATGGCTGTGATGTTAAATTGTAGCCCTTTGATTTAAGTACAAACATTAACAATATAATAAAAGCACAAATATCTTGTAATCTTATAAATTTAAACATTTAAATCTGTTTTTAAAAACGATTACAAATCCTGTAATGTATTTTTGTGGTATCAAAAATAAACTGCCCTTTATATATTTAAACCCCTTATGAACTGGGTGACTGCTGAATTTATGTTAATTTCTAGTGTTAATAATTGTAAACTTTTAACTAGTTTCAGTTTTTAACAGCTTTGGCCAAAAAACAGTATATCATCTACATTAAAAGACATCTGATTTTCTGATCATCTGAATGTAATGGCCAGAGTTCAGAAATATATTTTGAGCTTAGGGCTTTTAGCATTAGACCACAAAAACATTTAAACCATTTTTGTTTTAGATATATTCTTGTAATAAAAATTAGGTTTATAACAGGAATCACAGATAGAAGTTTTTTCAGTTCATTAACATTTAGTAAGATTTAAAGAAAATATATGATCTATCCTATATTTGTGAGTCTAAAGTCCTATATGTCACTTTAATCCCAACTAAGGAAAACTATAACCTTAGCTATCAGTCTTCAATTCCATCAAAGAACACACAAGGATAATATATAAACTCTAGAATTGAAAGGGACAACTCACCTGGTCAGATCTGACATTCCTCTGTAATGTTCCATCTTCAACCTATAGGCCATGGTGTGTAGAGCAAGTGTAAGGAGTACTTTTTTTCCGCCCACCACCTGGTCTTGTCCCGCCACCGCGCCAGCCCCATTTAACACACTGAGACTCTATATTAGATATAATTCTGTAGGCCAGGTACTTGTTTCTTATCGGCTAGCTCTGTCTTAAGTATTATCCCATTTCTGTTGATCTGTGTATTTCTCTTACAGGGGAGCCGGCCGGCATACTGCTTTTTCCACACTCTCCATCTTGACTCTCCTCACTACTTTCTCTTTCCTCCTTGTCTCCTAGTCCCACATATCTTGCTTTCCTATTGGCCAACAGTGTTTATTCATTAACCAGTATGAGAAACATATACAGAATGACATCTCCCATTATCCCCTCTTTTCTGTCTAAAATAACATGAAGTGTTTTAACCTAAACATAGCAAAATATATAACACAACAGTTATCAAGTAAGAATCACAGTTAACAATAGTTAGTCGATTAACATTTAGCAAGACTAAAAGAAACTATTCTATCATCTATCCTATATTTGTGAATCTGAAGTCCTATATGTAACTTATCTTTAAACCTAACTAAGGAAAACTATAACCATAACTATTTGTCTTCCACTCCATCAAAGACCACAAATGTTAATATATAAACTATAGAAATGACAGAGGCAACTCACTGCCTGGTCACCTGAAATTCTTTTGTAATCTTTCATCTTTAGCCCATAGGCCATAGTGTGTCTGGCAGACTCTTCAGCAAAGTAGAAAACTTTAAACTGTCTTCTTGTATTGGCATTTTGTCAGTCCCTTTTCTCTGTGTCCTGCAGACTGTCTGACAGACTCTTCCATGAAGCAGGAACTCTGTAGTAATGTCCATCTTGAATCAGCAGTCACTTTTCTGTGGGTCCTGCATGTCCAGTTTATACAGTATAAAGTCAAACAGTCCAACAAGAGCAGTATCTTGTCCAAATGGCTAGTTGCTATATTGAAAGCAAACTCCATAACAAGTTTCTTCTATGTCCATCTTCCATCTTCCTTTTTGACTCAGGTGGTGCTGCCAGGAACATTTATGTCTCACTGTCACGAAAACCCTAAACCATTTAAATGCCATATTCTGTAGGTCTTTGAAAGGTTTGAAGAATACCTATTTACCTTAAATACATGTCTGTATACCTAGAAATCCTAACTAACTTAACTATAAGTTTTGACTATTATAGGTAACTATCTATAATCTGCACAAAATTATACAATATATTTATTACTGAGCTATATAAACACAATACCTAAACAAGAGAAATATAGATATTACAAAATTGACCTTAAATTGTATCAATAAATGAAAATCCATTCCAAAATGAAGTATTCATATCTATACCATAATCCCCTTTTTATCTTTACAAAGAGATTGGTTGTTGTCATTAACCATTTATTACCAACCCCATATAAATTAAAACAAACTTTTGTAAACAATAAACAAAATTTTGTTAAATGCATGAGTGAAAGTAGACTTGTGCATATTGCTGGGACCCCATAGCTAATAAGTGTTGCCACTTACTGGACCCTCTGGGCTGCAAGAAACACATCAGCTGGACAGGCGTCATGTGTGTGCCAGCAGAAAATGCAAAGCTGGGGATTGGCAAAAGATGAGAACCAGTGAGTACATTCTCAGGGCTGCTGTGGAGATAAAGTTGTCAGGCAGAGGCAAATGTCCCAAAAACTGTGGTGGGACTACCTGGTCAGGTAAGTGACCCTACCCATTCTGGGATGGTGGGGGAAGGGAGCCACATCTGTGGCCTTTTTGATATCCAGGTCTAGAAAAAATACAGATCCTGCTTATGACAAAAGATATTGATGCACAATAAGGATAAGGAGAAAAATACAGGATGAATAGATGTTTATTCAGGGGGAAATAACTTACAACACAGACAGATGAACACCAGCAGTTTACTGGTTCCAGGATAGGGTCCCCATCCTACAGGCAAGAGAGCTCTCCCAGTATCCTCTTCAGAATTAGTTCCCCCATGTCAAGTCCGGATCTGTCTCCACCACCAGTGGGCGTGGCCTATGCCACAGCCAAGGACAAGGTGAATATCTCACTACAAACACTGAATTCTCCATTTAATTCATACCTCAAACTTTAGTCAACCAATAGTGGGGCAATGGCAGAGGTGTTCTATTAATATGTATAAAGAGCAAATAAGAATTGCTTGCCCTAATACTAAAGAAACTCCATAACTGCTTGTATTATCTGCCTTAGGGAACCCCATACTTGCATATATGCCCTGCCTGAAGGGTGTATATAAGCCTGTATGGGCCCAAATATATTGTTTTTAGATAGGAGACATTCAGCATCAAGGCCCAGACACTGTATATTAGGAAAGATAATATTTTAGCGACAATAGGAGGTATTTGAGCTCTCTATACTCATGACGAGTTGGAATGGATTCCCATATAGATTTCAGACAAGACAGGCAGGCAGAATGTATTACAGAACTGTCAAAGCCACTCAGAGAAGCTTTATATGTGATTAGAGGATGATATTCATCTTTAACTACTTGGTGGCAGTACACATGCTTAATATCAGAACTGAGGAGGCTGTCAGTAAACAAAAATGAAATACAATAATAAAACAAAACACATAATGAAGAATTAGATACACCTTAATATGAGTCACATCATCTGGTGGTATCCTGCTTGTATAAAGGGTATTGAAGGAGGAGGCTCTCCTTCTGTTGCTGCTTACCCTAGTTATGGCTACCAGGTATATTAGTTTACTAGATTTAGAGTCTTCTTTTTTGGATTTTTGGTGTACAATGATGACCAGCTGAGACATGCACCCTGGTGAACAAAATAACTGCTATAGCCTTCAGATTCCCACTGTTGGACAGCCATTTTTAGACTACCTGGATCACAGCCTATGAGACATTGTAATGAATTCACTCTACATATATGGAAAGAGTCATCCTGCCATGCCTGTTCATGCAGAGAACCCCGCATAATGCAGTTAGTTTTTGCTTTCTTTTGATTTTAACCTGCTCACTGAACGTGTGTTGTCTAAAAATATTGCTCACAAATAGAAACTTCTTAGTTCCTTTTCTCTCCAACTACTCAAATTTCTATGAAGACTACTTTTTCATTACTATGCATTTTCCAAGCATTTGCTATGAGTTTCAGGGATAAAACTCCAACATTCATAGAGCCATCATCCACCTTGCTAGCAGGATTAAGAGCAACTATCTTGTTTGTCATCTGGTTCCTGCTTCTCTTTCTTGATTTTAAGTGCCTGTGACAACTAAGTAAAGAGAAAATTCAGTTCACCTAAACTCAGTGTGAAGCTACACAACAATTATCTCTCTTTGTATCACTAAATCTCTCTGTAGTAATTTGGCTGTACCATGTCAAAGGAGAAACTCCTTATTTACAAACAGCCCCTAGGCCAATCCTTGCATAATAGAACAGGTCTTTCACAAGCTGCTTAAGGGGGTATTACTGGCATTGTCTGCCAGATGGTTCAGTTTCCTTCTAGAGAAAAACAAAGTTTGGCAAGATGGGCAAGATGAGCAAAATGACAACAGTTTATAAAAGTAAACACTGTTGTGTTCAGGGGTTGACTGAGCAAGCAAGCCTTCTGTATAGGTCCTGACTTATAAAGAAAGAACATAGCTCCTTCTCAACCCCATTAATGAGCTTAGCAGATTCAGTATCAGCCTCAGGAACTAGACTTAGACTCTCAGGTATTGAGAATGAAATAGAACCTCTCCTTTTACATAATGAAGATGCTTAGGAAAGAATGCAATTGCCTACATCCAGGGCCTTTGTGGAGGGGTTGCTGCATATCCTGTGAAAACAACTCTTCCCACCACATGGAGCTGGGGTTTTCCGTCAGTAAATCTTAGTCAGTAAAGTACACCCGAAGCAATGAGTCTCCTCATGATGCAATGCATGAGTAGCCTTCTCATGAGCTGGTCAAATTGAAAGATAAGAATTTAAGAATTCTTAAAAGTCGCAAATGTCTTCCATCTCCCCCTGAAAGAAGGGAACAGGAAGCTATTAATCATAAGACGCTTAATTAGAGTAAGACTTATGTTAAGCAAGACCTCCCTTCCCGAGGTTTTTTCTTTTCTGTGTCCTGCCTTTCCTTTTTTCCTCATCTTCTGGCACCTTTACCCAAAGACCTGTCAGGGAAGTGTAAACGTCTGTTTTATGTTACTCATGTAATATTATATAATTATGGTTCTATTTTTCTATTGAAGACTTAAATTGCCTTCCTGCCCTTACTTGTTGTTTCCTATTACTATTTAAATTATTCAAAGTGTCAAATAAATTGGTAATAGCTAACTGTCACAATAAATAGGTGACACAGCATTTCACTAGCAAGGAGGAATGGCACAGACTCCAGTTCTGAAGGATGTCATCATCATCAATTTAAACAATTAATCATAAAATGTGAAGATATTGCCCATTAACTCTCCAAGAGGGAGCTTTACAGAACTCGCTTGGCTCCCTTATGATTAATGACTGAGCCTGGTTGTTAGTGTAGCCAGAGAACAGGCTCTGGTACTAAACTCCAGTAACAGAAGATGGTGCCCATCAAATGCAGGTTTTCTACCTCAAAGTCCATTGTCTTCCAATCCGAGCTTCAACCATAGCCACAAGTCATAGGGGAGGTTTCTTCCCAGTCTTATATGAGGTACCTTTGGTACTGAGTGTGAAAACAGAAGGTGGAGAAGCTTGGGTTGATGTCTCTCTTGCTCCCATTATCTCTTTTCTCCCCTGTTCTCCATCCACATGCTGTCTTTCTTTCTCTCTCTGTCAGATCTGTCTGTCTCTGTGTTTTTCTCCCTCTGTCTCTTTCTCTCTCTTGGGTTGCAGATTATATCAGAAGATCTGACCTGTTTGTCATTTATCTTGGGTGTAGTGAACTTAGTAAGAACCGTGCTGCACAAAAAAAAAAAAAAAAAAAAACATAATTATTGAAATTACAGTAAAATATGATGGCTAAAATCTTTAACAAATTGTTTGCATGATTTTGATTTCCCGGCCTCGGCCCCGGCCCTGGCCACAGGCGTTCTGGACCAATGCTAACGTAAACAATGCCGAGAAACCATGGGATCAAGCTCCTCTAAAGGGCAGAGAATGAAGAGGGATTATATTATTTTCAAAAAAGAGAAAAGGTTTATGGTAGAGGTGATTAATTGTATTGTATCCATTCTAGGAATTAGAAAATTGAAGCATAGAAATAAGGTTTAAAATACTCATCGTTGTACTTGATTGGCATTATGATGCTTTCGTTTTCATGCTTATGTCACTATAGGCATGTTGTAGATTGAGAGACGGGTAAATATGTAGAACCCAAAAGAAAGAGCCCTGCTTTGTTTTTGTGAGAAACTCAGTGAGGCTGTAAGGTTAGTTCATCTTTAGGTATGCTCCTTTTAGCATGTGGGAGGGGCACTAGAATGTGACAGAATGTTGGTTCATAAATGTTGCCTGGGCAACCCTGCTTGCATTCTGTATTCTGTTATCGTGGGCCAAGTACCAGAGAGCAGCTTGAGAAAGTGTTATCATGGGACATTACAGTCTCCCAAGATAACTATCTCCTAAAACTTTCAATGACAGCATTTGATTCCCCTAAACAAGTCATAGCCAAATCTCTGGAAGTTTGCCTACAGCTTTTACTGGTCACCAAATTCTAGATTACATAATTATCAGAGAACATTCAATTTCTTTTGTTAATGAATACTCTCTCTCCTAAGAATTAATACTATGGAAACAAAGATAATAAGACTCACAATTATTCATCAAAAGGTGAGTTTGTCATTGATAACTTCCTTCAGGATGGTGATAATCCATTTATTAGAGTAGACTTAGGGATTATTGGATTGCAGTCCATCTCTTTTGAGGCAGCCGTCCAACATGAAATATGTAGGATCTTCTAAAAACCCTGCATACACAATGACATTTCAGCATTTAAACATTTTACGACAGTGCTCTCCGATTAAATTAGGGATGAACCTGGGAGTTTCCCACAATCATGTAGGAGTCAGTGAGAGTCAATTGTGTTGAGTATGGCAGACCATTTCATCATGTGATTATGTTGTTATTTGATTATTAAAATAGGACATAAGATAATCCATGATCAGTGGAATCCAGGATGTGGGAAACAATTATTATGGACCATCTAAATATCAATTTTTGTAGTTAAAATATTTAAATTAATCATGACCGCATCGTTCAAGAGCCTGGTTTGGAGCCACCTTAAGGAAGTGGATGATGTTACATGAACTCATTTTTTGGTAATTCAACTATATAAAAAAATGATTATATCATCCATGACACCTGGAATCTGGTGCCACAGATCATCTAATTACATAATTAAAGTATTTATATTGACAGTCTGTGTTAATACCCAAGATAATGTAAATATTTATAAAGTTATGTAAACCAAAAATGCTCCATTCCATGAAGAGACCTGTAAAGCTTCCTCTTGTGGAGATAATGTACAATATCATCACATTTTATGAAACATTGATTTAATTGCGGTTGATGATATCATTCATGACTGGAGTCTGACCATGCTTCCCTGCCAGTAAAATGCTACATCACCTATTTATTGTGAGAGTTAGCTATTACTGACTTATGTAATTCTTTAAATTATGTAAGCGACAGACAATGCCATCACCGATTATGACTAGTGTGCAAATATCTGTCAGGGACAAGGATAGGAAAGATGTAGACATGGGCAGAGCACTTTCTGAATGATCTATGCATCTCCCATAGTAAAAAGGATGCTGGATGATTGAATCCAGAAGATTGCTCGGGGGCCATTCGAGAAGTACAAGGACGACAATAAGGCCGGCATGGTGGTCTATGTGTTGACTACCTGCTGTTCCTCCACATCTTCACATTGGTTGTGATCTAACATGTGAGGAAGTAGTGGCACTAGGAGGTCAGCACCATCTCTGAGACCTGGCAAAAGGATGACGACCCAGAACACTGAAGAACATCTGTCTCTCTCAGATATGCTGGTTATGCGCCAGCTGCAGCCATCTTTTTCAGCTGATAACAACATCTTGGTTACTACTTCTAAGCATGGATTGGGCCCATTATCTCAGATCATGCAGCACCACAACAGAGATTCAGGTGCTGGTGATAATGTTAGGCCAACAGAATTCATCATGCAAGACAGTATGATTATCTGATGATTAACATATGGCATTTGAAACATCCTTGATGACAGAATATATTTCCATATCTGTCAAGTCTGCCCAGGATTTTAAGATACAAAAAAAGGTCAACGACTTACATATTTAAAGATATAATTATTAAATTCTTTCATCATATAATCTGTGATCCCTGAAGTTTAGTGCCACCTTGTGTGACTCAATTGTGACAGATGTTCTAACTATCTGAATATTTCATTATACAAATCTATCTTTTTCTACTCCAGCAAGAGTGGAGTCTGGTTCCACCTTGTTGGTTTTAAATTGTCTCTTGTGATTTCTTCCTTCCTTTCTTTCTTCCTTTCTTCCTTCCTTTCTTTCTTTCTGGACAGAACAGCCAGTTCCAGGGCCAGGGCCAGGGCCAGGGCCAGGCCGGGGTCAGTGACAGAATAGCCAGGGAAAGGGCCAGGACCAGGGCCAGGCCAGGGCCGGGGCCAGGGCCAGGGCCTGGGACATTGACAGAACAGCCAGGGCCAGGGCCAGGGCCGGGGCCAGGGCCAGGGCCGGGGCCAGGGCCAGAAATTCCTGTACCAGAACGCAGGACATGAACGAACAGTGTCAGGGCAAGAAAAGCCAGACCCAGAAAGGCCAGTGGTAGAATGGCCAGGGCAAGGGCCAGAATGGCCATGGCTTGATGACCAGGGCCAGGCCCAGAACAGCCAGGGCCAGAGCCAGGGCCAGGGCAAGCGCCAGGGCCAGAGCCATGGCCAGGCCAGGCCAGGGCCAGGGCCAAGGCCAGGACGAGGGCCAGGGCCATGGCCAGGGCCAAGTCAGCCAGGGCTAAGTCTGATCGGCCAGGGCCAGAAATCCAAGGGCAAAGGCCAGAAAGGCCAGCGACAGAATGGCAAGGGCCAGGCCCAGAATGTCCTGTACCAGAAACCAGGACCTAAACGACCAGGGTCAGGGCAAGAAAAGCCAGAGCCAGAAAGGCCAGTGCGAGAATGGCCAGGGCAAGGACCAGAATGGCCATGGCTTGTATGACCAGGGTCAGGCCCAGAACGCCCAGGGCCAGTACGGCAAGAGTCAGAATGACCTGTGTAAGGGTCAGAATGGCCAGGGTCAGGAACATGGCTAGGGCCAGTTCCAGGTCCAGGACAGAACAGCCAGGCAAAGGGCCAGGGCAAGGGCCAGGGCCAGGGCTAGGGCCAGAACAGCCATGGCCAGTTCCAGATCGGCCAGGGCCAGAACGACCAGGGTAATGTCCAGAACAGCCAGGTCCAGGGCCAATATTAGGGCCAGGTCCAGTGCCAGGGCCAGAGCCAGGGACAGAACAGCCAGGGAAAGGGACAGTGACAGGGCAAAAGCCAGGTCCAGGTCCATGGCCAGGGACAGAATGACAAGGGACAGAATGGCCAGGGACATAACCCTGCGTGAGAAAGGCCAGGGCCAGAATGGCCAGGGCCATAACTGCCAGGGCCACATCATTCAGTGGCAGGGCCAGAACGGCCAGGGACAAAACGGCCATGTCCAGAATTGCCATGACCAGGGCCAGAACGTCCAGTTCCATAATTACCAGTGCCATATCGTTCAAGGCCTGGAAAATACAGCAAGGGACAGAAAGCCCAGGGCCAGGGATAGAACGGCCAGGTTCAAGGACAGAACAACCAGATCTAGTTCCAGAGCATGTGCTTGGGGCAGGGCAAGAAAAGAAAGAGCCAGGGCCAGGGCCAGCGCCAGGGCCAGGGCCAGAGCCAGGGCCTGGGGCAGGGCCAGGGCCAGGGCCTGATCAGACAAGGCTAAGTCCAGATCAGCCAGGGCTAAGTCCAGAATGGCCAGGGCCAGAAATCCAAGGGCAAAGGCCAGAAAGGCCAGGGCCAGAATGGCAAGGGCCATGGACAAAAAGTCCTGAACCAGAACCCAGGGCCTGATCGACATGGGTCAGGGCAAGAAAAGCCAGAGCAAGAAAGGCCAGTGCTAGAATGTCCATGGCAAGTGCCAGAATGGCCATGGCTTTTATGACCAGGGCCAGTCCCAGAAAGGCCAGGGCCAGTACGGCAAGAGCCAGAACGACATGGGTAAGGGTCAGAAAGGCCAGGGTCAGGAATATGGCCAGGGCCAGTGTGAAGGCCAAGGACAGAACAGCCAGGGCCAGTGTGAGGGCCAAGGATAGAACAGCCAGGGCTATGGCCAGGGACAGACTAGTGCCAATGCCAGGGCCAGGCGTCAGTGCCAGGGCCAGGGTCAGAGACAGGGCCAGGGACAGGGCCAGGGCCATGGCCATGTCAGCCAGGGCTAAGTCCAGAACAACCAGGGCCAGAAATACAAGGGCAAAGGCCAGAAAGGCCAGGGCCAGAACAGCAAGTGCCCGGGCCAGAAAGGCCTGTACAAGAACCCAGAACCTGAACGACCAGGGTCAGGGCAAGAAAAGACAGAGACAGAATGGCCAGTGTTGGAATTGCCAGGGCAAGGGCCAGAAAGGCCATGGCTTCTACGACCAGTGCCAGGCCCTGAAAGGCCAGGGCAAGTATGTCAAGAGACAGAACGACATGGGTAAGGGTCAGAAGGGCCATGGTCAGGAACATGGCCAGGGCCAGTGCGAGGGCCAAGGACAGAACAGCCAGGGCCAGTGCCAGTGCCAGGGCCAGGGCAAGGGCCAGGGCCAGGGCCAGGGCCAGGGCCAGGGCCAGGGAAAGAATTGCCAGGGGCAGAACCAGGGTGAGAAAGGCCAGGGCCAGAATGGCCAGGGCCATAACAGCCACGGCCAGGTCGTACAAGGACAGGTCCAGAATGGCCAGGGAAAGAACGGCCATGTCCAGAATTGCCATGGCCAGGGCCAGAAAATCCAGGGCCATAACTACCAGGGCCAGATCATTCAAGGCCAGGCCAGAACAGCAAGGGACAGAAAGGTCAAGGCTAGGGATAGAACGGCCAGGTTCAAGGACAGAAGAACCAGATCCAGTTCCTGAGCAAGTGCTTGGGCCAGAGCATGAAAGGAAGGGACCAGGGCCAGGGCCAGGGCCAGTTCAGCCAGGGCTAAGTCCAGAACGGCCAGGGCCAGAAATCCAAGGGCAAAGGCCTGAAAGGCCAGGGCCACAACAGCAAAAGCCAGGGCCAGAAAGCCTGTACCAGAACCCAGAACCTAAACTACCAGGGTCAGGGCAAGAAAAGCCAGAGGCACAAAGGCCAGTGCTAGAATGTCCAGGGCAAGGGCTAGAATGGCCATGTCTTTTACGACCAGGGCCAGGTGCACAACGGCCAGGGCCAGGGCCAGTGCCACGGCCTGGGCCATGGCCAGGTGAGCCAGAGCTAAGTCCAGATCGGCTAGGGCCAGGAATCCAAGGGCAAAGGCCAGAAAGGCCAGGGACAGAACGGAAAGGGCCAGGGCAAGAAAGTCCTGTACCTGCACCCAGGACCTCAACGACCAGGGTCAGGGCAAGAAAAGCCAGAGCCAGAAAGGCCAGTGCTAGAATGTCCAGGGCAAGGGCCAGAATGGCCATGGCTTGTACGACCAGGGCCAGGACCAGAATGGCCAGGGCCAGTATCACAAGAGCCAGAATGACCTGGGTAATGGTCAGAACGGCCCGGGTCAGGAACATGGCCAGGGCCAGTACCAGGACCAAGGACAGAATAGTCAGGGCCAGGGCCAGGGCAAGGGTCAGGGCCAGGGCCAGAACAGCCAGGGTCAGGGCCAGATCGGCCAGGGCCAGAACGACCAGGGTAATGGACAGAATGGACAGTACCAGGGACAATATTAGGGCCAGGTCCAGTGCCAGGGCCAGGGCCAGGGACAGAACAGCCAGGGACAGGGCCAGTGACAAGGTAAAGTCCAGGGCAAGGTCCAAGGCCAGAAAGGCCTGTATCAAGACCCAGGTCCTGAATGACCAGGGTCAGGGCAAGAAAAGCCAGAGCCAGAAAGGCCAGTGCCAGAATGTGCAGGGCAAGTGCCACAATAGCCATGGCTTGTACGACCAGGGCCAGGCCCAGAATGGCCAAGGTCAGTACGGCAAGAGCCAGAACGACCTGGGTGATGTTCAGAACGGCCAGGGTCAGAACCATGGCCAGGGCCAGTGCCAGGGCCAAGGACAGAATAGCCAGGGCCAGGGCAAGGGCCAGGGCCAGGGCCAAAACAGCCAGGGTCAGGGCCAGATCGGCCAGGGCCAGAACGACCAGGGTAATGGACAGAATGGACAGTGCCAGGGCCAATATTAGGGCCAGGTCCAGTGCCAGGGCCAGGACCAGGGACAGAACAGCCAGGGACAGAGCCAGTAACAAGGCAAAGTCCAGGGCAAGGTCCAGGGCCAGAAAGGCCTGTATCAAGACCCAGGACCTGAACGACCAGGGTCAGGGCAAGAAAAGCCAGATCCAGAAAGGCCAGTGCTAGAATGTCCAGGGCAAGTGCCACAATGGCCATGGCTTTTATGACCAGGGCCAGGCCCAGAAAGACCTGGGTAAGGGTCAGAATGGCCAGGGTCAGGAACATGTCCAGGGCCAGTGCCAGAGCCAAGGACAGAATAGCCAGGGCCAGGGCCAGGACAAGGGCCAGGGCCAGGGCAAGGGCCAGGGCAAGGGCCAGGGCCAGGGCCAGGGCCAGATCAGCCAGGGCTAAGTAGAGATCGGCCAGGGCCAGAAATCCAAGTGCAAAGGCCAGAAAGGCCAGGGGTAGAATGGCAAGGGCCAGGGCCAGAAATTCCAGTAAAAGAAACAAGGACCTGAAAGACCAGGGCCAGGGCAAGAAAAGCCAGAGCCAGAAAGGCCAGTGCTAGAATTGCCAGGGAAATGGCCAGAATGTCCATGGCTTGTACGGCCAGGGCCAGGTCCAGAACGGCCAGGGCCAGTATGGCAAGAGTCAGAACGCCCTGGGTAAGTGTCAGAATGGCCAGGGTCAGGAACATGTCTAGGGCTAGTGCCAGGGTCAAAGACAGAATAGCCAGGGCCAGTACCTGGGCAAGGGCCAGGGCCAGAACAGCCAGGGCCAGGTCCAGATCGGCCATGGCCAGAACGACCAGGGTAATGGCCAGAACGGACAGGGCCAGGGCCAATATTAGGGCCAGGTCCAGTGACAGGGCCAGGGCCAGGGACAGAACAGCCAGGGACAGGGCCAGTGACAGGGTAAAGCCAGGGCCAGGTCCAGGGCCAGGTTCAGGGCCAGGGACAGAATGGCCAGGGACAGAACCAGGGTGAGAAAGGCCAGGGCCAGAATGGCCAGGGCCATAAATGCCCGGGCCATATCGTTCAAGGACAGGTCCAGAACGGCCAGGGACAGAACGGCCATGTCCAGAATTGCCATGGCCACGGCCAGAACGTCCAGAGCCATAACTACCAGGGCCAGATCGTTCAACGACGGGGCAGAACAGCAAGGCACAGAAAGGACAGGGACAGGGATAGAATGGCCAGGTTCAAGGACAGAAGAACCAGATCCAGTTGCAGAGCAAGTGCTTAGGCCAAGGCAAGAAAGGAATGGGACAGGGCCAGGGCCAGGCCCAGGGCCAGGGACAGGGCCAGGGCCAGGTCCAAATCAGCCAGGGCTATGTCCAGATTGGCCAGGGCCAGAAATCCAAGGGCACAGGCCAGAAAGGCCAGGGCCAGAACGGCAAGGGCCAGGCCAGAAAGTCCTATACCAGAACCCAGGACCTGAAAGACCAGGGTTAGGCAAGAAAAGCCAGAGGCAGAAAGGCCATTGATAGAATGGCCAACTCAAGGGCTAGAATGGCCATGGCTTTTACAACCAGGGCCAGGGCCACAACGGCCAGGGACACGGCCAGGGCCAATGCCAATGCCAGTGCCAACCCCAGGGCCAGGGCCAGTGCCAGGGCCAGGGCCATGGCTAGGTGAGCCAGGGCTAAGTCCAGATCGGCTAGGGCCAGAAATCCAAGGGCAAGGGCCAGAAAGGCCAGGGACAGAATGGAAAGGGCCAGGGACAGAAAGTCCTGTACCCTGCACCCAGTACCTGAACGACCAGGGTCAGGGCAAGAAAAGCCAGGGCCGGAAAGGCCAATGCTAGAATGTCCAGGGCAAGGGCCAGAATGGCCATGGCTTGTACGACCAGGGCCAGGCCCAGAATGGCCAGGGCCAGTATCACAAGAGCCAGAATGACCTGGGTAAGGGTCAGAACGGCCTGGGTCAGGAACATGGCCAGGGCCAGTGCCAGGGCCAAGGACAGAAAGCCAGGGCCAGGGCAAGGGCCAGGGCCAGAGCCAGAACAGCCAGGGTCAGGGCCAGATCGGCCATGGCCAGAACGACCAGCGTAATAGCCAGAACGGCCAGGGCCAGGGCCAATATTAGGGCCAGGTCCAGTGCCAGGGCCAGGGCCAGGGACAGAACAGACAGGGACAGGGACAGTGACAGTGTAAAGCCAGGGCCATGTCCAGGGCCCGGTTCAGGGCCAGGGACAGAATCAGGGTGAGAAAGGCCAGGGCCAGAATGGCGAGGGCCATAAATGCCCAGGCCAGATCGTTCAAGGACAGGTCCAGAACGGCCAGGGACAGAATGGCCATGTCCAGAATTGCCATGGCCAGGGCTAGAACGTCCAGGGCCTGATCGTTCAAGGCCGGGTCAGAACAGCAAGTCTCAGAAAGGCCAGGGCCAGGGATTGAACGGCCAGGTTCAAGGACAGAAGAACCAGATCCAGTCCAGAGTAAGTGCTTGGGCCAAGGCAAGAAAGGAAAGGGCCAGGGCAAGGGCCAGGGCCTGGGCTAGATCAGCCAGGGCTATGTCCAGATCGCCCAGGGCAAGAAATCCAAGGGCACAGGCCAGAAAGTCCAGGGCCAGAACGGCAAGGGCCAGGCCAGAAAGTCCTATACCAGAACCCAGGACCTGAAAGACCAGAGTCAGGGCAAGAAAAGCCAGAGGCAGAAAGGCCTGTGATAGAATGGCCAGGTCAAGGGCCAGAATGCCCATGGCTTTTACGACCAGGGCCAGGTCCACAACGGCCAGGGACACGGCCAAGGCCAATGCCAAGGCCAGGGCCAGTGCCAGGGCTAAGGAGAGAATAGCCAGGGCCAGGGACAGGGCAAGGGCCAGGGCCAGGGCCAGAACAGCCAGGGCCAGGTCCAGATCGGCCATGGACAGAACGACCAGGGTAATGGCCAGAACGGCCAGGGCCAGGTCCAATATTAGGGCCAGGTCCAGTGACAGGGCCAGGGCCAGGGACAGAACAGCCAGGTACAGGGCCAGTGACAGAGTAAAGCCAGGGCCATGTCCAGGGCCAGGTTCAGGGCCAGTGAGCGAATTGCCAGGGACAGAACCAGGGTGAGAAAGGCCAGGGCCAGAATGGCTAGGGACATAAATGCCCGGGCCACATCGTTCAAGGACAGGTCCAGAACGGCCAGGGACAGAAAGGCCATGTCCAGAATTGCCATGGCCAGGGCTCGAACTTCCAGGGCCAGATCGTTCAAGGCAGGGTCATAATAGCAAGGCACAGAAAGGCCAGGACCAGGGATAGAACGGCCAGGTTCATGGCCAGAAGAACCACATCCAGTCAAGAGTAAGTCCTTGGGCCAAGGCAAGAAAAGAAAGGAAAGGGCCAGGGCCAGCGCCAGGCCCAGGGCCAGGGCCAGGGCCAGGGCCAGGTGAGCCAGGGCTATGTCCAGATCGGCCAGGGCAAGAAATCCAAGGGCAAGGGCCAGATAGGCCAGGGACAGAATGGAAAAGACCAGGGCCAGAAAGACCTGTACCTGCACCCAGGACCTCAACGACCAGGGTCAGGGCAAGAAAAGCCAGAGCCAAAAAGGCCAGTGCTAGAATGTCCAGGGCAAGGGCCAGAATGGCCATGGCTTGTACGACCAGGGCCAGGCCCAGAAAGGCCAGTGCCAGTACCACAAGAGCCAGAACGAACTGGGTAAGGGTCAGAACGGCCTGGGTCAAGAACATGGCCAGGGCCAGTGCCAGGGCAAAAGGACAGAATAGTCAGGGCCAGGGCCAGGGCAAGGGCCAGGGCCCTGGACAGAACAGCTAGGTACAGGACCAGTGACAGGGTAAAGCCAGGGCCAAGTTCAGGGCCAGGTTCAGGCCCAGGGACAGAATGGCCAGGGACAGGGCCAGTGACAGGGTAAAGCCAGGGCCAAGTCCAGGGCCCGGTTCAGGGCCAGGGACAGAATGGCCAGGGACAGAACTAGGGTGAAAAAGGCCAGGGCCAGAATGGCCAGGTCCATAAATTCCCGGGCCACATCGTTCAAGGACAGGTCCAGAACGGCCAGGGACAGAACGGCCATGTCCAGAATTGCCATGGCCAGGGCCAGAACGTCCAGGGCCATAATTACCAGGGCCAGATCGTTTAAGGCTGGGTCAGAACAGCAAGGCACAGAAAGGACAGGGATAGGGATAGAACGGCAAGTTTCAAGGACAAAAGAACCAGATCCAGTTCCAGAGCAAGTGCTTAGGCCAAGACAAGAAAGGAAAGGGACAGGGCCAGGGCCAGAAATCCAAGGGCACAGGCCAGAAAGGCCAGGGCCAGAACGGCAAGGGCCAGGCCAGAAAGTCCTATACCAGAAACCAGGATCTGAAAGACCAGGGTCAGGCCAAGAAAAGCCAGAGATAGAAAGGCCATTGATAGAATGGCCAACTCAAGGGCTAGAATGTCCATGGCTTTTATAACCAGGTCCAGGTCCACAACGGCCAGGGACACGGTCAGGGCCAATGCCAAGGCCAATGCCAACCCCAGGGCCAGGGCCAGTGCCAGGGTCAGGGCCATTGCTAGGTGAGCCAGGGCTAAGTCTAGATCGGCTAGGGCCAGAAATCCAAGGGCAAGGGCCAGAAAGGCCAGGGACAGAAAGTAAATGGGCAGGGACAGAAATTCCTGTACCCTGTACCCAGTACATGAACGACCAGGGTCAGGGCAAGAAAAGCCAGAGCCAGAAAGGCCAGTGCTAGAATGTCCATGGAAAGGGCCAGAATGGCCATGGCTTGTACGACCAGGGTCAGGCCTAGAACGGCCAAGGCCAGTATCACAAGAGCCAGAATGACCTGGGTAATGGTCAGAACGGCCCGGGTCAGGAACATAGCCAGGGCCAGTACCAGGACCAAGGACAGAATAGTCAGGGCCAGGGCCTTGGCAAGGGCCAGGGCCATGGCTAGGTGAGCCAGGGCTAAGTCCAGATCGGCTAGGGCCAGAAATCCAAGGAAAAGGGCCAGAAAGGCCAGGGACAGAATGATAAGGGCCAGGGACAGAAAGTCCTGTACCCTGCACCCAGTACCTGAACGACCAGGGTCAGGGCAAGAAATGCCAGAGCCAGAAAGGCCAGTGCTAGAATGTCCAGGTCAAGTGCCAGAATGGCCATGGCTTGTACGACCAGGGCCAGGCCCAGAACGGCCAGGGCCAGTATCACAAGAGCCAGAACGAACTGGGTAAGGCTCAGAACGGCCTGGGTCAGGAACATGCCCAGGGCCAGTGCCAGGGCCAAGGACAGAATAGCCAGGGCCAGGGCAAGGGCCAGGGCCAGGGTCAGAACAGCCAGGGTCAGGGCCAGATCGGCCTTGGCCAGAACGACCAGGGTAATAGCCAGAACGGCCAGGGCCAGGGCCAATATTAGGGCCAGTTCCAGTGCCAGGGCCAGGGCCAGGGACAGAACAGCCAGGTACAGGGCCAGTGACAGGGTAAAGCCAGGGCAATATCCAGGGCCCGGTTCAGAGCCAGGGACAGAATGGCCAGGGACAGAACCAGGGTGAGAAAGGCCAGGGCCAGAATGGCCAGGGCCATAAATGCCCGAGCCACATCATTCAAGGACAGGTCCAGAACGGCTAGGGACAGAATGGCTATGTCCAGAATTGCCATGGCCAGGGCAAGAACGTCCAGGGCCAGATCGTTCAAGGCCGGGTCAGAACAGCAAGGCACAGAAAGGCCAGGACAGGGATAGAACGGCCAGGTTCTAGGACAGATGAACCAGATCCAGTCCAGAGTAAGTGCTGGGGCCAAGGCAAGAAAAGAAAGGAAAGGGCCAGGGCCAGGGCCAGGCCCAGGGCCAAGGCCAGGCCCAGGGCCAGATCAGCCAGGGCTATGTCCAGATCGCCCAGGGCAAGAAATCCAAGGGCACAGGCCAGAAAGTCCAGGGCCAGAACGGCAAGGGCCAGGCCAGAAAGTCCTATACCAGAACCCAGGACCTGAAAGACCAGTGTCAGGGCAAGAAAAGCCAGAGGCAGAAAGGCCTGTGATAGAATGGCCAGGTCAAGGGCCAGAATGGCCATGGCTTTTACAACCAGGGCCAGGTACACAACGGCCAGGGACACGGCCAGGGCCAATGCCAAGGCTAGTGCCAGGGCCAGGTCCAGGTCCACAATGGCCAGGCCCAGGGCCAGGGCCAGGGCCAGGTGAGCCAGGGCTAAGTCCAGATCAGCTAGGGCCAGAAATCCAAGGGCAAGGGCCAGAAAGGCCAGGGACAGAATGGAAAGGACCAGGGCCAGAAAGTCCTGTACCTGCACCCAGGACCTCAACGACCAGGGTCAGGGCAAGAAAAGCCAGAGCCAGAAAGGCCAGTGCTAGAATGTCCAGGGCAAGGGCCAGAATGGGCATGGCTTGTACGACCAGGGCCAGGCCCAGTACGGCCAGTGCCAGTATCACAAGAGCTAGAACGAACTGGGTAAGGGTCAGAACGGCCTGTGTCAGGAACATGGCCAGGGCCAGTGCCAGGGCCAAGGACAGAATAGCCAGGGCCAGAGCCAGAGCAAGGGCCAGGGCCAGGGCCAGAACAGCCATGGCCAGGTCCAGATCGGCCATGGCCAGAACGACCAGGGTAATGGCCAGAACGGACAGGGCCAGGGCCAATATTAGGGCCAGGTCCAGTGCCAGGGCCAGGGCCAGGGACAGAACAGCCAGGGACAGGGCCAGAGCAAGGGCCAGGGCCAGGGCCAGAACAGCCAGGCCCATGTCCAGATCGGCCATGGCCAGAACGACCAGGGTAATGGCCAGAACGGTCAGGGCCAGGGCCAATATTAGGGCCAGGTCCAGTGCCAGGCCAGGGACAGGGAAAGAACAGCCAGGGACAGGGCCAGTGACAGGGTAATGCCAGGGCCAAGTCCAGGGCCAGGTTCAGGGCCAGGGACAGAATGGCCAGGGACAGAACCAGGGTGAGAAAGGCCAGGGCCAGAATGGCCAGGTCCATGAATGCCCGGGCCACATCGTTCAAGGACAGGTCCAGAACGGCCATGGACAGAACGGCCATGTCCAGAATTGCCATGGCCAGGCCCAGAACGTCCAGGGCCATAACTACCAGGGCCAGATCGTTCAAGGCCGGGTCAGAACAGCAAGGCACAGAAAGGACAGGGACAGGGATAGAACAGCCAGGTTCAAGGAGAGAAGAACCAGATCCAGTTCCAGAGCAAGTGCTTAGGCCAAGGCAAGAAAGGAAAGGGCCAGGGCCAGGGCTATGTCCAGATCGGACAGGGCAAGAAATCCAAGGGCACAGGCCAGAAAGGCCAGGGCCAGAACGGCAAGGGCCAGGCCAGAAAGTCCTATACCAGAACCCAGGACCTGAAAGACCAGGGTGAGGGCAAGAAAAGCCAGAGGCAGAAAGGCCATTGATAGTATGGCCAACTCAAGGGCTAGAATGGCCATGGCTTTTACCACCAAGGTCAGGTCCACAACGGGCAGGGACATGGCCAGGGCCAATGCCAAGGCCAGTGCCAACCCCAGGACCAGGGCCAGTGCCAGGGCCAGGGCCATGGCTAGGTGAGCCAGGGCTAAGTCCAAATCGGCTAGGGCCAGAAATCCAAGGGCAAGGGCCAGAAAGGTCAGGGACAGAATGTAAAGGGCCAGGGACAGAAAGTCCTGTACCCTGCACCCAGTACCTGAACGACCAGGGTCAGGGCAAGAAAAGCCAGAGCCAGAAAGGCCAGTGCTAGAATGTCCAGGGCAAGTGCCAGAATGGCCATGGCTTGTACGACCAGGGCCAGGCCCAGAACGTCCAGCGCCAGTATTACAAGAGCCAGAACGAACTGGGTAAGGGTCAGAACGGCCTGGGTCAGGAACATGGCCAGGGCCAGTGCCAGGGCCAAGGACAGTATAGCCAGGGTCAGGGCAAGGGCCATGGCCAGGGCCCGAACAGCCAGGTTCAGGGCCAGATCGGCCATGGCCAGAACGACCAGGGTAATAGCCAGAACGGCCAGGGCCAGGGCCAATATTAGTGCCAGGTCCAGTGCCAGGGCCAGGGCCAGGGACAGAACAGCCAGGGACAGGGCCAGTGACAGGGTAAAGCCAGGGCCATGTCCAGGGCCCGGTTCAGGGCCAGGGACAGAATGGCCAGGGACAGAACTAGGGTGAGAAAGGCCAGGGCCAGTATGGCCAGGGCCATAAATGCCCTGGCCACATCGTTCAAGGACAGGTCCAGAATGGCCAGGGACAGAACGGCCATGTCCAGAATTACCATGGCCAGGGCTAGAACGTCCAGGGCCAGATCGTTCAAGGCCGGGTCAGAACAGCAAGACACAGAAAGGCCAGGGCCAGGGATCGAACGGCCAGTTTCAAGGACAGAAGAACCAGATCCAGTCCATAGTAAGTGCTTCGGCCAAGGCAAGAAAAGAAAGGAAAGGGCCAGGGCCAGGGCCAGGCCCAGGGCCAGGGCCAGGGCCAGGGCCAGATCAGCCAGGGCTATGTCCAGATCGCCCAGGGCAAGAAATCCAAGGGCACAGGCCAGAAAGTCCAGGGCCAGAACGGCAAGGGCCAGGCCAGAAAGTCCTATACCAGAACCCAGGACCTGAACGACCAGGGTCAGGGCAAGAAAAGCCAGAGGCAGAAAGGCCTGTGATAGAATGGCCAGGTCAAGGGCCAGAATGGCCATGGCTTTTACGACCAGGGCCAGGTCCACAACGGCCAGTACAAGGGCCAGGGCCAGTGCCAGGGCCAGGGTTATGGCCAGGTGAGCCAGGGCTAAGTCCAGATCGGCTATGGCCAGAAATCCAAGGGCAACGGCCAGAAAGGCCAGGGACAGAATGGAAAGGACCAGGGCCAGAAAGTCCTGTACTTGCACCCAGGACCTCAACGACCAGGGTCAGGGCAAGAAAAGCCAGAGCCAGAAAGGCCAGTGCTAGAATGTCCAGGGAAAGGGCCAAAATGGCCATGGCTTGTACGACCAGGGCCAGGCCCAGAACGGCCAGGGCCAGTATCACAAGAGCCAGAAAGAACTGGTTAAGGGTCAGAACGGCCTGGGTCAGGAACATGGTCAGGGCCAGTGCCAGGGCCAAGGACAGAATAGCCAGCGCCATGGTCAGGGCCAGGGTCAGAACAGCCAGGGTCAGGGCCAGATCGGCCATGGCCAGAACCACCAGGGTAATGGCCAGAACGGCCAGGGCCAGGGCCAATATTAGTGCCAGGTCCAGTGACAGGGCCAGGGCCAGGGACAGAACAGCTAGGTACAGGGCCAGTGACAGGGTAAAGCCAGGGCCAAGTCCAGGGCCAGGTTCAGGGCCAGGGACAGAATGGCCAGGGACAGAACCAGGGTGAGAAAGTCCAGGGCTAGAATGGCCAGGTCCATAAATGCCCGAGCCACATCGTTCAAGGACAGGTACAGAACTGCCAGGGACAGAACGGCCATATCCAGAATTGCCATGGCCATGGCCAGAACGTCCAGGGCCATAACTACCAGGGCCAGATCGTTCAAGGCTGGGTCAGAACAGCAAGGCACAGAAAGGACAGGGACAGGGATAGAACGTCCAGGTTCAAGGACAAAAGAACCAGATCCAGTTCCAGAGCAAGTGCTTAGACCAAGCCAAGAAAGGAAAGGGACAGGGCCAGGACCAGGCCCAGGGACAGGGCCAGGGCCAAATCAGCCAGGGCTATGTCCAGATCGGCCAGGGCCAGAAATCCAAGGACACAGGCCAGAAAGGCCAGGGCCAGAACGGCAAGGGCCAGGCCAGAAAGTCCTATACCAGAACCAGGACCTGAAAGACCAGGGTCATGGCAAGAAAAGCCAGAGGCAGAAAGGCCATTGATAGAATGGCCAACTCAAGGACTAGAAGGCCATGGCTTTTACAACCAGGGCCAGGTCCACAACGGCCAGGGACACGGCAGGGCCAATGCCAAGGCCAGTGCCAACCCCAGGGCTAGGGCCAGTGCCAGGGCCAGGGCCATGGCTAGGTGAGCCAGGGCTAAGTCCAGATCGGCTAGGGCCAGAAATCCAAGGGCAAGGGCCAGAAAGGCCAGGGACAGAATGATAAGGGCCAGGGACAGAAAGTCCTGTACCCTGCACCCAGTACCTGAACGACCAGGGTTAGGGCAAGAAAAGCCAGAGGCAGAAAGTCCAGTGATAGAATGGCCAGGTCAAGGGCCAGAATGGCCAGGGCCAGTACGGCAAGTGACAGAACGACCTTGGTAAGGGTCAGAACAGCCAGGGTCAGGAACATGGCCAGGGCCACTGCCAGGGCCAAGGATAGAACAGCCAGAGCCAGGTCCAGGGCAAGGGCTAGGGCCAGGGCCAGAACAGCCAGGGTCAGGGACAGATCTGCCAGGGCTAGAATGACCAGGGTAATTACCAGAACAGCCAGGGACTGTGCCAATATCAGGGCCAGGTCCAGTGCCAGGGCCAGGGAGAGATCAGCCAGGGCCAGGGCCAGGGCCAGGGTCAGAACAGCTAGTGCCAGGGCCAGGGCCAGCGACAGGCCCAGGGACAGGGCCAGGGCCAGTGCCACAGCCTGGGCCAGGGCCAAGAACAGAACAGCCAGGGCCAGGTCCAGGGCCAGGGCCAGGGCCAAATTCTCTCCACCATGAAACTCACACATTTAACCTAGTTCCCTTAGACTTTACATTTAAATTGGTTTTATCCCTATTACCCTTCCTAACCTAGCGTGATGTTTCCTTGATTCTTTGTTGAGTTCATTTTTTAATAAAAATTTACTATAAACATTTTTTTTTCATAATGTGAAGTGTGTCTGTATGAATGTGTAAAATTCATGTGCCTGCCTGCAGAAGCCAGAAATGGGCACTATATAATTGGAACGAGAGTTAAAGTTTGTAAAATCCACTTGCCATGAATACTGAGAAATGAACTCAGGACTTTGGGAAGAGAGCAAAGCATCCTTAGCCTTGACCTAGTTCTACTTCCCCAGATTTAAATTTACAATTTAAAGATTTTCTATTTCTTGAGGAATTTATTTGAATGTGTTCTTTGTGATCAAGCACATGCCTGTGCACTTGTGCTACCCCTCAACTTTAGCAATCCATGGATAATTTTTAGGAGCTGGTTCTAGCTTCTTAAATTTTATGTCCCTTGAATTGAACTCAAGTGGGAAATGACTTTCAATGTAAGTGACATTTCCCTTTGATTTACCTCAATGGATCTTAATTTATATATATTTATTTAGTTCAAAATGCATAGTATAGTGTTTCATCATTTCATCTTCACATACTTTTGATTCTGTGCTTTTCTTGTTTTCTTCCCACACTGAGCTTCAATTTGACCCTCACCATCTGAAGCTGATTCTTTTCTTCTCCCAATTAGTTCTAAAATTCATTTACTAGTCATTGCATGTGACCTGGATTAGCCATTTAGTATCTACCAAAATAGACTTCAAACAAAAGTCAATCAAATGAGTGTTTGAAGAACAATCCATACTCAAAGGACAACTCCACCAATATGATATTTCAGTTCTTAATATCTGCGTCCCAAGCACATGATTAGAAATTATACACAAAGGAGTAGACAGGAAGACATTATTAAATGAGTGTTAAATTAGCAAAATATAAATAAACAAAAATAAAAGTATTTAATGGAAAACATATGTGGGAACCTTGACCCTGCTGGCCACACAGCTGGTGGAAAGCCCTTGCCCATAGAATGTCCTAGAACCCCTCCAACACCCCACAACTTCCTGGATTTGCACCTATCAATGAAGATCCACCTTGAGCCTGTGCTCACCTTATCGTTGAGATCCATTGCTTTCCCTCCACCAGAGTTGAGTGTGGAACCAGGCCTGGGTAACCCCCCCAATTCTTCCCTGAGTTAATTCTGCACCTCCAAACCCCCCCATATCATTGGCTTGAGTGGTTCAGTCCTGGAATTCTGGTACATGTACCACCCAGAATCTGACTTCCCCTCAACCATGGTCCTTCTGGGACACTGATGACGATGAGCATTGGTCCAATAAACTGTCCTTCTCCTTGGAACTCTGTGGAGACCATCCTGTTCTAAAGACTCAGGATGAGACCATCCTGAGTCTGCCTACTCCATATCATTAGCTCTTCTGTTGCCTCTGGTTGAGAGAAATCCAGGAGAGCTCATGTTATCCAGAGTTACAGATATGAAACTGTTTACCAAGATATACCCACCAAGACAGGAGGACAGAGAAAAAGAAAGACTCCAAGTGCACCCACTGGAAGAAGAAATGGTGGATGGCAATATAAAAAGTAGATTCAACAATACAAAGACCAGTATGTTACCACTAGAACCTAAGGTCTCTACACAAACTAGACATGGAAAATACAAAATAGATGAAGCAGAAGATAACAACCTAAAAAACAACTTCATAAAAATGATAGAGGACCTCAAGTAGGGTATGAGAAAATTCACTAAAATAATGGAAGAAAAAACAAAAAAAATTGCAAGAAATACAGGAATACAACAAGAAAAATTCAAGGAATGAACTAATATCTTAAAGAAAATAAGAAAGCCAAGAAAAAACAATCAAACAGATGAAGGCAACCATTCAAACAGTTCAAGACCTGAAAAGTGAAATAGGGAAAATAACCACAAACACACACACACACTGACATACACACACTGAGAGAATATTGGAGACTGGAAAATTGGGTAAACTGTAAAGAACTACAAATGCAAGCATAACCAACAGAATACAGCAGAGAGAGAACATGCAAACAAGCAAAATCTGAAATTAAAATGGGGATATACGAACAAACACTGAGGAAACCCAGTGACATTTCAGGTCATACTTTGAAAACATGTACTATACAAAAGTAAAAAAATTCTAAGGGAAATGGACAGATTTCTAGATTGTTATCACTTATTAAATTCAAAACAAGGATAAATAAGCAATTTAAATAGATTTAGATCACATACTGAAATAGAAATAGTCTTGAAACTCCACCAAAGCCCAAAAAAGAAAAAAAACAATAACAAAAACAAACATATAGACACAAGGCCAAAGGACTTCAGTGCAGAATTCTACAAATATTTCATAGAAGTGCTAATACCAGTACTCCTCATATTGTCTCACACAATAGAAGCAAAAGGTTCATTACCATTTTTAATTAGTTTTCAATTACCTTGATATGCAAGCCTCACAAAGACACAACTAAGAAACAGAATTACAGGCAGATATCCCTCATGAACAATGATGCAAAAGTATTCAATAAAATACTGGAAAATCGATTACATGAACACATCAAATAAGTCCTCTACCATGACCACGTAGGCTTCATGTCACAGATACAGGGATGGTTCAACATATGAAAAGCTGTCAATTTGATCCACCATATACATAAAGTAAAACAGAAAAATCACATTATCATCTCACTAAATGCTGAAAATTCCAGTGTCAAAATCATACAACCTTTTATGATAAAGTTCTTGGAAAGAACAGGGATAACAGAAACCTACCTAAACATAATAAAAGCAATATACAGTAAAGCAACATAGAACATTAACCTATGTGGAGATTAGCTTAAGACAATTCCTCTAAAATAAGGAACAAGACATCTGTCCATTCTCTCCATAAATCTTCAATATTGTGCTTGAAGTTCTAGCTACAGAAAGAAAACAAGAAAAAAAGATCAAAGGGACATGTATTGGAAATAAGTCAATTTGTTACTATTAGCAGATGATATGATAGTTTACATAAGTGACCCAAAAAAACTCTACCAATGAACTCCTACAGATGATAAATACCTTTCAAACAGTGACAGTACACAAGACTAATAAAAACAAAAAAAAAAATCAGTATCCTTACTATATGCAGAAGATAAAAGGGATGAGAGTCACCACACTTTACAATGGGAAAAACAACAAATAACATCTTGGTGTAACTATAACCAAACTAGTAGAAGGCCTATATTGCATGGTCTTGTGTCTTTAAAGAAGGAAATTAAAGAAGATACTAGAAAATGGAAAGATCACCCATGATCTTGAATTGGTAAGATAAATATAGTAAAAACTCCAATTTTGCCAAAAGCAATTTACAGGTTCAAAGCATTCCCAGTAAAAATCCTAGCACATTTATTTCTTCACTGACCTTGAAAAAATAATACTCAACAGTATATGGAACAACAAAAGAGTCACAATAGTCAAAACAATGCTGTATAATAAAGGAATTTCAGAAAGTATCCCATTCTCTGAGTTCAAGCCCTAAGCTCTATTATAGAGCTAAAGTACCAAAAAAAAAAAAAAAAAGCACTTGATATTGTCACACATATAGAAAGGTAGACCAATGGAACTGAAAATCCTGATATTAACCAACACACCTACAAATTCCTGAGTTTTGATGAAACAGGAAATATAATACAATGGAAGGAGGCAATCATTTTCAACAAATTGTTCTGGCAAAACTGGATGATGATATGTAGAAGACTACAAAGAGACCCATGTGAATCGCTATACACAAAACTTAGAACACATGGATCAAAGACCTAAACATTAGTCCAGCTGCCCTATACCTCTTAGAAGAGAAAGTTCGAGGTACTCTTGAAGGAATTTTTTTTTTTGAAAGTAACTCATGATTTATTTCTCTGTCATAATTATGGGTTCCCCATGCATATTTATCTTTTTTTATAATTTTTTATTTAATTTTAGATAACAAAGTCCAATTAAATGAAAGCAAACATTTATACACAATATTTGGGAATTTGGGCATCATTCTTTCCAAACTACTTCCTGCTGGTAAGGGGCGCTGTCTTGGGGGATTCAAAGAAGATTCAGATATCCTAGCTGTAGTCTGTAGGGCTGTTTTGTCCAGCTGTTTTGAATGTAGGATCAGCTTTTACTCTGTTTCAGGCAGTCAGGCATGATCAAACCACATTAGTCTGGAAGGAATCCACATCTTTTCACTTTCTGTGGAAACAAAAATAGAAATCCTTTTCACCAGTAACATGTCCTTCAACTTAAATTTTGGAGACAAAGCATTTTTTTAATTTAATTTATTATTTTACATGTCGATCCCAGTTCCCTCTACCTCCCTCCCTCTTTCCCTCCCTCCATCCCTCCTTCCCTCCCTTTTATCCTATCTGCCCTCTCACATGCACTCTAACCACCCTCCCCTCCCAACCCCCACCCCAATTCCATATGTAGGGGAATGCCATCCAGTTGGGGTCATGTAGATCTGACAGGTCATGTGAAGTAGGGACTAGGGCTTCTCTCCTGTCTCTACATTAAGGCAGTTTTCCCTCCATGGGGGATATGTCCGCAAGTTCTTTTGTGCACCAGGGATACATCCTGGCTCCACTGTCTGAAGTCTCTTAGACTCCTCAGTCCTTCTGGCTGAGACCCATAATCAGGGGGGCCTGAGTCAGTCCCATGCTGGCTTCCCAGCTATCAGTCTAGTGGCCTTTAGCTCATCTTTATTCAGGAAAGCTGTCTCTATGTGTTTCTGCCACATGGTCTTGTCCTCTCCATCTGCATCTGGGTTCTAGTTTGACTCAGTGTTTATGTATGGGTGTTCGATCCTGTTTTCAACAGGCATTAGTTGAGGGCTCCATGGAGAAGTTAGTGGTTGATCTCACTCTCCGGGAAGGGCATTTATGATAGCCTTTCCATGTAAGCTCAACTTGTTTGTTGGGAGCAGTCTCATAGTTCTCTCGACCTTTCTTTGTGTTCAATTTTATCTTCAAACCAATATGGGCTCCCTCTTTTATGTTCTCTCTCTCTGTCTCTGTCTCTCTCTCTCTCTTTCCTATCTTATATTCCTAACCAGGCTCAATCTTCCTGGTAGCACATGTTTTCCTTTCCTCCCCCTCATTGTCTCCTAATTCTCTCTTCATTCGCTGCAACCCCCCCCTTCACCTGAGCACTGGGGGACTTGTCCCTTACAAGTTCTGTGAGGGACTTTATATGAATCTCTTAGAATACACCTTGTATCCTAGTTTGTCTGGTGGTGTGAATTATAGGTTGGTGACACTTTGATGTAAGTCTAAAATCCATATATGAGTGCGTACATACTGTGTTCCTCTTTTTGTGACTGGGTTACCTCATTCAGGATGGTTTCTTCAAGTGCCACCCACTTGCCTGTGAATTTCAAGATACCATTATTTTTTTCTGCAGAGTAGTATTCGATTGTATAGATATGTCACATCTTCATTAACCATTCTTCAATTGAGGGGCATCTAGGTTGCTTCCAGGTTCTTGCTATTACAAATAGTGCTGCTAATAACATAGTTGAACAGATGTCTTTGTTGCATGGATGTGAATCCTTTGGGTATATGCCTAAGAGGGGGATTGTCGGGTCCTGTGGTAAAGTAATTCCCATTTTCCTGAGGAACCGCCATACTGATCTACAAAATGGCTGTATGAGTTTGCACTCCCACCAGCAGTGGAGGAGTGTTCCACTTTCTCCACATCCTCTCCAACATAAGTCATCACTGGTGTTTCTAATTTAGCCATTCTGGCAGGGGTAAGATGGTATCTCAAAGTTGTTTTCATTTGCATTTCCCTGACAGCTAAGGATGTGGAGCATTTCCTTAAGTGTCTTTCAGCCTTTTTGATTTCCTCTATTGAGAATTCTTTCTTCAGTTCTGTACCCCATTTTTTAATAGGGTTATTTGGTGTTTTGTTGACTAGTTTCTTGAGTTCTTTGTATATTTTGGAGATCAGCCCTTTGTCGGATATAGGATTAGTGAAAATCATTTCCCAGTCAGTGGGCTGCCGTTTGGTCTTGTCGACTGTGTCCTTTGCCTTACCTAAGCTTCTAAGTTTGAAGAGGTCCCATTTATTAATTGTTTCTTTCAGTGTCTGTGCCCCTGGAGTTATGTTCAAGAAGCGGTCTCCTATACCAACTTGTTCGAGGGTACCTCCTTCTTTCTCTTCTAAGAGTTTCAATGTGGCTGGATTGATGTTGAGGTCTTTGATCTATTTGGACTTGAGTTTTGTTCATGGCGACAGACATGGGTCTATCTGCAGTCTTCTAAACACCCTCATCCAATTGTGCCAGCACCATTTGTTGAAGATGCTGTCTTTGCCCCATTGTATAATTTTAGCTGTTTTGTTGAAAATCAGGTGTTCATAGGTGCGTGGATTAATATCAGGATTTTCCATTCGATTCCATTGGTCTACCTGTCTATTTTTATGCCAATACCAGGCTGTTTTCAGAACTATAGATATGTAGTAGAGCTTAAAGTCAGGAATGGTGATATCTCCTGAAGTTCTTTTATTGTATAGGGTTGTTTTGGCTAAGCTGGGTCTTTTGTTTTGCCATATAAAGTTGATTATGATCCTTTCAAGGTCGGTGAAGAATTGTGGTCGGATTTTAATGGGGATTGCATTGAATCTGTAGTTAGGTTTTGGCAAGAGTGCCATTTTTACTATGTTAATCCTACTTAACCAAGAGCATGGGAGATCTTTCCATTTTCTGGTATCTTCTTTAATTTCTTTCTTTAGAGTCAAAAAGTTCTTATTATATAGGTCTTTTACTTGTTTGGTAAGCGTTACCCCAAGATACTTTATGTTGCTTGTGGCTATTGTAAAGTGTGATGTTTCTCTGATTTCTTTCTCTGCCTCTTTGTTGTCTGAAAAAAGTAGGTCTACTGATTTTTTTTTGAGTTTATCTTGTATCCTGATAGTTTGATGAAGGTGTTTATCAGCTGTGGAGTTCCCTGGTAGAGTTTATTGGGTCGCTTATGTAAACTATCATATCATCTGCAAATAGAGACAGTTTGACTACTTCCTTTCCAATTTGGATCCCCTTTATCTTCTTTTGTTGTCTTATAGCATTAGCTAAAACTTCTAGTATGATATTGAAGAGATATGGAGAGAGAGGACAGCCTTGTCTTGTTCCTGATTTTAGAGGAATTGGCTTAAGTTTCTCTCCATTCAGTTTGATGTTGGCAGTTGGTTTGCTGTATATTGCCCTTATTATGTTTAGGTATGTTCCTGTTATCCCTGACCTCTCCAAGACCTTTAACATGAAAGGGTGTTGAATTTTGTCGAAGGCTTTTTCCGCTTGTAGGGAGATAATCATATGGTTTTTCTTTTTCTGTTTGTTTATATGGTGGATCATATTGATAGATTTTCATATGTTAAACCATCCCTGCATTCCAGGTATGAAGCCTATTTGGTCATGGTGGATGATTTCTCTGATGTATTCTTGAATTCGGTTTGCCATTATTTTATTGAGTATTTTTGCATCGATGTTCATCAGGGATATTGGTCTGTAGTTTTCGTTCTTAGTTGTGTCTTTGTGAGGTTTGGGTACCAAAGTTATTGTGGCCTCATACAAAGAGTTTGACAATGAACCTTCTGTTTCTATCTTGTGGAACAGTTTGAGGAGTGTGGTATTAGTTCTTCCTTGAATGTCTGGTAGAATTCTGCGCTGAATCCATCTGGCCCTGGACTTTTTTTTTGGTTGGAAGTCGTTCGATGACTGCTTCTATTTCATTGCGGGTTATAGGACTATTTAAGTTGTTTTCTGTTCTTGATTTAATTTTGGTAAGTGATAGTTATCCAGAAACTTGTCCATTTCCTTTGAATTTTCAATTTTTGTGGAATACAGGTTTTCAAAGTATGACCTGAAAATTGTCTGGATTTCCTGTGTGTCTGTTGTTATGTTCCCCATTTTGTTTCTTATTTTGATAATTTGCATGTTCTGTCTTTGATTTTTCGTTAGTTTGGATAAAGGTTTGTCTATCTTGTTGATTTTCTCAAAGAAACAACTCTTTGTTGCATTGATTTTTTTGTATTGTTTTCCTGGTTTCTATTTTGTTGATTTCAGCCCTGAAGTTGATTATTTCCTGGCGTCTACTCCTGCAGGGTGAGTGTGCTTCTCTCTGTTCTAACGTTTTCAGTTGGGCTGTTAATTCTCTTATGTGATTACCTCTGTTTTCTTCATATGGGCACTTAGTGCAATCAACTTCCCTCGTAGCACTGCTTTCAAGGTGTCCCATAAGTTCGGGTATGTTGTATCCTCATTCTCGTTGAATATTAGAAAGTCTTTAATTTCTTTCTTTATTTCTTGTTTTACCCAGGAGTGGTGCAATTGCACATTGGTCAGTTTCCATGAGTTTGCAGGTTTTCTGCTATTTGTGTTGTTGTTGAATTCCAATTTTAATGCATGGTGGTCTGATAAGATACAGGGGACTATTCCTATTCTCTTGTATCTGTTGAGTTTTGTTATGTCACCTAGTATGTGGTCGATTTTAGAGAAGGTTCCACGTGGAGCAGAGAAGAAGGTATATTCTTTTGTCTTTGGATGCAATGTTCTATAGATGTCTGTTAACCCCAGTTGAGACATAACTTCTGTTAATTCTTTTGTTTCTTTGTTGAGTTTCTGATTTGTGGTCCTGTCTAGTGTTGAGAGTTGTGTATTGAAGTCTCCTACTATAAGTGTGTGAGGTTTTATATGAGCTTTGAGTTTTAGTAGTCTTTCTTTTACCAATGCTTGTGACTTTGTATTAGGGGCATAGATGTTCAGAACTGAGACTGTGTTGATGGATTTCTCCTGAGATGAATATGAAATGACCATCTTCATCTCTTTTGACTAATTTTGGTTTGAAGTCTAACTTGTTAGATATTAGGATAGCTACGCCTGCTTGCTTCTTATTTCCATTTGATTGTAAAATCTTTTCCCAACCCTTTACCCTGAGGTAATGTCTATCTTTGAAGCTAAGATGTGTTTCTTGTATGCAGCAGAAGGATGGACTCTGTCTTCGTATCCATTCTGTTAGCCTGTGTCTTTTTATAGGTGAGTTAAGACCATTAATGTTGAGGGTGAGTAAGGACCATTGATTGTTGATGCTTGTTTGATTTAGGTTTGTTGTTGACAGTGGATTTTGTGAATGTATTAGTTCTGCTTCACCCTTGGTTTCTGGTGTAGCTGCATTATCTGTTGCCTACATTTTTGTGGGCGTAGTTACCTTCCTTGTGTTGGAGTTTTCCTTCCAATACTTTCTGTAGGGCTGGATTTGTAGATACATATTGGGAAAATCTGGTTTTGTCATTAAATATCTTGTTCTCTCCATCTATATTGATTGAGAGTTTTGCTGGATATAGTAGCCTAGGCTGGCATCCGTGTTCTCTTAATACTTTTAGAACATCTATCCAGGACCTTCTGGCCTTGAGGGTTTCCATGGAGAAGTCAGGTGTAATTTTGATATGTCTGCCTTTATATGTTACCTGTCCTTTTTCTTCGCTGCTCTTAATATTCTTTCTTTATTCTGTATGCTAGGTGTTTTGATTATTATTTGCTGGGGGTCTTTTTTCCTTTGGTCCAGCCTATTTAGTGTTCGGTATGCTTCTTGTACTTTCATGGGCATGTCCTTCTTCAGATTTGGAAAGTTTTCCTCGATGATTTTGTTGAATATGTTTTCTGCACCTTTGAGCTGGGCTTCCTCACCTTTGTCTACGCCTATTATTCTTAGGTTTGGCCTTTTCATGGTGTCCCACATTTCCTGGATGTTTTGTGTTAAGGATTTGTTGGATTTATGATTTCCTTTGGTCGATGAATCTATTTCTTCTAGTTTATCTTCTGTGCCTGAGATTCTCTCTTCCATCTCTTGAATTCTATTGGTTATGCTTGTGTCTGTCATTGCCGATTTTTTGCCCAGCTTTTCAATTTCCAGCACTCCTTCGGTTTGTGTTGCCTTTATTTTCTCTATTTCATTTTACAAGTCTTGAACTGTTTCCTTCACCTGGTTAATTGTTTTTTCTTGGCTTTCTGTACTTTTCTTAAGGAATTTGTTCATTTCTTCCACTTTTTTGTTTGTTTTTTCCTCCATTTCTTTAAGGGATTTTCTCCCATCTTCTTTGAGGGCCTCTATCATTTTTATGATGGTAATTTTTAAGTCGTACCCTTCTGCTTCCTCTACTTTGTTGTTGTGTTCCATTCTAGTTGGTGTAGATTCCCTAGATTCTGATGGTGTCATGTTTGTCTTTCTGTTGTTAGTTGTTCTCTTGTATTGCCTTTTTCCCATAGCTTCTTCCAGTAGGTGTTGGTGGTGTCTCCCCCCTCTCTCTATGGTACTTCCCCGATGGGCTTATGTGGGTCTGAGATTCAATATCTGTAGCTCTGTGTGGTCCAAGCTCTCTTGGAGGTTTCTCCGCAGACAGAGATCCACGGCTGGGGTCAAGGATGAGGATCCAGAAGAAGATGCCAGCAGGTACTCACAGTGGTCCTCTGGCCAATAGCTCTGGCCAATAACCAGCAGAAGAGGACGAGGGCTGAGCTTGAACTTGCAGGGTAGTGGGATCCCACTGGAAACTGGCGCTCTCCCGCTGAGACCTTGTTCTTTGGCAAGGGCCCGGATTTGGGGGTCAAGGATCTTGCCAGCAGGAACTTCGAGTGGACCTGCAGAGATAGGCGGATCTCTGGGAGGGCCCCGGGACTCCAGCAGAGGACTGGAGGCGGGTCAGAGACCAAGCTGGTGGAAATTACAGGTGGTCCTGTGTGGATAGTCAGGTCTCCTTTGTTTGGAGTTGCTCCTGGAAGTCTCCGAAGTAGAGTGGACTGTTGGTTCCACCCTCTTTCCCAGTGCTCAACCAGAGCGGCAGGACCATAGGTGGGGTAGGGCACAGGGTGGGGGGGTAGGCTGGAGGTGGGGATGTGTGGGGGTGTATCAGAGCTCCAAGGGTGCTCTCAATGGGGACCAGAGACAAGAGCAGCAGGATCAGGGGCCAATCCAGGGAGTTCAGGCAGGGGAGGGGGAGAAAAGAGGTTGAAGCAGACAGGCAGCCCCAACTGGGCCCAGACTCACCTCTGGCCAATAGCCGATGGAAGAGGACGAAGGCTGGGCTGGAACTTGAGAAGGTTTTGCAGGGTAGTGGGATCTCACTGGAAACTGGCGCTCTCCCGCTGAGACCTTGTTCTTTGGCAGGGGCCCGTATTTGGGGGTCAAGGGTCTTGCCCGCAGGAACTCCGAGTGGACCTGCAGAGATAGGCGGAGTCAGATATATTTCTTAGTAGACTTAACCTTTTCAGATTTGGACAACACTATTGTAATCTCTGTTTTGACTTCATCCTAGTACTAGATATTTAGGCCTTAAGTTTATATGTCCTCGCTTTTCCTTTTCTTAGAGCACACTTGTTATTCACTGTTTTGTATATAGGTTTTGTATCAAGTCTAAATATTTTCTTTAGACTAAAATGGGGATTATAGTGAGATATTCACCTTTTTTTGCACCTGTTTCTCCTTATCCATATTAAGCATCAATAAAGGAGAGCTGGTGTACCCCACATAAGCAGAAAAATGAGCCAAGAGTTAAGAGTGCAGAGGGTGCAGAGACACTCAGGGGAAGGCATCACAGTAAGAAGGTACACTCAGGATTTAAATAAATAAATAAAGATGTTCACTTAAGCCACATGATATTAATATACTGCTTTTTGGCTAAAGCTTTAAAAATTCAAACTAGTTAAAAGGATACAATTAGTAACACTAGAAATTACCATAAATTTAACAGTCATCCATGTCATAATGGGTTTACAGACATAAACTAAATGGTGCTTTATTTTTGATATTACAAAAAGACATTGCAGGATGTGTTATTGTTTTTAAAAACAGATTTAAATGTTCAAATTTATAAGGTTACAGGATATTGGTGCTTTTATTATATTGTTAATGTCTGTACTTAAATCAAAGGTCTAAAATTGAAGGTCACAGCCATAAGCTCTATATACTAACCAAAAGTTGAGATGCTCATTTTTTTATGATACAAAAAGGAATGCATTTTTGTTTTGTTAAATTAGGCAAGCATAAACTATTTAGATAAATTGAGTCAAATAGATGGTTCATGTTTCCCTAAAAGGAGTTTCAAATTAAAATCAGTATTTTAAAAGGTAAACCTGACAATACAAAGTTCTGATTTTATAAAAGCTGTTTAATGTGTTATAAAATGTGAAGAAACACAAGTTAGTAGCCATCCTTATCAATTAACTCTTGGTTATAATCAAACTAAGTATTAATGATTAATAACAGGGATAAACCTCACTCTGTCACCTATACATGTTCTAAATAATTAAGGTTAAAACAAGTAACTGAAAAAAAGTTGTCTATTTAGATATACCTAGACAGACTTCTAATAGTACAGAGATCTGTAGAATCAGGCATTTAAATGTTAACTAAAAAGCTGTAATAATATCAGACATAGAATCACAGATCCTAACAATGACCCTAGGACTCTAAAGAAGATTATGGGACAGCATGGATTGTTATGACACTGACCAGGGAGCAAGATGCTCAAATATAATGTCTGTTGACAGGTTAAACCCAGCTTAGACTTTTTAGAGGCTGCAGGGAACTGAAAAATTGCTTGCACCACCTTGGCCTAGATAAAATAAGGTCAGAAATTTCCATGTCCCTCTTCCACAGAGAAAAGACAAATAAACAACAACAAAAAAACACAACTCTCTCACATTATGTAATTTGTGAAGAACTTCTGCCCTCAATGCCATAGAAAATTGGTTATGGCTAGGAGTATATCGACTGGTCCCTGTCTTTTTTTTTTTTTTTTCTTTTAGTAGATTGGACAGTTAATTAAATATATCCTTCGATCTGAAAGTATTGTTGGCTGGGCTAAACATAACTTTGTCAGCTTGTCTGTATTAGACAGCCTTAATATGGCTCCTAAATAAGGATTTAAAAATATAAAGACATAAAAGTCATTTTTGATTATTTATTTATTAATTATGCATGCACTTTTCAGCCTGCATATATGTCTCAAAGGCATAAGTACATGCCTGCTGTTTTACAGATACCCAATATCTACTTTTTCTACAATATGGATTTCAGCACAGATTGGTAATGATAATATATCTAAAACTTTTATGTCCTTTTATATAACACAGTTCCTATAAGCTTCAGAAGAACAAATGTCATAAAGCTTTGATCCACTTCTTACAGGGCAAAAGGACTGCAGATAAGTACAGCTATTCTGAGGATGGAATTTTCTCCCTGGTCTAGCTGTCGTTCTTGATCACTAAAGGTAAGGAACAAAGAGTTCCAATTAAATATATACATTTTAACTTCTGTTCCCACTTTGAACACGTCTCAGCTGATTTGTGCTTCTGGCAGATGAGAATCAGTTGCTGACTAAAGCCTGCTCCTCAATATTGCTCTCCCTGGACTTATGGTGAACTAGTACAGCCGATGTGAATCTTCAACAGGGTCTACAAACCAATGCCTGCGATAAATATTTGATTTCGTGAATCCCCCTTCCTTTTGTTGTTATTGTCTAGCATTTTAGCCTACTTGCAGCTAAGAAAACACTGCAAAAGTAAGCAGGAAGTAATACAGGCATATCCATGACACAATGGTGTTTTGATTTTCAAATAGCTGTCCCCTGGAGTTCTACAGCCTATAAAGCCTCCTTGAGCAGCTTGTTGCTATTATGTCTACCGGTTTCCTCAACCTCCAAAGAAGTAACTCCTGACTGCAAAAGCAAAAGGTTTTTATTGCTATTAATCCAACCAGCTGGGACCTCAATTTATCGGAAAAGTAAGGTAGTGGCCTAAAATAGTGAAGTGTTTTTAACAGGATAAACAGACGGGGAGGCTTGAGACCATTAGTCTCAGTGACAAGGTTTCCAAAATACAGGCAGTTCATAGAGTACAAATTTAATTTACAAGGTCATCATGGATCTAAGCTAATAGTATCTGTCATTTGTTTATGCAGGATTGATAAGCACACCTGAAAAGTTGAGGGATTTTCTTTGTTTTTATTTTTCACCTGAAAACAGGATGTGGGCTCTGTACTCTGTAATCAGGGATTTATCTACTGGCAGAAATTCTTGTTCTCTTTATTCTTGCAATAAACCCTAATTTTATACCTTTTGGTTATTAATTTTTCCATCACATTCCCTCTTTGCCATGAACATTACAGGCCCAATTTTTGGGCCTCCAATAGGGAAAAGACTTCTTGTGTTTTTTGGTGTACAGATTAGTCACCTAGTCCTCTATGGATAGGAGTTATCTTTTGATATATCATCTCAACAAGGGAAAATGTGAAATGTATTCTTTCTTTTACCACTTCCTGCTTACTTTGGTGGTGTTTCTTGGACGTGAGAAGGGTAAAATTCTAGGCCAAAATAAATAAATAAATAAATAAATAAATAAATAAATAAAAGCAGGGGGGATTCAGGAAATGGAACATTTATGAGAGGCATTAGTTTATAGATAGACCCTGTAAAAGATTCACACCAGCTATGACACTAAGTCGAGAGCAGAATTTAGGAGCAGGATGTAGTCAGTAACTGATGATCATCTGCTAGAAGCACAAATTTGCTAAGACATGTTATAACTTGTGAACATAAGTTAAAATATATATGTGTGTGTGTGTGTGTGTGTGTGTGTGTGTGTTTGGAACTCTGTATTGATCAAGAAGGACATCAAGACCAGGGAGAAAATTCCATCCTCAGGAAAGTTGTACTTGTCCGCAGTCCTTTTGACTAGATCCAAGCTTTATGACATTTGTTCCTCTGAAGCCTATAGAAACTGTGTTGTATAAAAGGACATAAATGTTTTAGATACATTATCATCACCAATCTGTACCAAAATCTATATTCTGAAAAAGTAGATATTGGGTATCTGTAAAACAGCAGGAATGTACTTATGCCTCTGAGTCCAAGGAAAACCTACAGATTTGAGTTAGAAGCTTGTACATTTTTCTTCTGTCAAGAGAGATCCACGTACAGATTGGTCAGACATACCTTAGGCCTGATGAAAAGTCCTTCACATTTACACTTAGATGACAACCAAAATAAATCATAAAACCTTGAGCTTTTGACTGAACAGCTGGGAGTCACTGCTCAATAGCTTAATAGAACTTAATTAAATGGTAAGCTCTGAATTTTTATATTGTAAAATATTTTTCTATCTTTAAGACTTATATGTCTTGGGCTAGAGAGATGGATCAGAGATTAAGAGTACTGTCTGCTCTACTAGAGTTCCAGAGTTCAATTCACAGCACCTATATTGTGTCTCACAAACATCTATAATGAGATCTGTTACCCTCTTTGGGCATGCAGACATGTATGCAGGCAGAACACTGTGTGCATAATTAATAAATAATTGTTCAAAAAAAGTTATATGTCTTCATATTTTTAGATCCTTTTTAGGAGCCATATTAGGGCTGCCTTTACTGCCAAGGTCACAAAGTATTGGTTAGGAAAGCCATCAAGAGTATCAGAGAGCTTTGAAGGATAAATTTTATGTAACTTTTGAATCTATTTAAAAAAATGACAGGGACCATTCCTTATATTACTAGCCATAATCAATTGTCTATGGCATTGAGGGGAGAAGTTTTACACCAAGTGCATAATGTGAGAGGTTTTTAATTGTCGTTTTGTTTTTTATTTTCCTCTGTGGAACTGTGACTTGGAAATGTCTGACCTTATTTTGTCTAGGCAAAGATGGTGCAGATAATTTTCCAGTACTCTGGAGCCTGTATACAGTCTGAGCTGGGTCCTATCTGTCAGCAGGCATTGTATTTGAATAATCAGCATTAAAATGTATGTGAGAAAATTAGGATTTCAGAGAGAAAATTTTATAACTAACCCCATTTAAATGAAAACAAACATTTATAAACAGCCTTTATAAAACTAGAAATTTGCATTGTCAGTTTTAGCTTTAAAAATACTGATTTTATTTTGAAACTCATTTTAGGGAAACATAAAACTGCTGTGTGACTCAGTTTATCTAAATAACTTATGCTTCCAAATTTAGCAAAACCAAGGATGGATTCATTTGTATCATAAAAAATGAGCATCTCAACTTTTGGTTAGTATATACACTCTATGGCTGTGATCTTAAATTTTAGCCCTTTGATTTAACTACAAACATTAACAATGTAATAGAAGCACAAATAAATTGTAACTTTCTGAATTTAAACATTTAAAAACTGTCTTATAAAACAATGAAACATCCTGTAATTTGTTTTTGTAATATCAAATTTAAGCACCCTTTATGTCTTTAAACCCATTATGACCTAAGTGACTGTTAAATTTATGTTAATTTCCAGTGTTGCTAATTGTAACAGTTTAACTGGTTTCAATTTTTAACAGCATTGGACATAAAACAGTATTAATGTCATCTACGTTAAAAGGACTTCTGATTTTCTGATAATCTGAATTTAATGACCAGTGCTCAGAGATAAATTTTTAGATGAGGGCTGTTAGCATTGGACAGCAAAAATGTTTAAACCATTTTTGTTTTAGCTCTACTCTTGCAATAAACAGGTTTGTAACAGGAAACATAGAACTTTTTGAATAGTACATATATTTTTCTTGAGAGAAATAAATGGAACTGGTTAACCTGGTATGGTAAAAATTTTTAACTCATATTACTAATCTTGAATTTATATTTGTAGATATCAGAGCCCACAGCAAACAGTTTATATCTTCCTCTGACCTATTTACTACTTTTCTTTGAACCTCTATAACTTTTAACATGACCTGTAGTCTTTTTCTCTGATTTTCTCAGACATCCCTAGTGTAGATAAATCTCTCCTTTTCTGTTTTTCTTTTTTCTTATCACTGAATATTACTCAGAGTTGCATGCCTGAATTGAAATCTTATTTATTTATTTAATTCCTGACTCTACCTTCTTGCTATGGTGCTTTCCCCTGAACCTCTCTGCACCCTTTGCTCTCTTAACTGTTGGCTCCTTTTACAGATTATGTGGGGTACACCAGTTCTCCTTTTATTTTATCTTTCATTATAATTTTATTTTTATCTCCTTTCTACTCTTCTGGATCTGGCCAATCCTTTTTCCTGTTCTACCTTTTATTGCCTAGAGAAGTGGAATCATACTTGTAACACTTGAAGTTCCTTCTGATGTTCTCTGTGCTACTTTGATGAGTTGCGTTTACATATAAATCTCCAGGCCCATTTGAATTGTTTACTAGACCACTGTTACCTTATTTTGTTTTCTTTGCTTCATACTGATTGTACCAAGTCTGCACATAGCCATCACATCTATTTACAATAGATTTTGTTAGTTGTATTTTTTTAGTTGATATAAAAACCTTTACTATATTTTTTTTCTCCCCAAAACCTCCTTATCCTCCACCTCACCCCCCCACCCCATACCTGCATGCTTCTTTGTGGTCCCTCCAGTCACAGTCACTGCTGCCTGAGGAGAGGAGGGAAGGGCAAGGGGCAGCTTCAGTTATTCACCTCCATAGATCAGAATTCCTCTTCTTTCTGAATGTCCACCAGCTGATCCAAGCACCTAGGCCACCAGCAACACAGCATGGATCCTGGATGATCATGGCTTAGGAGGGGCTGGGTGCTGTTTACCCTGGTTTTCTGCATTACCACCAGCCTGAAAGTTCCTTGCCTGGGAATTTTTGTTTGTTTGTTTGTTTGTTTTTTACATGTCAATCCCAGTTCCCTCTCCACACCTCCCTCCACCCCTCCCACTTACACTCTCTGCTCCCTCACATGCACTCTGACAACCCTGCCCTCCCATCCCCCCACCAAATTTCCACATGTAGGGCAATGCCATCCAGGTGGGGTCATGTAGATCTGTCATGTCATTTGATGTAGGGACTAGGACTTTTCTCCTGTATCTAGGTTAAGGCAGTATTCCTCCATGGTGAATGTCTCTGCAAGGTTCTTTTGTGTACCAGGAATACATCCTAGTTCCACTGTCTGAGGTCCCTAGTTCTGCTCAGTCCTTCTGTCTGAGACCCATATTCAGGGAAGCCTGAGTCAGTCCCATGCTGGATTGCCAGCTATCAGCCTGGGGACCCGTTAGCTCCTCCTTCTTCAGGTCAGCTGTCTCTATGTTTCTGCCACTTGGTCTTATCTGTTCCATCTGCATCTGTATTCTAGTTTGACTCGTGTTTAGGTATGGGTGTTGCCTTCTCTTTCCAACAGGTATTAGAGTATTCAAATTACGATGAAGACAACACTTTTTATTATTACTCTTTTGTCAAGAATTTCAGGAATAAAACTTCCAAATGCATTAGAGCTATCACCCAAGCAGCTAACAGGAAAAAGATATATCATCTTCTTTGTGATATTGCTCCTTCCCTTTCATGGTTTCCTGAAGTGTCTGTGACTACTAGATAAAATGTACACCCAGGTCCCCTGACCTTCGCAAGAAGCCACAGAAAAAAACTTCTTCTGTGCCATATGCCCTAAAATCTCTCAAGATTTTAATAATCTGGGCACCCTTCCCTCTATTGAATAAGTTAATCATTCTAGTCTGCATTGTGTAATTGTATCTGCAACATCTGCACATTGTGTGGAAGAGAAGAGGATGATCTCACACACTGTTGCAAGACAATGGGGTTGTCTGTTTTAGACAGGAGTAAGTGACATTGAGATTTGTGTCCCTACAGGTGTCTACAACGTCTGAGTCTTGAGTAGACGCCAGAGCCAAGGAACCCTGTGATGTGTCTTTAAGCACACTCTAACCCTTGGGGAAGTGCTCTTGTTCAAGCTTAACCAGCCAGTCAGCAAAACCAGGCCAACCAGCCAGTCACAGGCATTGTAGGACACTTCCTATAACCACACTGTAGGCTGTTACTCTTGCTTCGGGCTTCATTTTAAGTGGAACAACTGCCAGTGTATTCATTTCTGTTCTGCTAGTGTTACTGTAGTACATTGTGAGTGGACCATGGATGAGCACAGAAGCCACAACATGGTGAGTGAGAGGATGTTATCCTCAGATGGGCAGGATGGGATGGGGAGGCCTGGGAGTTGGTGTGGCAGTCCCTACAGGTTGCTTGTTGGGAAACTTTGGCCACATTCAATGTCCTGTAAAGTACCATCTGGTCCTAGCAACTCCCCATACCTGGGTGTTGGGGTATGAATATTTCACACAGTGGAAAGCATTTGATTTCCATCAGAGAGCTTTGTGTAGAAAGACATTGATAGTCAGCACCAGAGTTCTTTTGGTGCACCGGATGGCAAGTAGCCAAACCTGGAGAGTGCTAATTTCTCCAGTGTCTTCTACAACTTCTGCAGTCACATTTAATTCTTAGGTACAAGATTTTTGTTTAGTTATTTGTGTGTATCTTGTAAAAGACTTTTTCATTATTTCTGTACATACTTATATTTATATATTTTTGATTTTTTGATATAGCTTTTTTTCTTTGATTTTTACATATTTATTATTTTTTTCAATCAAGACCAAGGAATATTTAATAATGGTTATTCTATACAGGAAAATATCAGATTAAGACAACGTGATATCCCACTAGAGGAAATCAAATCAGAATCAAATCCATAGTGTACCCATGGCTTTTCTGGAACTCAGTATATAGACCAGGCTGGTCTTGAACTGAGAGATCAAACTGCCTCTGCATTCCAATAGCTAGGATTAAAGGCATATGTTTGACACAATCTCCTGGCTTGCCTCATAATTGTATGATGTTGAGAATTAGTGGCACAAGGAGATCGGCACCATCACCGAGACCTCGCGAAAAGGATGACGACCCAGAACCCGGAATGGGCCAATTACCTCAGTTCCTACAGCAACACAATAGAGATTCAGGCACTGGTGAGTATACCAGGCAAATAGAATTCACCAGGCAAGACAGTATGATTATCTGAAGATTAACTTATGGAATTTTAAAATTCCCTGACTACACCATACTTTTTCATATCTGGCCAGTCTTCCCATGAATTGATGATACAAAAAAGGTCAACGACTTTCTACTTTAAAGATGTAATTATTAAATTGTTTCATTATATAATCTGTGAACTCTGAAGTTTGGTGCCACCTTGTGTGACTCAAGCGTGACAGATGATCAAACTATATGATTATTTCACTATTCAAATCTGTCTTTTTCTTCTCCAGGAAGAGTGGAGTCTGGATCCATCATGTTGGTGTTAAATTGTCTCTTGTGATTTCATTATTTATTGATTTATTTAAATCAATGTTGATATCATTTTGTTATCTCTCCAGGGGCGAATTATGAGAAATTATGTCTTTATTCATTCATTTTTTTATTCAAATCTATGATTAAGAACTCAATGTCTTTTCAGTATTGAGCAATCTTTTAGGCTTTATGAATAAAACACTATCCACTTGTTTAGTATTTACTCATTTGATTATGAAAATCTGTCAGCATGTATTCAGTGATCACTGGAGTTTTGAGGCTCCTCATGGAGTCCATTTTGCCAGACCATCACATTATCTAATACTATAATTACTCATTTATCTGAGGAAATAGGAAATTAAATATTAATTCATCATTTAATTAACGTATTTAAATACAGGTAATGTTCTAGACCGTAAGTCCCTTTTGGACTTTGGATCTCTTCAGTTTTGATCAATATTGTAGGAGTCACGTACAAAACACCATCCACTTGTTTAATTTTTATTCATTTAATTATGAAGATCTGTCATTTTTTATTCAGTGATCACTCGAGTTTTGAATCGCTTTGTGGGAGTCAGTCATGCCAGACCATCACATCATCTAATACTACCCTTACTTATTTAACTGTAAAATAGGGAAAATAAATAATAATTCATCATTTAGTTAAGGTGTTTAAGGTAAAGATGATGTTATGGACCATAAGTCCCTTCTGAAGTCAGATTTGGGAGTTGATGATGTAACACCATTTCATTTCTTGATTATTTAGCTATTTCAATAGATCCTTTCATCAGCCATAGTTTTGCGAATTTGGTGCCATCATGTCAGAGTCAATATAAAACGCCTACTAATTAATTATCAATTTAATTTTTAAATAAATCATGATTCCAGCAAGGAATCAGTCTGACTTCTCCATGTGGGATTTAAGTATGCACCACCATGTCATTATTCAATTATTCTTCATTATATCTTAATTATTTAAATCTATGACTATTTCCTTTTCCTGCTTATATAACTATAGGTTTGTTGTAGCTTGAGAGACTGGTAAATATGTATAACTCAAAAAAGAGCCCTGCATCGTTTTTGCGAGAAAATCAGTGAGGCTGTAAATTTAGTTCATCATTGGGTATGCTAATTTTAGCATGTGGGAAGTGAACTAGAAAGTGACAGAATGTTGGATCATAAAGGTTGCCTGACAACAATGCTTGCATTCTGTATCCTGGTATCATGGGCCAAATACCAGAGAACAGCTTCGTTAAAGTGTTATCATTGGACATGAAAAGCTTCCAAGATAACTATCTCCTAAAACGTTTAATGTCAGCAACTCAATCCCCTAACCAAGTCATAGCCAAATCTCTGGAAGCTTGCCTACAGCTATTACTGGTTACCCAATTCGGAGAATATAATCTGTGGAAAAACTGGTCAAAGACTTCTGTATATGAATGTTCTCTCTCCTAAGAAGTAACTATGGTTTAAAAGATAATGAGACTCACAATTATTCATCAAAAGTTGAGTTTTCCATTGTTAACTTCCTTCAAGAAGGCGAAAATCCATTTGTAAGTGTAGGCTTAGGGATCGTTAAAGATCTATTATTATGTGATCAATAATCAATTAATATCCCAGTGTCTGTCATTCTCTGTGCACTGCTTTTGATACCAATCTCCTATATGTGTCAATCACACAGCAGCCAAACTCATAATGGATGGTACCTGCATTATATAGGTAATCAAATAAGTAAATAATTGGAAAGTCATGCATACTCAACTTTCATAGGATGGAACCAAACTCCAGTGATTGTCCAGGAGCAATACTTAGATAATTAAATATGCCACACATTTAACACCCAGGGAGGAATGGACAGACTCCAGTAATGAAGGACAACATTTTCATCGATTTTAATAATTAATATAAAATGAAAAATAATTGAATGATGACATGGTAGTGCATAATTAAATCCCACATGGAGAAGTCAGACTGTTCTCTTCCTGGAATAATTATGTATATAAAAACTTAAATTGCTAATTAATTAGTTGGAGTTTTATATTAACTCTGACAAGATGGCACCAATCTCGTAAAACTATTTCTGATGCAATGGTCTATTTGAATAGCTAAATAGTCAAGTACTAAGATGATGTCACATCATCAACTCCAAAAATCTGACTCCAAACTATCTTATGGTCCAAAACATCACCTTTATTTTAAATATGTTAATTAAATGATGAATTAAGATATAATTTCCTAATTTCACAGTTAAGTAAGTTTAGTATTACATGTTGTGATGGTCTGGCATGATTGACTCCCATAAGGAGCCCCAAATCTCATGTGATCCCTGAATAAATAATGACAGACTTTAATAATTAAATGTAAAAATTAAACAAGTGGATGTTTTATATGTGACTTCTACAAGATTGCTCAAACCTGAAGATATCATTGAGTTTTTAACCATAGATTTGAACAAAAAAATGAATGAATGAGATAATTCCTCGTAATTCAGTCCCAGAGAGATAACAAATGATATCCCCATTTATTAAATAAATAAATAATGAAATCACAAGAGACAATTAAGACCAACAAGGTGGTTCCAGACTCCACTCTTCCTGGAGTAGTAAAAGACAGATTTAAATAATGAAATAATCAGATAGTTAAATCATCTGTCACAATTGAGTCACACAAGGTGGCACCAAACTTCAGGGTTCACAGATTATATAATGAAACAATTTAATAATAACAATTTTAAATATGTAAGTAGTTGAAATTTTTGTATCATCAATTCCTGGGCAGACATGGGAGACATGATAAACTATGCTGTCATCACGGATTTTTAGAATTCCATAAGTTAATAATCAGATAATCATACTGTCTTGCCTGGTGAACACTGTCAGCCTGACATCATCACCAGTGCCTGAATCTCTGTTGGGGTGTGGCAGTACCTGAGATGATGGGCCTGTACCTGGCATAGCAGTAGTTGCTAAAATGTTGCTATCAGCTATAAAGATGGCTGCAGGAAAGGCATTGTCCATCGTTTAAATAATTTAAATAATTAAAAACTGTCACAATAAAGAGGTGATGTAGCATTTTACTGGCAGGGAAGAATGGCCAGTCTCCAGTCATGAAGGACATAATCATCATCAGTTGAAACAATGAATCATAAAATGTGATGATATTGCACATTAACAGCCCAAGAGGGAGATTTACAGGACTCTTTATGGAATAGTGGAGTAATGGTTTGCTTAATTATACAAATATTTACATTATCTTGGGTATTAACATGAATTGTCAATTAAAATACTTTTATTATGTAATTAGATGATCTGTGGCACTTGACCCCACAAGGTAGGATGAAATTCCATGTGTCATGGATGATATAATCATTGTTTTTATAACTAAATAGTCAAATAATGGATGTCACATAATCCACTTTCCTAAGGTGGCTACAAACCAGACTTGTAAACAATGCTGTCATCATTTATTTAAATAATTTAATCACATAGTTAATATTTAGATGGTCTAAAATACTTGAGTCCCACATTGTTGAACAATAATCCACTGATCATTGATTATCTAATGTCCTACTTTAATAATTAAATAATACCATAATCAGATGATGAAATGGTCTGCCATAGTCGACACAACTTGTCTCTCACTTGAGTCCCAAAAGATTGTGTGAAACTCCCTGCTTCATCCCTTAGTTCTTCACAGAGTTGAATAATAAAATGCTGAAACGTCATTGTGTATGCAAGGTTTTAGGTGTCTCATTTTTAATGTTGGACTGCTGCCACAAAAGAGATGAACTGCAATCCAAATATCCCTCAGTCTACTCTAACAAATGGATTATCACCTTCCTGAAGAAAGTTAACAATGGAAAACTCACCTTTTGATGAATAATTGTGAGTCTTATTGTCTTTTAATCCATAGTTGTATTTCTTAGGAGAGATAGCATTCATAGGCAGAAGTCTTTGAACTGTTTCTCCACAAACTATAAAATCTTATATTGGGTAGGCAAACTTCCAGAGATTTGGCTATGAGTTGGTTAGGGGAAACAAATGCTCTCATTACAAATTTTAGGAGATAGTTATCTTGGGAGAATGTAATCTCCCATAATAACACCTAAAATATCTCCATCTAATATGGTATCTCTTTTGTTGTTCTCTCTTCTTTCCAAAACTCAGTCTTCTTGATGTCTCTTATTATCCTCTCCCATCTTCTTCTCCTCTTTCTCCTAACTCTTCCTCCTTTTAACCCATGCTCCCAAATTTCTCTGCAGACCTTGTTCCTTTCCACTACTCTGAGGAGGCAATGATAGGCCTTTTCTGGGTGAAGTCTGAACTGAGGTGAATCCAGTGGAATGTCCCCATTTACACCCTAGTGCAGTGCTTTTAATGGTGCTACCTAACACTGGCAGGACAGGAACCAGCATCTCTCCACATGCAGCTCAATGTTAATGCTGAGGCTTTACACAATGTGATGCTCTACAGAATGACACCTAAGGGGAACTTGTAAACCACACTTCCTCCTAAAAGCAATCCCACCAACTCCTGAATCATTCCTCCACATATCATTCCTGGCAAGAAGGTAGAAGCCTTACTTAAAACAACACTGGCATACCCACGGAGCCTAGATTGTTGCATGGAAACCCTACTGGCTTCTGTATCTATACAAAGAGTTTAAAATATTTGGTAGCCCTGATCCAAACACAGCCCTCAAGTTCTTTGCATTTTCTGCTCATTTAGTCCTGTTACTCAGCCAATCAGAGCTTCAAACATAGCCACCAGTAATAGGGGAGGGTTCTCCCCCAGCTTTATATACAGTGCCTTTGGTACAGAGAATAAAACCAGAAGGTGGAGAAGCTTGGGGTGATGTCTCTTTTACTCCCATTATCTCTCTTTCATCTCCCTCTCTCTCATGATCTCTCTCTCTCTCTCTCTCTCTCTCTCTCTTGGGTTGCAGATTACATTTGTGATCTGTGAAACATTTGTCACTTATCTTGTGTCTAGTGAACTTAGTAAGACCCAGTTCAACAAAAATCCATTTTGTTTGTTGAAAATAAAGTTTGAAGGCTAAAATCTCCATCAAAATGTTTGCATGATTTTGATTTTCTCTTTCATGAGTTCTTCCCTATCACTTCATATCAAGATGATAGACAAAGGATGTCTGATATGTACAGGGTTAGAGATGCGGACAAGAAAATATATGGAAAGTTCATTGCCAGGACCTATGTCAGGATTATGAGAACATTCTGTATTTCCTGCTTCAAGAATAACTCAAGGGTCTAACATTCTTGGGAACAAGTGTGATCAGACACAAAATCCATGCACTGGCATCACATAATTGACATTAAACGAACCCTTTAATGAAACATGTTTTCACCTGTGAATATTTAATATTGTGAGTTTCCTACAATATGAATTGCTTTATGTTATGCAAAGGAAATGTGTAGGATTGGAATTAAGGACATCAATCATCTCAATGAGGCTTTCTATGTTGTTAAAGTAATGAGTGTGTTGGGAGCCAGCCTTGAGTCACATAATCTTGCAGAATTAGTTACACCTTAAAACATTAATTGAGCCTTAACTTGCTAAAACAGAAAACTCCTTAGCAAATAGTCTGTTCCACTCACCCCAGGAACTGAGATGCACCATACACCAGGAACTGAGAAAAGCAGATATTCATTGTCTGATGTTTATGGCCTGGGACAACCAGAGCTTATAATCATTGAATGATTTTCAGAAGTTATTTAGGAAATATTGTAATGGTTGCATCCTTTTTTAAGAAGCACCTACTGGTGATTTGAAACCTTAAAGCAATATCCTGAAAGGAGATAGTGATCCCAATTCACCAAGACAACTAACAGAAGAGAGTAGACAAGTTCTCTTACAATTGGAGAATGCAATCCAGCATCAGCAGATATGCTATATTGACTATGCAAGACCATGGGAGGCTTATGTCCTTCCCACACAGCACAGTCAGAATTCTTTCTGTCTTATGGCAAAGGCGACTATTGTTATGGTTGCATTTACCTGTTTCCTCAGTTAAAGTGTTAAATCCTTATTTTAAAGCAGTAGTTTGTATGGTACAAAATGCTGTATTTAGACTAAGAGATATTTTGCCAGATAACTAAGCATAATACATGTTCCCTATACCAAATATTAGTTAATAGTTATTTCTAAATCGTTACAACCAGCAATTAACAGGCAAAGAATGTTTACTTAGATGGTGAGTAGTTACCTCCCCTTTTCTGAGAGTGGGCACAGGGGCCAGCCCTGGCACTCCTGATTTCAGGACTTAATTTTCTTTTATCATTTGAAGTTTTCTTTCTCTGTATATATTTAGGGCCTAAGTTTTCAAGCTTTTATTAATTATAATTTTTGGTCCATCAGGTTTGCTCAGTTTTTGGAAAAATTTGATAATCAGTTCATAGACATTACAATTTGTACTTATACATCCTTTTCTATTCCCTAAAATTGTAAAGAGTAATCCTGTTAAAAAAAATGCTATGTTAGTTTCTCCTGATGGTTTTTCTGATGGAAATGCAGCTTATGTTATTTATTGATGGGAATAGAATATGTAGTACAGACAGATCCAGCTTAAGCTCAGATAGTTGAGTTACAAGCTATTGCAATCTTTTTTCAGCTTCTAATGAATGATTCATCTAACTTATATACTGATAGTCATTATATTTTCAGAGCTCTTCAAGTTATAGAGACGGTTCCATACATTGAAAGTAATAATCAGGTTAAATTACTGTTTGAGCATAGTGTCATTCATCAAATAAATGCATATTGCTTTGTGGGTCATATAAGAGCTCATTCAAACCTTCCCGTTCTACTGGTAAAAGTAATGAGTCAGATGACAGTCCCTTTATCTCAGGTAGAATTAGCTCAGCAGTCACATAGCTTTCATCATCAAAATAGTAATAGTATAAGGAAACAGTTTGGTTTAAGTAGAAAGATGCTGAAGGACATTCAGGTTACTTCCAGCCCTATATCCTGGCTGGCCTCTCCCCTAAATGTGGGGATGGGGCCTCTTGCAAGAGATGGGAGTTGTCCTTATTACCCAAACCTTCACCCAAGGCACTCTGCCAAGAGACAAAGCTCTCCAAATGATATGCAAAATGGGCTGGGACAAACAACAAGTGACAGGTAAGCTGGAGCAAGGAAAAGTTCGCTCTGTGAACACACTCCCATTAGACACTCAAGGTGATAGAAAAGGATTTAGCCATTTTAAGGAGGGTTGCTTTTGCACTGTCAGCCCCCATTCCCATTGCATGGATTTCTGACATCCGATGTGGATGGAACAATGACTCTGAACCGCAGAAAAACTTCTTGTGGCTTCCCATCTAGCTCAAGAAATACTGCAGCCAATACATGTGATCCCCTACACCTCTCCCTGAAATTCCCCTATATTTGTGATTGAAAAGGCTTCAGGAACATGCATGTGATGTGTGCCCACGATGTTTACCAGTAACTAATACAGGAGTAAATCCTCAGCCCTGCTTCCTAATCATTTATGCCAAATGGATGTTACTCATATTGCAAAATTTGAAATATTAAAGTATGTTCATTTGACAGTTGATACATATTCAGGCTTCTTAATGGCCACTGCAAAAACTGGAGAAGCCATTAAGCATGTGATAAGTCACTGTTTCAAATGTTTTGCTTACATGTGAGCTCCAAAAAAATTATAAAGACAGACAATGGTCCTGGATATACTAGTAAAGCGTTTCAACATTTTGTGCCCAATAAAATATACATCATATAAAAGGCATTCCTTATAATACTCAAGAGCAAAGAATTGTGGAGCATCCTCATAGCTCCTTAAAAATGCAACTTATTAGGAGAAGGGATTCATGTCCCCAGTCTCCACATGATTCTAAATCATGCACTCTTCATTTTAAATTTTTGGAATATGGATACCTATGAGCAATCTGTGGCAGACAGATTCTAATATGATTAAACTCAAGAGACATTTACTCAAGTCAAATGGAAAGATCCATGCACGAGATTATGGAAAGAACCCACCCCTGTCCTAATATGGGGTTGAGGGGGGTTGGCAAATTTGTGTTTTCTGGCAGGAAGAAAATGAGGCCCAGTGACTGCCAGATTATTTGGTGAGATGTGTGGAACAGAGGAAAACCAGCCCTGAGACCTTGGAAGCATAACTACCCCCCTTCTAGCTCTCTTTCAGGGGTCATTCTCTAGAACAGGCAAGGCTTAAACCTATTGTATTTGCAACAAGGAGGAATTTGTGCAGTACTGAAAGAGGAATGTTTCTTTTATGCTGGTAAGAGTGGCTTAGTGGAAGAGAGCTTAGATATAGTACAGAAAAGTGGGGACAGACCGAGTCCGGGTATAAAAATTGGTTTTCTACCTCCCCTTGGCTTTCTCCCTTGCTTCCTTCTTTCCTGGGAAAATTTGTAGGATTATTGCTGACATTTGGGCCTAGGGCATTCCAGAAATTAACTTGATTGATCAAAACTCAAATTGTATCCATGATTGAAAAACCTATTTCTTTACACTACCATCAGCTTTTGGTAAAGGAGTAGAACTCCTCTGAGGAAAATTTTGAGGATGGTGACAATGCCACTTCTGTTCCCCCTAGCCAAGGACTTGATTTCACAGGACTCGAACAACAGAGGACCTGGTTCCCTCAAATATGGAGATGTCAATGACAGAAATATCATGGTGTCACCAATCAGATGCAAGACTTCCTATTTGGCCGTAGGTCCCTCAATGAAGGGAGTAGCAAAGGGCTCTCTCTCAGGATCTCACTCCTCTTGCCTGAGTTTCTTGCCTGATTTTTGACCATGTCCTTGAGTCCTGAAGGTGCATGCACCCTATGTAGCCTAAGTCAGAGGTCCTACCCAATCGTCACGTAGTGACAAGCACATCCCCAGGGTATCAATTGTGGGAGCCCACCACATAGCTTAAGACAGACCCTCCAGAAAAAAAATAATAAAATAGGGGGAGATGTGGGGAGCTGCACTCGAGTCACAGCCAGCCTTGATCACATACTATTGTAGAATTACTTATACCTTAAAACTCTATTTGAGCCTTATTTTGGTAAAAAATAAAATTGCTTAACAAGCAGTCTGTTCCACTCATCCCAGGAACTGAGATGAACCAGACTACAGGAACTGAGATAAGCAGACGTTTATGGTCTGATATTTATAACCTGGGATGATTACCAGAGCCCCAGATTCGGAACAGTTGCCCTTCCCCAATACCTCCCAGCTTTGCTTTAAAAACTCCTCTTTGTTGAGTTAATGGGCACCCAGACTGATACCTGGGAAGCCAGTATGGGACTGACACAAGCCCCCCTGAATATGGGTCTCAACCAGAAGGACTGAGCAGTCTAAGTGACCTCAGACAATGGAGCCAGGATGTATCCCTGGTGCACAAAAGGGAACACATCCCCCATGGAGGGATAACTGCCTTAACCTAGAGACAGGAGAGAAGCCCTAGTCCCTACTTCAAATGACCTGTCAGATCTACATGACCCCAACTGGATGGCATTCCCCTACATATGGAATTTGGGTGAGGGATGGGAGGGGAGGGTGGTTAGTGTGCATGTGATAGGGCAGAGAGTGTAAAAGGGAAAAAAGGAGGGAGCGAGGAATGGAGGGAGGGAGGGAGGGAGAGGGAACTGGGATCAACATGTAAAATAATAAATTAAATTACAAAAAAAAAAAAAAAAAATGCTTTGACTCCAAAATTTAAGTTGAAGAACAAGTTACTGGTGAAAAGGATTTCTATTTTTGTTTCCACAGAAAATGAAAAGATGTGGATTCCTTCCAGACTAATGTGGTTTGATCAAGCCAGACCACCTGAAAAGAGTACTTAGGTGATCCTACTTTCAAAACAGCTGGACAAAGCAGCCTTACAGACTGCATCCAGGATTTCTGAATCTTCTTCAAATCCCCCATGACAGTGCCCCTTACCAGCAGGAAGTAGTTTGGAAAGAACAACGCCCAAATTCACAAACATTGCCTATAAATGATTGTTTTCATTTAAGTGGACTTGGTTATATAAAATAAATAAAAAAAATAAGACAAAAGATACACACACAAAAAGAATTTCTTAACAAACAAGTGAGACAATGTATGATAAAAAGATTTATGTATAGGAAGAGTTTGAAGAAGTTATGAGCAGATGGAAAGATTTCCAATACTCATGATCAATAGCATTAAGCCAGTCAAAAGGACATCCCACTAACAACAATTTACAATTCACGACAATACCCATAAAAATTACAGCACACTTCATCAAAGACTTATAAAGTACAGTTTGAAACTTCATATGAATAACAAAAAATATAGGTAAAACAACAGTTAAGGAATACCATGGCAGTGCCATAGAAACAGACATGTTCAACAATGGAATGAAATTAAAGACTCTAGCATCAATCAAAACACAGGTGCACACTTGATTTCTGATAAGGAAATTCAGAAATACAAAATGGGAAAAAAACACAGCACCTTCAACAAATTGTACTAGTGAAACTGAATTTTTGCATGAAGAATTGAAATAGATTCATATAGATACCCCTGCACAACACTCAAGTCAAGCGTGTGAAAGTCCCCAACAGAAAATCAGTCACACTGAAGCAGAAACAAGACCAAGTGGGGAAAAGCCTTGAATACATTGGCACAGGGGACAACTTTCTGAATAGAAAAACAATTAATAAATGGGACACCATGAAACTGCAAGGATCGTGTAAGACCAAGGACACTCTATCAGGCAAAATGTCAGCTTAAGAAATGGGGGGAAAATTTTTAACAACTCCACATCCAGTAGAGGTGAAATTAAAAGTGTATAAAGAACTAAAAAATTCTAGACGTTGTATGCTGCGAAAAAAAGTTTTCTGTATAATATGAATTTGTTTTACTCTCAGTCATTAAAACCGAGATCAAAATACTATTGCAGGGCATGAAGAGATTGGTGGCTAGACCAAACTAGGATAATTCAGGAAAAAAGGGTGGAGTCAGTGAAGTCATGGACCAGACAAAAAGTTAGCAAGAGAAGATGAACAGGCTAATGTTATGAAACCTGGGCATCACATAAACTAATAGAAATGGGTTAATTTAAGTTAGAAGAGCTAGTTGGTAATAAGCTAGAGCCATGTATAGTTGATATAAGCCTCAGTGTCTTTATTGGAGAGGTGCAGGTAGAACAAAACACCTGCCTACATTTAAAAATCTAAATAATCCAAATAAAAAATGGCGTATGTATGTAAGCCAAGACTTCTGAGCAGATATATGACAAGTAGCTAAGAAACAGTTAAAGGAATGTTTGACACAATTAGCTATCAGAGAATTCCAAATGAAAACTACTTTTTGATTCCATCTTACAACTTTGAGAATGGTAAATATTAAACATGTAAGTGACAGCTCGTGCTGATAAGGAAGGTAAGCATGGACAACAAGCCTCCACTCCTTTTAAAAGTGCAATTTAATACAGCCTTTAAGGAAATAAGTATCATCATTCTTCAGAAAACTGAGAGTATATTTATGTCAATGTCCAGCTGTACCACCCTTAGTCATAAACCCAAAAGTTGTTCCCTTCTACCACAATGAACACCAAGGTTTTATCCATTATAACCATCAACTGGAAAGAACCAAGTATTCCCTTAACTGGAGAACTGATTTTAAAAGAAATGGGGTACATTTACACAATATGATATATACTCAACTGTAAAAGCTCTGGCATTAAATAAAATGATTGATCATTTCTCAGTGCTAATGTCAACTACCACAAAAGCAGGGAATCTGAACTCCTCCTTAACCCTCCCTTTTTGTTCTATTACCACCACTGCCTTACAGTTGGTAAGTGAACACCATTCATACACAGGTCCATCTTCATGGGTAAGTCCACCATAAATGCTGGAGGGATTGGAAGTAGCAGGTTCACTGTGGTATTTTTTCTTTTCACACAATACTCAATGTCCTGCCTGGATGCAATGCAAACTGTCTTCCCAGGACTAAGCAGCTGTATAAAGTTACAAACAACTCCTCAATTAAATAGTGTGAGGCAAGCCTGAGCCCTAGGACTCATTAATCTAAACAACTGGTTCCCAAGTTTCCTAATGCTGTGTCACTGTAACACAGTTAGTTCTTCCTGTTCTGGCAACCTAACAACTATAAAATAGCTGTCACTACTACCTCATTACTATAATTTTGTTACTATTATGAATCATAAACATCTGTGTTTTCTGACTCTAAACATCAATACAGGAGATCACCCTAATTGGAAACTGAACACCGAGTAGTGAAAGCTTCCCTCCCTACATTGCACACACAGCAATTCTGTGTTGTCATTCACATGGAAGGAATGAATACATGTGGGAAAATAACCCAGAAAGCCACTCAACCTACACCATCATGCCCTTCTTTTAATGGAGACCCATGAATCTCACTGCCTTAAGCTGCAAGTTGTAATCTCACCATTGTCTAGAGTGTTTTTCCCTGAAGTGTATACAGTGCACTGTTTTTCTTCTTAGGTTCTGAAACAAGAAGCCATGCTCCACATGAAAATCCTTTATGATTTTTTTTCTTTTTTTGGTCAGGTCCTTGGACATAGCCTTATGTTGTATAGACTGGTAATTTTAGAACTCTGCGATGCTACAGACTAGCAATCCAAGAATTAAGGTTGTTTAGTCAAGAAGATAATGAGGGCAATGACTTGTTATGCTACAGACAGGGTTCAAGTGACATCAATCAACAAACCTGGCCTTTCCTCACATCCGTTTTTCAGAAAACCTGGAGATATACTGTTCTAGAATAAATTAAACTTTAACTTACAACAGGATTTATTGTTTGGTTCAACCCTGTTATGAACCTTGAACAGCACTTTAGAGGACTGTTCTTTGATGTTCAGTTGGCATTTCACTGGTTGTAAAATCAGGATTTTCTCTTTCATTATGGAAATGCAGCTCAAATGCTTTTAATCCTGATGAATAAACATTTACATTTTAACATATCAATTTCTAATAGGTGTGGTTAGCATATAGGTCAAATAATTCTGGGCTATTCATGAAGCAGCCCTAAATTATCTAAATTATACTTTATGTGACTTAATATCTCTCTCCTTAGATATGGTATGTTTTTATGTCATCTGTTATACTCTCTACAAAACACTTTAGTAGTGGGTCACTGCTGTCCTTATGAGATACAATTTACAAGCTCAATACAATTAACTCCAGATAAATCCTGAACCTAAATGTTAAATATTAAAAGTTCAGAACTTCTGGAACATACTAGAGAGATGAGCTCTCTCTGAATTGGGCACATATGTCTTCCATGCTGACAATCCAGCACAACAGTTATCAGCAATTCAAATGAATGTCAATATCAGGCATATTCTATTCACAGTCTGGATCAAGATGCTCTGCCATTACACTATGAACAGGCAAATTCCACAGTGTGATGTGATCTAAGTCTGTTCCCCTGCCCAATGGAATTGCAAGGAAGAAAATGACAAGCAGATATAGGATGCACATCACTAGGCAAGAAACAAGCACAACCAGTTTCTGGCTGCTGGTTCCCACCCAGTTGGGGAAGGAACAGCTCCTGGGGGCTCAGCATCAGCTGCTGCAATTCTCAATCTAGGAACATTGGAATCACACACACCTTTCCAAGCCACTCCTTCCCTTCTGGGACAGTGGGTCCTATATTACCATGGGAGGTTGTGGGCTTTCAAGCACTCAACCCACAGCAGAGCCCAAAGAAAAGTGCACACAAAACATTAGAATTCCTCACAAGTGGAACTAAAGCAGAACTCTGGCTCCTAGAAGAATCCTCCCTTCAGTTAAACAGATCTTCCTGAGTCTCTGATTGGCTAAGTAGACATGAGTGACAGGATATGGTGAGTAGAAAGTACAAGATAGCATGTTTCAAAGTCCTGTCTTTCATGTGAAAAAGAGATTTATCCAAGATTGATTGCAGAATTGTGCCACATCCAAGAGCAAGTCCCTTGATAATGTGAACCAATGGATTTGGTAATTAAAGGAATTATAAAAATGATGAAGGAGGCTAATCAGAAAAATAATCCACAAGAGGAATACAGTGTAACTCAAGAACTTAGTGAACAAAATCAACAGGGCATTTAGGACTGACAACCACAATCCCAATCTTGGAAATTCATGAAATTACTAAAGCTACCACCTTCTGGATAATTTCCAGTTGCATGGTAAATCCAGCAACTGATTGCCTACCATTTCCTGCTATAGTGTACACAATAAAGTATTCCTCCTATTTGGATTTGAATGCAGGAGACATGTTCCACAAGAATTCCTTTATTGGTAACTGCAATTGCTAGTTGACTACAGGACTCAAAATTGTAATTTGAAAACTCAGAGGTGGTACAGCCAATTAATTTAAAGGTTAAATTTGCAAATTAAGACTAAGTAAGTTCATTGACCTAGAAAACATAAAGCTAGGAACCAAAGACATCTGCATCAACAAAAGAGTGCTGTCTCAGAAACATTTTCTGTAATTGTAGAGATATAACTGTTATATCCTTAATATGTCTTCCCAGGAAGAATTCACTCCACATATTTAAATGATTAATGAACCCAAGTATCTTTAAGAACGAGCTAATCTCAAAGAGGTGATGTTGTGGAAATTCATTTAAGTTATATTAATTTTCTTATGCCATGGAACATATATTAAATGATGATGGGAAAGATGATTTACATTCTTTACTGTGGAGTTAGTTTAGCTCTGTGAAGCTGTGGTAATTTGCATGTGTAGAGCACCTGATGGTCTAATAAAGTGCTGACTGATCAATAGCAAGGCAGAGGAAAGGATAGGCAGGGCTGGAAGGCTGAGGGAATAAATATGAGAAGTTCAGCAGGGGACATGAAGGAGTAAGAAAAGCAAGGCACATCCACATAGTCTGAAAGAGAGCAAGAGTGAAAGTAAGATACACCCAAGTGAGGAATGGAAAAATCCCAGAGGCTAAAGGTAGATGGGGGAAATTTAAAGATAAGAAAAACTAGCTAGAAACAAGCCACGTTAAGGAAGGGCAGGTATTCACAAATAAGAATATGCCTCTGTGTGTGATTTATTTGGCAGCAGGGTGGGGAAGATGCCCAAAAGACCAATTTGAAAATATCTACAAGAAGAAGACAATCTAGAACAGATTTTCCATCCCATGCATGATACTATCCTTAAGTCTCTTTTAGGAACAGGCCCAAGCACATACTTCAAGCAATTTAAATAGGGACAGCAGAATGCAAGTGCAGCCACTAAGACAGATGAAGACTTACACAGAAAAATCTATCTCTTGGACCATAAATTATAACATACAGTATAAAATTTCTCAATATTTTTAAAAGATGTATCAGAGTCTATGAATCTCACACATACAAAGGACAGAAGACACAAATACAGAAAACATCAAGGACAATTCACACATCTGCACCCTGGACTCTGTTCTTAGACAACCAGTCCTTGTGAGCTATTTCAATCTCAGAATATGGCTAAGTTTAACCTCTGAACATGATGCCTCACAGGAAGGTCACGTTTGCTTCCATGCAGGACCAGGAGTTAATCTTAACTAGGTCTACCTGATGTCTATGACAGGGCTGTGACACGACTGTAGAGAATTCCATTTTTAATTTTTTTTTTATTTAATGTATATGACTGTTTGCCTCCAGCCACCTGGGCATAGTACCTGCAAAGGCTGGGATAGGGCAGCATCTCCCTTGAAACTCAAGTTACAGAAGATGGCTATATGTTATGGTTTCTGGAAATGGTACTTGTGTCCTTTGGAATAACAACGAGTGCTCTTGAGTACTATGCTATCTTTCTAGTCATCTTCATTATTTAAAATGTATTCTCATAACTTTTATTTAAAATGTATTATAACAATTTACAGCTTCCCGACTTTTCTCCAACCCTTCCCATATGCTTCCCTTTAAATTCCTTTCTTGTTAAGCACTTCTGAATATGGATGCCCAAACATACAAATAAAACCAATACTGTCCACTTCTCTTGGTTATGTATATATCATTTTAGGACTGAACATGTGGTTTTGCATATGCAATTAGGGAGCTCAGTTTTGCCTGTGGATAATTCTTCCAAATTCAGGGAAATTCCTCTCTCTGAGCACTATGCATCTGGACACAAAAATGATCTGGGCTACCTTAGTCAGGAAACATTAACAAGAATAAGTAGATGGGTGGTAAATATCCTAGCTAACAATTGCTGGTGACAATGCCCTGAATTCATAGAGGTTTGGGGAAGATTATGGACACTGTTCTGAACGAAGAATATCCCCTATTTGTTCTTTGGTCTTCCCACCATACACCATGAACAATTTTTATCTTGGCTGACTTTGAAATCCTGAAACACACACCTACACTTTCTAAGTACAATTATCACAGGCCACTGCCACCATGCGTGGATAAGGTGGATTCAGCTTTCCATAGTGATACATTCATTTATCTCTGTCAGCCTGGGTTTCACCATGTGCAGAATAAGGCAGTATTTTTCCCTGGATGTTTGATGATTTAAAACAGACTCAATGGTGAGGAAGATAATATTTCTCATATTTGAAAATCAGTTGACTTTGATGCAAAAAGATATATTTGATGAGAAATTTCTTCTGTTGCTGGGCTGACCACCAGGCACTTTGTCCTGGATACCCGAACTGGCAAGGGTCAGTCTCTCATCCTCAGTAAGCCAATTAATTGAATCAACATATCTAGTGACAGGCATTCTGTTGTCATAATTGACAGATCTCTCTGATATCCTAGGAAATCTTCATCTATATCGGTGTGTTCTGGGCCAGGTAGGGAGTCATAGTAACATTATTCTTAAAAAGAAGAGAAAAAATAATACAAAAAGGAAAATGAAAAAATAATGAAATCTTAAATCATATTTATTTTGTTTGACTAATTTGGAAAAATAAAGAAAATATATGTTTAATAATGCACCTAAGAGGTCCAAACAGACTTTGAAAGAAGGCAAGTATATGCAAAACTAAATAATATAACTAAGCCAGATAGTGAATATTCCCATATTTAAAACCCTCAAACATTGTCAGTTCCTGAGTCTTGAGTCTTTTTTCACAATGAGGTTCCTGAGGAAATTAGAATTTCATGATTCCAGTGTTTCAAAAGTTGCAGACCAAAATAGATCCCATAAAGTTGATATCCAGCCTACAGACAAATGCCATTGCCTGAAAACCTGCAGTTACATTACACACATACATATATAACAGATATTTTTGCTTTAATTTCAGTAAATTTCTTTTTCTTTTTTTTATTTTTCGAAGGTTTTACTTCCTTTATTTATAGACTTTAGTGAAGAAAGTTAAACATACTTGGGCTCTGAGGACAGATGACATTTACATTATAATTTCTGTTTTAGGAATGTGATGGCTCCACCTGCTGGCTAACTAACAGTCTATGGTAATTCAGGATAAGCAAAGTACATATTCTGTTCTCTATAAATGCAGGGTGTGAGGCACTAGAAAAGACACGTTTAGAGTGCAAGAGACTTCTTTATTAAATTTTAAATGCTTTTTAATAGGGTTTGAGCCAAGTCAAATCACTGAACAATGCTATTTTAATTTAAAATTCCTTTAAAGTTTGAATTAAAAAATTCATTACACTATGGATAAGACAATACATTAACCCCAAAAATTCCTCTTAAAATTGAATAAATTTTTCTGTACTAGATAACTTAAGAGAAATTGTTGGATATATTTGTAATAATGATCATTTCTAACTTGAGTTAACAAATTGATTTACAATGAATGTTATTGTCAATCATACTTTGTTTGGAATGATCTAAACTTTTTTCCTGCAGTTCATCTTTCTTCAATGAATAAAAATCAAACTCATTAAATGTTTTGTTTTTATTCTGTGTCTGTTGATGAACAAACTATGGCTATATACTGTAGCAATGGTGATTCATAGTGCAAATGTCCTTGTTTCTATTTTTTATAACTTATTACCTCCCCCTCAATAAAACTTTAAACAATTGAAGAAAATTTTACTTCTTTAAAAGTAACAAATTATACTGGCCATACTGGAAGAGCAGGTGTTCTCTATAGAGACTGTGACTTCATGTTGTATTATTTGGAGAGAAGCAAAGTCTGCCTTAGAACAATGGGAGTTGTTCATTTCTTTCACCAGCTGGATTTTAGTGAACTGAGGAACTGAAAATTCTAGAACTCTGGATCAACTCTAAGTAACTGACTCCAACACTTTTTAGCTCACTGGGTAACTGACTGAAGCCTTTTTCCTGAGACAGAAAAACACAGGCATAGATGTGTCAAAATACATACACCTGCAAGCTGAAATTTTATAGTAGGCAAAGTTTATACAAACTTAGCTTTCTGAGCATTTGTAGCACCCTTTCCAAGTAATGACTGATCAAGTGTCCTCTTTTGTGTCTTTCACCCTACTTGTACAAGTACCACTGTTAAACATTAATTGCTTGGAGTGGTTACTTTTAATCTTAATATGTGATGATCCATGTTCCTTTTCTGATTTTAAAAGCCAAGGCATCCCCTTCCTCCATTCTGCTGGCCTAATTGTATTATGTGTCATCCTCTCTGTGTATCCATATATAGTGGACATATCTCTCTCTCTCTCTGTGTGTGTGTGTGTGTGTGTGTGTGTGTGTGTGTGTGTGTTTAGGCCAGGACTATCATCTTGTTTTCCTAAAACATGCTAGCCTGTGATTGAGGTGTGTGTAGGGAAGGGGGTACATGTGGAAGTGAGGGGGAGATCTATGAGGAGTCAGTCTCTCCTCTCATCTTTACAGGAGTTCTGGAAATCTAACTCAAGCTGTCAGGAATCTATGTCAAGTGTTTTTACTCATGGAGATGTCGTGTCTGCCCCTTAATTATTTTTCATCTATCTATCTATCTATCTATCTATCTATCTATCTATCTATCTATCATCTCCTATCATTTATCTGTCTATAATCATCAATTATCTATCTATGTACCTATGTATGTATGTATGTATCTATTTATCTATCAATCAATCATCTAATGTCTATCATCTAACTCACTAGACACATAGCCTCAAAAAGAAACAACCAGCCTAGAAGCACTGGCTGGCTGTCCAACAGGCCCCAAACATCTCTACCTACCATGTGTAGGATTACACATGTGCAATACTGTCCCTGCGTTTCAGTTTTACTGCATAAAAGGGATTGTACTTAGATCCACATGCTTCTACAACAAGACATTTACTGACTGATCTATCTGCCTAAGTTCATATTCCAGTTTTAATTTTTAGCTTTTAAGCACTTTTGCTGTAACTGTTAGTATTTGGGCATCTTTACTGACTTGTCCTTCGGGTTCTGACAGGCTATGTGCACAGCTACAGCCACTAAGAGCACCACATGTGCACATTCACTATGTTCCCTTTTTAAAGGGTCCTGCCCACCTATCTCTTTCTCACTCTGTTCCTCTCTCTCTTTCTGTTTCTCTGCCTGTCTCTCTGTCCACCCTCCTTATTCCAACTTTCTGTACTACTGCACCTGTCTGAGAGACCAGTCTCTCCCTGTCCCTTCTGCCATTTCCCATTCCCTTTCCCCTAAATTAAAAACAAAAACAAACAAAAAAAAAAAAAAAAAAAAAACCACATGAGCTTTTTCTTTTTTTAATTTTTATTTTACATGTCAATCCAAGTTTTCTTTCCCTTACTTCCTCCCTCCCTCCCGCCCCCCTCTCCCTCCATCTTTACCTCTCTCCCCCTTACATGCACCCAAATCAACGTCCCCTCCCATATCCCTCAGTCCACATGTAGGGTGATATTGCAGTAAATAAGGATCAGGATAAACAAATAGGCCTAATAGATGTTTATTCAGGGAGAAATAACTTACAACCTAGACAGATGAACACCAGGAAATTCAACCCGATCCTCTTCTGTCCGAATCACGCCAGAAAGAGAGTGCCTTCCTGGCCCCCTCCAACCTCCTTCCACAGGTCCCTTCCGCCCATGGCTCCACCCCCCAATGGGCGTGGTCAGTGCCACAGAAGGACTATCTCACTACAGGGTGATGCCATCTATGAGGGGTCATCTAAATCTGTCAAGTCATTTGAAGTGGGGAAAAGGTCTTCTCTCCTGTTTCTAGGTTAAAGGAGTATTCCTCCATGGGGCATATGCCCACAAGGTCATTTTGTGACAAGGAATACATACTGGTTCTGCTGCCTGAAATTCCTTAGACTGCTCAGGCCTTCTAGCTGGGACCCATATTCAGGGGGTTCTGAGTCAGTCCCATGCTGTATTCCCAGCTAACAGTCTGGGGGGGCCTGTTAGTTCCTCCTTGTTCAGGTCAGCTGTCTCTATTTTTTCTGCAAACTGGTCTTGTCCTGTCTCTTTGCATCTGGATTGTTTTTCAGCTCAGTGTTTAGTTGTGGGTGTTTGCTTATGTTTCCATAAGTTACTAGATGAGGGCGCTATGATGGTGGATAAGTTAGTCATCAATTTCTCTATCAGGCAAGAGCATTTATGGTAGCCTTTCCACTGTTGATCAAATTGTTAGTTGGGGTTAGTCTTGTAGTTCTCTGGACAATTCTTTAAGTTCAGTTTTCTCTTCAATCCTATAATGGCTCCCTATTTTATGTTCTCTCTCTCCCTCTCTTTCTGTCTTCTATTCCTCTACTGACTCAATCATTATATTCCTTTACCCTGACATTATAAAGAATCTCTTTGTGATCCTCATTTGAAGGAAGTACTTCAAGATGAAGGGGCCCATGGAAAAATCATGGGGACATGAAGAACATGGAATTTCAAATAATAATTACTTATGTACATATTAATAGCACATGAATCGTTATTGTGAAATAATGGTGTGTAGTACATTGGTGCCATTGCTGCTTGACAAATATCCAGTATTTCAACATGGCAGACAAACCAAAGAGATGCAGCACCTGCAGAGGAAGGCAGAACTCTATAAACTTCAAGTTTGACTTGCAGAGTAAGTGCTAGGACAGCCCAAGACACAGAGAGGAACCCTGTTGTGGAAAAGGTGATGAGATCCACCTTTAGCTGCTTGGTGGCAGTGCACACGTTTAAGCCCAAAACTCATGAGGCTGAGGCTGTCTGATTTTCATAATTTGAGGACAGCCAGGTCTACTGAATGAGTTCCTGGGCTACACAGATAAACCCTTTCTTGAAAACAGCAATGCAAATTTACACAAATCAAGAAAGAATCAGATGCACCTTTAATATGCATCACATCGTCTGGTGTTAGCATGCATATGTAAAGGAGGAAGCTCTCTCTTTGGCTGCTTCCACTAATTCTGGCGAACAAGTTCATTCCTATCCTAGCATTATAGCCAGATTCTTTGCAAAATTTAGTATATATTGAAGACAAGTTGAGACAATTACTGTACTCTTAAGATTTTACATGGTAGGCAGGCATTACTGGACTACTTGAGAAACAACTTTTGAGATATTCTAGAACATCTGCTTTCTACATACATGGAGAGATTAATCCTAGCAGTCCTGTATATGTAGAGAAGCTTGAATCCTTGAATAATGCAGATTGTTTAAAACTGCTCACTGAGTAAAATGTGCTGGAAAACAGTAGTGTTCATAAACAAAAATCTTCCTAGCTCCATTCCTCTCTAAATTTTCAACTTTCCATGAAGAATGCTCTTTTTATAATTTTGCATTTGTCAAGCAGTTTTTCTGAGGTTCATGAATAAAACTCCTACAGTTATAGAGCAATCATCAAGCTTTCTTATGAAAGACAAATTATCATCTTTTGGAAGTGGTTCCTGCTTTTATTTCCTGATAGTTGGAAGTTCCTGTACAACCAGGCCAATAACACCTCATGCTGCACACTGCTCAGTGGGTGATGGGTCCCCATGGGTACCAAAACTCGATGACCAGGTCAGGAGTGGCTTTGGCTTGACAGACAGACACAAACACACTGGAGGAGGTTTGCACCTGCTGAGATTTTTCATTTAGAGTATTAGGTTTTTATACAGAAATTACAAGGAACACATTTTGGTTACAATTTACAGACATATTATAAAATGCCAGTAATTCTTTTGAAGCATGAGATCAAAAAAACACTTATTTTGACCTGCCTGTGGTCAGTGCACCAGAGATTTGGTTTACTGAGTTTAGATAAAAGTCATTGTCTCTGATCAGTGAACTGTTAACAACATTGAAAAGAACATTTGCATTGCTTTATTAATTTTAGAGGATAGTCCTAATTTTTTTATTTTATTATTTTATTTAATTTTATATAACAAAGTCCAATTAAATGAAAACAAACATTTATACACAATATTTGGGAATTTGGGCGTCATTCTTTCCAAACTACTTCCAGCTGGTAAGGGGCACTGTCAAGGGGATTAGAAGAAGATTCAGAAATCCTGGCTGTAGTCTGTAAGGCTGCTTTGTCCAGCCGTTTTGAATGTAGGATCAACTTGTACTCTGATTCAGGCAGTTTGGTGTGATTAAACGACATTAGTCTGGAAGAAATCCACATCTTTTCATTTTCTGTGGAAAGAAAAATAGAAATCCTTTTCCCCAGTAACTTGTCCTTCAAATTAAATTTTGGAGTCAAAGCATTTTTTTTAATTTAAATTATTATTTTACATGTCGATCCCAGTTCCCTCTCCCTTCCTCCTTCCATTCCTCCCCTCCCTCCTCCCCTCTCTTTTACCCTCTCTGCCCTCTCACATGCACTCTAACCACCCTCCCCTCCTATCCCTCCACTCCAATTCCATATGTAGGGGAATCCCACACAGTTGGGGTCATGGAGATCTGGCAGGTCATGTGAAGTAGGGACTAGGGCTTCTCTCCTGTCTCTAGATTAAGGCAGTTATCCCTCCATGGGGGATATGTTCGCAAAGTCCTTGTGTGCACCAGAGATACATCCTGGCTCCACTGTCTGAGGTTCCTTAGACTGCTCAGTCCTTCTGGCTGAGACCCATATTCAGGGAGGCCTGAGTCAGTCCCGTGCTGGCTTCCCAGCTATCAGTCTAGTGGCCTTTAGCTCATCCTTGTTCAGGTAAGCTGTCTGTGTATGTTTCTGCCGCATGGTCTTATTCTCTCCATCTGCATCTGGGTTCTAGTTTGACTCAGTGTTTATGTATGGGTGTTTGATCCTGTTTTCAACAGGCATTAGTTGAGGGCTCCAGGGAGAAGTTAGTTGTTGATCTCACTCTCCAGGAAGGGCAATTATAATAGCCTTTCAAAGGAAGCTCAAAGAGGAAAGAGAGAGACAGAGAGAGAGACACAGAGAGAGAACATAAAAGAAGGAGCCAATATTGGTTTGAAGATAAAATTGAACACAAAGAATGGTCTAGAGAACTACAAGGCTGCTACCAACTAACAATCTGAGCTTCCATGGAGGAGCTGACTAAAGTGTGACAGATGATCTAACTATCAGATTATTTCATTATTCAAATCTGTCTTTTTCTACTCCAGGAAGAGTGGAGTCTGGATCCACCTTGTTGGTGTTAAATTGACTCTTGTGATTTCCTTCTTTCTTTCCTCCTTCCTTCCTTTCTTCCTTTCTTTCTTTCTCATTTTCTTTCTTTAATTCAATGTTGATATCAATTTGTAATCTCTCTAGGGGTGAATTATGAGAAATTATCTCTTTATTCACTCATTTTTTTTTGTTCATGTCTATGATTAAGATCTCAATGACCCTTCAGTATGGAGCAATCTTTTAGGCTTCACAGATAAAACACCACTCACTTGTTTAATGTTTATTCATTTAATTATGAACATCTGTCATTATGTATTCAGTGATCCCTGGAGTTTGGGCCTCCTTACACTTCCTTAGCTGTTAAACTAGGAAATTGAATGATAATTCATCATTTAATTAACGAATTTAAAATACAGGTGATGTTATGGACCATAAGTCCCTTTTGGAGTCAGATTTTGGGAGTTGATGTAACATCATCTCATTACTTCATCATTTAGCTATATAAATAGATCTTTACATCAGCAATAGGTTTAGGACTTTGGTGCCACTTCGTCAGTGTTAATATAAAATGCACACTAAGTAATTATCAATTTAATTTTTCAAACACATCATTATTCCAGGAAGAGATCAGTCTGACTACTCCATGTGGGATTTACGAATGCCCCACCATGTCATTATTCAATCATTTTTCATTGTACTTTAATTATTTAAATCGATGAAGAAGTTGCTAATCTTGACTGGGGTCTGGCCATTCTTCCACGTGTAGCATTATTTATCTAAGTACTTCTTCCTTGACAATCACTGGAGTTTGTTTCCATTTTATGAACGTTAAGTAAGCAGGACTATCAATTTATTAACGTATTTTTTGCATATGTAATGATGGTGTCATCCGTCATTTGGCTGCTCTGGGACTGACACAGCAGTAGATCGGTACCAGAAGCAGTGCCCAGAGAATGGGGGACACTGCCTTATACAGTGAATACTGATTATGCAATAGTATATTTTTAACAATCGAATGATTACACGATTTTAAAAAAACTGTACTGTTTCGCATCATCAGTTTCTGAGAGGTTGCAACAGAACTGACCCATGAAGCACACAATGACCACCGATTTTAAAAATGCAATAACAGAATAATCTCCTGATCAGGGAATCTCATCTAATGAACTCTGTAGGGCTTACATGACATACCACCAACAATAAATAACTCTAAATAACCATAATAGAAAGCAGTGTACAGGACTTAATAGAGAACTGTCAATTGAGGAATCAAAATGACTGAAAGAAACAGAAGACACTGCTTAAAATCCTTAGTTATCAGCCCAATGGAAATCTAAACAATGCTGAAAAACAATATCATCAAGCTCATCTAAAGGTCAGAGAATGAAGTGGAGCTTATTTTATTTACAATAAAGAGAATAGGTTTATGGTAGAGGCGAATAGATGTATTGTTTCCATTCTAGAAATTAGAAAATTGAAGCATAGAAAACAGGTTTAAAATACTCATCATTGTACTTGAATGTCATAAGATGCTTTTGTTGTCATGCTTATGTCACAATAGGCATGTTGTAGCTTGAGAGACCGGTAAACATGTATAAGTCAAAAGTAAGAGCCCTGCTTTGTTTTTGTGAGAAACTGGCTGTGTCACGTTAATGCTTTCCTGGCCCTTGGCCTCTAGTCAGGACCTCTGCAGCCACTTTTTCTAAGGCTTTTCTTTTCCCTCCTGTGTTTGGTTGTGAACTTATTTTGATTGAGGATTTACTTGTCACCCCATGTTGACATGTCTAGTTATTGCATTAAGGAAAACCTAGGAGAAAGCAAACAAGCAATTGTATTCCGATAGGTCACAGATGTCCTACTCAGATTTCAAAGAAAAGCGGGGGAGCAGACTTAGGGTGGAGAATGGGGAACAGATATGTTCAAGGGGAGGGAGGGGGGTTTCTTGGCATTTGGGCCTCAGTGAGATGCTAGATGTGGGTTTTTCGCTCAGGTAAGAGTAGCTCCTGAGACTTGTGGGGAGATTCTGTTCCCACTGCTGTCTCCAGGAAATCCTGTGGACTTGTGCTAACACTCTGATTCTCTGATTATAAGTGACTGTAACAACAAAGAGAATAACTCTGCTCTGAGAACTGTTGCCACAGTGTCTCTAGGGGACAGGTTTGCTTTGGTCTGTAAATTCCCCAAAGGCAAGCTGAGACTATGTAAATTAAAGAAGTTGAGCCAGTGACAAGCAACTTTGTGGTTTTATTTGACTTTCCAAAGCACATGTCCATCCACATGTCCCAGGCAGCACATGATTAAAGCGAAGCAACAGTCACCGTGTGCTATGTTTTAATTGCTGTAGCGTGTGCTGGGGTGAGGAATTGGAGCTACTGGCTGTACTCTTTTTTTTTTAACCTTACAGATATTTTCTTTGATTCATCCGAGTTTTATTTTAAGCTAGAATCACACAGTGTAGCAAAGTCTAGCCTCAAACTCACTATCCTCCTGTCTCAGCCTTCTAGAATGGCAGGCTTGTACTATCATACACAGCTTTGCCGGAATTTCTAAGAACACAAAATAGGAGCCAATAGGCATTCTGAGCTGAGCTGAGCTTTCCACTTTGGAAAAGTCATTTTCTTTGGCTCCCACTTTACTCAGCTATAAAATGAGGAACTTAAGCTAGGAAGTCTTCCACTTCTGAGTTTGACCATTCCAAGGGCTTGGGGTTTTTTTTTGTTTGCTTGATTGGTTGGTTTTTGGTTTTGGGGTTTTTTGTTTGTTTGGTTGGTTGTTTGGTTGGTTTTTTGGTTGGTTTTGTTTTTCCTGTCTTAGAATTAGTTTTGAAGATTTTTATATTTTATTTTCATTTTATGTGTATGGGTGTTTTGCCTGTGTACATATTTGTGTACCACATGCATGTCTGGTGCCTGAGGAGGCCAGGAGAAGGTGTCAGATCCCTGAGAAACTGGAATAGCCACCATTTGGGTGCTGGGAATTTGGGTGCTTTGGAAGAGCAGTCAAGGCTCTTAACTGCTGGGCCATCACTCCAGTCCCTTGAATGCATATTTTTATCAAATTTTGAGCAAAGATATATTCCACGTTCTCCCCTGGTTATAATTTTGCACATGGTGTTAGGTTGTCTTGATGCCATGCTAACCTGTAGAATTCTAGAATGACTTCAGCTGGTCAGAGTACTCAATATCCAGTCAGCTTTTGTTTTTAGTTTTCTTAAGTAGTGATACTGTTAGGAGAATGTAAATGCTCTTCTAAAATTTATTTCATCAAATAGATATTAAGAGATATTGATGAAGAAAGAATAATTGCAACTTTTATACACTGCTGCTCAAAATGTAAAATGTGCAACTAATACAGGAGATAAGAAGGCTACAACAAAGCACATGACCTAGCAACACTACCACTCTTTGTTCCTAGGAAAGGTTCTCTCCATGTAGAACTTTTATGCAAGTGTTCAGAGCAGCATTGTTGGTAATGTCTAAAACGTGGAAGCACTCCACACATCAACCCATGAATATTCTGTGGCAAATATATCCAGTTTAGCAGGTAAAGTAACAAAGTCCCCAAGCACACAGCCTGACAGACAGATTCTGATACCAGTGGACTGCAGAAGGCACCAGGCACAAGCTGCCATCATCTCGTGTCTATAATGTGTCTAGAAATGAAGTATATGGTGGTTTCTGGTGCTAGGCTGAACAAAACTGGACACTTAAAACCACTGACGTTTATATAATCTTAAAATGAGAATCATATGGCATATGAATTTACATTTCATTAGAGCTGTTAAAACTAAAACCTATGAACCCATTTAAGACCCTGTGCTACACCTAGAAGAGTCACCCTGTAGATCATCCCTTCTTCAGCTCCCACACTGGGCTCTGTCCCTCCCTGAGTGTGTGTGTGTGTGTTGTTTTTTGCTGTACAGTCTAGGTTGACATACTCATGAGCCTCCTGCCTCGGCCTCCTCAGTGTTGACATTACATAACTTTCATGTTTTACTGTTGGAAAGTCACCTCCTTAGGTGCCTGTTCTCAGTGAAGGGACATGCCCATCCCCTGCACAGCCAGATCATTCTTCCCATTTCAACTCAACACACTCAACTCTATCTGAAAGGCCTTTTACCTCACTTACTTATCCTGTGTCTCCCAACTGAGGTAACTGTCTTATCAACTCTTACAGGCCCTGGGCCCACCTCAGTTCTGGGTATGTGTATATCCTTTTCCTATGTATTGGCAGGATGAGTGAGCTATGTTTATTAGCTTGGGATGGATGTCTACTTCTGTTCCAGGAGTTCCTGTATTGGGAATGGCTAACAGCTTTTCCCTGAGAGCCTTCATTTCCTGTCTCTCATGTTTCTAGTGATACAGAAGAAACTGAAATGTGTTGACCTTAATCCTAAAGGAGGCCCAGAAGCATGAGGGGAAAGTAACTTTGAAAATGTAATCTAATTATAAATTTGCAAAATGTGCTACACTTTGATTTACTCATATCTGTTATGTCTCTGACATATTTTTTTTATTTATAGTTTTAAAGTTACATACTCTAGTTTTGTTGTCTTTGTTTTTTCCTTTGTTCTGTAGCATCATTGGCAGCCCTGTGTGTGAATTTGTTCTCATAAGCATACAACAGACACACACCTGTCAGTTCTCAATTCAAGTCCCATAGCCCCTAAGGTGTCAAATTGGGTTTCAGAAGCCCCTTTCTGGAAGTTTGATGCTTCTGTGCCAGCCTCGATAGAGAAAACCCTTCTTCTTAAAACTCTCAGGAATTCTGGGAAGCATACTAGATGCCAGTTTCCTAGCACCCTCCCTCCCACCCAAGAAGTGGGGAGCCCTAAGAACAAGCAGCGCAGGCTCTACTGACCTCCCCACATTAGCAGGGTGTCTCTTTTGACTCTGGTGTGCAAAGGCACTGGCACTGTAGTCCCACACGAAACCATGGGTGGAAGGAGGGAAACTCTGGAACAGAGCTTTTCCTTTTTTCTGGGATCCACATCTCTGCTTTTCAGGAGGGATTGCTTTTTGGATTTTGAGGGAAAACAAAACCAACAGCAAAAGATGTTACCCTTTCTTGGGCTCAGAACCAGCTGCTCTGAGGTGCTACAACTTAGCACACATTGGTACAAGAGATGAAACATTAGTGAAAAAGAAGGTGTTTCTGTGATCCCTAGGTCAGCTCATGAATTCCTAGGTGGGGATTCTGGGAAGGAGAGAGATTTTACCTGACATCAGTTACTGTGCTGAAGCAATTTATGTTACTTGTCATCCAATGTCACTCAAATTATGGGCAACAATCTTGCTGTTAAAAAAATAATCTCGTCATATTATAATCTTTTCCTCTTTTAAAACATAGGGAGATGTGGCCTTAATGGGTGCCACGTTTAATGTTTGTACATTAAGGAGGCTACACTGGAGTAGAAATGATAGTTGCTGGCTGTTCTCATTCATGATGGGATAAAATATGATCATATATAACTCATACATTTGTATACATCACACATTTTTTTCCAGAAATTTTCCCTACAAAGTTTTTGCTAAAACATACCAACACTGATTTTACTTTTAGTTTTGAATAATACACTGTTGTTCATTATAGCTTTTGAAAATAAGCTTGCAAAAATATTTGCTTATCTTTACTTAGAATGTTATAATGTTAGGGGGAAACATTACTAAAAGATGAAAAGTAGGCTGGGCACAGTGACAAATGGCTGTGATCCCAGAACATAGGAGGTAAAAACAAAAGGGTCATGTGTTAAAGGCCAGCCAGGCCTACGTAGTAAGACCCTGTCTTACAAAGTCAAGGGCTGATGATGTAGCTCACTGGTGGAGTGCCTACCTCACATGTTCAAAGCCCTTGTGGCCAGCCTTCCCCTCCAAATGTAGCATGGAAAGCACCAGACTGGTCCATGCTGGGTTATTCTATGAACCTAACTATCTTGCACATCAGGCTTGGTATTTGTTCATCCTAACCCTGAGCTAAGCTGCCATGGAAGTGGAACATGACCATGGAGTGAGTATGATCCACATCAGGCAACACACACCACTTAATATGTTGATAGCCATTCAAGAAGAGGACTGATTTCAAAGTGGGACACTTCACAGATGCACATGACAGCCATTTTGGTTGTGCTGCTGGCCATCAACTCCAGTGTGATAGAGCATTCCTAGAATATATACACACCGTATATAACTTTATATTATTAACTGTATTAACATAATAATAACCATGAAATATATCTATGTCCCAAATACCATGCTAATACACACATGATCCTATAGTTTGCTTTAACCCTCATGAGGAGATGTTATTGCTGCATTTACGGATGAGGAAACATAAAGAGAATAGAAGTGAAACCCTGTTCCAGGCTTACCCAGCCAGCTCTCTTGCATGCAGTAGTGATATGTAGTGTTTGTTAATCAACTGAATACTGGCATTAAAGATAAAGAAAGGATCAAATACAACATTTCAGATGTGAAGGCACCCAGACTGGGGAGGTGTGGCAATTGTTTGCTTAGGACTATAGGCAAACATTAATATACATATAAACGAACAAGAATGTACTTATGAGAGGTGTCCCAGAAGAACTTTTAAAGGATGAGTAAAGCATTCTCTGCGAGTACTCATTAATTATTAGGGTCTTTGATGACATAGACCACACCATTTCTCAGAAATTTCTTCTCAGGGAAGTTTATAAACATCAAATAATTTTTCTAATGGATCATCCTCAAATGCGTTAGTATGAGCTTCTCTGGGACACATAATGGAGAAGTAGCTGAAAGGGATTTCAAAGGGATTTTTTAGGACAGAATTCCAATTACAGAGAAGTAATTTCCCTTTCTAGCTCACTAAGCTTTATTTCAGACAAATGTGGTTCCACGATCCATATCCTTTCTCCCCTTATTTCAACAGATATTTTGAATATGAAAATCTATGTCAAAACTTAGCTGAAGCCTTCATTGGGCTTTTGAAAGGCTAAGTAAGAATTCTGTTTCTAGGAATAAAAAGATTTGGATCAGAAAGAGGCTTTGCTGGGGAGAGTCCCTTCTCAGGATGGTAGTGCAGCCAGTCTTTAATCATATTTTTGTTGATTATTTATTAGTTTCCCCACAAAATCAAAGACTCAGTAATGTAAAATGTGTTTTCCCTAAGATATTTTACAAATCAGAATTCACAACAAGGAAATAATGGAAATAAAATGAATTTGGTGTGGACTAATTGGGAAATCAAATGTCTTTCTCTAGTCAGTGGCCTACAGGGAAATGGCTAAGTGACCCAACTGGCCCCGTTGTACCAGCCACACTCTGCCTAGACAGAACTCAAATGCCACTCAGATAAAGCGAGTGCTTTGTCACTAAATCCAGACCATCGAGAGGGAGAACTAATTGAAGTGAAAGGGTGGGCTCCTCGCCAGCTGTTCTATGAACCCACCCTGAACCACAGTGGGGACTGATGAAACCCAATCGTGTGTATTCCAGTCACTTCTCTTGGTTATGTATATATCATTTTAGGACTGAACATGTGGTTTTGCATATGCAATTAGGGAGCTCAGTTTTGCCTGTGGATAATTCTTCCAAATTCAGGGAAATTCCTCTCTCTGAGCACTATGCATCTGGACACAAAAATGATCTGGGCTACCTTAGTCAGGAAACATTAACAAGAATAAGTAGATGGGTGGTAAATATCCTAGCTAACAATTGCTGGTGACAATGCCCTGAATTCATAGAGGTTTGGGGAAGATTATGGACACTGTTCTGAACGAAGAATATCCCCTATTTGTTCTTTGGTCTTCCCACCATACACCATGAACAATTTTTATCTTGGCTGACTTTGAAATCCTGAAACACACACCTACACTTTCTAAGTACAATTATCACAGGCCACTGCCACCATGCGTGGATAAGGTGGATTCAGCTTTCCATAGTGATACATTCATTTATCTCTGTCAGCCTGGGTTTCACCATGTGCAGAATAAGGCAGTATTTTTCCCTGGATGTTTGATGATTTAAAACAGACTCAATGGTGAGGAAGATAATATTTCTCATATTTGAAAATCAGTTGACTTTGATGCAAAAAGATATATTTGATGAGAAATTTCTTCTGTTGCTGGGCTGACCACCAGGCACTTTGTCCTGGATACCCGAACTGGCAAGGGTCAGTCTCTCATCCTCAGTAAGCCAATTAATTGAATCAACATATCTAGTGACAGGCATTCTGTTGTCATAATTGACAGATCTCTCTGATATCCTAGGAAATCTTCATCTATATCGGTGTGTTCTGGGCCAGGTAGGGAGTCATAGTAACATTATTCTTAAAAAGAAGAGAAAAAATAATACAAAAAGGAAAATGAAAAAATAATGAAATCTTAAATCATATTTATTTTGTTTGACTAATTTGGAAAAATAAAGAAAATATATGTTTAATAATGCACCTAAGAGGTCCAAACAGACTTTGAAAGAAGGCAAATATATGCAAAACTAAATAATATAACTAAGCCAGATAGTGAATATTCCCATATTTAAAACCCTCAAACATTGTCAGTTCCTGAGTCTTGAGTCTTTTTTCACAATGAGGTTCCTGAGGAAATTAGAATTTCATGATTCCAGTGTTTCAAAAGTTGCAGACCAAAATAGATCCCATAAAGTTGATATCCAGCCTACAGACAAATGCCATTGCCTGAAAACCTGCAGTTACATTACACACATACATATATAACAGATATTTTTGCTTTAATTTCAGTAAATTTCTTTTTCTTTTTTTATTTTTCGAAGGTTTTACTTCCTTTATTTATAGACTTTAGTGAAGAAAGTTAAACATACTTGGGCTCTGAGGACAGATGACATTTACATTATAATTTCTGTTTTAGGAATGTGATGGCTCCACCTGCTGGCTAACTAACAGTCTATGGTAATTCAGGATAAGCAAAGTACATATTCTGTTCTCTATAAATGCAGGGTGTGAGGCACTAGAAAAGACACGTTTAGAGTGCAAGAGACTTCTTTATTAAATTTTAAATGCTTTTTAATAGGGTTTGAGCCAAGTCAAATCACTGAACAATGCTATTTTAATTTAAAATTCCTTTAAAGTTTGAATTAAAAAATTCATTACACTATGGATAAGACAATACATTAACCCCAAAAATTCCTCTTAAAATTGAATAAATTTTTCTGTACTAGATAACTTAAGAGAAATTGTTGGATATATTTGTAATAATGATCATTTCTAACTTGAGTTAACAAATTGATTTACAATGAATGTTATTGTCAATCATACTTTGTTTGGAATGATCTAAACTTTTTTCCTGCAGTTCATCTTTCTTCAATGAATAAAAATCAAACTCATTAAATGTTTTGTTTTTATTCTGTGTCTGTTGATGAACAAACTATGGCTATATACTGTAGCAATGGTGATTCATAGTGCAAATGTCCTTGTTTCTATTTTTTATAACTTATTACCTCCCCCTCAATAAAACTTTAAACAATTGAAGAAAATTTTACTTCTTTAAAAGTAACAAATTATACTGGCCATACTGGAAGAGCAGGTGTTCTCTATAGAGACTGTGACTTCATGTTGTATTATTTGGAGAGAAGCAAAGTCTGCCTTAGAACAATGGGAGTTGTTCATTTCTTTCACCAGCTGGATTTTAGTGAACTGAGGAACTGAAAATTCTAGAACTCTGGATCAACTCTAAGTAACTGACTCCAACACTTTTTAGCTCACTGGGTAACTGACTGAAGCCTTTTTCCTGAGACAGAAAAACACAGGCATAGATGTGTCAAAATACATACACCTGCAAGCTGAAATTTTATAGTAGGCAAAGTTTATACAAACTTAGCTTTCTGAGCATTTGTAGCACCCTTTCCAAGTAATGACTGATCAAGTGTCCTCTTTTGTGTCTTTCACCCTACTTGTACAAGTACCACTGTTAAACATTAATTGCTTGGAGTGGTTACTTTTAATCTTAATATGTGATGATCCATGTTCCTTTTCTGATTTTAAAAGCCAAGGCATCCCCTTCCTCCATTCTGCTGGCCTAATTGTATTATGTGTCATCCTCTCTGTGTATCCATATATAGTGGACATATCTCTCTCTCTCTCTCTCTGTGTGTGTGTGTGTGTGTGTGTGTGTGTGTGTGTGTGTGTGTTTAGGCCAGGACTATCATCTTGTTTTCCTAAAACATGCTAGCCTGTGATTGAGGTGTGTGTAGGGAAGGGGGTACATGTGGAAGTGAGGGGAGATCTATGAGGAGTCAGTCTCTCCTCTCATCTTTACAGGAGTTCTGGAAATCTAACTCAAGCTGTCAGGAATCTATGTCAAGTGTTTTTACTCATGGAGATGTCGTGTCTGCCCCTTAATTATTTTTCATCTATCTATCTATCTATCTATCTATCTATCATCTCCTATCATTTATCTGTCTATAATCATCAATTATCTATCTATGTACCTATGTATGTATGTATGTATCTATTTATCTATCAATCAATCATCTAATGTCTATCATCTAACTCACTAGACACATAGCCTCAAAAAGAAACAACCAGCCTAGAAGCACTGGCTGGCTGTCCAACAGGCCCCAAACATCTCTACCTACCATGTGTAGGATTACACATGTGCAATACTGTCCCTGCGTTTCAGTTTTACTGCATAAAAGGGATTGTACTTAGATCCACATGCTTCTACAACAAGACATTTACTGACTGATCTATCTGCCTAAGTTCATATTCCAGTTTTAATTTTTAGCTTTTAAGCACTTTTGCTGTAACTGTTAGTATTTGGGCATCTTTACTGACTTGTCCTTCGGGTTCTGACAGGCTATGTGCACAGCTACAGCCACTAAGAGCACCACATGTGCACATTCACTATGTTCCCTTTTTAAAGGGTCCTGCCCACCTATCTCTTTCTCACTCTGTTCCTCTCTCTCTTTCTGTTTCTCTGCCTGTCTCTCTGTCCACCCTCCTTATTCCAACTTTCTGTACTACTGCACCTGTCTGAGAGACCAGTCTCTCCCTGTCCCTTCTGCCATTTCCCATTCCCTTTCCCCTAAATTAAAAACAAAAACAAACAACCAAAAAAAAAAAAAAAACTCCACATGAGCTTTTTCTTTTTTTAATTTTTATTTTACATGTCAATCCAAGTTTTCTTTCCCTTACTTCCTCCCTCCCTCCCGCCCCCTCTCCCTCCATCTTTACCTCTCTCCCCCCTTACATGCACCCAAATCAACGTCCCCTCCCATATCCCTCAGTCCACATGTAGGGTGATATTGCAGTAAATAAGGATCAGGATAAACAAATAGGCCTAATAGATGTTTATTCAGGGAGAAATAACTTACAACCTAGACAGATGAACACCAGGAAATTCAACCCGATCCTCTTCTGTCCGAATCACGCCAGAAAGAGAGTGCCTTCCTGGCCCCCTCCAACCTCCTTCCACAGGTCCCTTCCGCCCATGGCTCCACCCCCAATGGGCGTGGTCAGTGCCACAGAAGGACTATCTCACTACAGGGTGATGCCATCTATGAGGGGTCATCTAAATCTGTCAAGTCATTTGAAGTGGGGAAAAGGTCTTCTCTCCTGTTTCTAGGTTAAAGGAGTATTCCTCCATGGGGCATATGCCCACAAGGTCATTTTGTGACAAGGAATACATACTGGTTCTGCTGCCTGAAATTCCTTAGACTGCTCAGGCCTTCTAGCTGGGACCCATATTCAGGGGGTTCTGAGTCAGTCCCATGCTGTATTCCCAGCTAACAGTCTGGGGGGGCCTGTTAGTTCCTCCTTGTTCAGGTCAGCTGTCTCTATTTTTTCTGCAAACTGGTCTTGTCCTGTCTCTTTGCATCTGGATTGTTTTTCAGCTCAGTGTTTAGTTGTGGGTGTTTGCTTATGTTTCCATAAGTTACTAGATGAGGGCGCTATGATGGTGGATAAGTTAGTCATCAATTTCTCTATCAGGCAAGAGCATTTATGGTAGCCTTTCCACTGTTGATCAAATTGTTAGTTGGGGTTAGTCTTGTAGTTCTCTGGACAATTCTTTAAGTTCAGTTTTCTCTTCAATCCTATAATGGCTCCCTATTTTATGTTCTCTCTCTCCCTCTCTTTCTGTCTTCTATTCCTCTACTGACTCAATCATTATATTCCTTTACCCTGACATTATAAAGAATCTCTTTGTGATCCTCATTTGAAGGAAGTACTTCAAGATGAAGGGGCCCATGGAAAAATCATGGGGACATGAAGAACATGGAATTTCAAATAATAATTACTTATGTACATATTAATAGCACATGAATCGTTATTGTGAAATAATGGTGTGTAGTACATTGGTGCCATTGCTGCTTGACAAATATCCAGTATTTCAACATGGCAGACAAACCAAAGAGATGCAGCACCTGCAGAGGAAGGCAGAACTCTATAAACTTCAAGTTTGACTTGCAGAGTAAGTGCTAGGACAGCCCAAGACACAGAGAGGAACCCTGTTGTGGAAAAGGTGATGAGATCCACCTTTAGCTGCTTGGTGGCAGTGCACACGTTTAAGCCCAAAACTCATGAGGCTGAGGCTGTCTGATTTTCATAATTTGAGGACAGCCAGGTCTACTGAATGAGTTCCTGGGCTACACAGATAAACCCTTTCTTGAAAACAGCAATGCAAATTTACACAAATCAAGAAAGAATCAGATGCACCTTTAATATGCATCACATCGTCTGGTGTTAGCATGCATATGTAAAGGAGGAAGCTCTCTCTTTGGCTGCTTCCACTAATTCTGGCGAACAAGTTCATTCCTATCCTAGCATTATAGCCAGATTCTTTGCAAAATTTAGTATATATTGAAGACAAGTTGAGACAATTACTGTACTCTTAAGATTTTACATGGTAGGCAGGCATTACTGGACTACTTGAGAAACAACTTTTGAGATATTCTAGAACATCTGCTTTCTACATACATGGAGAGATTAATCCTAGCAGTCCTGTATATGTAGAGAAGCTTGAATCCTTGAATAATGCAGATTGTTTAAAACTGCTCACTGAGTAAAATGTGCTGGAAAACAGTAGTGTTCATAAACAAAAATCTTCCTAGCTCCATTCCTCTCTAAATTTTCAACTTTCCATGAAGAATGCTCTTTTTATAATTTTGCATTTGTCAAGCAGTTTTTCTGAGGTTCATGAATAAAACTCCTACAGTTATAGAGCAATCATCAAGCTTTCTTATGAAAGACAAATTATCATCTTTTGGAAGTGGTTCCTGCTTTTATTTCCTGATAGTTGGAAGTTCCTGTACAACCAGGCCAATAACACCTCATGCTGCACACTGCTCAGTGGGTGATGGGTCCCCATGGGTACCAAAACTCGATGACCAGGTCAGGAGTGGCTTTGGCTTGACAGACAGACACAAACACACTGGAGGAGGTTTGCACCTGCTGAGATTTTTCATTTAGAGTATTAGGTTTTTATACAGAAATTACAAGGAACACATTTTGGTTACAATTTACAGACATATTATAAAATGCCAGTAATTCTTTTGAAGCATGAGATCAAAAAAACACTTATTTTGACCTGCCTGTGGTCAGTGCACCAGAGATTTGGTTTACTGAGTTTAGATAAAAGTCATTGTCTCTGATCAGTGAACTGTTAACAACATTGAAAAGAACATTTGCATTGCTTTATTAATTTTAGAGGATAGTCCTAATTTTTTTATTTTATTATTTTATTTAATTTTATATAACAAAGTCCAATTAAATGAAAACAAACATTTATACACAATATTTGGGAATTTGGGCGTCATTCTTTCCAAACTACTTCCAGCTGGTAAGGGGCACTGTCAAGGGGATTAGAAGAAGATTCAGAAATCCTGGCTGTAGTCTGTAAGGCTGCTTTGTCCAGCCGTTTTGAATGTAGGATCAACTTGTACTCTGATTCAGGCAGTTTGGTGTGATTAAACGACATTAGTCTGGAAGAAATCCACATCTTTTCATTTTCTGTGGAAAGAAAAATAGAAATCCTTTTCCCCAGTAACTTGTCCTTCAAATTAAATTTTGGAGTCAAAGCATTTTTTTTAATTTAAATTATTATTTTACATGTCGATCCCAGTTCCCTCTCCCTTCCTCCTTCCATTCCTCCCTCCCTCCTCCCCTCTCTTTTACCCTCTCTGCCCTCTCACATGCACTCTAACCACCCTCCCCTCCTATCCCTCCACTCCAATTCCATATGTAGGGGAATCCCACACAGTTGGGGTCATGGAGATCTGGCAGGTCATGTGAAGTAGGGACTAGGGCTTCTCTCCTGTCTCTAGATTAAGGCAGTTATCCCTCCATGGGGGATATGTTCGCAAAGTCCTTGTGTGCACCAGAGATACATCCTGGCTCCACTGTCTGAGGTTCCTTAGACTGCTCAGTCCTTCTGGCTGAGACCCATATTCAGGGAGGCCTGAGTCAGTCCCGTGCTGGCTTCCCAGCTATCAGTCTAGTGGCCTTTAGCTCATCCTTGTTCAGGTAAGCTGTCTGTGTATGTTTCTGCCGCATGGTCTTATTCTCTCCATCTGCATCTGGGTTCTAGTTTGACTCAGTGTTTATGTATGGGTGTTTGATCCTGTTTTCAACAGGCATTAGTTGAGGGCTCCAGGGAGAAGTTAGTTGTTGATCTCACTCTCCAGGAAGGGCAATTATAATAGCCTTTCAAAGGAAGCTCAAAGAGGAAAGAGAGAGACAGAGAGAGAGACACAGAGAGAGAACATAAAAGAAGGAGCCAATATTGGTTTGAAGATAAAATTGAACACAAAGAATGGTCTAGAGAACTACAAGGCTGCTACCAACTAACAATCTGAGCTTCCATGGAGGAGCTGACTAAAGTGTGACAGATGATCTAACTATCAGATTATTTCATTATTCAAATCTGTCTTTTTCTACTCCAGGAAGAGTGGAGTCTGGATCCACCTTGTTGGTGTTAAATTGACTCTTGTGATTTCCTTCTTTCTTTCCTCCTTCCTTCCTTTCTTCCTTTCTTTCTTTCTCATTTTCTTTCTTTAATTCAATGTTGATATCAATTTGTAATCTCTCTAGGGGTGAATTATGAGAAATTATCTCTTTATTCACTCATTTTTTTTTGTTCATGTCTATGATTAAGATCTCAATGACCCTTCAGTATGGAGCAATCTTTTAGGCTTCACAGATAAAACACCACTCACTTGTTTAATGTTTATTCATTTAATTATGAACATCTGTCATTATGTATTCAGTGATCCCTGGAGTTTGGGCCTCCTTACACTTCCTTAGCTGTTAAACTAGGAAATTGAATGATAATTCATCATTTAATTAACGAATTTAAAATACAGGTGATGTTATGGACCATAAGTCCCTTTTGGAGTCAGATTTTGGGAGTTGATGTAACATCATCTCATTACTTCATCATTTAGCTATATAAATAGATCTTTACATCAGCAATAGGTTTAGGACTTTGGTGCCACTTCGTCAGTGTTAATATAAAATGCACACTAAGTAATTATCAATTTAATTTTTCAAACACATCATTATTCCAGGAAGAGATCAGTCTGACTACTCCATGTGGGATTTACGAATGCCCCACCATGTCATTATTCAATCATTTTTCATTGTACTTTAATTATTTAAATCGATGAAGAAGTTGCTAATCTTGACTGGGGTCTGGCCATTCTTCCACGTGTAGCATTATTTATCTAAGTACTTCTTCCTTGACAATCACTGGAGTTTGTTTCCATTTTATGAACGTTAAGTAAGCAGGACTATCAATTTATTAACGTATTTTTTGCATATGTAATGATGGTGTCATCCGTCATTTGGCTGCTCTGGGACTGACACAGCAGTAGATCGGTACCAGAAGCAGTGCCCAGAGAATGGGGGACACTGCCTTATACAGTGAATACTGATTATGCAATAGTATATTTTTAACAATCGAATGATTACACGATTTTAAAAAAACTGTACTGTTTCGCATCATCAGTTTCTGAGAGGTTGCAACAGAACTGACCCATGAAGCACACAATGACCACCGATTTTAAAAATGCAATAACAGAATAATCTCCTGATCAGGGAATCTCATCTAATGAACTCTGTAGGGCTTACATGACATACCACCAACAATAAATAACTCTAAATAACCATAATAGAAAGCAGTGTACAGGACTTAATAGAGAACTGTCAATTGAGGAATCAAAATGACTGAAAGAAACAGAAGACACTGCTTAAAATCCTTAGTTATCAGCCCAATGGAAATCTAAACAATGCTGAAAAACAATATCATCAAGCTCATCTAAAGGTCAGAGAATGAAGTGGAGCTTATTTTATTTACAATAAAGAGAATAGGTTTATGGTAGAGGCGAATAGATGTATTGTTTCCATTCTAGAAATTAGAAAATTGAAGCATAGAAAACAGGTTTAAAATACTCATCATTGTACTTGAATGTCATAAGATGCTTTTGTTGTCATGCTTATGTCACAATAGGCATGTTGTAGCTTGAGAGACCGGTAAACATGTATAAGTCAAAAGTAAGAGCCCTGCTTTGTTTTTGTGAGAAACTGGCTGTGTCACGTTAATGCTTTCCTGGCCCTTGGCCTCTAGTCAGGACCTCTGCAGCCACTTTTTCTAAGGCTTTTCTTTTCCCTCCTGTGTTTGGTTGTGAACTTATTTTGATTGAGGATTTACTTGTCACCCCATGTTGACATGTCTAGTTATTGCATTAAGGAAAACCTAGGAGAAAGCAAACAAGCAATTGTATTCCGATAGGTCACAGATGTCCTACTCAGATTTCAAAGAAAAGCGGGGGAGCAGACTTAGGGTGGAGAATGGGGAACAGATATGTTCAAGGGGAGGGAGGGGGTTTCTTGGCATTTGGGCCTCAGTGAGATGCTAGATGTGGGTTTTTCGCTCAGGTAAGAGTAGCTCCTGAGACTTGTGGGGAGATTCTGTTCCCACTGCTGTCTCCAGGAAATCCTGTGGACTTGTGCTAACACTCTGATTCTCTGATTATAAGTGACTGTAACAACAAAGAGAATAACTCTGCTCTGAGAACTGTTGCCACAGTGTCTCTAGGGGACAGGTTTGCTTTGGTCTGTAAATTCCCCAAAGGCAAGCTGAGACTATGTAAATTAAAGAAGTTGAGCCAGTGACAAGCAACTTTGTGGTTTTATTTGACTTTCCAAAGCACATGTCCATCCACATGTCCCAGGCAGCACATGATTAAAGCGAAGCAACAGTCACCGTGTGCTATGTTTTAATTGCTGTAGCGTGTGCTGGGGTGAGGAATTGGAGCTACTGGCTGTACTCTTTTTTTTTAACCTTACAGATATTTTCTTTGATTCATCCGAGTTTTATTTTAAGCTAGAATCACACAGTGTAGCAAAGTCTAGCCTCAAACTCACTATCCTCCTGTCTCAGCCTTCTAGAATGGCAGGCTTGTACTATCATACACAGCTTTGCCGGAATTTCTAAGAACACAAAATAGGAGCCAATAGGCATTCTGAGCTGAGCTGAGCTTTCCACTTTGGAAAAGTCATTTTCTTTGGCTCCCACTTTACTCAGCTATAAAATGAGGAACTTAAGCTAGGAAGTCTTCCACTTCTGAGTTTGACCATTCCAAGGGCTTGGGGTTTTTTTTTGTTTGCTTGATTGGTTGGTTTTTGGTTTTGGGGTTTTTTGTTTGTTTGGTTGGTTGTTTGGTTGGTTTTTTGGTTGGTTTTGTTTTTCCTGTCTTAGAATTAGTTTTGAAGATTTTTATATTTTATTTTCATTTTATGTGTATGGGTGTTTTGCCTGTGTACATATTTGTGTACCACATGCATGTCTGGTGCCTGAGGAGGCCAGGAGAAGGTGTCAGATCCCTGAGAAACTGGAATAGCCACCATTTGGGTGCTGGGAATTTGGGTGCTTTGGAAGAGCAGTCAAGGCTCTTAACTGCTGGGCCATCACTCCAGTCCCTTGAATGCATATTTTTATCAAATTTTGAGCAAAGATATATTCCACGTTCTCCCCTGGTTATAATTTTGCACATGGTGTTAGGTTGTCTTGATGCCATGCTAACCTGTAGAATTCTAGAATGACTTCAGCTGGTCAGAGTACTCAATATCCAGTCAGCTTTTGTTTTTAGTTTTCTTAAGTAGTGATACTGTTAGGAGAATGTAAATGCTCTTCTAAAATTTATTTCATCAAATAGATATTAAGAGATATTGATGAAGAAAGAATAATTGCAACTTTTATACACTGCTGCTCAAAATGTAAAATGTGCAACTAATACAGGAGATAAGAAGGCTACAACAAAGCACATGACCTAGCAACACTACCACTCTTTGTTCCTAGGAAAGGTTCTCTCCATGTAGAACTTTTATGCAAGTGTTCAGAGCAGCATTGTTGGTAATGTCTAAAACGTGGAAGCACTCCACACATCAACCCATGAATATTCTGTGGCAAATATATCCAGTTTAGCAGGTAAAGTAACAAAGTCCCCAAGCACACAGCCTGACAGACAGATTCTGATACCAGTGGACTGCAGAAGGCACCAGGCACAAGCTGCCATCATCTCGTGTCTATAATGTGTCTAGAAATGAAGTATATGGTGGTTTCTGGTGCTAGGCTGAACAAAACTGGACACTTAAAACCACTGACGTTTATATAATCTTAAAATGAGAATCATATGGCATATGAATTTACATTTCATTAGAGCTGTTAAAACTAAAACCTATGAACCCATTTAAGACCCTGTGCTACACCTAGAAGAGTCACCCTGTAGATCATCCCTTCTTCAGCTCCCACACTGGGCTCTGTCCCTCCCTGAGTGTGTGTGTGTGTGTTGTTTTTTGCTGTACAGTCTAGGTTGACATACTCATGAGCCTCCTGCCTCGGCCTCCTCAGTGTTGACATTACATAACTTTCATGTTTTACTGTTGGAAAGTCACCTCCTTAGGTGCCTGTTCTCAGTGAAGGGACATGCCCATCCCCTGCACAGCCAGATCATTCTTCCCATTTCAACTCAACACACTCAACTCTATCTGAAAGGCCTTTTACCTCACTTACTTATCCTGTGTCTCCCAACTGAGGTAACTGTCTTATCAACTCTTACAGGCCCTGGGCCCACCTCAGTTCTGGGTATGTGTATATCCTTTTCCTATGTATTGGCAGGATGAGTGAGCTATGTTTATTAGCTTGGGATGGATGTCTACTTCTGTTCCAGGAGTTCCTGTATTGGGAATGGCTAACAGCTTTTCCCTGAGAGCCTTCATTTCCTGTCTCTCATGTTTCTAGTGATACAGAAGAAACTGAAATGTGTTGACCTTAATCCTAAAGGAGGCCCAGAAGCATGAGGGGAAAGTAACTTTGAAAATGTAATCTAATTATAAATTTGCAAAATGTGCTACACTTTGATTTACTCATATCTGTTATGTCTCTGACATATTTTTTTTATTTATAGTTTTAAAGTTACATACTCTAGTTTTGTTGTCTTTGTTTTTTCCTTTGTTCTGTAGCATCATTGGCAGCCCTGTGTGTGAATTTGTTCTCATAAGCATACAACAGACACACACCTGTCAGTTCTCAATTCAAGTCCCATAGCCCCTAAGGTGTCAAATTGGGTTTCAGAAGCCCCTTTCTGGAAGTTTGATGCTTCTGTGCCAGCCTCGATAGAGAAAACCCTTCTTCTTAAAACTCTCAGGAATTCTGGGAAGCATACTAGATGCCAGTTTCCTAGCACCCTCCCTCCCACCCAAGAAGTGGGGAGCCCTAAGAACAAGCAGCGCAGGCTCTACTGACCTCCCCACATTAGCAGGGTGTCTCTTTTGACTCTGGTGTGCAAAGGCACTGGCACTGTAGTCCCACACGAAACCATGGGTGGAAGGAGGGAAACTCTGGAACAGAGCTTTTCCTTTTTCTGGGATCCACATCTCTGCTTTTCAGGAGGGATTGCTTTTTGGATTTTGAGGGAAAAACAAAACCAACAGCAAAAGATGTTACCCTTTCTTGGGCTCAGAACCAGCTGCTCTGAGGTGCTACAACTTAGCACACATTGGTACAAGAGATGAAACATTAGTGAAAAAGAAGGTGTTTCTGTGATCCCTAGGTCAGCTCATGAATTCCTAGGTGGGGATTCTGGGAAGGAGAGAGATTTTACCTGACATCAGTTACTGTGCTGAAGCAATTTATGTTACTTGTCATCCAATGTCACTCAAATTATGGGCAACAATCTTGCTGTTAAAAAAATAATCTCGTCATATTATAATCTTTTCCTCTTTTAAAACATAGGGAGATGTGGCCTTAATGGGTGCCACGTTTAATGTTTGTACATTAAGGAGGCTACACTGGAGTAGAAATGATAGTTGCTGGCTGTTCTCATTCATGATGGGATAAAATATGATCATATATAACTCATACATTTGTATACATCACACATTTTTTTCCAGAAATTTTCCCTACAAAGTTTTTGCTAAAACATACCAACACTGATTTTACTTTTAGTTTTGAATAATACACTGTTGTTCATTATAGCTTTTGAAAATAAGCTTGCAAAAATATTTGCTTATCTTTACTTAGAATGTTATAATGTTAGGGGGAAACATTACTAAAAGATGAAAAGTAGGCTGGGCACAGTGACAAATGGCTGTGATCCCAGAACATAGGAGGTAAAAACAAAAGGGTCATGTGTTAAAGGCCAGCCAGGCCTACGTAGTAAGACCCTGTCTTACAAAGTCAAGGGCTGATGATGTAGCTCACTGGTGGAGTGCCTACCTCACATGTTCAAAGCCCTTGTGGCCAGCCTTCCCCTCCAAATGTAGCATGGAAAGCACCAGACTGGTCCATGCTGGGTTATTCTATGAACCTAACTATCTTGCACATCAGGCTTGGTATTTGTTCATCCTAACCCTGAGCTAAGCTGCCATGGAAGTGGAACATGACCATGGAGTGAGTATGATCCACATCAGGCAACACACACCACTTAATATGTTGATAGCCATTCAAGAAGAGGACTGATTTCAAAGTGGGACACTTCACAGATGCACATGACAGCCATTTTGGTTGTGCTGCTGGCCATCAACTCCAGTGTGATAGAGCATTCCTAGAATATATACACACCGTATATAACTTTATATTATTAACTGTATTAACATAATAATAACCATGAAATATATCTATGTCCCAAATACCATGCTAATACACACATGATCCTATAGTTTGCTTTAACCCTCATGAGGAGATGTTATTGCTGCATTTACGGATGAGGAAACATAAAGAGAATAGAAGTGAAACCCTGTTCCAGGCTTACCCAGCCAGCTCTCTTGCATGCAGTAGTGATATGTAGTGTTTGTTAATCAACTGAATACTGGCATTAAAGATAAAGAAAGGATCAAATACAACATTTCAGATGTGAAGGCACCCAGACTGGGGAGGTGTGGCAATTGTTTGCTTAGGACTATAGGCAAACATTAATATACATATAAACGAACAAGAATGTACTTATGAGAGGTGTCCCAGAAGAACTTTTAAAGGATGAGTAAAGCATTCTCTGCGAGTACTCATTAATTATTAGGGTCTTTGATGACATAGACCACACCATTTCTCAGAAATTTCTTCTCAGGGAAGTTTATAAACATCAAATAATTTTTCTAATGGATCATCCTCAAATGCGTTAGTATGAGCTTCTCTGGGACACATAATGGAGAAGTAGCTGAAAGGGATTTCAAAGGGATTTTTTAGGACAGAATTCCAATTACAGAGAAGTAATTTCCCTTTCTAGCTCACTAAGCTTTATTTCAGACAAATGTGGTTCCACGATCCATATCCTTTCTCCCCTTATTTCAACAGATATTTTGAATATGAAAATCTATGTCAAAACTTAGCTGAAGCCTTCATTGGGCTTTTGAAAGGCTAAGTAAGAATTCTGTTTCTAGGAATAAAAAGATTTGGATCAGAAAGAGGCTTTGCTGGGGAGAGTCCCTTCTCAGGATGGTAGTGCAGCCAGTCTTTAATCATATTTTTGTTGATTATTTATTAGTTTCCCCACAAAATCAAAGACTCAGTAATGTAAAATGTGTTTTCCCTAAGATATTTTACAAATCAGAATTCACAACAAGGAAATAATGGAAATAAAATGAATTTGGTGTGGACTAATTGGGAAATCAAATGTCTTTCTCTAGTCAGTGGCCTACAGGGAAATGGCTAAGTGACCCAACTGGCCCCGTTGTACCAGCCACACTCTGCCTAGACAGAACTCAAATGCCACTCAGATAAAGCGAGTGCTTTGTCACTAAATCCAGACCATCGAGAGGGAGAACTAATTGAAGTGAAAGGGTGGGCTCCTCGCCAGCTGTTCTATGAACCCACCCTGAACCACAGTGGGGACTGATGAAACCCAATCGTGTGTATTCCAGTCACCAGCCTTGAGCTTGTGTAATGCAAGCCATCGCGGTTGCCACTGTGAGTAATGTTAAGGCAGCTTGCTGTCCTCAGCTGCGGGTCTCCCTGGACAAGGAAGCTTTGGTCAATATTGGGTTTGCTGTCAGGAAGCCAGACTTCAGCTCACTTCCTAGTGACCAGGAGGCTTGCCAAATGTATTGACTTACAGAGATGCTCCCAACCAAATAAATGAAAAAGTTACTGAGGAATCTGCTTGGTAACATACAGAGGAAAGAGGATCAGTCTCATTCCTTGAGGCCACTGTGGTATTAGGGGACTGGAGCCTTGTACATAACTCCCATTGTCTTGGATATGGCCTTAGCAAAGACCATGGTTGGGAAGAGTTCTGATGTGAGTTAGCTATTGCTTCTCTATTCAAGTTGCAAGGTACTTGAAGTCTGGCCCTGAATAGAACTCTAATAAATATGAGCCCTCAGCTCATTTTGTAATCTAAGTGTAGACTTGCTGCAGGGAGTGTTTGAGAGCTCCATTCGTTTTGTGAGACATGCGCGGTGTGATGCTGTTAAGAAGAAGTGCAGACATGTCCTGTTCAGCTGTCCTTCACTCTAAGGAGTCTGCTTTTTCTCTCACTGATATCTTGACTCTTTATCACTGTCCATGGCTCATAGACTTGAGCTCTGATGTTTTCCAGTTGTTTTCCTGTTATTTCTTGGACTTTTGTGGTTTGTTTCTTTGATAGTATGACTTTCCTTTATCATTTGAAAAGATGTTCAGTGGTCCTATGAGCTAGTCCAGTGTCATTTGGAAATTCACACAACCCTCCAGCAAAGTTTGTCAGAGGCCATAAGGAAACACTGGAGTGTAGAAAACTACAGTTCATGAGCACTATCTAAAAAAGGTTTCCCAAAAATTTTGACCAAAGAAAACCCTCATCTTTCACCATCACTTAATATGCTCTGATGAGCAAAGTTACTAGTACCACTTGACCTGTTTGAAGGAAGTGCTACATTGCCAGCTTTTTGTTCCTGCTAGGAGTTGTCATTTCTTTCAAAGTCTTGGATTTTATTTTTCAAATATCTATCATCTAGAGTGTGATAATGACAAAACCACTGGAGCTTGCCAACCAGTATGGAGGCCCTGTGAGAAAAAGGCTACCATCCTAGTCTCTGCATAGCACTGAGCCCTGGGCCCTTATACTATGGGTAGGAGTCTGTGCCTGGCTTCTTCTATTACTGTTGAGATTATGGTTGTTTAACCAAGTGGAGATGGACCCCAGCAAAAACATGCTGCAGGACATGTCAACGGGATATGAATTTGACTGGAAGCAGTATAAATATTTGGGGAAAGTTCCGACTTTTCTGTACTTAAAATGATTTTGAAAAAAAAAAAAGTTTTGTTTTTTTTTTTTGTTTTCAGTTCATCAAATTGTACTCTTAGGTCGTATAAATATATCGCAATTAAATAAGTATGTATGCATTATAACTAGGTATTATATATTTGCAATATATTTAATAAGCTAAGAGATAGGTTAAAAGGATTTGAGTGTAGTAGGAAAGGCAACATATGAACAACAAGATGAACAGATTGAGGCTTGCAAAAGGTAGATGCACTATTTCTAAGATGATGTATCCTAAGAGTCTAGTTCCCAGCCTGAGTCTACCCAGGTCTCTCCCTGAACTTGTGACAACAGGATCTGCCAGCACAAGCTGTTGGCTCCTCATCACAATCCTTTCTCAGCTGCCTTCAAAATCTGCTTCTGGCATAATGCTCTGCCCTGGCCTCATCATCTCCTCAGCTTTCATGTTGCTTTTGTCTTAACACAGCCCACTGACTTAGGAAAAAAACTGAGCTAGGGTTATAGTTGAAGGTTTAGCTATAAAAGAATGTTTCCCACATGCCAGTGGGGACATAAGCCTGATTTTTACTGTCCTGGTAAACACTGCCCCCTTCCCCAAGTTAGAGATCCTTGAATTCCTATAACCAACCCATTTAGCCTCTACTGTCTTTTTAGTTGGGGCAGAGTGCTGATTCTTTGGCATTAATACAGGTCCTTGCCCTTCACCCTATATGTTTGTAAATCATCAGTGAAACACACTCGGAAGCAACACAGCAAGCTCCAACTCAGTTGCAGTAGTAAGACGACAAACCTGGCTTTTGAGGTCAGTCTGTTGACAACAGCATTTTTACAGCCAATCCCTCTTCACTATTCTCTGCCTCCTGATTTTTATGAAGGCAAGTGACTCAAGACAATGCAAATCACAGAATTTTAAATAGCTGAATTCTTAGGTGATTTTTGAATGGAAACAAAGATAACCTTGTTCGACAGTGAATTTGTGCCCCTGGGTGAGTGGCCAGGTGTTCTTTCAACTGGACTGTGAGACTAATTTCTTCCTGGCCCCTGGAAGGCAGCTGAAGAAGGGGGCAGCTGGTATATCTTCAATCTTGCATACCAACATCTTTCTCTGATTCACAGATTTCCTTTATCCCCAGCACTTCCTCTGGTATGTGCATCTCCGACAGTAAGTAATATGTCTTCTTGGATTTGGGCATTTTGAAACTGCAGGTCCTGGGCAAGGAGGGGAAGGGAACAGGAGATGGCTGCTTACCGGACTGTTTCCAAAGAGACCCCCCCACACACACTTCCATCTCACCCGCCTCTGCTTCCTGAGCATCCACTAAGGGAGTGACATTGGAGTAATTGAGGGTGTCATCATGAGCATAAATTCTTTGAATATTTAAATGATGCGCAATGAATCCAAGAGAAAACAAAATTAATTTATGTCCAGTTGTAATTTCCATGACTGGACACATAAAGTAAAATGCTGTGGAAACTCTTAATGGGAGGAGATATTTCTCTGGGAAAGTTCCTGATGACTGTCACTTGCAAAGCGGCGCTATTCCTTACGAAAAGGGTGGTATAGGGCTTTGGGGGCAAACAAGTGCACCTGGATATGAGCCATCAGAGGCCTATCCTTGACAGCCTGGCAATCTCAGTGCCAGGTCATGCCCATAATTTATTTTCCTAAATTGCAGCACCAGGAAAGATTTTGATATGTGCCAAAAGGGTATTTGAAGGTTATATGTACGTGAGAGAGAACCTGTGGTGACTTAGAATCTGTCCACTTTGGTCACCTTGTGCCTGTTGGTGCTTCTGGTGTGACCAGCGTTCTCTCTAGCACTCCAGTATTTTATGGAAAAGACATTTGTCTTTGCTGGTCACATATGTGCTCTGGCTTACAAAAATCCCCCAGGCCTTCCATGAAGTGTTCTGTCCTAGAGGCAAAGAACTATACTCTAAGGCAAACTGGGGACCCTCCCCCTTTAGCCTTGTGCATGTGGAAATTTCATTTGAACAGGTTTCTGCATGGAACAGAAGCCTGGCTTTGGCTGGCAGCTCCATCTCTTGAGCAGTTCCTAGGTTATTGCTATTGCATCTGCATTTATGCCTTTGTGTAATTCTGAAAACAACCCTGGAGGTAGGAGGCAGTTATAGTTCCCACTTCCTGTATGTGGAAACAGGCTTGGAAGTAGTGATGTTAGTAGAGTTACTCACGAAGTCTAGGGCGTTGTAAAAATTGAATGTTCTACATGAAAATAGACTTCTGGCTTAGTAAGCACAAGGAGCAGGTGAGGTTTCCTTCTACCCAGCCACAATTGCTTGGCAAGAAGGGTGGCTTCCCATTTTAAAGGATGTCTCTTGCTTCATGGCCTCTACCCTCACACAGACTTGCCTTACCCTCTGGTTGACTGACTTTGGGGCATTGTGCTCCGCAGTGACTGTCCAGAGACACTCTCTAGTTCTGCCCCTGTGGCAAGCTGTGTGCCTTCACGCTCTTTAATAGCACAATGCTTCAGTGTCTCCAAACAGGCATACTCGGAGCCACAGCACCAGACTTTACTCTCCTCCCTGTCTCTCTCTTCCTAAACAAGGACATTCTGAAGAATGTCCCAACCAAGTGGTACATTTAAGGTGTGTAGACCTTTATCTCTCCTCCCAGGTGATGGCACTCAGAGTGCTAGGTTGACAGCAACTAGGATCATGACTGCATCTTCAGGCTTTTGCACAGCTTTACTTGGCCATCGTTGACAGACTCTCAGCCTCTGTGCATGGCAGAATGAAATACAACTCTCATATCCCAGAATGGAAAGGAGGCTACAGGCAGGCACATGTTTCCTTCCTAAACTGGAGATCTATAGATGGTAATGAGCTGGCTTTTCTAGGAACTCCGTCTTGAGTATTTGTTCTATGTTGGACCACAGCCTTGCATTATGGGGAAGATAATGAATGCCATTCACCAGGGGTACTCCTGTCAGTGGTGTGCCCATGCAGTAAATCATGAATGCAAAGCTTGAGTACTTTATGCCATTAAAGTCTCAAGATAGAATTAGACTTGTAATCACACTTGCCCATGTTTTGTCATTTATGATAATTATGGTGGTAATAATCTGTGTATTGTTGGGATGGAGCAGTCAGAAGCATCCATCAATTTTTTTATCGACACCAAATCAAGTTGATACTTCATCTTTGCTGCAAAAATATAGATTGCACCAACTAGTCTAAAGAAATTGGGCAGTCATTAGCAATGGAGCAATCAGTTAGTCTCTATAACATTTCAGGTCCCCCTGATGCCAACCATCCCTCTTAATTATATGGGATACAGGCGCTTCTTTAGAGCTCAACAGTTGCATCATTGGCTTAGATTACATACTACCTGTGTCCCAGACTTAATTTTAAAGACCACATTAATTCCTCCCAACCCTCACCCCACACCCTCCACTGCTCCCAGGCAAATTTATTTATTCCGAAGCATAACATTTGAATCAAGGCATTTGACATTTTCTTTCTTGATTAGGAATAGGGAGCTTCCCAATGAAGTTCTTTCAGGGATGGGATGTTACTTTGCCATGCTGTGTGTACTAACTGCTTTTGATTTGCACCTTCCCCAAACCATGCAATAAAATCACTGGGCACACAGGGCAGGGGTGGGCTGGAGAAAGGTGCAAATACATACCAAAATCATCATCATCATCATCATCAGAACGCCAGGCTTTAAAAGAAGAATCCAACTCATCGTGAAGAAATCCTAATGCTAATGAGTTTTCTACATCTACCTCAAGTCTTTACCCCAGGCTAGCCCAGTCCTGCTGTCCACACATTTCCAATCATCCTTGCCCACAAGTTGTTCCAAGTTGGTGAATAATGCAAAAAGGCATGTTTCATATGTAAGGGGGTTTTCTATTTATGAAATTGGAAGGAAAATAAAACAGTAATATGTCCTCTAGTCTCCTAACATCAGCACCACTCTGAAAACTTTATAAGCTATCTCTTCACACTCTTAAATATACATCCTGTCTATTGCTGTTGTTACTACAGAATTCCATTTTTCACTTCTGTAACAGTTTTAATCAATGCATAGTGTTCTATCAGGTATATATTATTGGGCTTAATAATATTGATTTTAATAAAATTAAAAAGTTGCCACACAGCAGAGGGAACAACTAACCAAGTAAGGAGACAGCCTGCAAAGTACTCTGCTAACTGTACATCTGACAGAGAAGTCACACAGAGAATATATAAAGATCTAAAAAAAAATATTAATTGTCAGTAAAACAAACCATCCAGAAAATGAGCAAATACTTCTCAGAGATGAAATACATGTGGCCAGTATACATGAGAATAAGTTTAATATCCTTAGCCATCAGGGAAATGCAAATTAGAACAATATTGAGATTCCATCTGTAATTAGGAAGTGGCGGTGTCTAGGGATGTAGTTCAGTAGGTAGAATGTTTGCTTAGCCCACACAAAACTGTGAGTGCAGTTCCCAGCACCACATAAAACAACCACAGTTGTACACACCTATAACCCCAACACTCAAGAGATGAAGGCAGAGTATTGGAAGTTCAGGGTCATCTTTGACTACATAGGGCGTTCTGGCCAGCCTCAGATATGTAAGACCTACCTCAAAAAATACAGCCCAAAGGGAAAGAAAATAACATATGCTGACAAAGATGTTGGTGTTGGCCTCATACACTACTAGTAGTGGCAGTTAAATTGGTATGGACTTCAATGTAGGGGTTACTTAAGAAAACTAACTGGGGCTAGGCAGTGGTGGTACACACTGTTAGTGGCAGCACTCAGGAAGCAGAGGCAGGCAGATTTCTAAGTTCCAGGACAATTAGGGCTACATAGAGAAACCTTATCTCAAAAGGGAAGGAGAAAGAGGAGAGGAGGAAGAAGAGGAGGGGAGTGAGAAGGAAGGAAGGAAGAAAGGAAGGGAGGGAGGGAGGAAGAAAGGAAGGAATGAAGGAAGAGAAAGGAAGAATGCTAACTAGGATCAAGCTTTACCCATCCAGGACTATACACAAAGGATCTAAGTCAGCATACCCTATAGAGGGATACCTACAGAGCCATAGTTAGAACTGCAGCACTGTTCACAACAGACATGTTACAGAATCATCCTAGGTGCCCACCAACAGATTAATGGATTAACAAACACTCCACTGTGATAGGTATACACAGTGGAGTCCTACTCAGCCATAAAGAAGAACAAGTTTGCAGTAAAATGGATGGAAATGGAGGCAACTGCATAAATGGAATACCAGACTCAGAATGGCATTACCATGTTTTCTTTCATATGTAGATCCTAGATTTCAGTGTGTGTGTGTGTGTGTGTGTGTGTGTGTGTGTGTGTGTGTGTGATGAAAGTACAAATGAAAGTGGGAGATGAAAGGGGACTGGGGGAGGGAAAGAAAAAGTAGGGCATGGGTTGAATATGAATGAAAAAAAAGTATATAAACCCATCTCCTTGTGTAGTGAATATCTGTCTATAGAGCTATCTATTCCTATGTATTTACAATGGCTTGGATGATTCCTTGGGATTGAATGTCTAACCTGAAATAGCTGGTCAAAATTCATATCTTTTTTTGTAACTCTTAATACTTATTGACAAACTGCTTATCAAAAGGATTATACCCATTTAAAGCCTTCATTCACCATTCCAATTCAGACTCTAACTTTATTTTAGTGAATGAGATTTAAATTCAGTTGTGTTGACCTTCTCATAATTGCTGACCACTACTCCTCCACTGAGTACAAATAGGCATGGTACCAAACTGTGCCCTGACTCAACTAGGCATTAACATGGGCAGTCATTATCTTGCATTACAGAAAATTCACAAGTGGGACAGCAGTTGGCCCAGTGATGTCACAGCAGACCTGTGCTCTTCAAGTTTGGCCATTATGGACTTAACCCTGGTGGTGACTTCCTTTGTGTTTCCAAAGGCTGTCCTAGCTTCAGGCATCATATCAAAAGCAGACATCACAAGATTAGGAGACCACCCCCTCCTAGTGTGTCTCCTCAGAAGTGAAGAATTTATTCCTCAAAGTTCCAGTTGGCACTTCCTCTGCTCTCACCATGAAGTCTGAGTCTTATGTCAGCTCTTACACTAAACACTGTCACAGGAAATGGTAGTGCCATTAACCAAGAAGTTTATCTGGATTATTATTAACCAAGAAGTTCATCTGGATTCAACAATGAAGTCAACATACTCTTGAGTATTCAGAGAGAGTGGGGGGGGGTACCTGTCACAGGTACCATGAGTATTTCCTTCCATTTTTGCCACAACTTTAAAATCCCTAAGTAACCATTATGAATTCAAGGAATCTTTGCAAAAGCAGCTGGCTCTCAGAAGAATTGGGCCTGGCCCTGCATAGAAGGTTCTTGTGGCTGGGCACATGCTTTAATTTAAAGACATTGCTTTAATGTCTTCCCAAAACCTCCCTTGGTGTTTCAGCACACAGATCTCATATGAGACACAGATTGGATCTCCACCTTTCCCTTTGGAGGATTCTAACTGCTGGTACCATAAAGCTGTCCAGCTTCCACTGGATAATAGTTTGCAGCCTCATGAAAAGGTCTTGCTCTGCAGTTTGGATCACACAGGCTCCAGGCATCTTACTCCATTTGCACAGCCCAAGCTTTGGTCCTGGTATCACTCATTAGCACCTCCAGTGAAAGGCCAGGAAGGCAGGAAAAGGAGCAGTTGAAGAACTCAGAACAGTAAGTCCTTGCTTCATCTAATTGAAGAAATGGCTGAAATTGCCATCTCAACGATATTATTAAACTATCGGATTCATACACATTTGCCACCAATGTATACAAGTTAGTATTACATTTTAGAGTGAATTGCATAGACAACAACAAAGGGTGGAGGAGGAAGGGCCTATTCCTGGCCTGGATAAAACTATCAGAGATGTTGTATGTCTTAGTTTGCATTCTGCATTCATGACTTGTAGAGAAACTGTGTCTTCCTGACTTACAATATGATTTGGCACTAGAATTCCTAAGGAGTCTTAGACCAGAGTGATCCACTCCTTTACCTTGTAAAACTCAGCCCCAAATGTTCCCATTTCCTCTCACACTGCAGAAAGTCATTGCTTTTTGTAGGTAGAGATTGGGGGGGTGGGAGGCAGGGAGGCTAACTACTGTACTGACAAACCGTCTGTTTTACAGTTTCACAAAAATTTTTACAACATGATTGCATGTTCTAATTATGAGATTACATATATTTCCACCACTTAGATAATCAGGTGCAATTAGACTACCAGAATAGACAGTAGTAAAAGTTACTTGAAGCAAAAATTACACTATAAAGCATTATTTCAGAAAGGCTTTTGGAATCAATGCACCACAGCCCCCCACAAGGAGGTGATTATAATATTGTTCAAGTAGCTAGCCATAACCTGCCATCTTGCCAAAGCAAGGATGCCTTTTTTTATTGTGCAAGATCCGTTTATGAAAGCTACTATCTAATTCCAGGCACATGCTTCCTGGTACACGCATATCACAGATCCTTGTGCAGATACTCCTTGAGACCTAACCTTCCCACTGTCTGTCTGTATTTCCCACCTTACTTTTTTTTTTTCATTTGAGAAAGTAGGTAATGGGAAGAAAAAGAGTTGATGCATTGCCCACTGAAGGATCTGTGGATCCAAATGTAAGGGGCTGCTGGTTTAAGAGTCCATGCACTCCTTAAAATTGCCCGACTCCTCAGAGAGTGGCCTAGAACATTGTCAAGTTCCAATAGGTCTTTGGGCCTTTAATAAAAACTATAAGGTGTTAAAATTGATATGTTAGAGAAAAAGAGGGTGTAAATAAACACAGAACATGGTGTATGAAAAAGGAGGAGCCTTTCAAATGGGGAATGCATTTATAGACAGTCCTCAGAAACAACATGGTAGTTTATTGCAGCTGGGTTCCCATCCCCAGAATCAAAATAAACCTGAAAAGTCAGCCTCCCCTTGCATGCTTTAAGCGGACTCTAGTTATTTCCTTGTGCTATCCATAGGAGCTCACCAGATCCTTCCCATTGCTTCATCTTCTGTGTTATCATTATTTAAGAGAGAGAGAGAGAGAGAGAGAGAGAGAGAGAGAGAGAGAGAGAAGACACCATAAGAACCCATTGGCTTCCTGATCACCTGTCCCAGAGTGTGTGGGGGGGGTTAGTTGGCCTTCCCCTGAGTCCGGCGACTCTTTAGAGCTACTTATAGTCCATATGGAGCAAATTAAGAGAAAGCGAGAAGGACAGCCACTGGTTCTGATTGGGTACAGTAGTATTAAAAAAAAAAAAAAAAAAAAGTCAACGACATCCTTGCCCTGCCTTTGAGAAGATGGATAAAATACTCTTTGAACATACTAGTCTGTTTTTTTTTTTAATGTCAGTACAGAAGGGTTGTGTTTCTATTTGGCTTTCCAAACCCGTCTCTTGACCTTCTAATTACTTTATTTGAAACAGCACTGAGGGTATAATAAACCTGGAGGGTGCCTCTCCTTTGCTTTATCATAAATTAAAGCTGCTGCTTGTTGAGGTGAAAGTGGAGGCAGAGTGTTCATTACTGCTCAAGTGACGGCTTGTCAATAATGGTGCTTTTTAGTTTGTTCTAGTCAGCACTTGCTGTGCATTTTGTTGGGCCACTGGGAAATAAATACAACAAGATTATACATTTGGAATACCACAAGAGTTCAGGGGAAGAAAAAAAACCACAAATGATAAATCTTGTGCTTGGTAGAAAGTAACATGCTATCTTGTGCTATTAACAACCAAAGATAATTGCAAGGAATTGTAATTGCAGTTTGCAACTTGCAGTACAGTGTATCCAACATCAATCTTAATAGTGAACAAAGCAGTTTATATTAAAATTTAATTCACCTGGTAACTTTCTGCTGTATACACAGGAGCTAACAGATGTAGCTTTTCAGAAAGTTCAAAGGCATTTGAAATGCGGCAAGCAATGCTAATACCGGAAGCCTTAGAGAAATGCTGCAGTAGGACTTGTGATGAAAACAAATGTATGTCATTATCTCCGAGTTTGTGTTTATTTAATAAAATATGCAGTTTGCACATTGGTGAATTCGGTGTTTCTGAATGGGTATGGAATGATGGTTTATTTGGAATCAAAGGCCAAACAGGCTGGCAATTATGCATCTTCAATGAGCCATCTGCATCCTGAGTATATACATTGGAACAGTGTGCACCCAGTGCTTCAGGGGTTTTGCATGTGGCGGAACAGCAAGCCGGGGTAACTTTATTCATGACTTTCCTTAGATTGGATGTCTTTGAAGCAAGAAGGGGAGAGCTCCTGGAATTACTTAGGAGAACAAGCGTATTTGTTTTGTGAGTTTGACTGATAGCCAGCAGAGCAGTTGAGTGAAATCTCTAAAGTGATTAGGGCTTTCGTTCATATAATCTTCTACCTTTTTCATTAATTTATTCCATAATGCTATTTTGCTGTTCTTCTACCAGGGATAATAATCTCACACTCTCTGACCTTCGTGAGTGGATGACCTGGAGCCCATAACTAAACTTATTTACTCTCCTGACTGGCCAAACTTCATTTACCTTGTCTGGATAAAAAGCCAGGAGTTCCAAGCCACTCCTCCTTCCAGCCCTCAGCTCATCTGTACTGAAGGGCAAGCAGCAGGCTCTCCCAGCCATCGTCCAGAGCATCCTCAGCAGTGTCCATTTCTCTTCTTAAGAGCATATTTTCCACCCTTTGAAATTTTGAAAATAACGGACAAATGGGAGGCACAGGACTCATTCACATTCCACATCCCACATAGCTATTTTTGTTTTGAAAGTTACTTTCCAGCCTCTGCTATGTGAATATATATGACTTAACCTAGAGATGACTGTTGAATGCATATGATTTTGTGTTCAGCTTTTATATATAATGACAACATGTTTCACATAGTATTTGATGGTGCATTAATTATGCATTGTAGTTACTGAATAATTTACTAAGTAAATATACCCATTTTATCTTATTCCTCATTATTGAAAAGTTAGGTAGTTCTGTTTCATTTTGATAATATAAAGAATACTGCCGTGAAAATCTGAGCTTTACCCATTTAGAGTCTTTCTGTGGAATTGCCATATCACTAAAATATATTCCTAGATACCTGTAGCCAGTTGCATGGCCACAAGCAATGTCGAAGTATAAAGGTTTGTCCCTAGTCATTTTAGAGTTGGTCCTGATTCCTCCATTTTCAAACTAGATTGTATTGTGCAAACTACCTAGCTTCTCTGCCTCAGTTTCCCCATCCAAAGGAGGGATTGGTGATGGCACTTAACCTTCTAAGCTATTGTATTACATCAGTTTATATATTCAAAGTTGGGGCAAATACCTGCCACATAGAAATCACTGAAGATGAGTGCTTATTATTACTGAACTTCATTTTCTCTTCATTTCATATCCCCCCTCGATTAAGTTACAGCTTATAGAACACTGAAGCTAAGGAGCCAGTACATTTGTACATTTTCAGTGAGTCATCATCTAAGGACCTGGACAGTGAAGGCTGTTGCACCTATAAGGGACAGGCTTTGCGATGACCCACTTTGGCATTAGCAACATATAATAGCCACAACTCCAGAACCACCCAAATGGCCTTGAAGCCTGAATTGAAGGCTGGTGGGCCTAATCCTAGAACTTGTGTCTGTTCTGAGCTGTGAGGGCAGCTCCACTCAGACTCTCCTGGGGGAAGAATTCCTCCAAAGAAACTTAGAGTCCTATTGGCACTGAGGTGACTCCCATGCTAGTGCTTGCAGAAACAACTGAGTGCCGCTCATAGACAACTTGGAGAATTGGGTGGCCCAGGAATCTCATTAGTTGGTATAGTGATGAGGACCATACAACAGCGATTTTTTTTTCTTTTTGTAAGAAAGGAATACACAAAAAGTGAGGCAATCTTTCTGCTCTCTCGTGCTGAGCTCTGCACTGGTGTGGACATGTTTTTTTTTTTTTAGCTTCAGCACCTCCTGACCATAGAACTGCTGTTTCCCTGGCCAGAGTCTCATCTGCCTTGTAGGGAGGAAGAAAAGGAAGGAAATGGGAAATGCTTATGACACTAGTCAGTCACCATCTATATACTTCAAGGCACTTCCCCCAGAAGTCCCCGCCCACCAAATCACTGCATTCGCTACCACTCACCCTGGTTCCAGCTGCTAACTCCAGGAAGAGTCTGCAGCTGGGTACAGAGCTGCTGTACCACAAAGGCTGGATTCTAGGAGGGAGGAAGAAGAGCATGGTAGCTATTAGGGAAGGCACCCTGCAGCTGTTGGCAGAGCCTCCCTGTCTGAAGCCTCCTTTCTTCTGCTCTGTGAACTCTCCTGGAGCTTCTGCTGCAGACCAGTGTTGGAGACTAAAGGCCTGAGGTGAGTAATGAGTGCTTTGCAGAGGAGAGAAAGAAAAAAGAGGATTGAATGATGAGAACTTCAGGTCATTAAATGAAGTTCCACCATTTTTTTTCCTGCCCAAACATTTGCAACAAACTCTGTGGAGAAGGAATCGAAAGGAAATGTGCCCTGCCATTTTCTTCAGCCTTTTTGCAATGCAACAGGACAATCAATACAGATATTTGCAGTAATCATACATTGGTTTTCCTAGAATATAACTCAATTTAAAGCACTTTTATCCCCAAGAGTAGAAACATTGGAGGCTATCAAAGGAGGAAGTAAGTTTCCTTGACCCCATCTGCAGAGCGCAATTGATTAGCACAGTATAGTTATGAGTGTCCAAGAGACGGAGGAGAGAAGTCACTGCAAGGTTAATATCAGCTAAAGAGAAACACGATTACAGGACATTAGGCTTTGTGTAAAATCATAAGGTCAGGGTAAGATGGCCATACCATCCAAAGTGCCATAGGAGTGTGAGTGCCTGGCATCCTTAGACTATGCCACTTTAGCCCCCTGTAGCAGCTGAATTCAGGGGACTGAAAGAGACCTAAGTGTATATAGGCAAGGGGGGTGATAAAGGAATAAGTAATACTATTTTAATTTTTCAGAGTGTGTATGAACTCAGAATATAAGCTTGTATCTCATGGAATGTTTATTTCATATAGACAAAGAAGGTTTTAAAAAGATTTATGTGTTTTTAGTTTATGTATGTAAGTGTTTGCCTACACATATATCTGCACCATGGTGCATGCATGCATGGTGCTCTTGGAGTCCAGAAGAAAGTGTCACATCCCTTGGAACTGAGTTATAGACGTTTGTGAGCCACCAAGCGGGTGTTAGGAACCAGACTCAGGTTCTCTGGAAGAACAGGCCAGTGGTGTTCTTAACCCCTGTGGACTTTTTCAGTGGAGGCTGGGGATGTGCTTAGCCTGTTTAGTCTATAGCTCTTAAAAAAAAAAAAAAAAAAAAACATCAGAAACTAGTTTTAATGCCTGACTGAACAACCTCACTCCCTCCCCCATGCTTTTTCTCTCTGTAGACTTTGCACAGATACCATCATCCCACAGGCCAGGGTACTGGGCAGCACCAATAAGAAAGTCCTGCCTTTGTAGCTAAGATGTCACCAAAGCCAGGCAGAGCGCCCCCTGCAACAATCTCAAGTTCCCATTTGTGACTGAAAAGGTGGGAGAGCCCTAGTGGGCTCCTAGTTACAGCATATTGTTTACCATATATTTCTCTAAGTCTCTTCCTCACTTTTTATAGGAAATCTGGCTTCTCACATGCAAACTCTTTAATAAACAAAGAAATTTATGTAGCCTCCTCCTCCTCCTCAGTGTGCTGTTTTGGGTACTCTTATTTTGCTAGTTCATATTTTGTTTTTTTTTTTTTTTTTGTTCCTTTTTGTTTGTTTCAGGGTATTTTTGGCTTTGGGCAGAGCAACTAGAACACATTGTCAGATAAAGTATCTTATCTGTCAGCTGCACCCTTGTGAACTAATCATAATTCAACAGGCTTACTAATCAAGATTTGAGATAAATGTTTTGATAGAGCAATCTGATTCTTCTAATCTATCATTAGTTGACAGTTGCTGTGGGCAGAGTGCAGACTTGACAATAGTCTGCCTGCTTCTGATCGCTTTGGCTGGGCCCCGAAGTTGGGTAGCAGAATTGACTATAGCAGTGGGCCTGGGCCTTGCAGCGAATAAGGTCTACTCCTCTCTTCCACTCTCCCTCTCCCTCCAGAGTTGGTCAAGTAGAAATATCAGTTCTTGTGAAACCATGTGATCCACATATTGGGAAACATGTGTCCTTTTGTCTCTTTCACCTGATAACAAAGGTGTACCCAGCTAAGTGACAGATAGACCTCAGGGGGATCTGTTGTGACACTGGCAAACAGTGTACAGAGACAGAAGACAGATGGAAGTTATGGTTAAATGTTACTGGTTACAACTCCTTTCATGTGTTACTGAAACCCATGTTTCAGTCTAGCATTCTTGTTCTTTATAGCATCATTTGTTACATTTGTTCTGTTTGCCTGGATAAATGAAAGCTTTAGCTATACTCAAGCTAATACACATATATTCACATAAATCACATATATTGTATATATTATGTTTCTGATATAAAATCCTAAAATAAGATATTATGGATTGGGGATGTAGTTCAGTGATTAAAACCCTTGCCTGGGATGTACAAGGCCCTGGGTTCAGTCCCCAGCACCTTTGACAATGATGATGATGACAATGAGGATGACGTTGATGACATATTATATCACATAGTTATCACACCATTTCCTGAGGAGTTTATTACCAACTTTCATTCTTGCTCTTGTCTTGTTACTAGTGTAGGATAGTTTCTCATTTTAGAAAGCTTGAAAAATTCTAGAAGAGTTAAGCAAAGCATTTTTTAATCTTATGTTTCTTTTATTTATTTATGCGGGGGTTGGAGACATATGTATCATGTGGCGGTCAGAGGACAACATGCAGGAGTGTGGTCTCTCCTTCCATCCTATGAGTCTGGGAATCAAACTCACCATGGCAGACTTGGCAGCAAGGGTCCCTCCTTGCTGAGTCATCTCTTAGCTCAAGAAAACAAGTTTAGTTGCCCCCAAATCTGATCAACTCAGTTACTAATGTTAACATCATATAGCCTTATTAAAATCAGAAACCCAAATAAATGAGTAATTGCTTGAAAGGGTTGCCAATGAAGACCTCCTCCACCTGGCATGTGGCTTTGGACTCTGGAACACCAGGAAACAATCCAGAGGAGCCCAGGAAGAGCCACTCCCTCCCATGGTTTCCCTTTCTGCATGCAAATCATGTGGAGGAACCCTATTGAGGTTGGTGGTGGTTCTCCTGTGTTAGAAGTCACACATGTCACTGCCCTAATACAGGTGCTAGCCACACTTTGAGAGATGTGTAGCGTGGCTGATTTAGACCAGGGGTAGTGGAGACTGACCTAATTAGAATCCAGGTGTAATTAAGTAGGCAGTGTAGGCAGCAGTATGCTCTGTGTTAATTAACGTCTGTGCTGAATGTGCCGTAGCACCTGAACAAAGAACAGTTCATGGAGGAAGCCTCTACCCTGCTCTGCCTTTAGAATATCTTTAGTCAAAGTTGTCTTCCTTGTTCCCTTCTTTATGTAGTTGAGACATGAGCAGTAAAGCCAGCTGTTTTCCAGAAACATTCACGCTTTCTCCTCTGTGGACTGCTCTTTTATACAGTTACATGTGTCCTTCCTCGTGCCTATAAGGCCCATGTGCCTCTCGTCCTCATTGCTCTCCACTAAGCACTGCAGTAGTTTCTGTGAAGAGGGACTGACCCTCAGATGCAGCTTATAGCCCATCAACTCCTGCATGCTATAGACTTCCTTCAGTGACCCGGAACAGGAAAGGCAAGAGTATTTCAGGTAGTCGGTGAAATGCTGTATGGAAAGTGTGTGTATGTTACCCTCACAATGCGTCCCTGGTTCCCAAGAGAGAAAAACCCCATTTTTAGGTTCCACTCTCCTAACATTGTTTCCTTGGTAGCTTCCTCCAGCTTCATTTTTCTCCTAATGTGGCAAATTGGGATCGCCTTGTTCACATGGTAAAATGAATGCTGTCATTCTCGCATTCTCTCTGTAAGAACATGCTCAGCTGCTGTAAGGACTCTTCAGATAAGAAGTACTTGCCAGAAGCCTTGGGAACTGGTGAACTGACAGATTACACCATTTTCATCCAGACCTCTCTTCAGCTAAGGGGAAGAAAAGCGCTGGGCTGTCTGTCTACTGAAGCTCAGTCTCTATTTGCTTATTTAAGCCCCAAAAATATCCGGTGTGCTTGTATCATCTTTCACAGCAGTGGCTCTCAACCTTCCGATGCTGCGACCACTCAATACAGTTCTTCACCTTTGACCCAGCCAAAAAATTATCTTTGCTGCTACTTCATAACTCTCAATTTGCTACTGTTGTGAATCTTTATGTAAATATCTGCTGTGCGGGGTATCTGACATATGACCCCTATAAAACGGTCATTTGACTCTCAGAGGGTCATAGCCTATGGGTTGTTAGCACCACAGCAGTTGATGTTGACCAAGCACCTTCTGACCTTCTGTACATCTCTTTGGAGCATTGAGAATCCAGAGGAACTAAGACATACCCCTTGTCCCCACAGTTTGCCGTCAGCCTAGGGGAATGAGACATAAAGCACAAGCAAGTAAAACACTAGCAGAGGGTTTAGGAACAGCCTCAGAGACCCCAGGAGAGAGATAGCACATGATATTGCATGGTTATCAAAGGCACTCTTGGTGTCATTGAATAGAAAAGGATGATTTTGGATCAGTCTAATAGTAGGAACTCATAAGTACCATCATAGTCTCCAACGTATTAAGAAACTGAAATATATCATAAGCAAAGGCTTTTGGGTCACTGAGGAGCTACTCAAAAGAAAGAGTACTGTGTCCTGTGTCAAAAGTCTTTTAAGGTAGAGTCCACATTAAAAAATAAAGCCAAGTGGTGGTGGCACACACCTTTAATATAGCAATGAGGAGGCAGAAGTAGGTGAATCTCTGAGTTCAAAGACAGCATGGTCTACAAATAGAGTTCTAGGGCAGCCAGGGCTACACAAAGAAACCATTTCTTGGGGTGAAAAAATGGGCATAATGCCTTAGAATCCTAACTCTAGAAAAGTAGAGGCTGGGAGACCCGTAGGACTCAATGACCAGGAAGCCTAGCATAACTACAAACTTTCCAGGAGAATGAAATATTCTGTCTTGGAAAACAAGACAGTAAACTCTCCTGAGGAACAGTAGCCAAGGCTGACCTCTGGCCTATATATGAAAGTGCGTATATATGTACCTACAAATACACACAAAGTGCCTTACAAAAAAAAAAAAAAAAAAGCCAATACCCAAGGAGCCTGTATAACTGATACAGATGCATTATTCTGGATCATTGCTGCAATGAAAATCCAGACATTTCAAATTCTCTTAATACTATTGGTTTTCACAGAGCCAGGTTCGATAACCATATCATTCTCAAGTTCCATGGATTCAAGTCCCCTAAGTACACTTGAGGTAAATTTGGACTTGGAGTTGTGTAAGACTTAGGCAGGCAGGTCCAATAGGTCTTTGGTATAAGGTGGCATGTGTTATGATAGTGGGCTCAGTGTGTCATGAAATCTAGACAATTTTGAGGAGGGACTAAAAAGTGGCTGAGTTCCAGAAACCTCCCAATGTGTCTGATGTGACATAATTCTAACAACACAGGAAAGCTAGGGTTGCTATTGCTCTAGGCAAATGAAGTACATGTAGAGAAAACCATTGCGCTTGAAATAGAGGGATGTGAGAACACATTAGATGGGTACAGGGTAGCAGAGGTATGAAGTTCCTAAGACTTCCAAGGTGAGAAAGATTTGTAATAAACAGGTTATGGCAATAAAGAGGAGGGTGGAGTCAAGGGTGAGTCTGTGATTTCAAATGTAGACATAAGGTACATTTGGGGAAGTAGCTGCGTGCCCCAGTATAGTTTGATCCTGGGAAGGAGTTTTTAAAACAACAGCCATGCAAACTGTCTGAGAAAACCTAAAATGCAAGGAACAGTGGCATTCTCTTGGTCTTCAAGAAATGATTCCCTAACTCTATGTCCACGCAGTTATTGATGCCCAGGGTACAAATAGGTAATGAAAGAAAATGATCAAGTTGTAATTTTGATACATATTCCCTGACCTAACATCTGCTCAACTTAGCATTTTCAGTGTTAGAGTGATGATACAAAGGGGAATCTGTTTTCATAGGACCTGCACTTTGATGTGTAGAATTTGACCCTTTTCTGGACCATTAGTAATTGTGGCAGGATACCAATGCACTGCTGAGCATTGACGATGAACTGCAGCTACTGTTTCATCTCTGGATTACCTAGGGAGCCAGTATGCTCTGCAGTGCACTGTGTGGCAGCCTGCATGCTCTGCAGGGGACTGTGTGGGGAACAAGCGTTCAGCAGGCCAGTTGATGTCCAAGCATTTTCAGCGTAGAAAACAGGTTCAAAATACTCATCATTGTACTTGAATGGCACAATGAGGCTTTCGTTTTCATACTTATGTCACTATAGGCATGCTGTAGCTTGAGAGACTGGTAAATACATAGAACTCAAAAGAAAGAGCCCTGCTTTGTTTTTGTGAGAAGCTCAGTGAGGCTATAAGTTTAGTTCATCGGTGGATAGACTACTTTTAGCATGGGGCAGGGGTACTAGAATGTGACAGAATGTTGGTTCATAAATGTTGCCTGACAAATCTGCTTGCATTCTGTATCCTAGTATCATGGGCCAAGGACGAGAGAGAAGCTTCGAGAATGGGTTAACATGGGACATTACAGTCTCCCAAGATAACTATTTCCTAAAAATTTAATGGCAGCATTTGATTCTCCTAAAAAGGTCATAGCCACACCTCTGGAAGTGTGCCTACAGCTTTTACTGTTTACCAAATTCAAGATTACCTAATCATCAGAGAACATAGTCTGTGGAGAAACTGTTCAAAGTCTTCTGTTTATGAATACTCTCTCTTCTAAGAAGAAAAACTATGGAACAAAAGATAATAAGACTCACAATTATTCATCAAACGTGAGTTTGCCATTGTTAACTTCCTTCAGGATGATGATAATCCATTTGTTAGAGTAGACTTAGTGATTATTGGATTGCAGTCCATCTCTTTAGAGGCAGCCGTCCAACAAAAAAATGTGTGGTATCTTCTAAAACCCTGTATACACAATGACATTTCAGCATTTAAACATTTTACTACTCTGTTCTGCGATTAAATAAGGGATGAACCGGGGAGTTTCCGACAATCATGTGGGAGTCAGTGAGAGCAAATTGTGTCGAGTAAGGCAGACCATTTCATCCTTTGATTATGTTGTTATTTGATTATTAAAATAGGACATTAGATAAACCATGATCAGTGGATTCCAAGATGTGGGAGGCTATTCTTTTGAAACATCTAAATATCAATTTAGTAGTCAAAATATTTAAATTAATCATGACAGCATGGTTCATGAGCCTGGTTTGGAGCCACCTTAGGGAAGTGGATGATGTTACATGAACTCATTATTTGATTATTTAATTACATAAAACAATGATTATATCATCCATGACACCTGGAATCTGGTGCCACAGGTCATCTAATTACATAATTAATGAATTTAAATTGAAAATCTGTGTTAATCCCCAAAATAATGTAAATATTTGTATAGTTATGTAAACAACAATCCTCCATTCAATGAAGAGACCTCTAAGGCTCCCTCTTGTGGAGATAATTTGCAATATCTTCGCATTTTATGATTCATTGACTCGATGATGATGACATCGTTCATGACTGGAGTCTGGCCATGCTTCCCTGCCAGTAAAATGCTACTTCCCCTATTTATTGTGACAGTTAGCTATTACTGACTTATTTAATTCTTTAAATTATGTAAACGACAGACAGTGCCATTAACGATTACAGTTAAGGTGCAAAAATCTGTCAGGGACAAGGTTAGGAAAGTTGTAGACATAGGCAGAGCATTTTCTGAATGATCTATGCACCTCCCAGAGTACGAGGGATGCTGGGTTATTGAGTCCAGGAGGTTGCACAGTTCCATCTGAGAAGTACAAGGACTTTACCAAGGCTGGCACAGTGGTCTGGTTGTTGACTACCTGCTCTTCCTCGACATCTTCACATCGGTTGTGATCTACCATGAGAAGAAGGAGTGGCACTAGGAGGTCGGCACCATTACTGAGACCTGGCAAAAAGATGACGACTCAGAACACGGAAGAACATCTCTCTCTCAGCTATGTTATTGATGCACCTGCTGCAGCCATCTTTTCAGGTGTAATCAACATTGTGGCTACTACTGCTACGCCAGGATTGGGCCCACTATCTCACGTCCTGCCGCACCACAACAGACATTCAGGAGCTTGTGATGAGGTCAGGCCAGCAGAATTCATCAGGCAAGACAGTATGATTATCTGATGATTAACTGGTGGCATTTTAAAAATGCGTGATGACAGCATACAGTTTCATACCTAGCAAGTCTGCACAGGAATTGATGATACTAAAAAATGTCAACGGCTTACATATTTAAAGATGTAATTATTAAATTCTTTCATTATATAATCAGTGATCGTGAAGTTTGGCGCCACCGAGTGTGACTCAAGTGTGACAGACCATCTAACTATCTGATTATTTCATTTTCAAATTTGTCTTTTTCTACTCCAGGGAGATTGGAGTCTGTATCCACCTTGTTGGTGTTAAATTGTATCTTGTGAATTCTTTCTTTCTTTCTTTCATTCTGTCTTTCTTCCTTTCTTTATTTAAATCAATGTTGATATCATTTTCTTAACTATCTAGGGGTGAATTATGAGAAACTATCTCTTTATTCATTCATATTTTGTTCAAATCTCTGATTAAGAACTCAATGTCTCTTCAGTATTGAGCAATCATTTAGGCTTCACGCATAAAACACCATCCACTTGTTTAATTTATTCAGTGATCACTGGGGTTTTAAGCCTCCTTTTGGGAGATCGTTGTACCAGACCATCATGTCATCTAATAATACAATTACTTCTTTAACTGTTAAACTAGGAAATTAAGTAATAATTCATCATTTAATTTACGTATTTCAAATACAGGTAACGGTATGGAACATAAGTCTCTTTTGGAGTCAGATTTTGGGAGTTGATGATGTAATATCATCTCATTACTTCATCATTTAGCTATGTAAATAGATCTTTACATCAGCGATATGTTTAAGACTTTGGTGCCATCTCATCAGTGTTAATATAAAAGGCCCACTAATTAATTTTCAATTTATTTTTTTAAAAACATCACTATTCCAATAAGAGAACAGTCTGACTACTCCATGTTGGATTTAAGTATGCAACACAATGTCATTTTTCAATCATTTTTCATTACATATTAATTATTAAAATCGATGAAGATATTGTTCTTGACTGGAGTCGGGTCAAACCTCCATGGGAGTTAATCACGTGGCATTATTTAATTATCTAAGTACTACTTCCTTGACAATCACTGGATTTGGTTCCATCTTTTGAAAGTTAAATATGGAGGACTATCCAATTATTAACTTATTTGATTGCATAAGAAATGACGGTGTCAGCCGTCATTTGGCTGCTGTGTCATTGACACAGCCGAAGATCGGTACCAGAAGCAATGTCCAGGGCATGGGAGACACTGCCTTTTACAGTGATTACTGATTACACAATAGTAGATTTTTAACAAAGGAATGATTACACGATTAAAAAAAAAAAAACTGTACTGTTTCGCATCATCGGTTTCTGAGAGGTTGCAACAGAACTGACCCATGAAGGACACAATGACCACCGATTTTAAAAATGGAATAATTGAATAATCTCCCAGTCAGGGAATCTCATCTAATGAACTCTGTCGGGCTGTTAACATGACACACCACCAACAATAAATAACTCTACATAACCATATTAGAAAGCAGGGTACAGGACTTAATAGAGAACAGTCAATTGAGGAATCCAAAATGACAAAAAGAAACAGAAGACACTGCTCAAAATCCTTAATCATCAGCCTAATGGATATCAAAACAACTCTGAGAAACCCTGGATGAAGCTCCTCTAAATGTAAGAGGATGCAGAGGTGTTAATTTTATTTTCAATAAAGGGGAAGGTATTATGGTAGAGGCGATTAATTGTATTGTTTCCGTTCGAGCAATTAGAAAACTGAAGCATAGAAAACAGGTTTAAAATACTCATCATTGTACTGGAATGGCACAATGATGCTTTCGTTTTCATGCTTATGTCACTATAGGCAAGTTGTAGCTTGAGAGACTGGTAAATATGTAGAACTGAAAAGAAAGAGCCCTGCTATGTTTTTGTGAGAAACTCAGTGAGGCTGTAAGGTTAGTTCATTGGTGGGTTTACTCCTTTAAGTGTGTGGGAGGGGCACTAGAATGTGACAGAATGTTGGTTCATAAATGTTGACTGGTAACCCTTTTGCATTCTGTATCCTGGTATCATGGGCCAAGGACCAGAGAGCAGCTTCGAGAAAGTGTTATCATGGGACATTACAGTCCCCCAAGGTAACTATCTCCTAAAACTTTTAATGACAACATTTGATTCGACTAAACAAGTCATAGCAACACCTATGGAAGTGTGCCTATAGCTTGTACTGGTTACCAAATTCAAAATTACTTAATCATCAGAGAACGTAGTCTGTGGAGAAACAGTTCAAAGTCTTCAGTTTATGAATACTCTCTCTCCTAAGAAGTCACACTATGGAACAAAAGACACATAAGACTCACAATTATTCATCAAAAGGTGAGTTTGCCATTGATGACTTCCTTCAGGAAGGTGATAATCCATTTGTTAGAGTGTACTTTGTGATTATTGGATTTCAGTCCATCTCTTTTGAGGCAGCCGCCCAACATTAAATATGTGACATCTTCTAAAAACCGTGCATACACAATGGCAGTTCAGCATTTAAACATGTTACTACTCTGCTCTGCAATTAAATAACTGATGAACCTGGGAGTTTCCCACAATCATGTGGGAGTCAACAGAGAGTCAATTGTGTGGAGTATGGCAGACCATTTCATCCTCTGATTATGTTATTTGATTATTAAAATAGGACATTAGATAATCCATGATCAGTGGATTGTGGTGATGCGATGTGGGAGGCAAGTATCATAGACCATCTTAATATCAATTATGTAGTAAAAATATTTAAATTTATCACGACATCATCGTTCATGAGCCTGGTTTGGAGCCGCCTTAGGGAAGTGGATGATGTTACATGTACTCATTATTTGATTATTTAATTAATTAAAAAATGATCATATTGTCCATGATACCTGGAATCTGGTGCCACAGATCATCTCATTACATAATTAATGAATTTAAATTCACAATCTGTGTTAATCCCCAAGATAATGTAAATTTTTGTATAGTTATGTAAACAAGAATCCTCCATTCCATGAAGAGACCTGTAAAGCTCCCTCTTGTGGAGATAACGTGCAGTATCTTCACATTGTATGATTCATTGACTCAATTGATGATGATGACATCCTTCATGACTGGAGTCTGGTCATGCTTCCCTGCCAGTAGAATGCTACATCCACTATTTATTGTGACAGTTAGCTATTAGTGACTTATTTAATTCTTTAAATTATGTAAACGACAGACAGTGCCATCACCGATTACGGTTAGGGTGCAAAAATCTGTCAGGGACAAGGTTAGGAAAGTTGTAGACATGGGCAGAGCATTTTCTTAATGATCTATGCATCTTCCAGAGTACGAGGGATGCTGGGTGATTGAGTCCTGAAGGTTGCAAGGTGCCCTCTGAGAAGTACAAGGACTTCACCAAGGCCGGCACAGTTGTCTGGCTGTTGACTACCTGTTCTTCCTCCACATCTTCCCATCGGTTGTGATCTACCATGAGAAGAAGGAGTGTCACTAGGAGGTCGGCACCATCACCGAGACCTGGCAAAAGGATGACGACTCAGACCATGGAAGAACATCTGTCTGTCAGCTATTCTATTGATGCCCCTGCTGCAGACATCTTGTCAGCTGTTATCAACATATGGTTAGTACTGCTATGCCAGGATTGGGCCCACTATCTCACGTCCTGCCGCACCACAACAGACATTCAGGCGCTTGTGATGAGGTCAGGACTACAGAATTCATCAGGCAAGACAGTATGATTATCTTATGATTAACTGATGGCATGTTAAAAATGCGTGATGACAGCATACAGTTTCATACCAGGCAAGTCAGCCCAGCAATTGATGATACAAAAAAATGTCATCGGCCTACATATTTAAAGACGTAATTATTAAATTCTTTCATTATATAATCTGTGATCCCTGAAGTTTGGCGCCACCTTGTGTGACTCAAGTGTGACAGACCATCTAACTATCTGATTATTTCATTATTCAAATCTGTCTTTTTCTACTCCAGGGCGAGTGGAGTCTGTATCCACCTTGTTGGTGTTAAATTGTATCTTGTGAATTCTTTCTTTCTTTCTTTATTTCATTGTTTCTTTCTTCATTTCTTTATTTAAATCAATGTTGATATCATTTTGTTATCTCTCTAGGAGGAATTATGAGATACTATCTTTTATTCATTCATTTTGTGGTCAAATCTATGATTAAGAACTCAATGTCTCTTCAGTTTGAGCAATCATTTAGGCTTCACGCATAAAACACCATCCACTTGTTTAATGCTTATTCATTTAATTATGAAATAGGTCATTATGTGTTCTGAGATCACTGGAGTTTTGAGCCTCCTTTGGGGAGACCGTTGTAGCAGACCATCACGTCATCTAATACTACACTTACTTCTTTAACTGTTAAACTAGGAAATTAAGCAATAATTCATTATGTAATTTACGTATTAAAAATACAGGTAATGTTATGGACCATAACTCCCATTTGGAGTCAGATTTTGGGCGTTGATGATGTAATATCATCTCATTACTTCATCATTTAGCTATGTAAATAGATCTTTACATCAGCGATAGGTATACGACGTTGGTGCCATCTCATCAGTGTTAATATAAAAGGCCCACTAAATAATTTTCAATTTAATTTTTTAAAAACATCTTTATTCCAGTAAGAGATCAGTCTGACTACTCCGTGTGGGATTTAAGTATGCACCACCATGTCATTTTTCAATCATTTTTCATTATATATTAATTATTAAAATCGATGAAGGTGTTGTTCTTCTTGAGTGGAGTTGGGCCAAACCTCCATGGGAGTTAATCACATGGCATTATTGAATTATCTAAGTACTACTTCCTTGACAATCACTGGAGTTTGGTTCCATCATTTGAAAGTGAAATATGGAGGATTATCCAATTATTAACTTATTTCATTGCGTAAATAATGACGGTGTCAACCGTCATTTGGCTGCTGTGGCATTGACACAGCAGGAGATTGGTAGCAGAAGCAGTGGCCAAAGAATGGGAGACACTGCCTTATACAGTGATTACAGATTGCGCAATAGTAGATTTTCAACAATCGAATGAATAAACGATTTAAAAAAAAAAAAAACTGTACTGTTTCGCATCATCAGTTTCTGAGAGGTTGCAACAGAACTGGCCCATGAAGGACACAGTGACCACCGATTTTAAATATGGAATATCTGAATAATCTCCTGATCAGGGAATCTCATCTAATGAACTCTGTCGGGCTGTTAACATGACACACCACCAACAATAAATAACTCTACATAACCATATTAGAAAGCAGGGTACAGGACTTAATAGAGAACAGTCAATTGAGGAATCCAAAATGACAAAAAGAAACAGAAGACACTGCTCAAAATCCTTAATCATCAGCCTAAATCAAATCTAAACAACTCTGAGAAACCATGATATCAAGCTCCTCAAATGTAAGAGGATGTAGAGGAGTTAATTTTATTTTCAATGAAGGTAAAGGATTATGTTAGAGGCGATTAATTGTATTGTTTCCATTCTAGAAATTAGAAAATTGAAGCAGAGAAAACAGGTTTAAAATACACATCATTGTACTTGAATGGCACAATGATGCTTCCGTTCTCATGCTTATGTCACTATAGGCAAATTGTAGCTTGAGAGACTGGTATATATGTAGAACTCAAAAGAAAGGGCCCTGCTTTGTTTTTGTGAGAAACTCAGTGAGGCTGTAAGGTTAGTTCATTGGTGGGTTTACTCCTTTAAGTGTGTGGGAGGGGCACTAGGATGTGACAGAATGTTGGTTCATAAATGTTGCCTGGCAACCCTGTTGCATTCCGTATCCTGGTATCAAGGGCCAAGGACCAGAGAGCAGCTTCGAGAAAGTGTTATCATGGGACATTACAGTCTCCCAAGGTAACTATCTCCTAAAACTTTTAATGACAACATTTGATTCGCCTAAACAAGTCATAGCCACACCTCTGGAAGTGTGCATACATCTTGTACTGGTTACCAAATTCAAGATTACCTAATCATGAGAGAAAGTAGTCTGTGGAGAAACAGTTCAAAGTCTTCTGTTTATGAATACTCTCTCTCCTAAGAAGTCACACTATGGAACAAAAGACAAATAAGTCTCACAATTATTCATCAAAAGGTGACTTCCTTCAGGAAGGTGATAATCCATTTGTTAGAGTGTACTTTGTGATTATTCGATTTCAGTCCATCACTTTTGAGGCAGCCGCCCAACATTAAATATGTGACATCTTCTAAAAACCCTGCATACACAATGGCAGTTCAGCATTTAAACATGTTACTACTCTGCTCTGCGATTAAATAACTTATGAACCTGGGAGTTTCCCACAATCATGTGGGAGTCAACAGAGAGTCAATTGTGTGGAGTATGGCAGACCATTTCATCTTCTGATTATGTTGTTATTTGATTATTAAAATAGGACATTAGATAATCCATGATCAGTGGATTGTGGTGATGCAATGTGGGAGGCAAGTATCATAGACCATCTTAATATCAATTATGTAGTTAAAATATTTAAATTTATCACGACATCATCGTTCATGAGCCTGGTTTGGAGCCGCCTTAGGGAAGTGGATGATGTTACATGTACTCATTATTTGATTATTTAATTATTTATAAAATGATCATATCGTCCATGACACCTGGAATCTGGTGCACAGATCATCTAATAACATTATTAATGAATTTAAATTGACAATCTGTGTTAATCCCCAAGATAATGTAAATTTTTGTATAGTTATGTAAACAAGCATCCACCATTCCATGAAGAGACCTGTAAAGCTCCCTCTTGTGGAGATAACGTGCAGTATCTTCATATTGTATGATTCATTGACTCAATTGATGATGATGACATCATTCATGACTGGAGTCTGGCTATGCCTCCCTGCCAGTAGAATGCTACATCCCCTATTTATTGTGACAGTTAGCTATTAGTGACTTATTTAATTCTTTAAATTATGTAAACGACAGACAGTGCCATCACCGATTACGGTTAGGGTGCAAAAATCTGTCAGGGACAAGGTTAGGAAAGTTGTAGACATGGGCAGAGCATTTTCTTAATGATCTATGCATCTTCCAGAGTACGAGGGATGCTGGGTAATTGAGTCCTGAAGGTTGCAAAGTGCCCTCTGAGAAGTACAAGTACTTCACCAAGGCCGGCAAGGTGGTCTGGCTGTTGACTACCTGTTCTTCCTCCACATCTTCTCATCAGTTGTGATCTACCATGAGAAGAAGGAGTGTCACTAGGAGGTCGGCACCATCACCAAGACCTGGCAAAAGGATGACGACTCAGAACACGGAAGAACATCTGTCTCTCAGCTATGCTATTTATGCCCCTGCTGCAGACATCTTGTCAGCTGTTATCAACATATGGTTAGTACTGCTATGCCAGGATTGGGCCCACTATCTCACGTCCTGCCGCACCACAACTGAAATTCAGGCTTTTGTGATGAGGTCATGCCTACAGAATTCATCAGGCAAGACAGTATGATTATCTGACGATTAACTGATGGCATGTTAAAAATGCGTTATGACAGCATACAGTTTCATACCAGGCAAGTAAGCCCAGGAATTGATGATACAAAAAAATGTCATCGGCTTACATATTTAAAGACTTAATTATGAAATTCTTTCATTATATAATCTGTGATCCCTGAAGTTTGGCGCCACCTTGTGTGACTCAAGTGTGACAGACCATCTAACTATCTGATTATTTCATTATTCAAATCTGTCTTTTTCTACTCCAGGGCGAGTGGAGTCTGTATCCACCTTGTTGGTGTTAAATTGTATCTTGTGAATTACTTCTTTCTTTCTTTATTTCATTGTTTCTTTCTTCATTTCTTTATTTAAATCAATGTTGATATTATTTTGTTAACTCTCGAGGGGTGAATTATGAGAAACTATCTCTTTATTCATTCATTTTGTGTTCAAATCTATGATTAAGAATTCAATGTCTCTTCAGTATTGAGCAATCCTTTAGGCTTCACGCATAAAACACCATCCACTTGTTTAATGCTTATTCATTTAATTATGTAAATCGGTCCTTATGTATTCAGTGATCACTGGAGTTTTGAGCCTCCTTTGGGGAGACCGTTGTAGCAGACCATCACGTCATCTAATACTACACTTACTTCTTGAACTGTTAAACTAGGAAATTAAGTAATAATTCATCATGTAATTTACGTATTAAAAATACAGTTAATGTTATGGATCTTATCTCCCGTTTGGAGTCAGATTTTGGGAGTTGATGATGTAATATCACCCCATTACTTCATCATCTAGCTATGTAAATAGATCTTTACATCAGCGATATGTTTACGACTTTGGTGCCATCTCATCAGTGTTAATATAAAAGGCCCACTAAATAATTTTCAATTTAATTTTTTAAAAACATCATTATTCCAGTAAGAGATCAGTCTGACTACTCCGTGTGGGATTTAAATATGCACCACCATGTCATTTTTCAATCATTTTTCATTATATATTAATTATTAAAATCGATGAAGGTGTTGTTCTTCTTGAGTAGAGTTGGGCCAAACCTCCATGGGAATTAATCACGAGGCATTATTTAATTATCTAAGTACTTCCTTGACTATCACTGGAGTTTGGATCCATCTTTTGAAAGTGAAATATGGAGGATTATCCAATTATTAACTTATTGGATTGGGTAAATAATGACGGTGTTATCCGTCATTTAGCTGCTGTGGCATTGACACAGCAGGAGATCAGTACCAGAAGCAGTGGGCAAGAATGGGAGACACTGCCTTATACAGTGATTACTGATTACGCAATTGTACATTTTTAACAATCGAATGATTAAACGATTTAAAAAAAAAAACTGTACTGTTTCGCATCATCAGTTTCTGAGAGGTTGCAACAGAACTGGCCCATGAAGGACACAGTGACCACCGATTTTAAAAATGGAATAACTGAATAATCTCCTGATCAGGGAATCTCATCTAATGAACTCTGTCAGGCTGTTAACATGACACACCACCAACAATAAATAACTCTAAATAACCATATTAGAAAGCAGGGTACAGGACTTAATAGAGAACAGTCAATTGAGGAATCCATAATGACTGAAAGAAACTGAAGACACTGCTCAAAATCCTTAATCTTCAGCCTAAATCAAATCTAAACAACTCTGAGAAACCATGATATAAAGCTCCTCTAAAGGTAAGAGAATGAAGAAGAGTTTATTTTATTTTCAATAAAGCGAAAAGCATTATGGTAGAGGCCATTAATTCTGTTGTTTCCATTCTAGAAATTAGAAAATTGAAGCATAGAAAACAGGTTTAAAATACTCAACATTGTACTTGAATGGCACAATGATGCTTTCATTTTCGTGCTTATGTCACTACAGGCAAGTTGTAGCTTGAGAGGCTGGTAAATATGTAGAACTCAAAAGAAAGGGCCCTGCTTTGTTTTTGTGAGAAACTCAGTGAGGCTGTAAGGTTAGCTCATCGGTGGGTATACTCCTTTAAGCATGTGGGAGGGGCACTAGAATGTGACAGAATGTTGGTTCATAAATGTTGCCTGGCAACCATGTTGCATTCTGTATCCTGGTATCATGGGCCAAGGACCAGAGAGCAGCTTCGAGAAAGTGTTATCATGGGACATTACAGTCTCCCAAGGTAACTATCTCCTAAAACTTTTAATGACAACATTTGATTCGCCTAAACAAGTCTTAGCCTCACCTCTGGATGTGTGCCTACAGATTTTACTGGTTACCAAATTCAAGATTACCTAATCATCAGAGAACGTAGTCTGTGGAGAAACAGTTCAAAGTCTTCTGTTTATGAATACTCTCTCTCCTAAGAAGTCACACAATGGAACAAAAGACAAATAAAACTAACAATTATTCATCAAAAGGTGAGTTTGCCATTGTTGACTTCCTTCAGGAAGGTGATAATCCATTAGAGTAGACTTAGGGATTGTTGTATTTCAGTCCTTCTCTTTTGAGGCAGCAGTCCTCCATTAAATAGGTGATATCTTTTAAAAATGCTGCATACACAATGACAGTTCAGCATTTAAACATGTTATTACCCAACTCTGAGATTAAATAAGGGATGAACCTGGGAGTTTCCCACAATCATGTGGGAGTCAACTGAGACTCAATTGTGTGGAGTACGGCAGACCCTTTCATCCTCAGAATTTATTGTTATTTGATTATTAAAATAGGACATTAGATAATCCATGATCAGTGGATTGAGGTGAGGTGATGTGGGAGGCAATTAATATAGACCATCTTAATGTCAATTATGTAGTTAAAATATTTAAATTAATCATGACATCATTGTTCATGACCTGGTTTGGAGCCACCTAAGGGAAGTGGATGATGTTACATGAACTCATTATTTGATTATTTAATTATATAAAACAATGATTATATCGTCCATGACACTTGGAATCTGGTGCCACAGATCATCTAATTACATAACTAATGTATTTAAATTGACAATCTGTGTTAATCCCCAAGATAATGTGAATATTTGTATAGTAATGTAAACAACAATCCACCATTCCATGAAGAGGCCTGTAAAGCTCCCTCTTGTGGAGTTAATGTGCAATATCATCATATTTTAGGATTCATTTTTTCAATTGATGATGATGACATCCTTCATGCCTGGATTCTGACCATGCTTCCCTGCCAGTAAAATGCTACATAACCTTTTTATTGTGACAGGTATTACTGACTTATTAAATTCATTAAGTTATGTAAACGACCGACAATGACATCACCCTTTACAGTTAGTGTGCAAATATCTGTCAGGGACAAGGTTAGGAAAGATGTAGACATGGGCAGAGCTTATTCTGAATGATCGATGCATCTCCCAGAGTACGAGGGATGATGGATGATTGAGTCCAGAAGGTTGCATGGTGCCAACCAAGAAGTACAAGGACTTCCCCAAGGCTGACACGGTGGTCTGGGTGTTGACTACCTGCTCTTCCTACACATCTTCACATCGGTTGTGATCTACCATGAGAAGAAGGAGTGGCACTAGCAGGTCGGCACCATCACCGAGACATGGTAAAAGGATGATGACTCAGAACATGGAAGAACATCTCTCTGTCAGCTATGCTGCTGATTCCCCTGCTGCAGCCATCTTTTCAGCTGTTATAAACATTGTGGCTACTACTGCTACGCCAGGATTGGGCCCATTATCTCACGTCCTGCCGCACCACAACAGAGATTCAGGTGCTTGTGATGATGTCAGGCCAACAGAATTCATCAGGCAAGACACTATGATTATCTGTCGATTAACTGATGGCATTGACAGATGCATGATGACAGCATACAGTTTCTTACCTGGCAAGTCTGACCAGGAATTGATGATACGAAAAAAGGTCAATGGCTTACTCATTTAAAGATGTAATTATTAAATTCTTTCATTATATACTCTGTGATCCCTGAAGTTTGGCTCCACCTTGTGTCACACGCAAATTTGACAGACTATCAAACTATCTGATTGTTATATTATTCAAATCTGTCTTTTTCTACTCCAGGAAGAGTGGAGTCTGGTATCCACCTTGTTGGTGTTAAATTGTATCTTGTGAATTCTTTCTTTGTTTCTTTCTTTCTTTGTTTCTTTCTTCCTTCCTTCCTTTTTTCCTTCCATCCTTCCTTCCTGTCTTTCTTTCTTAATTCCTTCCTTTATTTAAATCTATGTTGATATCATTTTGTTATCTCTCTAGGGGTGAATTATGAGAAACTATCTCTATATTCATTCATTTTTTGTTCAAATCTATGATTAAGAACTCAATGTCTCTTCAGTATTGAGCAGTAATTTAGGCTTCACGCATAAAACACCATCCACTTGTTTAATGTTTATTCATTTAATTATGAAAATCTGTCATTATGTATTCAGTGATCACTGGAGTTTTGAGCCTCCTTAGGGGAGACCGTTGTACCAGTCACGTCATCTAATACTACACTTAGTTCTTTAACTGTTAAACTAGAAAATTAATTAATAATTCATCATTTAAATTACATATTTAAAATACAGGTAATGTTATGGACCATAAGTCCCTTTTGGAGTCAGATTTTGGTAGTTGGTGAGGTAATGTCATCTCATTACTTCACCATTTAGCTATGTAAATAGATGGTTACATCAGCGATATATTTAGGACTTTGGTGCCATCTCATCAATGGTAATATAAAAGGCCCACTAATTAATTATCAATTTAATTTTTCAAATTGCTCATTATTCCAGGAAGAGATCAGTCTGACTACTCCATGTGAGATTTAGGTATGCACCACCATGACATCATTCAATCATTTTTCATTATATATTCATTATTTAAACCGATGAAGATGTTGTTCTTCTTGACTGGAGTCGGGCCATTCCTCCATGGGAGTTAATCACGAGGCATTATTTAATTATCTAAGTACTACTTCCTTGGCAATCACTGGAGTTTGGTCCCATCTTATGAAAGTGAAGTATGGGGGACTATCCAATTATTAACTCATTTGATTGGGTAAGTAATGATGGTGTCATCCGTCATTTGGCTTCTGTAGGATTGACACAGCAGGAGATCGGGACCAGAAGCAGTGCCCAGAAAATGGGGACACTGCCTTATACAGTAATTACTGATTATGTTATAGTAGATTATTAACTATCGAATGATTACACGATTTTAAAAAAACTGGACTTTTTCGCATCATCGGTTTCTGAGAGGTTGCAACAGAACTGACCCATGAAGGACACATGACCACCGCTTTTAAAAATGGAATAACTGAATAATCTCCTGATCAGGGAATCTCATCTAATGAACTCTGTCGGGCTGATAACATGACACACCACCAACAATAAATCACTCTAAATAACCATATTAGAAAGAGGGGTAAAGGACTTCATAGAAAACAGTCAATTATGGAATCCAAAATGACTGAAAGAAACATAAGACACTGCTCAAAATCCTTAATCATCAGCATAATGCAAATCTAAACCACTCTGAGAAACCATGGGTTCAAGCTCCTCTAAAAGTAAGCGAATTAAGAGGAATTTATTTTATTTTCAATAAAGAGAAAAGGATTATTGTAGAGGTGATTAATTCTATTGTTTCCATTCTAGAAAATAGAAAATTGAAGCATAGAAAACAGGTTTCAAATACTCAACATTGTATTGAATGGCACAATGGTGCTTTCGTTTTCATGCTCATGTCACTATAGGCTTGTTGTAGCTTGAGAGACTGGTTAATATGTAGAACTCAAAAGAAAGTACACTGCTTTGCTTTTGTGAAAAACTTGGTGAGGATGTAAGGTTAGTTCATTGGTGGGTATACTCCCCTTAGCATGCGGGAGGGGCACTAGAATGTGACAGAATGTTGGTTCATAAATGTTGCCTGGTACCCCTGCTTGCATTCTGTATCCTGGTAACATCGGCCAAGGACCAGATAGCAGCTTCGAGAAAGTGTTATCATGGGACATGACTGTCTCCCAAGATAACTATTTCCTAAAACTATTCATAACAGCATTTGATTCGCCTAAACAAGTCGTAGCCACACCTCTGGAAGTGTGCCTACAGCTTTTACTGGTTACCAAATTCAAGATTACCTAATCATCAGAGAAGATATTCTGTGGAAAAACAGTACAAGTCTTCCGTTTATGAATACTCTCTCTCCTAAGAAGTGAAACTATGGAATAAAAGATAATACGACTCACAATTATTCATCAAAAGGTGAGTTTGCGATTATTGACTTCCTTCAGGAAGGTGATAATCCATTTGTTAGAGTAGACTTAGGGATTGTTGGATTTCAGTCCATCTCTTTGGAGGCAGCCGTCCAACATTAAATATGTGATATCTTCTAAAATGGCTGTATACACAATGACAGTTCAGCATTTAAACGTGTTACTACCCAACTCTGCGATTAAATAAGGGATGAACCTGGGAGTTTCCCACAATCATGTGGGAGTCAACTGAGACTCAACTGCATGGAGTATGGCAGACCATTTCATCCTCTGATTATATTGTTATTTGATTATTAAAATAGAAAATTTGATCAGTGGACTGTGGTGATGTGATGTGTGAGGCAATTATTATAGACCATCTTAATGTCAATTATGTAGTTAAAATATTTAAATTAATCATGACAGCATCGTTCATGAGCCTGGTTTGGAGGCACCTCAGGGAAGTGGATGATGTTACATGAACTCATCATTTGATTATTTAATTTTATAAAACAATGATTATATCATCCATGACACCTGGAATCTGGTGCCACAGATCATCTAATTACATAATTAATGTATTTAAATTGACAATCTGTGTTAATCCCCAAGAAAATAATGTAAATATTTGTATGGTAATGTAAACAACAATCCACCATTCCATGAAGAGACCTGTAAAGCTCCCTCTTGTGAAGTTAATGGGCAATATCATCACAACTTAAGATTCATTTTTTCAATTGATGATGATGACATCCTTCTTGCATGGATTCTGACCATGCTTCCCTGCCAGTAAAATGCTACATCACCTTTTTATTGTGACAGGTATTACTGACTTATTAAATTCATTAAGTTATGTAAACGACCGACAATGACATCACCCTTTACGGATAGGGTGCAAATATCTGTCAGGGACAAGGTTAGGAAAGATGTAGACATGGGCAGAGCATTTTCTGAATGATCTATGCATCTCACAAAGTACGAGGGATGCTGGATGATTGAGTCCAGAAGTTTGCACGGTGCCAACCGAGAAGTACAAGGACTTCACCAAGGCCGGCACGGTGGTCTGGGTGTTGACTACCTGCTCTTCCTATACATCTTCACATCGGTTGTGATCTACCATGAGAAGAAGGAGTGGCACTAGCAGGTCGGCACCATCACCGAGACCTGGCAAAAGGATGATGACTCAGAACACGGAAGAGCATCTCTCTCTCAGCTATGCTGGTGATGCCCCTGCTGCAGCCATCTTTTCAACTGTTATCAACATTGTGGCTACTACTGCTACGCCAGGATTGGGCCCATTATCTCACGTCCTGCTGCACCACAACTGAGATTCAGGTGCTTGTGATGATGTCAGGCCAACAGAATTCATCAGGAAAGACAGTGTGATTATCTGAGGATTAACTGATGGCATTTTAAAAATGCGTGACAACAGCATACATTTTCATACCTGGCAAGTCTGCCCAGGAATTGATGAGACAAAAAAAGGTCAACGGCTTTCTTATTTAAAGATGCAATTATTAAATTCTTTCATGATATAATCTGTGATCCCAGAAGTTTGGCGCCACCTTGTGTCACACTTAAGTGTGACAGACGATCTAACTATATGATTATTTCATTATTCAAATCTGTCTTTTTATAATCCAGGAAGAGTGGAGTCTGGGATCCACCTTGTGGGTGTTGAATTGTATCTTGTGAATTCTTTCTTTCTTTCTTTTCTTATTTCATTCTTTCTTTCTCCCTTCCTTTATTTAAATATATGTTGATATCATTTTGTTATCTCTCTAGTGTTGAATTATGAGAAACTATCTCTTTATTCATTCATTTTTTTGTTCAAATCTATGATTAAGAACTCAATGTCTCTTCAGTATTGAGCAGTCATTTAGGCTTCACGCATAAAACACCATCCACTTGTTTAATGTTTATTCATTTAATTATGAAAATATGTCATTATGTATTCAGTGATCACTGGAATTTTGAGCCTCCTTAGGGGAGACTGTTGTACCAGACAGTCACGTCATCTAATACTACACTTAGTTCTTTAACTGTTAAACTAGGAAATTATTTAATAATTCATCATTTAAATTACGTATTTAAAATACAGGAAATCTTATGGACCATAAGTCCCTTTTGGTGTCAGATTTTGGTAGTTGATGATGTAATATCATCTCATTACTTCACCATTTAGCTATGTAAATAGATCTTTACATCAGCGATAGGTTTAGGACTTTGGTGCCATCTCATCAGTGTTAATATAAAAGGCCAACTAATTAATTAACAATTTAATTTTCTAAATTCCTCATTATTCCAGGAAGAGATCAGTCTGACTACTCCATGTGAGATTTAAGTATGCACCACCATGACATCTTTCAATCATTTCTGTGATTGTGATCTACCATGAGAAGAAGGGTTGGCACTAGGAGGTCGGCACCATCACTGAGACCTTGCAAATGGATGACGACTCAGAACAAGGATCATTGAAGATATTACTGAAATTTTCTACAATTTGCAAGATTACATCATATATTTTCTGTTATTTCAGGCTACTTTGGGATAATCATAATATGGAGGATCATTTTCAAACTTCTACAAGACACAGAAGGTAAATTTTCATGTGCAGATTCATGCAAATTTGGCTTTGCAGATATTTTAATGAATCCTGGAAATTTTATTGAAGAGTCACACTTAAAAATTTAAAAGAGATTAAGAAGAGAAACAGTGAAAATAAGTGTACCTAAAGTGATGATTGTCATTTTCTCATAAAACCCTCTAACTCGGTGAAAGATAGCTCTTCTGTGTTTGCAAGGCATTTGTGAAAAATGAGAGGGAATCTATGTCTTAACAGATATCACCCTTTGAATTATAGCACCCGGATAACTATTCTGTAGATATGCCAGTCTATTTAGTTTCATTCTATTCAGATATTTTAAACAGTATACATGTTGCATAGGTTATAATTATATGTCCAAGACCTCCTAAGAAAAAAGTCTATAGTTAAGCAGGCATTTCTTATCTATTTGTGACTTTGCTGTGGATATTGAAAGGGTCAGTTTATGAATGTCAAGAAGGTGTTACAGAGAATACTTAAAGTTGATTTAAAGAAAGTCAAAGTGTGAATGCTATGTGGAAACCTTTTATTTGTTATCTTAGTTTCATAAGCATATCATATGTAGAGCCGTGTAGTTGTGGCCCTTACCTTTAATTGCAGCATTCATGATCAAGAGCAAGGGGGATCCCTTAAGTTTGTGATCACCCCACTCTACAAAGTGAGTTTCAGGATAGCTAGGTTTACACAGAGTCATTCTGTATTAGAAAATATAGGGAAAAAAAAGTATTTAGTTTACTCTAAATACAAGTCATGTGAATTTAGAATGTGGAAAGAATCAACATACCTCTCTTATGACAGTGAGAAGAAATGAAAGATATTTAGTAGTCCCCACTTTGAGGATATTTGTTGAGTGTGAAACAACTTTCAAATTTATCAGTATTCCTAAGTCATCTGCAAGATACCATCAATTTACACTGTAGTAAATCCATATGACCGTTGGAATGTGTGAATGCTTCCATTTGTACTGGTATATTTAGCCAATGTAGTATGATTTCTATGATGGAAAAACTGATAAATGGTATAAATATGGCAAAGCTCTGAGTCATTTCAGTTTTTTCAATTATTTGGGAGATTTTATGTAAATAGATGCCATAATTGAGGGCCATTAAATAAAGCTCTTACTCTGAATCCACAGGTATCTTCAATGAAAACAAAACCATACCACATTAGAGAAGCATTATGAATGTAAAACTCAAGATCTGAATCTTGTTTACAATCAGGCCAAATTACAACTTTATTTTATACATGTAGGAAGTTTCTTTAGTTTCATGCATGAGGTAAAGTTTTACATATGCTAATTAACTTTGCAGGAATCAAAGAAGCCTTAAGGGAGCGAATCCTGTGAATATACATAATGAATGTGTGAAAAACTTTGTGGGTTACAGGCATCTTCAATGTCTTGAAAAAATTCATACTGGAGAGAAACCGTATAGAAGTCTAGAGTGTGGTGAATTCTTTGCATGTCACAATTTCCTTCTTCTCAGTGACAGAGCACACATGGTAAAAAAACACCTATGAATGTAGTCAATGTGGTAAAACATTTGCAAGACATACTATGCTTAAAAGACATATTAAAAAATATACTGGAGGGAAAACACAAGACTATAATCAATGTGGTAAATGTTTTTCACAATACAGTCATATAGTATGTCATAAAGGAAAACATATTGGAGAGAAACCCTATGTATGTAACCAATGTGGTAGGGCATTTTCACAAGTTAGTATGCAACAATCTCATCATAGAACACATACTGGAGAGGAACCCTATATATGTAATCAATGTGGTAAAGCTTTTTCATGATACAACAACCTGGTACATCATAAACAAACACATACTGGAGAGATACCCTACGAATGTAGTCAATGTAGTAAAGCTTTCACAACATATGATGTGTTTAAGTCATATAAGAACACATACTGGAGAGATACCTTATGGATGCCATGATTGTGTTAAAGACTTTGCTTACCCCAGCACTCTCGTAAGTCATAAAAGAATGTATACTTGAAAGATACTGAATGTATCTCATGTGGTAAAGCCTCTCTATGTATCATCAGTCTTTATAATAAAAAAAATCATAGTGCATAAAAACACTATACTTGTATTCATTGTTGTAATGCTGTGCACTTTGCTTATCCGAATAATCTTTGTGAGCCTAAGAAAACCCTTATGAGAAGGAGTTGTCCTAGAAAGGGTGTGGTATGATCTTTATTCAATACACATTGTCCTCCATAGTTTTCTGGAGAGAAAAATATCTGACACGTGTGAACAATCAGTTCAAGCACTACAATGTCTCTGTTTTGTTCTCACTTGCAAATTCATGGGGAAAAAAGTCCTGATTATTCACTGGTAAGGTTACCATGTTTCATGGTAACACTTGACTTGATTTTCATAAAAACCTCATTCAGATGGATTGCTATCTCTAAGCCCAGTCCTTCATCTTACTTTCTTTTACATGAAATAATTTATGTTACAGGAAAACTTTGAAGACTTTAAGACCCTCAACACAATAGTTACAGGATTGAGTACTCATTAGAGAAAAATATTCAAATATGGAAATCTGTTTAGAGATTTGATTTAATTTTAATTATGTGATGTCAGCGTGTTAGTTTGTGGTTGTTCATGGTTTCTCACAAGAATGTTACACCCTTGAGTATTCCTGTAGGAGGAACTACAGTATGTTCTCAGAAAACTGATATAGGTCATGGCAATGAACTTGCCATAATTTTGTTCATCCACGTTTCTATACTTGTACGTATTTTAAATCCTGTTTTATCATCTTGATATCAGGTGATAGGGAAGAAATCATGGAAGACGAAACCTACATCAGGTAAATAGTTCTGTGATCATATTAGATATCATACTTGACTTTAGTCTTTTTTTCTTTTTTTCTTAGTTATGAATGCCCATCCTTAGCTTGGTTTGTTTCTTTCACGTTTTTTTTTTTTTTATTTTATATAACTAAGTCCATTTAAATGAAAACAAACATTTATAGACAATATTTGGGAATTTGGGTGTTGTTATTTCCAAACTACTTCCTGCTGGTAAGGGGCGCTGTCATCGGGAATTCGAAGGAGATTCAGAAATCCTGGCTGTAGTCTGTCAGACTGCTTTGTACAGCTGTTTTGAATGTAGGATCACCTGGTAATGTGTTTCAGGTGGTCTGGCTTGATCAAACCACATTAGTCTGGAAAGAATCCACATCTTTTCATTTTCTGTGGAAACAAAAAATAGAAATCCTTTTCGCCAGTAACTTGTCCTCCAACTTAAATATTGGAGTCAAAGCATTTTTTTTAATTTAATTTATTATTTTACATGTCGATCCCAGTTCCCACTCCCTCCCTCCCTTCCAACCTCACTCACTCCATCCCTCCTTCCCTACCTTTTACCTTCTCTGCCCTCTCACATGCACTCTAACCACCCTCCCCTCCACAATTCCATATGTAGGGGAATGTCATCCAGAAGGGGTCATGTAGGTCAGACAGGTCATGTGAATTAGAGACTAGGGCTTCTCTCCTGTCTCTAGAATATGGCAGTTATCCCTCCATGGGGGGTGTGTTTGCAAAGTCTTTTTGTGGTCCAGGAATACTTCCTGGCTCCACTGTCTGAGGTCCTTTAGACTGCTCAGTCCTTCTGGCCTAAGACAGTCCCATACTGGCTTCCCAGCTATCAGTCTTGTGGCCCGTTAGCTCCTCCTTGTTCAGGTAAGCTGTCTCTATGTGTTTGTGCCACCTGATCTTGTCCTCTCCCTCTGTATCTGAGTTCTACTTTGGCTCAGTGTTTATGTATGGGTGTTTGCTTCTTTTTCCAACAGGCATTAGTTGAGGGCTCCATGGGGAAGTTAGTTGTTGATCTCACTCTCTGGGAAGGGCATTTATGATAGCTTTTCCACAGAAGCTCAAATTGTTAGTTAGCAGCAGTCTTGTAGTTTTCTAGACCTTTCTTTGTGTTCATTTTTATCTTCAAACCAATATTGGCTCCCTCTTTTATGTTCTCTCTCTCTGTCTCTGTCTCTGTCTCTCTCTCTCTCTTTCCTGTCTTCTATTCCTAACCAGGCTCAATCTTCCTGGTTGCACATGTTTTCCTTTCCTCCCCCTCATTTTCTCCTACTTCTCTCTCCATTCGCTGCCCACTCCCACTTCCCCTGAGCTTGGGGGACTTGTCCCTTCCCTGTTCTGTGAGGGACTTTACATGAAACTATTAGAATACACCTTGTATCCTAGTTCGTCTTGTGGAGTGAATTATAGGCTGGTGATCCTTTAATCTAGGTCTAAAATCCATATATGAGTGAGTACATACTCTGTTCCTCTTTTTGTGACTAGTTACCTCATTCAGGATGGTTTCTTCAAGTGCCATCCACTTGCCTGTGTATTTCAAGATACCATTTTTCTTTTGTCTGCAGAATAGTATTCCATTGTGTAGATGTGCCACATCTTCATTTGAGGGGCATCTAGGTTGCTTCCAGGTTCTTGCTATTACAAATAGTGCTGCTATGAACATAGTTGAACAGATGTCTTTGTTGCATGGATGTGAATCCTTTGGGTATATGCCTAAGAGGGGGATTGCCATGTCCTGTGGTAAACTATGTTTATCCTACCTATGCAAAAGCATGGGAGATCTTTTCATTTTCTGGTATCTTCTTTAATTTCTTTCTTTAGAGCCACAAAGTTCTTATTATTAAATCTTTTACTTGTTTGGTAAGCGTTATACCAAGATAGTTTATATTGCTTGTGGTCTTGTGGCTATTGTAAAGAGTGATGTTTCTCTGATTTCTTTCTCTGTAGGGCTGCTGATTTTTTTGAGTTTATCTTGTATTCTGCTAGTTTGCTGAAGGTGTTTATCAGCTGTAGGAGCTCTCTGGTAGAGTTTATTGGGTCACTTATGTAAACTATCATATCATCTGCAAATAGAGACAGTTTGACTTCTTCCTTTCCAATTTTGATCCCCTTGATTTCCCTTTGTTGTCTTATAGCATTAGCTAGAACTTCTAGTATAATATTGAAGAGATATGGAGAGAGAGGGCAGCCTTGTCTTGTTCCTGATTTTAGAGGAATTGGCTTAAGTTTTTCTCCATTCAGTTTGATGTTGGCAGTAGGTTTGCTGTATATTGCTCTTATTAGGTTTAGGTATGCTCATGTTATACCTGAACTCTCCAAGTCCATTACCAAAAAATATCCAGGGCCAGCTCGATTCAGTGCAGAATTCTACCAGACATTCAAGGAAGAACTATTACCACTACTCCTCAAAGTGTTTCACAGGATAGAAACAGACGGTTGTTTTATGGCCAAACTCTTTTTATGAGGCCACAATAGCCTTGGTACCCAAGCCTCACAAAGCACAACTAAGAAAGAAAACTACAGACAAATATCCCTGATGAAAATCGATGCAAAAATCCTCAATAAAATACTGGCAAACCGAATTCAAGAATACATCAGAGAAATCATCCACCAGAGAAATCATCCACCATGACCAAGTAGGATTCATCCCTGGAATGCATGGATGGTTTACCATATGAAAATCTATCAACGTGATCCACCATTTAAACAAACAGAAAAAGAAAAACCATATGATTATCTCCCTAGATGCAGAAAATCCTTCGACAAAATTCAACACCCTTTCATGATAAATGTCTTGGAGAGGTCAGGGATAACAGGAACATACCTAAACATAATAAGAGCAATTGACTTTAGTCTTAATAATTAAAATTGATTCATGTGGAGATCATCTCTTAGTAAGTTCACTAGACCCAAGACAAATGATATATTAGATAGTATTGGGGAACAACTTACATGGATGATAATAAAGAACTGTGGAGATGTTCCAGCTTAGAAGGATGCAGTCCCTGCTCTTCTGAATTGATCTGCAACATAGTAGAGAGAAGTGAGAGACAGAAATGTGGAAAGGGAATGAGAAATAAATGGTGGGAGAGTGAGAGAGTTACAGACAGATTGTGAACGAGAGAAGTGTACCCCAGGGTCCTCCTCCTTCTGTTCATATACACAGAATCAAAGGCACTACATAAGAAATAACTTCATGAGATGATCTGAGCAGAAAACCTGGATTTACAAGAACACTCTCCCCTCTAAATGGTGGGTCCACTAGAGGTTCTAAGTGGTTCTTACAGCCTAAGTGACAGGACCAGGCAAGCAGAAGATACACAGCTGCTTGAGAGTGGGATTTGTAACATGGTAACCAAATAATCCCACCATTTTTATACACATAGAAGCCCACAGGGCTTTCACCTAAATTACCCTGAGACCCTGAGTGTGGGGGCATTGGTCTGAGTCTGGCTTCTTTTTGCTGGCAAGGGACAATGTGGGGTGGAGTTTTCAGGTATTGGTAGACTCAGCAGGAGATGTGTGTTGAGAAGTTTTCTCTTAGCTGCAAGTCTGGAGACCTTAGGCATCTGTACCTTGAGTAGGTGGATAACGAGGGTTGAGTGAAGCTTCAGCCATAATAGTGAGTTGCAGGTAGCACCATTCCTTTCCCCAACCTCAGTATACCTAATGCAAACCCTCATGTGAATTCACCTCAGTTCAGACTCTGCCCATAAAAAGCTGCCATTAGAGTCTTGACCAGGATGTGGAGCAAATGCAAAGGCATCCACTTTTAGATCCATCACCTGATTCCTTGTTTCCTATTCTCCAGGGAAACCCAGGACAGTTATGCTCTGATTAAGTATGGATTCATTATTTCAGTATTATTGAAGCATTGCATCAGGAACTCTGGGTTACAATTTTCCTTGCCACTAAACAGGACTTTTAAGTGCATGCAGGGAGGCTTTGCTCTTGTGCTCCTGCCCACACAGCAGAACTAATACAGTATTCTTGTTCGTCCCTGGATTCGTTGATCTCAGATTTCACCCCAATCAAATAGCCCAGCCCTCCAGATATGAGAGAGTGTTTCCATTGTTTCAATTGATGTTCTCACTGCTTTCAATTAGTCACTCAAGCTCTCTAAAAAGCTTACACCTTTGGAGGTGCCTACCTGCCTCCAATTCCTTTCCACCACTACTCTCTGGAATATACTCCCAGACACATCTCTGAAGGTCTTTGTCTCTGTCCTCCATAATGTAGGAATGAGCTGCTGAGTCAGATGATTGGTTTCAGCTTGCATCTCTCTCACTGTTAGCACCAGGAGACACAGAAGATGGAATGAGCTCCTGACACAGCAGTTGCTGCTGGCAGTTTAGGAATTAAGCTCATACCTACTTTGCAGCCAATCTGGTGTTTGACTTGGTGTCATTACTTATTGGAAAAATCAATGGCCATGTTTGTTTACTAGATGCAACAGCTTGTTAGCCTCTAATCAACCTGCAAGACTCAGGCATTATGGTAGCATGACTCTGTTACATGGGAGAGTGCACTGTAGAATTTTCTCTGCTCAGCCTAGAGTTCCATGAATACTAGTGTGACCACAGCAACCAAGACCACTATAAAGACAGATTTTTGCCCACTTACACTCCCTCCCTCTTCTCTCTTTCAGGCTCTTTGTTCTCTTGCTACTATTTCTGCTCTCTCCCCTCTCATCTCTTTGTGCTCCTGTCTCCCCATTCTCTCCTGTCACCTGTCTATGTGTCTGTTTCTCTTTATCTCTTTTTTTTGTTTGATTCCATCTCTTTCCCCATTGTCATGAGATATCCACCCTACTGGTACCCAAAGATAACTGAGTAGACATCACTGAATTTACATAGTAGTGGTTTAGCTGTAATGTGGGGCAACATATTTCTCCATTATATCTGTCTTTGTTAAAAGTCAATTGTTATTAGGAGGATTCAACTCTTTGCCTGACTGATATCAAAAATGCTGACCTGAATTTTAATTTTTCATTTACTTCTTTTGTTGATGCCATGGCCGATCGGGAACTCCTGGGTATAAAGTGGCCTACTTAACTGTTTCAATCTCTGTTGTAGCTGGGATTGCTGGATCATTATTAGAGGTACCCCACTACCAAGTTGTAAGGTGAACATGTTAAACAGGATGACACTAATCATATGCATGTCATGGTTGGGTTTCATTTTTTTCTTCAATGTTTTAGAGGATTTTCCTCTACGGGAGTGTGTATGTATCTTATATATGCCTTTGTGTTTAAAGATGCCCTTGCAGCTTTACTTTTTCAGTCAGAAAATACTCACCAATTTGAAATATTTTTATTTTTTCAAAGTATGTAGGTTACTGTTTGCTAAATTCTAGTGACTAACTATAGGTATCAAAGATGATACGGTTATGATTAGTTTGTTTGTTTGTTTTTGCAATGTTTGTGTCTTTCTGTGGATGTTTTCCTTCCATACACAAGATTTCTTATAGTGAACACTCATTTGCACTCTCTATTAGCAAAAGAGGACCTTGCAGGCCTGATAATTCTGCCTTTACCAATTAAGTTCTGGGGGGGGCAAGTATGTTTTACTTAGCCTCTTACCCTCATTATGTTTTTTAATTTGTATTAGAAAGAGACTTTCTATTTTGCTTAGCCCGGATTCAAAATCTGGCTGTCTCACCATATTACCCATCTGAGTCCTGGATTCACAGTCAGTTTGAGCCTGTGAAAATTATGCTGTTTGACCAAGGTTATGTACAAGGAAGAGAATTGGGTAAATTCCTCCAAAGTGAAACTCAGTCTGTTTTATGTAATAATTTAATTATCAAAAGAGTTGGAAAAGTCTGTAGGCTGGAAAATTTACCCTAGGGTCTATAGCTGTGCAGCCTGTTCCCATTCTTAGTATCTGGAAATCTGATTACACAGTATGGATTGTCCCCTATGTGCAGAGTTCTTACCTGTTCCACACCTTGGAGTTAACCCCCGTGGTATCATGCCTAATATTATCTGGCAGATGGATGTTACTCATGTTCCTTCATTTGGCCAACTACAATTTGTACATGTATCTGTGGATATCCATTCTCATCTCATATTTGCCTCTACTCATACTGGAGATAGGCTTAAGGATGTTAAGAGCCATTGTTTACAAGCCTTTGCTTATATGAAAATGCCCAGACAATTAAAAACTGATAATGGTCCTGCTTATACTAGTCAGGGTTTTAATTATTTTTGCAAAAAAAAAAATTTAATCTCACATAAGACAGGCATCCCTTATAAGCCTCAGGGTCAGGCCATGGTAGAGCGTGCACATCGCACAATTAAAGCCCATCTCCATAGAACAAAAAAAGGGGGAGTTTACATGGTCTCCTCATAATCACATTTCTCTGGTCCTCTATATTTTAATTTTTTTAACTATGCATGGTGCTGCTGGATTTGCAGCTGACTGGCATTGGCACCCTCAGTCATCTGACTATAGCTCAGTTATGTGGAAGAATGTCACTACTGGAAAATGGTGTGGCCCCAACCCAGTTCTAGTATGGGCCCAAGGGTCAGTTTGTGTCTTTCCACAACACACAGATAACTCTGTTTGGGTGCCTGAGCAGCTGATTCGCCATATGAGGAAGGATGGTGATTGTAACAGCAAGAAAGTAGGTCCGATGGGTCTTCAAGAATCTACCCACCCTGATGCCTGTGGGTCTGAGTAGCTATATGTGGCCTTTTATCCTAACCACTAATTATAGTTTGAATCCAGAGGCTATAAAATTACACTTTTATCCAAAGGACAAGAATTTCACCTTCATCTCAGGCACTGTATTCTGGTTCCATTCTTATTGTTGTAAACAATGCTAATAATTTTGGAGGAAGTTTCAATTGTTCTCAGCAGGTCTGCCGACTTGTAACAGCTGTCTTGGGTATGTACCCATGTGTGCAGCAGAGAGGAAAGGAGATTCTGGGATCATGGCTACCAGTGCTGCCTTCACCCCTGAAGCTACAGTTTCTACCATAGCCCTCTCCCAATCGGTAAATACTGCAAGCACAGTGGATCAACTATCAGGTGATTTGGCTTAAGCCTTACCTACCCAAAGCATACTTTATTATCTAGTACAAATTGGCATTTTTAAACTAAATTTACAAACTAATCTCCTATAGGAACTCTTGAATTTTTGTGAGAAACTCATATGGCTTCTTCTTCTGTCTTTCACACATATCTGTGTTAATTCACCATTTTTCTCCAGCAATCCTGGAGTGATGAGTTTTTCAGTTATACACATGCTTTAGCCATGCAGATCATTAACATCTATGAACCATGAATTTCACTTGCCAATGCTGAAGGCCTTTTACAAGGACTTCACCTTGTGAGCAGATCATTGTGGGTTTGTAGCTCTTGCATTTGGTCTACTTTGCCACAGCACAAAACAGGCCCAGGCCAACTTTCTAACAAGACAGATACTGTCTTTGGCTCGAGGTAAAATGCCTCTGCCCACATGAGGCTAACAAACTATTCATCAGGGACAGTAAGGCAGAGGGGGCAAATATCCCACCTAATACAGGAAGGTTACGGGCCTGGGTGACCTCTCCAATAATGGGTAAGTAATTATGCTGACATCTTCCTCCAAATGAGGCAGGTGTTAGTTTATATTAAAAGAAAGGGAGAACTGTAAGACCCACAGCAACTTGAGCAAGCCTGAAGCTATTGGAGGGAATTCATTGCACCATGGCTGTTGTTGGTACTCTTCCCGTTTTGATAACAAACCTCGAGACGACACGCTCCTTGACAAAAGACAACTTGTGACAACACATACCTCATGACAATACATACCTCATGAAAACACACACCTCATAGTGAGGAGCTAAGCCTAAATTTACTGTAATTTTCCACTGTGCAGTAAGTCAGTAATTAAGCCCATTCTTGCCCCTCAATAAATGGCATTCAGTATTTGGCATTCTGACATTGCATTGAACGAATGACCCACTGTCTTGTCTTTATTTCAAACTCTAGGCCTTCGACCGATTCGTGGAAGAGATGGTAGTAAGGGAGCTACAAATATATATATATATATATATATATATATATATATATATATTATTTTCATTCTCTTACCTTTAGGACAGCTTAATCACATGGTTTCTCATGGTTGTTTTGATTTGAATTTGGCTGATGACTAAGGATTTTGCGCAATGTCTTATGTTTCTTTCAGTCATTTCTGATTCCTCAATTGAAAATTCTCTATTAAGTCCTGTACCCCACTTTCTCATATGGTTATTTAGAATTATTTAGAGTTGGTGGTGTGTCATGTTATCAGCCCATCAGAGTTCATTAGATAAGATTCTCTGCTCATGAGTTTATAAAATTATTCCATTTGTAAAATCGGTGTTGCCTGTGTCCCTCATGGGTCACTTCTGTTGCAAGATCTCAGAAACTCATGGTGCGAAACAATGCAGTTTTTTAATTCGGTTAAACATTCGATCCTTCAAAATCTATTATTACGAAATCAGAAATCAGTGGACATCCCAGGGTCCCTCATTCGCCGGGCACTGGATCTGGTATCAATCTCCTGCTGTGTCAATCACACATCAGCCAAAACCACAATGGATGACACCATCATTACATATGTAATCAAAAAAGTAACTGATTGGATAGTGCTTCATACTTAATTTCCATAAGATGGAACCAGGAAGTAATACTTAGATAATTAAATGAATAAAAAGCAAACTATTGAATGGTGTTTTATACGTGATTCCTACAAGATAGCACAAAACTGAAGAGAAAATTGAGTTTTTGATCATAGATTTGAACAAAAATTGAATGAATAATGAGATAATTACTCATAATTTACCCCTAGAGAGCGAACAAAAAGCTATCACCATTCACTAAAATAAATACATAACTAAATAATGAAATCACCACAAGGGACAATTAACACCAAAAAGGTGGATACAGACTCCACTCTTCCTGGAGTAGAAAAAGGCAGATTTGAATAATGTAATAATCAGATAGTTAGATCGTCTGTCACACCTGAGTCACACAAGGTGGCACCAAACTTCAGGGTTCACAGATTATATGAGGAAACGATTTAATAATTACATATTTAAAGGTGTAAGTCGTTGAACTTTTTTGTCTCATCAAATCCTGGCAGGCGTACCGGACATGATAAAGTGTGCTGAATTCATTGATTTTTAAAATTCCATAAGTTAATAAAGAGATAATTGTACTGTCTTCCCTGATGAACTCTGTTGGCCTGACATCATCACCAGCTCCTGAATCTCTGTTGTGGTGTGGCAGGACCTGAGATGATGGGCTCACACCTGGCACAGCAGCATCCCTAGTACTCTGGGTCATGCATAGGTCATCCAGAAACTGCTGTGTCCATGTCTACAACCTTCCTATCCTTGTCCCTGATAGAAATTTGCACCCTAAACAGAATCAATAATGTCATTGTCCATCGATTAAATGAATTAAATAATTAAATAAGCCAGTAATAGATAACTGTCACCATAAAGAGGTGATGTAGCCTTTAAATGGAAGGAAAGACTGGCCAGACTCCAGTCATGAGAGATGTCATCTTCATCAATTCACACAATCAGTCATAAAATATGATGATATTGCATTATAACTCCCGAAGAGGGAGCTTTACAGTACTCTTCATGGAATAGAGGATTATTGGTTTACATAAATATACAAATCTTTACATTATCTTGGGTATTAACAGGATTTGTCAATTAAATTCATTAATTTTGTAATTAGATAATCTGCCACACTTGACCCCACTAGGTGGCAACAATCTCCAGGTGTCATGGATGATATAATCATTGTTTTATATAACTAAACCATCAAACAATGAGTTGATGTAACATCATTAACGTCCCTAAGGTGGCTCCAAACCAGACTCGGGAACAACGCTGCCTCAAAAGAGATGGACTGCAATGCAATCATCTGTAAGTCTACTCTAACAAATGGATTATCTCCTTCCTAAAGGAAGTTGACAATGGAAATCTCAACTTTTGATGAATAATTGTGAGTCTTATTATCATTTAAACCATTATATTACTTCTTAGGAGAGAGAGACCATTCATAAACAGAAGTTTTTGAACTGTTTCCCCACGTTCTATGTTCTCTTATATTAGGTAATCTTGAATTGGGTAACCAGTAAAAGCTGTCAGCAAACTTCCAGTGATATGGCTATGACATACTGAGGCGAATCACATGTGGTCATTAAAATTTTAGGGGATAGTGTTGTTGGGAGATTGTAGTGTGCCATGATAACACTTTATCGAAGCTGCTCTCTGGTCCTTGTACGATGATACCAGGATATAAAATGCAAGCAGGGTTTCCAGGCAATATTTATGATCCAACATTCTGTCACATTCTAGAGCACCTTCTACATGCTAAAATTAGCATACCAACCCATCAACTAACCTTAGCCTCACTGATTTTCTCACATAAACAAAAACAAAGCAGGGCCCTGTTTTTTTTTTTTTTTTTTTTTTTTTTTTTTGAATTACACAATATTTACGAGTCTCTTAAGCTACAACATGCCTGTAGTAATATAAGTATGAAAACGAAACCATCATTATGCCATTCATGTACATTGATGAGGATTTCCACCTATTTTTTATACTTCAATTTTCTCATTTCCAGAATGGAAAAAATACAACAGGTTGCAAGGAAGTATGGCCAGACTCCAGTCATGAAGAATGTCATCATCAATTGAGTCAATGAATCATAAAATGTGATGATATTGCACATTAACGCCACAAGAGGGAGCTTTACAGGACTCTTCATGGAATGGAGGATTTTTGGTTTACATACATATTTACATGATCTTGGATATTATCACTAATTGTCAATTTAAATACGTTAATTATGTAATTAGATGATCTGTGGCACCAGATTCCAGGTGTCATGGATGATATAATTATTGTTTTATATTATTAAATAATCAAATAATGAGTTCATGTAACATCATCCACTTCCCTAAGGTGGCTCCAAACCAGATTCGTGAATGATGCTGTCATGATTATTTAAATATTTTGACTACATAATTGCTATTTAGATGGTCTATAATAATTGCCTCCCACATCTTGGAACCACAATCCACTGATCATGGATTATCTAATGTTCCATTTTAATAATCAAATAACAACATAATCAGAGGATGAAATGGTCTGCCATACTCGATACAATTGACTCTCGGTTGACTCCCACATGATTGTGTGAAACTCCCAGGTTCATCGCATATTTAATCGCACAGTTGAGTAGGAAAATGTGTAAATGCTGAAATGTCATTGTGTATGCAAGGTTTTTACAAGATATCACATATTTAATGTTGGGCGGCTGCCTCAAAAGAGATGGACTGCAATCCAATAATACCTAAGTCTACTCTAACAAATGGATTATCACCTTCCTGAAGGAAGTTAACAACGGAATAATCACCTTTTGATGAATAATTGTGAGTCTTATTATCTTGTGTTCCATAGTTTTCCTTCTTAGGAGAGAGAGCGTCCATAAACAGAAGCCTTTGAACTGTTTCTCCACAGACTATGTTCTCCGATAATTAGGTAATCTTGAATTTGGTAACCAGTAAGACCTGTAGGCAAACTTCCAGATATTTGGCTGTGATTTGGTTCGGCCAATCAAATGCTGTCCATGAAAAGTTTTTGGAGATAGTTATCTTGGGAGACTGTAATATTCCATGATAACACTTTCTCGAAGTTGCTCTCTGGTCCTTGGCCCATGATACCACGATACTGAATGCAGGCAGGTTTTCCAGGCCACATTTATAAGCCAACATTCTGTCATATCCTAGTGCCGCTCCCACATGCTAAAAGTAGCATACCCTCCGATCAACTAACCTCACAGCCTCACTGATTTTCTCACAAAAACAAAGCAGGGCTCTTTCTTTTGAGTTCTACATATTTCTCAAGCTACTACATGCCTATGGTGACATAAGTATGAAAACGAAAGCATCATTATGCCATTCAAGTACATTGATGAGTATTTTAAAACTGTTTTCTTTGCTTCAGTTTCCTAATTTCTAAAATGGAAACAATAAAACAAATTGCCTCTACCATAACCCTCTTCTCTTTATTGAAAATAAAATAAACTCCGCTTCATTCTCTTACCTTTAGCAAGCTTGATCTCTAGGTTTCTCAGAGTTGTTTAGATTTGCCTTTGGTTGATGACTAAGGATTTTGAGCACTGTCTAATGTGCCTTTTGGTAAATTTTGATTCCTCAATTGGTATTTCTCTATTAAGTCCTGTACCCCGCTTTCTAATATGGTTATTTAGAGTGATATATTGTTGGTGGTGTGTCATGTTATCAGCCCAACAGTGTTCATTAGATGAGATTCCCTGATCAGGCGATTATTCAGTTATTCCATTGTTTAAAATCGGTGGTGACTGTGTCCTTCGTTTGTCAGTTCTGTTGCAGGCTCTCAGAAACTGATGATGCAAAGCAATACAGTTCTTTTTACTTCGTGTAATCATTCGATTATTAAAAAAAAATCTACGATTACGTAATCAGTAATCACAAGATAACGCAGTGTTCCTCCTTCTCCGGGCACTTCTTCTGGTACCGATCTCGTGCTGTGTCAATCTCACAGCAGCCAAATTAGGGATGACACCATCATTACTTACACAAACAAATGAGTTAATAATTGGATAGTCCGGCATACTTAACTTTCATAAGATGGAACTAAACTACAGTAATTGTCAAGGAAATATAACTTATATAATTAAATAATGCCATGCGATTAACTCCCAGGGAGGAATGTCCAGACTCCAGTCATGAAAAACAACATCTTCATCGATTTTAATAATTAATATATAATGAAAAATGATTGAAAAATGACATGGTTCAAGGTTCACAGATTATATGATGAAACAATTTAATAATTACATCTTTAAATACGTAAGTCGTTGAATTTTATGGATCATCAAATCCTGGGCAGACTTTACAGATATGAAAAATTATACTGCCTTCACGGTTTTTTAAAATTCCATTAGTTATTCGTCAGACAATCAAACTGTCTTGCCTGAAGAACACTGTTGGCATGATATCTTCACCAGTGCCTGAATCTATGTTTTAGTGGGGCAAGACCTGAGATAATGGGTCCATTCCTGCCAAAGCAGTAGTAGCCAAAATATTGATATCAGCTGAAAAGTTGGCTGCAGCAGGGGCATCATCAGCATTGCAGAGAGAGAGACGGTCTTCTGTGTTCTAGGTTGTCATCTTTTTGCCAGTCTCGGGAATGGTGCTGACCTCCTTGTGCCACTACTTTTCATCGTAGATCACAAACGATGTGAAGATGTGGAGTAAGAGCAGCTAGTCAAAACCCAGACCATCATACTGGCCGTGGTAAGGTCCTTGTACTTCTCGGACAGCACCATGCAATATTCTGGACTAAATCATCCAGCATCCCTAGTACTCTGGGAGATGCATAGATCGTTCAGAAAATGTTCTGCTCATGTCCTCAACTTTCCTACCCTTGTCCGTGACAGATATTTGCACCCTAATCGTAGTCGGTGATGGCATTGTCTGTAGCTTAAATAATTTAAAGAATAAAATAAGTCAGTAATACCTAACTGTCACAATAAAGAGGAGATGTAGGATTTAGCTGTCAGGGAAGCATGGCTAGATTTCAGTCATGAAGAATGTCATCCTCATCAATTGATGCAATGTATCTTATAATGAGGACATCCTTGTGCCACTACTTCTTCTGTTCGTAGATCACAACCGATGTGAATATGTGGAAGAAGAGCAGGGAGACAACACCCAGACCACCAAGCCGGGCTTGGTGAAGTCTTTGTCCTTCTCAGGGGGCACCGTGCAATCTTCTAGACCCAATCATCCAGCATCCCTAGTACACTGTGAAATGCATAGATCATTCAGAAAATGCTCTGCCTATGTCTAAAACTTTCCTAACCTTGTCCCTGACAGATATTTGCACCCTAATCGTAGTCAGTGATGGCATTGTCTGTCGTTCAAATAATTTAAAGAATTACATAAGTCAGTAATAGCTAACTGTCACAATAAAGAGGTGATGTAGCATTTAACTGGCAGAGAATCTTGGCCACACTCCAGTCGTGAAGGATGTCATCATCATCAATTGAAAAAATGAATCATAAAATGTGATTATATTGCAAATTAACGCCACAAGAGGGAGCGTTACAGGTCTCTTCATCGAATGGAAGATTTTTGCTTTACATAACTATACAAATATTTACATTAACTTGGGTTTAACACGAATTGTCAATCTAAATACTTTAACTATGTAATTAGTTGATGTGTGGCACCAAATTCCAGGTGTCATGGATGATATAATCATTGTTTTATATGATTAAATAATCAAATAATGAGTTCATGTAACATCATCCACTTCCCTAAGGTGGCTCCAAACCAGACTCATGAACGATGCTATCATGATTAATTTAAATATTTTAACTACATAATTGACATTTAGATGGTCTATAATAATTGCCTCCCACATCATGGAACCACAATCCACTGATCATGGATTATCTAATGTCCTATTTTAATAATCAAATAACAACATAATCAGACAATCAAATGGTCTGCCATACTCGACACAGTTTACTCTCACTTCACTCCCACATGATTGTGGGAAACTCACAGGTTCATCCCTTATTTAATCACAGAGTTGAGTAGTAAAATGTTAAAATGCTGAACTGTCATTGTGTATGCATGGTTTTTAGAAGGTATCACATATTTAATGTTGGACGGCTGTCTCAAGAGAGGTGGACTGCAATCAAATATTCCCTAAATCTACTCTAACAAATGGATTATCTCCTTCCTGAAGGAAGTTAACAATGGAAAACTCATCTTTTGATGAATGATTGTGAGTCTTGTTATCCTATGTTCTGTAGTTTTTCTTGTTAGGAGAGAGAGCATCCATAAACAGAAGCCTTTGAACTGTTTCTCCACAGATTATGTTCTCCGATCATTAGGCAATCTCAAACTTGGTAACCTGTAAGACCTGTAGGCAAACTTCCAGATATTTGGCTATGCCTTGATTAGGCGAATCAAATGCTGTCATGTACATTGATGAGTATTTTAAAACTGTTTTCTATGCTTCAATTTTCTAATTTCTAGAATGGAAACAATACAACGAATGGCTCTACCATAATCTTTTCCTCAGGAATACTACTCTGTTGGGGGGACAAAATGGAATCTTGAAATTCTCAGGCAAGTGGATGGAACTTGAAGAAACCATCCTGAAAGAAGTAACACAGGCACAAAAAGAAGGACATGCTATGTATTTGTTCCCATATGGATTTTAGACATAGAGCAAAGGATCACCAGCTTATAATTAACAACACCAGAGAAACTGATAAAAAAGGAAGATCTAAGAGATTCATATAAGGTCCCTTAGTGAAGGTGAAAACAAAAATTTCTCCAGAGCACAATGGGATTGGGGAGCCCTTAGTGGGGTGGGAACTAGGAGAAATAGAAGGGGAGGAGGGGAAACCATGTGGGATTAGGAAGACTGAGTCAGCAGAGGAATAGAAGAGAGAAAAGAAAGAGAAAGATAGAGATCATAAAAGGGGGAGCCATTATAGGATTGAAGAGAAAACTAAACCTAAAGAAATGTCCAAATACCTACGAGAATGACCCCAGTTAAAAATTTGAGCAACAGTGCAAAGGCTACCATAAATGCCCTTCCCTGATAATGAGATCAACAACTAATTTATCCAACACCATGGAGCCCTCATCTAGTACCTGATGGAAGCATAAGCAAACAACCACAACTAAACACTGAGCCAACTGGAATCCAGATGCAGACAGGGAGGACAAGGCCAGGCTGCAGAAACACATAGGGACCGTTTACCGGAACTGTCTATGTGGGAATCTATGGAGATTCCCAAATGGGCCTCATCAGTATACTTGTTATTACCTTTTCATGCTTTGATGGGTTAAACCCTGTGGGGATATCCACCTCTAGACTGGCTTCCTGTTTAATACTATAAATTCATTTGTGTTTTTCCATACTTTACTTATCTTTAAGAAAATGTCTTTTGAAGGGCATGTGTGTGGTATGTGTGTATGAAGATGGAGGTAACACAAGCGCTTCCAGAAAAACCAGAAATGAATGTCATATATCCGGAAAGAGGTCCAAGTGTTTCTGCCCGTTAAGATCAAACACTGGTCCACAGAGAAGTTATGAAGCACCCTCATTCGCTGAGCCATCCATCATTCCAAGAGTTTCTCTCAGACTATATAATGAGATTACATGAAGCTGAGGTATAAAAATCCCAAGAGTGTGGCATGTTAGATTAGTATCTGTCTGAAAGTTCTAAGATGCAGAAGGTATAGAGACAAAGAGACACAAGAGTATGCAAACACAGTGATCGCAACACAGTGATGCAAACACAAGTCTGGGATTGTCAAGGGAAAACCTTAGTAAATTAAAAATCTGCAACACACTCTCTCATGCAAAAGCATTTTTTATTGAGCTTATTGGAAACTGTAATGTTAAGGATGGTGGGTGGGGCAAGTACTATCCAGCTTAAATGCCTCTCATAACCACAGAAAGACAGATCTCAGTTGAAAAGGGAGAGGACCGTACTCTCAACAACAGTTCATTCTACAGTCAATTTTACACTTCAGAAAGGAAATATATGTGCACATGTTACAAATCTTTATGTAAGTCAGACAAAGAAAAGGTGGAGGCAGAAACATGGAACACATTTCATCCAGTCCATGGTGCTCTTTGTACTATGCTCTGTCTTTATCCCCTACCCTGTGTCTCTGAACTCTCACACACTGACTGTGGTGGGGTCAGTCCACAGTGTTCCCAAATCTCTTTTCCTATCTGAGGTTGGGTCTTCACCGTTGGCCCTCAGCAGATGAGCAGGCCCTGATTGTCCATGTCAAAGCTTCTCTCTCTCTCTCCTCTGATTCCTTGGGATGACATTTTCTCCAAGTATATCCAAAACACCTTGAATAGACAAGCTCTGTGTCTCTCTAATGAGTCATGGGAGTCCTTGCTTTCCTTTCTCAGGCCAGCAGTAATCTCTCATCCTTTATTCCCAGCATGAACATAGGTAGGCCTCCTGGTCATAGACACAGAATGGCCTGCAATCTAGACACTTCTTACTCACAAAGTAGACCTCCTTTGGCTGTCTTATTGCTCTAAGAGTGTCCAAGAGCTCAGAACAACATTGGACAAATCTGTCTGGCAGGACATAACCAATGTCATCATACACTTCATCAGGGGCAAGATACATCTCCAAGGTGAGCTGTGTCAGGTTGGCAGTGTGCTGAAGCAGCTTCTTAATGCCAGTCAAAGACAGGAAGTTCTTCATCAAATTCACGTCCACCAGCTGGGTGCACTGGCTCCGGGCAGGGAGGATGACATCCATTTGGAAGACCATGATCATACAACCCTTCAATTTTAATGTCTGAAGGGTAGCTGTCAATCTCTCTAGAAGTCTTCCCAGAAGTGGATGACTTAAATTAAAAAAGGTGACACCACTCAGGTCCAGATGTGTGAGCCAATGGATGCTTGGACACTGGGACAGGTAACTCATGTCTGATTCTGATAGTGAGCAGCGAGTGATTGCTAGGGTCTCTAAGGGGCTTTCCAAGTTCCTACAGAAAGACAAGGCAGATTATCTCAGTGAGTTTAATAGTGGTTGAGTAGGGGCACCACCTTCAAGTGAGCAGAGGTTAGTGTGTCCTAATGTCGTTCTGAGATCTTGGTGGAGGCCAATTCCAGAATGCTCTCAGATGGAGAAGTAACAGCACAAGCAAAATCATGTGACAGCTTAGGTGCCCAACCCTGGTTCTTCTGTGCTGTCAAAAACAAAGCCTCATCAGATGACAAATGGGGCCAGCAGGAAGCCAAGAAAGAAGACCTGGTGGCAACTCAGAGCTTTACCTGTGTGTGCTAACATTGGTCCTCATGAGTCCCACCTCCTAGCAAAGCCTCTGTACTACTGAGATGTCTTCCCTGTGACCCACCCTAATCACTTCACTCTCAGTTATTTTCCATTGATTTAGACACTACCTGTGCTCAGAGAGCCCCTGTCCCTTGGAAAATCAGAGAGCGATGTAAACTGTTCATACTGTTCTGAGGACAGTGCTGACATGGGGCAACATGTGGTTTAAAACCTCCTCCCCTCTGTAGGTCAGTTTTCAAAGACCGTTTGTCGATGATGGTTGCAAGAATAGCAGAAAGACTACTAGAGCGATCATTCAGAGGTCATATGTGTGTACTCACCAGTGGCTGGCTAGCCCCAGGTGTACACTGATGTTTCATGTAACACAGAAAGGCTGTTCTCTGGCCTGTGAAACAAGCTCTCTATCCTTCCTTACCTGAGCACTTGGTCCAGTCTTGCATTCAGCAGGAAGACACAATTCAAACAGAGATGCTGGAGCTTGTTGAGTTGGGAGAACTGAGAAACGATCTGTCGAAAACACCGTCGTTTCATCTCTTGGTTCCACAACCAATGGAAGGGTGTGAAGACTTCATGAAGAAGGAGTTTCTGAAGGTTTTTCATCTGGCCCAGGCCAGGGGCAAACTTTGCAAGGGTCCTCAGGTCCCAGCGAGCATTCACTTCCAGTTCTCGTATACTGCATGGTGCAAATACCTCCAGCAGCTCTAGGGTGTTATAGACAGGGAGGGCCCCAAACTCCAGCTTTTTACAGATCACCTGGAGCACATCTTTTCTCTGCTCGGCCCAGCAGTGGAAACATTCCAGGTATTCACAGAGATGTCTGGAATGGAGGGAAAAGTTCATCACCACAGTCACAACCTCTTTTCCCTGACTTTCGGGATGGTGCACCACTGGTTGGGTCTCTCTGACCACATCTGGAGAGCAGACACCATCCTCTGTTTCAGCCCACATGTTCCAGAAGTTATGACTGGCATCCAGAAAATCAAGCACCTCTAATTTGCAATTCCTGTTGGTCAAACAAGAAGGGGATTCAAATGGCAGGACTGCCAATGCATAATCGGCTTTCACCTCACATATCCACTTCCCTTGAAAGCATCCGGGAAACCAAGACTCAAAATTTCCCTTTCTAGGGTCTGGCTGCAAAAGGAGATCAAGGAGATTCAAATTGGAATGAAGATACCAAACTGTCTCTATTTGCATATGATATGATAGTTTACATAAGCGACCCAATAAACTCTACCAGGCCACTCCTACAGCTGATACACACATTTAACAAAGTATCAGTATACAAGGAAATCTCAAAAAAAAATCAGTAGTCCTACTGTATTCAAATGACAAATAGATTGAGAAAGAAATAAGAGAAACATAACCCTTTTTAATAGCTTCAAACAACATAAAGTATCGTGGCGTAATGCTTACCAAACAAGTGAAAGGCCTACATAATAAAACTTTGTGGTTCTAAACAAAAAAATTAAAGAAGATACCTGAAAATGGAAAGATCTCCCAAGTTCCTGGATATCTAGGTTAATATGTTACAAATGGCAATCTTGCCAAAAGCAATCTAGAGATTCAATGCAATCCCTATTAAAATCCCACCACAATTCTTCACTGACCTTGAAAGTATAATAACCAACTTTATATGGAAAAACAAAAGACCCAGGATAGCCAAAACATCCCTGTACAATAAGTGAACGTCAGGAGACATCAACATCCCTGAGGGTAAGCTCTAATACACAGATATAATCCTGAAAACAGCCTGGAATTGCCACAAATAAAGAAAGAAAACAAAAAGGTAGACTAGTGGAATAGAATTAAAAATTCTGATATAAACCCACACTCATATGAGCACCTGATTTTCTACAAAACAGCTAAAAGTATATAATGGAATGAGGAAAGCATCTTCAAGAGATGGTTTTTGGAAGAAATGGATGATGGTGTTTATAGGACTGAACATAGACCCAAGTCTGTCACCATAAACAAAACTCAAGTCCAAAGGGATCAAAGGTCATCAACATCAATGCAGCCACACTGAACCTCTTAGAAGAGAAAGTAGGAGATACCCTTGAACAAATTGGTATAGGAGACTGATTCCTGAACATAATTCCAGGAGCACAGGCACTGAGAACAACAATTAAAGAATGGGACCTTTTCAAACTTAGAAACTTTTGTAAGGCAAAGGACACAGTGGAAAAGACCAAATGGCAGCCTACAGACTGGGAAAAGATTTTCACCCATACTATATCCGACAAAGGGCTGATCTCCAAAATATACAAAGAACTCAATACACTAATCAACAAAATACCAAACAACCCTATTAAAAAATGTGGTACAGAACTGAAGAAAGAATTCTCAATAGATGAAATCAAAAAAGCTGAAAAACACTTAAGAAAGTGTTCAACATCCGTAGCTATCAGGGAAATGCAAATCAAAACAACTTCGTGACACCATCTTACCCTTGCCACAATGGCTAATATTAGAAACACCAAAGACAATTTATACTAGAGAAGACATGAAGAAATGGGAACACTCCTCCACTGCTGGTGGGAGTGCAAACTCGTACACCCATTTTTGAGATCAGTATGGGAATTAGTTTACCATCCCCTTCTTAGACATATCTCCAAATTATTCCCATCCATGCAACAAAGACATCTGCTCAGCTATGTTGTTAGCAGCTAGGAAGCAACCTAGATGCATCTCAATTGAAGAATGGATAAAGAAGATGTGGCACATCTCTGCAGGAAAAAAATAATGGAATCTGGAAATTCGCCGGCAAATGGATGTCGCTTGATACAACCATTCTGAATGAGGTAACCCAGTCACAAAATCATGAACATAGAATATACTCACTCATATATGGATTCTAGAGCTAGAGCAGTGGATCACCAGCCTATAATTCACACCACCAGTGGAAATAAGATACAAGGTGTATTCTAAGAGATTCATATAAAGTCCCTCACAGAAGGTTGAAAGGACAAGTCCCCCAGAGCACTTGGGAGGTTGGGGGGTCACAGAATGTAGAGAGAATTAGGAGAAAGAGAATGGGAGGAGGAAAGCAAGTGATCCTATGAAGATTGAGTCAGGGTAGGAAAAGAAGACAGTAGAGAGAGAGAATGAGAGAGAGAGAGAGAGAGAGAGAGAGGGAGAGATAGAGAGAAACACTATAAAAGAGGGAGCCATTAGTGGTTTAAAGAGAAAACTGAATCTAAAGAATGGTCTAGAGACCTACAAAACTGTTTCCAACTAACAATATGAGCAACCATGGAAAGGCTACCATAAATTCCCTTAATGAGTCCTGAGATCAACAACTACCTTATTCACCATCAGGGAACCCTCCTCTAGTACTGTTGGAAACAGAAGCAAACACCCATACCTAAACACTGAGTTGAACTAGAATCTATATGCAAAGGGAGAGGAAAAGACCAGGTTGTAGAAACATACAGACAGCTGACCTGAACAAGGAGTAGATAACAGGCCTCTAGACTGATAGCTTGGCATCCAGAATGGGACTAACTCAGGTATCTCTGAATCTGAGTCTCAGCCAGAAGGACTGAGCAGTCTTGAGGACCTCAGAGAGTGGAACCAGGATGTATTGTGGTACAAAAAAGGAACTTGCAGACACATGGAGAGAATCCCTTAACCTAGAAACAGGAGAGAAGTCCTAGCCCCTACTTCAATTGACTTGACAGATATACATGACCCCAGCAGGATGGCATTGCCATTCATGTGGAATTGGGGTGGGGATGGATGGGAGGGTGGTTAGGGTTCATGAGAGGTGGCAGCATGAGGAATGGAGGGAGGGAGAGGGAACTGGGATAGACATGTGAAATAAAAAAATAAGTTAGAAAATGAAAAAACAACACAAAGAAACAAACAAAAAAAAATCACCCAGGCCAAGAACTTACAGGTTGCTGGTAATGCAGAACACCAGGGTAAATAGCACCAGCTCTTCCTGGTACAGAAGTCCTAAGCCATGCTCATCCAGGAGCCATGCTGTGTTGTTGATGGGCTAGGTGCATATGGCCAGCTTTTGGGCAGTCAGAGAGGAGAGGAATTCTGAATCCCTAGCAGCAAATGACCGAAGTTGCCCCGGGCCATCCCTCCTCTCCTCAGGTGGCAGTGACTGTGATTCTAGGGACAGGGGTGGGGGTGAGGGTGGGGAGGTGGAGGATGAGGGGGTGTTGGAGATAATAACTTTGGTAAAGATTTTTATGTCAACTAAAAAAATACAACTAATAAATTAGATGGTAAATAGATGTGATGGATATGTGCAAACTTGTTACAATCAGTCTGAAGCAAAGAAGTCAAAGTAAGATTACAGTGGTCTAGTAGACAGGTCAAAAGGCCTGTAGATTTATAGGTCAATGCAACTCATCAAAGCTGCACAGATAACATCAAAAGGAACTTCAGGTGTTATGAGTATGATTCCATTTCTCTGGGCAATAAAACATAGAACAGGAAAAAAGGCTTGGCCAGATCCATAAGAGTCAAAAAGAGATAAAAATAAAATTATAATAATGAAAGATAACATAAAAGGAGAGCTGGCGTACCCCTCATAATCCGAATAAGGACCCAACAGTTAAGAGAGCGGAAGTTGCAGAAATGCTCAGGGGAAATCACCAATGTAAGAACTTACACTCAGGAATTAAATAAATAAGATGTTCACTTAAGGCATGTACCTCTGAGTAAGAGTCACTGATCAGAAAAAATGAAAAAGAAAAACAGAAAAGGAGAGATTTTTCTATGCTAGTGATGTCTGAGAAAATCAGAGAAAGAGACTACAGGTAATGTAAAAAGATATAGAGGTTCAAAGAAAAGTCGTAAAAAGTAAGAACAAGATGGAAACTGTTTGCTGTGGGCTCTCAATCTCCAAATATAAAATTAAGATTAGTAATATGAGTTAAAAATTTTGACCATACTAGGTTAATTGTTTAAAATTTTCTGTTTATTTCTCTCAGGAAAAATCTATGTACTTGGTAAAAAGGTCTATCTGTGTTTCCTGTTAGAAACCTATTTTATTATAAGAATATAGCTAAAACAAAAATGGTTTAAATGTTTTTGCTATCTAATGCTAACAGCCCTCAGCTCAAAATTTACCTCTGAGTGCTGGTCATTAAATTCAGATTATCAGAAAATCAGATGTCTTTTTGATGTAGATGACATTAATACTGTTCTATGTCTAAAGCTGTTAAAAATTGAAACTAGTTAAAAAGTTACATTTATTAACACTGGAAATTAACATAAATTAGCATGCACCAAGGTAACAATAGATTTAAAGGCATAAAGTGTGCTTAAATTGGACATCACAAAAAGAAATTACAGGAAGTTGAATTGTTGTATAAAACAGTTTTTAAATGTTTAAATTCAGAAGGTTACGTCATATGTGTGCATTTTTTACATTGTTAATGTATTACTTAAATCAAAGTGCTGAAATTGAAGATCAAAGCCATACAGTGTATGTACTAACCAAAAGTGGAGATGCTCATTTTTTTATGACACAGAAGGCAATCCGTCCTTGTTTTTGCTAAATTTTGTAAGCGTAAGTTATTTAGATAAACTGAGTCACATAGCTGTTTTATGTTTCCTTAAAGGAGTTTGAAATAAAAATCAGTATTTTTAACGCTAAATGTGACAATGCAAAGTTCTAGTTTTATAAAAGCTGGTAACCTATTATAAAAGGTTAAGAAACACAAGTTACCGGCAATCCTTATAGATTAACTGTTGGTTATAGTCAAACTAAGTCTTAATGATTAATAACAGGAATAAACCTCACTATGTCTCCTATACATGTTGTAAAATGTAAGCGTAAAGCAAGTAACTTACATCCAAGTCATCTATTAAGATCTACTGAGAAAGACTTCTAATACTACAGAGATCTTTAGAATAAGGCATTTAAATGTTAACTAAAAAGCTGTAATAACATCAAACAAAGATTACAGAACCTAACAATGACCCAAGGTCTCTAAAGAACATTGTGGGGCAGCATGAATTGTCATGACATGGACTGGGGAGCATGATGCTCAAACACAATGCCTGATGCTAGATAGGACCCAGCTCAGACTGTGTTGTAAGGTACTGGAAAGTTGTCTGTGCCACCTTTGCCTAGACAAAATAATGTCACACTTTTCCAAGTCCTAGTTACACAGAGAAAAACAACAAACAAGTAACAAAAAATAAGCCAACCAAAAAAATCTCTCACATTATGTACTTGGTGAAAAACTCCCCTCAATGCCATAGACAATTGGTTATGGTAGGAATATAGGGAATGGTCCCTGCTGTTTTATTTAAGGCATTCAAAAGTTACATAAAATTTATCCTTCTCAGATCTCTGATACGACTGATGGCTTGGCTAAACAAAACTTTGTGAGATTGACAATATTAGGTGGCCTTAATATGGCTCCTAAATAAGGATCTAAAAATATAAAGACATAAAACTCCTTTTAGAACAATTATTTGTTAATTATGCATACAGTGTTCTGCCTGCATATATCTGCAGGTCCAAAGAGGGTATCAGATCTCATAGATGTTTTTGAGCCACAATGTAATTGTTGGGAATTGAACTCAGGACTTCTAGAAGAGCAGCCAGTACTCTTAATCTCTGTTGTGGTGCTGGAGGATCTGAGATAATGGGCCCATTCCTGGCTTAGAAGTAGTAACCAAGATGTTGATATCAGCTGAAGAGAAGGCAGCAGCTGGGGCAAAACCAGCACACCTGAGAGATATTCTTCCGTGTTCTGGGTCGTCATACTCTTGCCAGATCTCGGAGATGGTGCTGACCTCCTAGTGCCACTACTTCTTCTCATGGTAGATCACAACCAATGTGAAGATGTGGAGGAACAGCATGTAGTCAACAGTCAGACCACCATGACAGCCTTGGTGAAGTCCTTGTACTTCTCAGAGGGCAACGTGCAACCTTCAGGACTCAATCATCCAGCATCCCTCGTACTCTGGGAGATGCATAGATCATTCAGAAAATGCTCTGCCCATGTCTACAAATTTCCTAAACTTGTCCCTGACAGATATTTGCACCCTAACCGTATTCGGTGATGGCACTGTCTGTCGTTTACATAATTTAAAGAGTTAAACAAGTCAGTAATAGCTAACTGACACAATAAATAGGGGATGTAGCATTTTACTGGCAGGGAAGCATGGCCAGATGCCACTCATGAAGGATGTCATCATCATCAATTTAGTCAATGAATCATAAAATGTGATGATATTGCACATTAACTCCACAAGAGGGAGCTTTACAGGTCTCTTCATGGAATGGAGGATTGTCGTTTACATAACTATACTAATATTTACATTATCTTGGCATTAACACAGATTATTAATTTAAATACATTATTTATGTAATTTGATGATCTGTGGCACCGGATTCCAGGTGTCATGGACGATATAATCATTGTTTTATATAATTAAATAATCAAGAAATGAGTTCATGTATCATCATCCACTTCCCTAAGGTGGCTCCAAACCAGGCTCCTGAACAATGCTGTTGTGATTAATTTAAATATTTTAACTACATAATTGATATTGAGTTTGTCTATAATAATTACCTCCTACATCGCGTCACCACAATCCACTGATCATGGATTATCTAATGTCCTATTTTAATAATCAAATAAAAACATAGAGGATGAAATGGTCTGGCATATTCGACACCATTGTCTCTCAGTTGACTCCCACATGATTGTGGGAAACTCCCAGTTTCATCCCTTATTTAATTGCAGAGCAGAGTAGTAACATGTTTTAATGCTGAACTGTCATTGTGTATGCAGGGTTTTAAGAAGATATCACATATTTAACGTTGGACTGCTGACTCAAAAGTGATGGACTGAAATCCAATAATCACTAACTCTACTCTAACAAATGGATTATCTCCTTCCTGAAGGAAGTCAGGAAGGGCAAACTCACCTTGTGATGAGTAATTGTGAGTCTTATTATCTTTTGTTCCATAGGTTTACTTCTTAGGAGAGAGAGTATTCATAAACAGAAGACTTTGAACTGTTTCTCCACACACTGTTTTCTGTGATGATTAGGTAATCTTGAATTTGGTAACCAGAAATAGCTGTAGGCATACTTCCACGTGTTTGGCTATGAATTGTTTTGGCGAATCAAATGCTGTCATTAAAAGTTTTAGGAGATAGTTATCTTGGGAGATTGTGTTTTCCCATGACAACACTTTCTCGAAGCTGCTCTCTGATCCTTGGCCCATGATAGCAGGATACAGCATGCAAGCAGGGTTGCCAGGCAACATTAATGAACGAACATTCTGTTACATTCTAGTGCCCCACCCATATGATAGAGGAGTATTACCACCAAAGAACTAACTTTACAGCCTCACTGATATTCTAACAAAAATAAAGCATGGCTCTGTCTTTGGAGTTCTACATATTTACCAGGCTCTCAAGCTACAACATGCCTATAGTGACATAAGCATGAAAACGAAAGCATCATTGTGCCATTCAAGTATAATGATGAGTATTTTAAACCTGTTTTCTATGCTTCAATTTTCTATATCTACAACAGAAACAATACAATTAATCGCCTCTACCATAAACATTTTCTCTTTATTGAAAATAAAATAAACTCCTCTTCATTCTCTTACGTTTAGAGGAGCTTGATCCCAGGGTTTCTCAGTTGTTTAGATTTGCATTAGGCTGATGATTAAGGATTTTGAGCAGTGTTTTATAATTCTTTCAGTCATTTTGGATTCCTCAATTGACTGTTCTCTATTAAGTCCTGTACCCCGCTTTCTAGAATGGTTCTTTAGAGTGATTCATTGTTGTTGTTGTGTCATGTTATCAGCCCGACAGTATTCATTAGATGAGATTCCCTGATCAGGATATCATACAGTTATTCCATTTTTAAAATCAGTGGTCACTGTGTCCTTCATGGGTCAGTTCCGTTGCAACCTCTCAGAAACTGATGAAGCGAAACAGTACACTTTTTTTAAATCGTGTAATCATTTGATTGTTAAAAATCTACTATTATGTAATCAGTAATCACTGTATAAGGCAGTGTCCCCCATTCTCTGGGCACTGCTCCTGGTACCGATATCCTGCTGTGTAGATCCCACAGCAGCCAAATGACAGATGACACCATCATTACTTACGCAGTCAAATAAGTTAATAATTGGATAGTCCTGCATACTTAACTTTCAGAAGATGGACCCAAACTCCAGTGAATATCAAGGAAGTATTACTTAGATAATTAAATAATGCCACATGATTAACTCCCATGCAGGAATGGCCCGACTCCAGTCAAGAAGAACAACGTCTTCATTCATTTAAATAATTAATATATAATGAAAAATGATTGAATAATGTCATGGTGGTGCATACTTAAATCCCACATGGAGTAGTGATACTGATCTCTTTCTGGAATAATTATGTTTTTAAAAAATTAAATTGATAATTAATTAGTGGGCCTTTTATATGAACACTGACAAGATGGCACCAAAGTCCTAACCCTATTGCTGATGTAAAGATCTATTTACATAGCTAAATGATGAAGTAATGGGGTGATATTACATCATCAACTCCCAAAATCTGACTCCAAAAAGGACTTTTGGTGCATAACATTACCTGTAAGATGCTGTTCCAAACAGGAGTACCTTCTGTGTAATGGTTTGGAGACAAATATCTGGAAAATCATGAACAACAAATGTGTATCTAGGATTGAAAATTCTAACAGGACTGGTCAGCATACACTTCTCTTTGTGTGTTTTAGAGGCAGTACTACCTCAGTTAAATTCTACTTCATGAGATATAATATCTCAAAAGCATTTGTGAGTCGTTTGTGTTACAAATTCTACTCTTGTAGATCACTGCTCAATAGTGAAGTGCTACCCTTACATTAGATGCCTTTTACAACCTGCAGAAAATTAACAATACATGGATCTTACACATAAAATTAAAATGCAAATGGCTGAACTTCTAAAAGGTACTTAACTAAAAGGCCTCTGGAAGTTTGTTGCCTTGCTTTCAGTGGGTGCACCTGAAGTATGTAGAAGTTGACTTAAAAAAGGTTTCCATAGACACCTCCCTGCTCACAGTACTCAAAGCAGATACAGCCCACACAATAGTTATTTGGTGGATTGCCTCTAGCTTCTGGGTATTTCAAGAAGTACATGAGAATTCAGGGGACAGGTTGTCTCCTTGCAGCTTCCCAGCCAGATCCAGGGAATATCCACCACACTGGATCCATCACCTCATTATGTCCCTCCACTGATCTGAGGACGGCAGGCCCTCACTCACCATGCTGTGGTTTTCCAGTTTGCCCTTCCTCAAAGCACATAACTAAAAAGCACTGGCTGCAGTTTCTCTTCAAATCCAGACCAGAAGGGCCCTTCACTTCTTTTGACAGGCAGGTCACAAAGGGGCCTGATTAGCTATTAAGGCCTGAGTGATAAAAGCAACTCCCAGGTGGTTGCAGAGTGCTTAAGGACTAATTGCAATGGTTACTGATTGCCTTCTAGCACTAAGAATTTTCTACATCAGCAGTGATGTGAATTTCTATAGCAATTGTCCTATAGCTGAACTGTGCTATCATTCTGTAGTACACAGGCATTCACCTTTCTTCCTCCTAGACAGAGTGTTTCTAGCTAAATTTACTTACTTAAATGGATTGAGTGATTCTTGCTGAAAAAGTTGGAAGGGAGCTCCAAATATTTGTTAACTACCATAAAGAGATTTAGGAATGCAAAATGTGTTATTTGTTATTTGGTTAAACACTGAGTTTATTGAACTAAATTTGCTTTTTACCTGTTTGTCACAGGAACTTCAGATAATCAAGAAAGAAAAGCAGGGACCACATCTCAAAAAAAGATAAATGATATTTCTCGTGGTAGAATGCCAGATGATGGCTCCATGAATGTCGAATTTTATCCCTGAAATTCAGAGCAAACACTTGGCAAAGGCATCATAATGAGAAAAGTAGTCTTCATGGAAAATTGAATATTTACAGAGAAATACATGTTCTGTAAGCATATAAAAAATAAAACAAAATAAAAACCAACTGCAGTAATCAAGGTTGTCTGCATGAAAAGGAATATAGGATGAAACTCTCCATATATGTAAAAAGTGGATATATTACGATGTCTCACAAGCTGTGATATATTTAGTACATCAATGGTTGCCTGCCAATGGGAATCTGAAGAGTACAGCAGTTTTTTAGTTTATCAGGATGGATGTGTCAGCTGGTCATTATACATCAAAATTCCAAAAAGTAGGCTCTAATGGTAGTGAAGGAAGAAACTTGGTACCAAGAGCTAGGGTAAGTAGCCAAAGAGGGAAAGCTTCCTCCTTCAATACCACTTATACATGTAGGCTACCACCAGAAGGTTGATCTGTTCCTTTATGTGACTTTGTTCTGTTTTGTTTTTTCTTTTCAAAACATGGTTTTTCAGTGCAGGACTTAAACTCATTCTGTGGATTTGGCTGGCCTTAACCTAAGCAAAATCAGGCAGCCTCCTGTGTCCTAGGATTAAACATTTGCACTGCCACCAAGCAGTTAAAGGTAGATCTTATCATCTGTTTGCATACAAGGCCTCTGTATGGCTTTGGCAGCCCTGGAATATATTCTGCCAGTCTGAAGTTTCTCAACTCCTACATGGGAATCCATTCCAACTTGTAATTAGTTCAAAGTGCTCCAATAACTCCTATTGTCCTTAAGATATTATCTTTCCTGCTACAGGACACCTGTGCCTTGATGATGAATATCTCCTATCTAAATAGCAATGATTTGGGAGTAGACAGGTTAACCACCCAGAAGTAAGGGAGAAAGTGCAGCAATGGGGTGCCTGAAGGCACATAGTATGTGCAATTATGGAGTGCCTTTAGCATTAGTGGAAGCAATTTCTATTTTCCCTTTATACATATTAATAGATGTCCCCTTCCATTGCCGCACCTTTGTTTGACTACTTCAGTTTGGTGTATGAATAAAATGGAGCTTTCAGTATTGACTGAATCTGCCTGCCTGGCATCATATTATGTCTCTGTCTTCCTTTCATCAATGATAGCTTGTCTTCCAATTGTCCACACTCAGTGACTGAGGAATGGACATGGGACTGAGCTGCTGTTTCTGATTACAGTCCTACAAACTCCAGTCCACAACACTTTGTTCCACACATCCTGGAGAATTGAGTTTGATATGCAACTTAAAAATGCTGGAACTCACTCAGGCAGCATGAGCAACCCCTTGGCATATGCCATTATTCCACAACATAGCTTATTGTGCTGTGGATGTGAATATAAGTAATTATTACTTCAAATTCCATTCTTCTTCATGTTCTCACTATTTGCCCATGGGTTCTTCAACTTGAAATACTGCCTTCGAAATGGTTTGTGCAAAGATGCTATAAAATACCATAGCAAAGACATTTTTACCAGAAAAAGAAACAGAACAAATTCTGTTGTATATGTGTGTCTGTAAATTGATTACCAGTTTTTAGACAATGATATTTGTTTGGAGATCATAAGTCAACTTTGTGGGGTCCACTTTTAGCCTACCACCACGGCAACTTAGAAAATTCTCATTTTCCAGGGAATCACATTGTAGAAAATGTCTTGAGTCTTGAAAATGTCTCTATGAAAGAAACATTGACTTCTTATATGAACACCTTATAGCAGAAACAGGAACCGAGTATATGGGAGTGCTTTAGAGATGGGAAAAATTCCATATTTAGCTTTCTAATATTGTTTTGCATATATTTGCATCCTATATCTATTATGACCCTTGATGTAGATTATTTACTGTTTTCTTTTTTGTTTTCATAAGTGTTCAAACTGAATATATATGCTTTAAATTTTCATTAATTTTACTTTTGTATTTTTTCTCTTCTTTTTAAGAATATTATTACTGTGACATCCTGTCTTAAATAGAATTCACATTATAGATTAGTCTGTCCTAGAACATGAGAGATATTTGTTAACCTTGAATCCAGAGTGCTGGTATTGTAGTTTAGCTTGTCAACAGAAGTTAGTTCCTTAGCTTGGCTCACTTATGATGAATGACTGAGCATGGTTGTTAGTGTAGCCAGACAACAGGCTCTGGTACTAAACTCCAGTAACAGAAGATGGTGCCCATCAAATGCAGGTTTTCTGCCTCAAAGCCCATTGTCTTTTCAAATATGGGAAATATTATTTTCCCTTATCATTTACTCTTGTAAAACTCACTGAATGTCTTGGAAGGGTTCTGTCTATTACTAGTAATGGAGACAGCCAGGTTCACAGATGTAAGATGTTTTCTATACAGTTAAGTATAATTCTTCCTGTTATTCATCACATCTAATGTCTCACTAAGTAAACTTGAAGCTATGAAGCCAGGCATGGTGGCAGAAGCCTTTAGTAATGGTTCTTAGAGAGCGGAGGTAGGAATTTCAGGATTTCCTAGTCACCAAAGATGAAAGTGGTCCCTGGGGTATTGTGTTCATACCACAGTCAAAGTTAGTCTGTGACTGCTTCAGGACAATGTCCATAAACTTGCCCAAAGCTCTGGCTCTTCAGGACAATGGCACCAGCAAATGTTAGCTAACATATTGACCACACCTTATTACATATTACATATTACATACTTTAATGAATTCCATTAAACTAGAATCAAAATTATTTTACCATATCTATCTCTGTTTCTTATCCCTCTCCTGTCTGTACCAACCCCAAAGTCATTTGGGGGCAGGGACAAGGCCCAACCCCATGTTTCTATGCTTAGTATCTATCCATGGGGAATGGGCTCCTGAAGCCTTTCATACAGCAGGGATACATCCTGATTCTAATGCCAGAGGTCCCTTACACTTACTAGGCCTTCTAAATGAGATGCACTTTTAGGGGTTTTAGGTCAGTCATATTATGGATGACCAACTGTCAGACTGGGGTGCATGACCTCTGCATTGTTTTGCTTAGGTGATTCTGTGGGTGTCTCGAACCTGGTCTTGAACCCTGTACTTATCAATCCTCTGTCTCTGCAACTGGAATCCAGGAGTTCCACTTAAGTATTAGCTGTGGGTGTCTGTTTCTGTTTCTTTCAACTACTGGACGAAGGCTCTAGAATATCCTATAAGGTAGATATCAATCTCATTTTATGGAAGGACATTTAAGGTAGTCTCTCCACTATTGCTTATATTTTTATTTGGGGTGATCCTTGTAGACCTCTGGACATTTTCCTAGTACCAGATTTCTCTTACCACCTATTATATCCCCATCTTGTATGGTATTTCTTTTGTTGCTCTCCTCTATTCTTTCCAAAACTCAGTCTTCTTGATGCCTCTTGTTCTCCGTTCCCATTCTCTTTTCCCCTTCTCTTTCTCCTAACTCTCCCTTCCCTCACCCGATGCTCCCAATTTACTCAGGAGACTTTGTCCCTTTCCACTACTATGGGGAACAATGGCAGGCCTTTCAAGGGTGAAGTCTGAACTGAGGTGAATCCAGGGGAGTGCCCCCTTGACACCCTGAAGGTAGGGCTTGGAACAGTGCTACCGAATACTGCCAGGACTCGAACATCCTCTCTCCAACTGCAGCTCAATATTAAGGCTGAAGCTTTGCACAAACTGCATTGTCCATCTCTCAAGGAACAGTTGCCGATGGTCTACAGGATAGTGGCTAAGGGAAACATTGTTAACCACACCTCCTGCTAAAAGCGATCCCACCAACTTCTGAATCCTTCCTCCCCATATCATTCCTGGTGAGAAGGAATAAGGAATGCTTAAACCATGATATGCATAACCAGGGAGGCTGGGTTGTTGCATGGGGACCCTAATGGCTTCTGTATCTATACAAAGAGTTTAGAGTGTTTGTTAGTCCTGGTCCAAACCTGCCCTCAAGTTCTGTGTCTTTTCTGCTCATTTAGTACAGTAACTCGGGATTTGTTAGCCAATCAGAGTTTCAAATATAGACACCAGTCATAGGAGAAGTTTCTGTCCAGTCTTATATGAGATGCCTTTGGTACAGAGTATGAAACCAGAAGGTGGAGAAGCTTGGGTTGATGTCTCTCTTGCTCCCATTATCTCTTTCCTCCCCCTTTCTCCCTCCTCATGCTGTCTTTCTTTCTCTCTATGTCAGATCTGTCTGTCTCTGTGTCTTTCTCCCTCTCTCTCTTTCTCTCTCTTGGGTTGCAGATTATATCAGAAGGGCTGACAGGTTGTCATTTATCTTGGGTATAGTGAACTTAGTAAGAACCGTGCTCCACAATAAAAAAAAAATTGATTATTGAAATTAAAGAAAAGTACGATGGCTAAATCTTCACCAAATTGTATGAATTATATTGATTTACTCTTTCATGAGCTCTCCCCTATCACTTCATATGAAGATGATAGAGAAATGATAGAGACAAGTTTAGAGATATCAATGAAAAAAATTAAGGAACATTCATTGCCAGGAGCTATGTCAGGATTTTGACAAAATTCTATAGTTCCTGCTACAATAATAAATCAAAAGTCTAAAATTCTTGGGAACAAGTGTGAGCAAACACAAATCCATGCACTGGCACTATATAATTAAAATTAAATCAAATCTTTAACCAAACATATTTTAACTTGTGAATACACAATATTGTGAGCACTCATTCCTGTAACCCAGGTACATTGTGGATAAATTTATAACAGTTTCCTCCAATATGAAATGCTTTATATAATACAAAGCAAATGTGTAGGATTGGAATTAGAGAAATCAATCTTCCCAACAAGGCCTATTATTATATTGTTAAAGTCATGACTGAAAGAGCCTCCACTGAAGGGCCTCTGCTCTGGAAGTGTGCCTACAGCTTTTACTGGTTACCAAATTCAAGATTACCTAATCATCAGAGAATGTAGTCTGTGGAGAAACAGTTCAAAGTCTTCTGTTTATGAATACTCTCTCTCCTAAGAAGTCACACTATGGAACAAAAGACACATAAGACTCACAATTATTCATCAAAAGGTGAGTTTGCCATTGATGGATTCCTTCAGGAAAGTTATAATCCATTTCTTAGAGTGGACTTTTGTGATTATTGGATTTCAGTCCATCTCTTTTGAGGCAGCCGCCAAACATTAAATATATGATATCTTCTAAAAACCCTGCATACACAATGACTTTTCTGCATTTAAACATGTTACTACTCTGCTCTGCGATTAAATAACTGAAGAACCTGGGGGTTTCCCACAATCATGTGGGAGTCAACAGAGAGTCAATTGTGTGGAGTATGGCAGACCATTTCATCCTCTGATTATGTTGCTATTTGATTATTAAAATAGGACATTAGATAATCCATGATCAGTGGATTGTGGTGACTCGATGTGGAGGCAAATATTATAGACCATCTTAATATCAATTATGTAGTTAAAATATTTAAATTTATCACAACAGCATTGTTCATGAGCCTGGTTTGGAGCCACCTTAGGGAAGTGGATGATGTTACATCAACTCATTATTTGATAATTTAATTATATAAAACAATGATCATATCGTCCATGACACCTGGAATATGGTGCAACAGATCATCTAATTACATAATTAATGAATTTAAATTGACAATCTGTGTTAATCCCCAAGATAATGTAAATATTTGTATAGTTATGTAAACAAAAATCCTCCATTCCATGAAGAGATCTGTAAAGCTCCCTCTTGTGGAGATAATGTGCAATATCTTCACATTGTATGATTCATTGAGTCAATTGATGATGATGACAACCTTCATGACTGGTGTCTGGCTATGCTTCCCTGCCACTGGAATGCTACATCCCCTATTTATTGTGACAGTTAGCTATTAGTGACTTATTTAATTCTTTAAATTATGTAAACGACAGACGGTGCCATCACCGATTACAGTTAGGGTGCAAAAATCATTCAGGGACAAGGTTAGGAAATTTGTAGACATGGGCAGAGCATTTTCTGAATGATCTATGCATCTTCCAGAGTACGAGGGATGCTGGGTGATTGAGTCCTGAAGGTTGCACGGTGCCCTCTGAGAAGTACAAGGACTTCACCAAGGCCGGCACGGTGGTCTGGCTGTTAACTACCTGTTCTTCCTCCACATCTTCACATCGCTTGTGATCTACCATGAGAAGAAGGAGTGGCATGAGGAGGTCGGCACCATCACAGAGACCTGGCAATAGGGTGACAACTCAGAACACGGAAGAGCATCTCTCTCTCAGCTATGCTATTGATGCCCCTGCTGAAGGCATCTTGTCAGCTGTTATCAACATTGTGGCTACTACTGCTACGCCAGGATTGGGCCCACTATCTCACATCCTGCTGCACCACAACAGACATTCAGGCGCTTGTGATGAGGTCAGGCCTACAGAATTCATCAGGCAAGACATTATGATTATCTGACGATTAACTGATGGCATGTTAAAAATGGGTGATGACAGCATACAGTTACATACCTGGCAAGTCAGCCCAGGAATTGATGATACAAAAAAAATGTCAATGGCTTACATATTTAAAGATGGAATTATTAAATTCTTTCACTAAATAATCTATGATCACTGAAGTTTGGCGCAACCTTGTGTGACTCAAGTGTGACAGACCATGTAACTATCTGATTATTTCATTATTCAAATCTGTCTTTTTCTACTCCATGGAGAGTGGAGTCTGTATCAACCTTGTTGGTGTTAAATTGTATCTTGTGAATTCTTTCTTTCTTTATTTATTTCATTCTTTCTTCCTTTCTTCATTTAAATCAATGTTGATATCATTTTGTTAAGTCTCTAGGTGTGAATTATGAGAAACTATCTATTTATTCATTCATTTTTTGTTAAAATCTATGATTAAGAACTCAATGTCTCTTCAGTATTGAGCAATCATTTAGGCTTCACGCATAAATCACCATCTACTTGTTTAATTCTTATTCATTTATTTATGAAAATCAGTCATTATGTATTCAGTGATCACTGGAGTTTTGAGCCTCCTTTGGGGAGACCGTTGTACCACACCATCACGTCATCAAATACTACACTTATTTCTTTAACTGTTAAACTAGGAAATTAAGTAATAATTCATCATTTAATTTACGTATTAAAAATACAGGTAATGTTATGGACCATAACTCCCGTTTGGAGTCAGATTTTGGGAGTTGATGATGTAATATCATCTCATTACTTCATCATTTATCTATGTAAATAGATCTTTACATAGCGATAGGTTTAGGACTTTTGTGCCATCTCATCAGTGTTAATATAAAAGGCTCACTAATTAATTTTCAATTTAATTTTTTAAAAACATCATTATTCCAGTAAGAGATCAGTCTAACTACTCCATGTGGGATTTAAGTATGCACCACCATGTCATTTTTCAATCAATTTTCATTATATATTAATTATTTAAATCGATGATGGTGTTGTTCTTCTTGACTAGAGTAGGGCCAAATCTCCATGGGAGTTAATCACGTGGCATTATTTAATTATCTAAGTACTACTTCCTCGACAATCACTGGTGTTTGGTTCCATCTTTTGAAAGTGAAATATGGAGGACTATCCAATTGTTAACTTATTTGATTGCGTATGTAATGACGGTGTCATCCGTCATTTGGCTGCTGTGGCATTGACACTGCAGGAGATCGGTACCACAAGCAGTGGCCAGAGAATGGGAGACACTGCCTTATACAGTGATTACTGATTATGCAATAGTAGGTTTTTAACAATAGAATGACTACACGATTTAAAAAAAAAAAAACTGTACTGTTGCGCATCATCAGTTTCTGAAAGGTTGTAACAGAACTGACCAATGAAGGACACAGTGACCACCGATTTTAAAAATGGAATAACTGAATAATCTCCTGATCAGGGAATCTCATCTAATGAACTCTGTCGGCCTTTCAACATGACACACCAGCAACAATAAATAACTCTAAATAACCATATTAGAAAGCAGGGTACAAGACTTAATAGAGAACAATCAATTGAGGAATCCAAAATGACTGAAAGAAACAGAGGACACTGCTCAAAATCCTTAATCATCAGCCTAATGCATATCTAAACAACTCTGAGAAACCATGGGATCAAGCTCCTCTAAAGATAAGAGGATGCAGAGGAGTTAATTTTATTTTCAATAAAGGGAAAAGGATTATGGTAGAGGCGATTAATTGTATTGTTTCTGTTCTAGAAATTAGAAAATTGAAGCATAGAAAACAGGTTTAAAATACTCATCATTGTACTTGAATGGCACAATGATGCTTTCGTTTTCATGCTTATGTCTCTATAGGGAAGTTGTAGTTGAGAGACTGGTATATATGTAGAACTCAAAAGAAAGGGCCCTGCTTTGTTTTTGTGAGAAACTCAGTGAGACTGTAAGGTTAGTTCATCGGTGGGTATAGTCCTTTAAGCATGTGGGAGGGGCACTAGAATGTGACAGAATGTTAGTTCATAAATGTTGCCTGGCAGCCCTGTTGCATTCTGTATCCTGGTATCATGGGCCAAGGACCAGAGAGCAGCTTCGAGAAAGTGTTATCATGGGACATTACAGTGTCCCAAGGTAACTATCTCCTAAAACTTTTAATGACAACATTGGATTCGCCTAACCAAGTCATCCCTTAGTGTGCCTACAGATTTTACTCGTTACCAAATTCAAGATTACCTAATAACCAGAGAACGTAGTCTGTGGAGAAACAGTCAAAGTCTTCTGTTTATGAATACTCTGTCTCCTAAGAAGTCACACTATGGAAAAAAAGACACATAATACTCACAATTATTCATCAAAAGGTGAGTTTGTCATTAATGGATTCCGTCAGGAAGGTGATAATCCATTTCTTAGAGTGGACTTTGTGATTATTGGATTTCAGTCCATCTCTTTTGAGGCAGCCGCCAAACATTAAATATGTGATATCTTCTAAAAACCCTGCATACACAATGACTTTTCTGCATTTAAACATGTTACTACTCTGCTCTGCGATTAAATAACTGATGAACCTGGGAGTTTCCCACAATCATGTGGGATTCAACAGAGAGTCAATTGTGTGGAGTATGGCAGACCATTTCATCCTCTGATTATGTTGTTATTTGATTATTAAAATAGGACATTAGATAATCCATGATCAGTGGATTGTGGTGATGCGATGTGGGAGGCAATTATTATAGACCATCCTAATATCAATTATGTAGTTAAAATATGTAAATTTATCATGACAGCATCGTTCATGAGCCTGGTTTAGAGCCACCTTAGGGAAGTGGATCATGTTACATGAACTCATTATTTGATTATTTACTTATATAAAACAATGATTATATCGTCCATGACACCTGGAATCTGGTGCCACAGATGATCTAATTACATATTTAATGAATTAAAATTGACAATCTGTGTTAATCCCCAAGATAATGTAAATATTTGTATAGTTATGTAAACAACAATCCTCCATTCCATGAAGAGACCTGTAAAGCTCCCTCTTGTGGAGATAACGTGCAATATCTTCACATTGTATGATTCATTGACTCAATTGATGATGATGAAATCCTTCATGACTGGCGTCTGGCCATGCTTCCCTGCCATTAGAATGCTACATCCCCTATTTATTGTGACAGTTAGCTATTAGTGACTTATTTAATTCTTTAAATTATGTAAACGACAGACAGTGCCATCACCGATTACTGTTAGGGTGCAAAAATCTGTCAGGGACAAGGTTAGGAAATTTGTAGACATGGGCAGAGCATTTTCTGAATGATCTATGCATCTTCCAGAGTACGAGGGATGCTGGGTGATTGAGTCCTGAAGTTTGCAAGGTGCCCTCTGAGAAGTACAAGGACTTCACCAAGGCCGGCACGGTGGTCTGGCTGTTAACTACCTGTTCTTCCTCCACATCTTCACATCGCTTGTGATCTACCATGAGAAGAAGGAGTGGCACTAGGAGGTCGGCACCATCACTGACCTGGCAAAAGAATGACGACTCAGAACACGGAAGAAAATCTCTCTCTCAGCTATGCTATTGATGCCCCTGCTGAAGGCATCTTGTCACCTGTTATCAACATTGTGGCTACTACTGCTACGCCAGGATTGAGCTCACTATCTCACATCCTGCTGCACCACAACAGACATTCAGGCGCTTGTGATGAGGTCAGGCATACAGAATTCATCAGGCAGGACATTATGATTATCTGACGATTAACTGATGGCATGTTAAAAATGTGTGATGAAAGCATACACTTTCATACCTGGCATGTCAGCCCAGGAATTGCTGATACAAAAAAAGTCATTGGCTTACATATTTAAAGATGGAATTATTAAATTCTTTCATTATATAATCTGTGATCCTTCAAGTTTGGCACCACCTTGTGTGACTCAAGTGTGACAGACCATCTAACTATCTCATTATTTCATTATTCAAATCTGTCTTTTTCTACTCCAGGGAGAGTGGAGTCTGTATCCACCTTGTTGGTGTTAAATTGTATCTTGTGAATTCTTTCTTTCTTTATTTATTTCATTCTTTGTTTCTTCCTTTCTTTATTTAAATCAATGTTGATATCATTTTGTTATCTCTCTAGGGGTGAATTATGAGAAACTATCTCTTTATTCATTCATTTTTTGTTCATATCTGTGATTGAGAACTCAATGTCTCTTCAGTATTGAGCAATCATTTAGGCTTCATGCATAAAACACCATCCACTTGTTTAATTCTTATTAATTTAATTATGAAAATCAGTCATTATGTATTCAGTGATCACTGGAGTTTTGAGCCTCATTTGGGGAGACCGTTGTACCAGACCATCACGTCTTCTAATACTACACTTACTTCTTTAACTGTTAAACCAGGAAATTAAGTAATAATTCATCATTTAATTTACGTATGAAAAATACAGGTAATGTTATGGACCATAACTCCCGTTTGGAGACAGATTTTGGGAGTTGATGATGTAATATCATCTCATTACTTCACCATTTAGCTATGTAAATAGATCTTTACATCAGAGATAGGTTTAGGACTTTGGTGCCATCTCATCAGTGTTAATATAAAAGGCTCACTAATTAATTTTCAATTTAATTTTTTAAAAACATCATTATTCCAGGAAGAGCTCAGTCTGACTACTCCATGTGGGATTTGAGTATGCACCACCATGTCATTTTTCAATCATTTTTCATTAAATATTAATTATTAAAAGCGATGAAGGTGTTGTTCTTCTTGACTGGAGTCGGGCCAATCCTCCATGGGACTTAATCACGTGGCATTATTTAATAATCTAAGTTCTATTTTCTTGACAATCACTTGCACCAGATTCCAGGTGTCTTGAATGATATAATCATTGTTTTATATAGTTAAATAATCAAAAAATGAGTTCATGTAACATCATCTTCTTCCCTAAGGTGGCTCCAAACCATACTCTTGAACGATGCTGTCTTGATTAATTTAAATATTTTAACTACAAAATTTATATTTAGATGGTCCATAATAATTGTTTCCCCCATCGTGGAATCCACTGTTTATGGATTATCTAATGTCCTATTTTAATAATCAAACAACAACATAATCAGATGATGAAGTGGTCCGCCATACTCGACACAATTGACTCTAACTGACTCCCATATGACTGTGGGAAACTCCCAGGTTCATCCCTTATTTAATTGGAGAGCAGAGCCGTGAAATGTTTAAATGCTGAAATGTCATTGTGTATGCAGGGTTTTTAGAAGATCCTACATATTTCATGTTGGACGGCTGCCTCAAAAGAGAAGGACTGCAATCCAATAAACCCTAAGTCTACTCTAACAAAAGGATCATCACCATCATGGAGGAAGTTAACAATGACAAACTCACCTTTTCATGAATAATTGTGAGTCTTATAATTTTTATTTCCATAGTATTAATTCTTAGGAGAGAGACAATTCATAAACAGAAGAAATTTAATGTTCTCTTATAATTAGGTAATCTAGTATTTGTTGACCAGTAAAAGCTGTAGGCAAACTTCCAGAGATTTGGCTATGACTAGGTTAGGGGAATAAAATGCTGTCATTGAAAGTTTTAGGAGATAGTTATCTTGGGAGACTGTAATGTCCCATGATAATACTTTCTCGAAGCTGTTCTCTGGTACTTGGCCCATGATAACAGAATAGAGAATGAAAGCAGGGTTGCCAGGAAACATTTATGAACCAATATTCTGTCATATTCTAGTGCCCCTCCCACATGCTAAAAGGAGCATACCTAAGGATGAAATAACCTTACAGCCTCAATGAGTTTCTCACAAAAACATTGCAGGGCTCTTTCTTTTGTGTTCTACATATTTACCCATCTCTCAAGCTACAGCATGTCTATAGTGCCATAAGCATGAAAACTTAAGCATGATAATGCCCTTTAAGTACCATGATGAGTATTTTAAACCATTTTTCTATGCTTCAATTTTCTAATTCCTAGAATGGATACAATGCAATTAATCGCCTCTACCATAAACCTGTTGTCTTTTTTGAAAATAAAATAATCCCTCTTCATTCTCTGCCCTTTAGAGGAGCTTGAACTCATGGTTTCTCGGCATGTTTTAGATTTGCATTGGTCCAGAACAGCCAGGGCCGGGGCGGGGGCCGGGGCCGGGGCCGGGAGCCGGGTACAAAATTAAATTGATAATAAATTAAATTGATAATGAATTAAATTGATAATGAATTTATAGGCATTTTATATTAACACTGAGGAAATGGTTCCAAAGTTCTAAACATATCGCTGATGTAAAGATCTCTTTATATAGCTAAATGATTAAGTAATGAGATGATGTTACATCAACTCCCAAAATCTGACTCCAAAATGGACTTATGGTTCATCACATTAACTGTATTTTAAATTCATTAATTAAGTGATAAATTATCATGTAATTTCCTAGCTTAATAGTTAATGAAGTAAGTGTAGTATTCAATGATGAGATGATCTGGTATAATTGACTCCCCTAAGGAGGCTCAAAACTCCACTGATCACAGAATACATAATGACAGATTTTCATAATTAAATGAATAAACTTTAAACCAGTGAATGGTGTTTTATGCGTGAAGCCTAAATGATTGCTCAATACTGAAGCGTCATTGAGTTATTAATCATAGATATGAACAAAAAAATGAATGAATAAAGAGATAATTTCTCATAATTAACCCCTAGAGAGATAACAAATCGATATCAACATTGATTTAAACAAAGGAAGGAAGGAAGAAAGAAATCACAAGAGACAATTTAAAACCAACAAGGTGGATCCAGACTCCACTCTGCCAGGAGTAGAAAAAGGCAGATTTGTATAATGAAATACTCAGATAGTTAGATCGTCTGTCACACTTGAGTCACACAAGGTGGCACCAAACTTCAGGGATCACAGATTATATAATGAAAGAATTTAATAATTACATCTTTAAATATGTAAGTCGTTGAGCTTTTTTTTTTTGTATCTTCAAATCCTGAGCAGACTTGACAGATATGGAAATGTATGCTGTCATTAAGGATTTTCAAAATGCCATAAGTTAATCTTCAGATAATCACACTGTCTTGCATGTTGAATTCTGTTGGCCTGACATCATCGCCAGCACCTGAATCTCTGTTGTGGTGCTGCAGGATCTGAGATAATGGGTCCATTATTGGCTTACAAGTAGTAACCAAGACGTTGATATCAGCTGAAAAGATGGCTGCAGCTGAGGCAAAGCCAGCATATCTGAGAGATGTTCTTCCGTGTTCTGGGTCCTCATCCTTTTGCCAGGTCTCGGAGATGGTGCCGACCTCCTATTGCCACTACTTCTTCTCATGGTAGATCACAACCGATGTGAAGATGTGGAAGAACAGCAGGTAGTCAACACCCAGACCACCATGCCGGCCTTGGTGAAGTCCTTGTACTTCTCGAAAGGTCCCGAGGAATCTTCTGGACTCAATCATCCAGCATCCTTTTTCCTATGGGAGATGCATAGATCATTCAGAAAATGCTCTGCCCATGTCTACATCTTTCCTAACCTTCTCCCTGACAGATATTTGCACACTAATCGTAATCGGTGATGGCATTGTCTGTCGCTTACATAATTTAAAGAATTAAATAAGCCAGTAATAGCTAACTGTCACAATAAATAGGTGATGTAGAATTTTACTGGCAGGGAAGCATGGCCAGACTCAAGTCATGAAGGATGTCATCATCCTCAATTGAATAAATGTATCGTAAAATGTGATGATATTGCACATTATCTCCACAAGAGGAAGCTTTACAGGTGTCTTCATGGAATGGTGGATTTTTGGTTTACATAACTTTATAAATATTTACATTATCTTGGGTATTAACACAGACTGTCAATTTTAATACTTTAATTATGTAATTAGATGATCTTTGGCACCAGATTCCAGGTGTCATGGATGATATAATCATTGTTATATATAGTTAAATAATCAAACAATGAGTTCATTTTACATCATCCACTTCCTTAAGGTGCCTCCAAACCAGGCTCTTGAACGATGCTGTCTTGATTAATTTAAATATTTTAACTACAAAATTGATATTTAGATGGTCCATTATAATTGTTTCCCACATCCTGGAATCCAGTTATCATGGATTATCTAATGTCCTATTTTAATAATCAGTTAACAACATAATCAGATGATGAAATGATCTGCCATACTCGACACAATTGACTCTCACTGACTCCTACATGATTGTGGGAAACTCTCAGTTTCATCCCTTATTTAATCGGAGAGCAGAGTCGTGAAATGTATAAATGCTGAAAGGTCATTGTGTATGCAGGGTTTTTAGAAGATCCTACATATTTCAGGTTGGAGTGCTGCCTCAAAGGAGATGGATTGCAATCCAATAATCCCTAAGTCTTCTCTAACAAATGTATTATCACCTTCCTGAAGGAAATTAACAATGACAAACTCACCTTTTGTGAGTCTTATTATCTTTGTTTCCATAGTATTAATTCTTAGGAGAGAGAGAATTCATAAACAGAAGAAATTGAATGTTCTCTGATAATTAGGAAATCTAGAATTGGTGACAAGTAAAAGTTGTAGGCACACTTCCAGAGGTGTGGCTATGACTTGGTTAGTGGAAGCAATCCCTGTCATTGAAAGTTTTAGGAGTTAGTTATCTTGGGAGACTGTAATGTCCCATGATACTTTCTGGAAGCTGCTCTCTGCTCCTTGGCCCATGATACCAGGATTCAGAATGCAAGCAGGGTTGCCAGGCAACATTTATGAACCAACATTCTGTCACTTTCTAGTGCCCCTCCCACATGCTAAAAGGAGCATGACAAAAGAAGAACTAAACTTATAGCCTCACTGAGTTTTTCACTAAAACAAAAGCAGGGCTCTTTATTTTGGGTTCTACATATTTACCCGTCTCTCAAGCTACAACATGCCTATATTGACATAAGCATGAAAACGAAAGCATCATAATGCCATTCAAGTACAATGATGAGTATTTTAAACCTATTTTCAATGCTTCAATTTTCTACTTCCTAGAATGGATACAATACAATTAATCGCATCTACCATAAACCTTTTTGTAAGGGTATGATTTTTCTGCCTGCCGCTTGTTCTTGTCCTGCTGCTGTGCCGCCAGCCCCAAATAATACACAGAGACTCTGTATTTGGTACAATACTGTTGGCCCTGTTACTTGTTTCTTATCGGCTAGCTCTGCCTTAATTATTAACCCATTTCTGTTGATCTATGTATTTCTCTTACCGGGGCGCCGGCGGCCGATACTGCTTTCTTCAGACTCTCCATCTTGACTCTTCCTCCCTACTTTCTATATCCTCCTTGTCTCCTAGTCCCTCCTATCTTCCTTTCCTATTGGCCAACAGTGCTTTATTATTAACCAGTATGAGAAACATATATACATAATGGCATCTCCCATCATCTCCTCTTTTCTGTTTAAATAAAAAGAAGGGTTTTAACCTTAACATAGCAAAATATATAACACAACAGTTATCAAATAAGAATCACAGTTAACAATATTTAGTCCATTAACATTTAGCAAGATTTGAAGAAAATATTTCATCATCTATTTTATCTTTGTGTGTCTAAAGTCTAAGTAACTTATCTTTAATACTAAGGAAAACTGTAACCATAACTCTCTGTCTTCAAGTCCCTCAAAGACCACAGAAGGATAGTATAAACTCTAGAAATGACAGGGACAACTCACTGCCTGGTCACCCGAAGTTCTTTTGTAATCTTCCATCTTTAGCCCATAGGCCATAGTGTGTCTGGCAGACTCTTCAGCAACACAGGAAACTTTAAACTGTCTTTTTGTATTGGCAGTTTGTCAGTCACTTTTCTCCGTGTCCTGCATACTGTCTCGAAGACTCTTCCATGAAGCAGGATCTCTGTAGCAATGTCCATCTTGAATCAGAAGTCACTTTTCTGTGGGTCCTGCATGTCCAGTTTATACAGCACAAAGTCAAACAGTCCAGACAAGAGCAGTATCTTGTCCAAATGGCTAGTCTTGCCATATTGGAAGTAAACTCCATAATGAGTTTCTTCAATGTCCATCTTTATCTTCCTTTCTGACGCAGGTGGTGTTGCCAGGAACATTTATGTCTCATTGTCAAGAAAAACCCTAAACCATTTTAAATGCCATATTCTGTAGGTCTTTGAAAGATTTGAAGAATTTCTATCTATCTTAAATACATCTCTGTGTATCTTGAAAACCCTAACTAAACTCTAAGCTTTGACTATCATAGGTAATTATCTATAATCTGTACTACATTATACATTACATTTCTAAATGAGCTATACAAACAAGAGGAGAAATATACATATGACAAAATTGACCTTAAATTGTATCAATAAATGAAAATCCATTCCAAAACAAAGTATTCATATCTATACCATAATCCCCTTTTTACCTTTAAAAAGAATTGGCTGTGATCATTACCCATTTATAACCAAGTCCATTTAAATGAAAACAAACATTTATAAACAATATTTGGGAATTTGGGCGTCGTTCTTTCCAAACTACTTTCTGCTGACAGGGGGCGCTGTCATGGGGGATCCTGAGAAGTTGTAGAAATCTTGGCTGTAGTCTTCGAGGCTGCTTTGTCCAAGCTGTTTTGAATGTTGGATCATCAGCGACTGTTTCAGGGGGCCTGGCTTGATCAAACCACATTAGTCTGGAAGGAATCCATAGCTTTTCATTTTCTGTGGAAACAAAAATAGAAATCCTTTTCCCCAGTAACTTGTCCTTGAACTTACATTTTGGAGTCAAAGCATTTTCAAAATATATAAATTGAATTAATTCAGCAGCATTTGTTTTAACAGTTGTTGTTTCCTCAGCAGTCAAACAATGCAGAGACAATATAATACCGTACAGTATACAAATTTTCTCCATCTGTGGCTTTTTATTATTTTGTTTCTTTTCTATTTTTTGAGACAGGGTTTCTCCTTGTAACTCTTATCTGTCCTGGAATTACTCTGCATACCAGGTTTACTTTGTAAATCACAGAGATCTGCTTGCCTCTGTCTCCTGAGTGCTGGGATTAAAGGCGTGTGCTACAACACCCAGTTCCTCTTTGTCTCTTTAAAACCATTTTTTTTTTTCTCCCAAGCCTATGTATTTTTTTTTAAAATACACTGTAAACTTTTAGCACCTTTTCTTAATGTGAATCTGTCTCTACTGTAAATCTTTATCTTTTTCTGGCCATGAGTCTTTATCTGTTAAACAACAACATTGTTAAAATGAAAGTATTTGTTTCTGCCATGGTTTACCAAAGATGGTGGCGGGTACTTTTACCGCCAGCACTGAGAGCTATGCTCACCGCCTTGGTCTGTGCTGCCACCCAGAAAGCATGTTGCCGGCTTGGAGATGTGGTCACTGCCATTGCCATCTCTCATACACACCAATAAATTGTTAGCAGAGTTATTTGAAAGCTGTGCGGTTTTTTGCCACTCAAGCTGAGTCAGGAATCTTCCCTTAAAGGAGCGTGGCGCGAATATCTGCTTGTCTCTAGCAAGTCAGAGTCCAACCGAGAAAAATGCTGTTACCAAGAAACCCTGCTTATTTCTGTTCTTTTGTTTCTACAACCCTTTTGTTGGGCGCCATTTGTAAGGGTATGATTTTTCTGCCTGCCGCTTGTTCTTGTCCTGCTGCTGTGCCGCCAGCCCCAAATAATACACAGAGACTCTGTATTTGGTACAATACTGTTGGCCCTGTTACTTGTTTCTTATCGGCTAGCTCTGCCTTAATTATTAACCCATTTCTGTTGATCTATGTATTTCTCTTACCGGGGAGCCGGCGGCATACTGCTTTCTTCAGACTCTCCATCTTGACTCTTCCTCCCTACTTTCTATATCCTCCTTGTCTCCTAGTCCCTCCTATCTTCCTTTCCTATTGGCCAACAGTGCTTTATTATTAACCAGTATGAGAAACATATATACATAATGGCATCTCCCATCACCTTTTCTCTCTTTTGAAAATAAAATGATCCCTCTTCATTCTCTGCCCTTAAGAGGAGCTTGATCCCATGGTGTCTCAGCATTGTTTAGATTTGAATTGGTCCAGAACGGCCGGGGCCGGGGCCCCTGGGTCAGGGCCCTGGGGCCGGGGCCGGGGGCCAGGGCCGGGGCCGAAAACCAGACACACTGAAGCAGAAACAAGAGCAAGTGTGGAAAAACCTTGAGTACATTGACACGGGACAATTTCCTGAATAACAAAACAATTAATGAATGGGACCCTATGAAACTACAAGGATTGTGTAAGATGAAGGACACTGTCAATCAGGAAAGGATCAGCTTAAGAAATTGGGGCTGATTTTTTCCAATTCCCCACCGAGTAGTGGCCAAATTAAAAGTATATAAAGAACTAAAAAAAACTATATGTCATATGCTGTTGAAAAATTCTTCTGTATAATATGAATTTGTTTTTCTCTCAGTTGTTAAAAATGTGCTCAAAATACTATAGCAGTGCATGAAGAGTTGGGTGGCCGGACCAAAGTAGGATCATTCTGGGAAAAAGTGTGGAGTCAGTGATGTCATGAAGCAGACCAAAATATAGCAAGAGTGGATGAATAGGCTAATGTCACAAACCTTGGACAGCACATAAACTAATAGAAATGGGTCAATTTAAGTTGTAAGATCTCATTAGTAATAAGCCAGAGCTATTGGTTGAACATTTGTAATTAATATAAGCTTCAGCATGTTTATTGGAGAGCTGCACGTAGAACAAAACACCTGCCTACATTTGAAAATCTAAATAATCCAAGTAAAAATAAATGGAGTATGTGTATAAGCCAAGATTTCTCAGTGGGTATATGTCAAGTAGCTTAGAAACACTTAAAGGAATGTTTGACACCATTAGCCACTAGAGAAATCAAAATGAAAACTACTTTTTCATTCCATCTTAGAACTTTGAGGATGGCAAATATTAAACATGTAAGTAACAGATCATGCTACTAAGGAAGGGAAGCAAGGAGAAAACACTTCCACTCTTTGTAAGAGTGCAATTTAATACAGCCTTTATGAACATAAGTATCATCATTCTTCAGAAACCTGAGAGTCTAACTATGTTAATGCCAAGCTATACCACTCTTAGCCATACACCCAAAGGTTGTTCCATTCTACCACAATGATCATCAAGGCTTTATTCATGATAACCATGAACTGGAAAGACCCAATAATTCCCTGACCTGGAGAACTGATTGTAAAAGAAATGGGGTGCATTTACACAATATATTTACTCAACTGTAAAAGCTCTGGGAGCTAATGTCAACTACAATAAAAGCAGGGAATCAAAATTCCTTCTTACCCCTCCCTTTTTGGTCTGTGACCACCACTGCTTTGGTCAGTGAACTCCATTTCTACATAGGTCCCTCTTCATGGGTAAGTCCACCATAAAAGCTGGAGGGATTGGAATAAACAGGTTCATTGTGGTATTTTTTTCTTTTCACAGCATAGTTAATATCCTGCCTGGATGCAATGCAAAACTGTCTTCCCAGGACTGAGCAGGTGTATAAAATTACAAACAATTCCACAATTAAATACTGTGAGGCAAGCCTGAGCCCTAGTTCTCATTAAACTAAACAACTGGTTCCCATGTTTCCTAATGCTGTGTCACTATAATGCAGTTAATTCTTCCTGTTCTGGCGACCTAACAACTATTAATTAGCTTTCACTACTACCTCATAACTATAATTTTGTTACTGTTATGAATCATATATATCAGTGTTTTCTGATTCTAAGCATCTATAAAAGAGACTACCCTAATTGGAAACTGAATACTGAGTAGTTCAAGCTTCCCTCCCTACATTGTACACACACCAATTCTGTGTTTTCAATTCACATGGAAGTAATGAATACATGGGGGAAAAAAACACAGAAAGCCACTCAACCTGCAACCTCATGCTCTTCTTTTAATGGAGACCCATGCTCACTGCCTTAAACTGCAAGTTGTAATCTCACCATTGCCTAGAATGTTTTTCTCTGAAGTATATACAGTGCACAGTTTTTCCTCTTAAGTTCTGTAGCAAGAAGCCATGCTCCATATGCAAATCCTTTTTTATTTTATTTTTTTGGTCAGGGCCTTGGACACAACCTTATGTGGCATAGTGGTAATTTTAGAACTCTGCGGTGCTATAGACTTGCAATCCAAGAATTACGGTTGTTTAGTCAAGAAGATAATGATGGCACTTTCCTGTTATGCTACAGATAAGGTTCAGGTGACATCAGTCAACATGCCTAACCTTTCCTCAAATCCGTTTTTCAAAAAAGCTGGAGATAAACTGTTCTAGAATAAATATACCTTTAATGTACATCATGATTTATTGTTTTGTTTGACCCTGTTATGAACCTTGAACAGCACTTTAGAGGACTGTTCTTTTATGTTCGGTTGGCATTTTACTGGTGGTGAAAGCAGGATTTTCTCTTTCTCTATGGAAATGCAGCTTAAATGCCTCTAATCATGATGAACAAACATTTACATCTTAATATATCAATTTCTAAGAGTAGTGGTTAGCATATGGGTCAAATAAATCTGGGCTATTCAGGAAGCACCCCTAAATTAGCTAAATACTACTTTATGTGACACAATGTCTCTCTCCTAAGATATGATATGTTTTTATAATATCAGTTATACTCTCTACAAAACACTTTAGTATTGGATTGCTACTATCCACATGAGATACCATTTACAAGCTCGATACAATTAAATCCACATGAATCCTGAACTTAAATATTAAATATTAAAAGTGATGAATTTCTGGAATATACTAGAGAGATGAGGGCTCTCTGAATTTGGCACATATGCCTTCCCTGATGACAATCCAAGCACAAGGTGTCAGCAATTCAAAGGAATGTTAAAATCCGGTATAGTCTAAGCTCAGTCTGTCTCCAGATACTCTGCCATGATACTATGAATAGGCAAATTTCACAATGTGATGTGATCAAAGCTGATGCCCTGCCCAAATGGAATTGCAAGGAAGAAAAAGGACAAACAGATATAGGGTGCACATCACCAGATAAGAAGCAAGCTCAACCAGTTTCTAGCTTCTGGTTTGCACCCTGTTAGGGGAGGAACAGCTCCAAGGGCTCAGCATCAGCTGCTGCATCTCTCAATCTAGGAACCTTGGAATCTCACTCTCCTTCCCAAGCCACTCCTTCCCTTCTGGGAACAGCAGATCCTATATTAACATGGGAGGTTGTGGGGCTTTCAAGTGGTTTTTGTGGGGCTTCAATCAAAGCCAGTCCAAAATCTGTATCTGAGTAGGACAGTGTGGATGGGGAAAAGGCTAGCTATATACAATAAAGAAAAGACAGAGAGACATGATAAAGGTCAGGAGGTCAGATCAGTCTATCCTGAAATGCCACAAGTTTATTTTTCACCACACTTACATACCTTATCAATAAAGGAGAACACACTATCATGTAAATGGAACAAATAGACTTTTCTTCCTCACCTCTTCTAAGGTTTCTGTAGCAATGCCTGAATTATAACTTCTATTTCCCTAACGTTCAGGTCAGGAGGAATGACACCTCAGATTCAACTTATCTTTCCCTATCCCTGAGAGTCAGGAACAGTTACCTCATTTTGGGTCTCTTGTTATTTAAACTAAGAGAATGGAAACATTCTTCTGTACCCACAACTTTGATCTTTAGATCTTATGACTTAATAAGGAAAGCTTTGACCTCTCTGTCCTTGTCCGAAGATGGAGTGCAGCCATTATTATGGGCACCCACAGAATATCTATGCATACACTCAAAATTGTGGTGGGAAATGCAGTAAATTCAGGGATGGCAAGTTTAATAATGGCATAGCATCTGTAGAGTGATATTCCTGTGGGGGAAAAAAGGATAATGTTTTGTGGGCATATTGTTATCAAAGTTGTGTAATCTCATTGTATTGAAATCTAATTTATAAGAAGAAAGAATGATCTTGAAAACAGAGAAACTTTGGCACAAAATGGAAAAAAAAAAGCTATGAACCTAGTGCTGAGTATTCAATTTTTAAAATTGGAGTGGACTGTGTCCTTCATGGGTCACTTCTATTGCAACCTCTCAGAAACTGAGGATGGATGCAAAACAATACACTTATCTAAGGTGGCCCCAAACCAGACTCGTGATCAATGCTGTCACCATTAATTTAAATAATTTAATTACCTAATTAATATTTAGATGGTCTAAAATACTTGACTACCACACTGTGGAACAATAATCCACTGATCATGCATTACCTAACGTCCTGTTGTAATAATTAAATGATAACATAATCAGAGGATGAAATGATCTGCCATACTCGACACATGTTGTCTCTCACTTGACTCCCACAAGATTGTATGAAACTCACCAGTTCATCCCTTATTTAATCGCAGAGTTGAGTAATAAAATGTGTAAATGCTGAAATATCATTGTGTGTGCAGAGTTTTAGAAGATATCACCTATTTAATGTTGGACAGCTGCGTCAAAAGAGAGGAATCCAATAATCCCTATGTCTACACTAACAAATGGATTATCACCTTCCTGAAGGAAGTTAACAATGGAAACCTCACCTTTTGATGAATAATTATGAGTCTTATTATCTTTTAATCCATAGTTTTACTTCTTAGGAGAGAGCATTCATAAACAGAAGTCTTTGAACTGTGTCTCCTCAGACTATATTCTCTGATATTAGGTAATCTTGAATTGGGTAACCAGGAATAGCTGTAGGCAAACTTCCAGAAATTTGGCTATGGCTTGTTTAGAGGAATCAAATGCTGTCATTAAAAGTTTTAAGAGACAGTTATCTTGGGAGATTGTACTGTGCCATAACACTTTATTGAAGCTGCTCTCTGGTTCTTGGTCCATGATACCAGGACACAGATTGTAAGCAGGGTTTCCAGGCAACATTTACGATCCAACATTCTCTCACATTCTAGTGCACCTCCCACATCCTAAATTTAGCATACCCACCAATGGACGAAACTTATAGCCTCACTGATTTTTCTCATAAAAACAAAGCAGCACTCTTTTTTTGACTTATACATATTTACCAGTCTCTCAAGCTCACAAAATGCATATAGCGATATAAGCATGAAAACGATAGCATCATAATGCCTTTCAAGTACATTGATGAGTTTTGAAACCTATTTTCTATGCTTCAATTGTCTCATTTCCAGAAAGGAACAATATCATTAATCGCCTCTACCATAATCCTTTTCTATTTAATGAAATGAAAATAAATTATCTTCATGCTCTTACCTTTAGAACCGCTTGATCACATGGTTTCTCAGAGTAGTTTTCATTTGCATTTGGCTGATGACTAAGGATTTTGAGAACTGTCTTATGTTTCTTTCAGTCTGGATGATGCACTGATCATTCAGAAACTGCTGTGACCTTATGTACAACTTTCCTAACTTTGTCCCTGACAGATATTTGCACCCTAATCATAATTGATGATGTCACTGTCTGTCATTTAAATAATTTAAATAATTAAATATTTCAGTAATAGCTAACTGTCACAATAAGTAGGTGATGTAGCATTTAACTGGCAGGGAAGAATGGACAAACTCCAGTATTGAAGTATGTCATCATCATCAATTGAATCAATTAATCATAAAATGTGATGATATTGCATATTAACTCCCCAAGGGGGACCTGTACAGGTTTCTTTATGGAATAGAGGATTATTAGTTTACATAATTATACAAATAATTACAAAATCCTGGGTATTAAAATGAATTGTTAATGTAAACACTTTAATTATGTAATTAGATGATCTGTTGCACTTACCCCACACGGTGACACCAAATTCCAGGGTAAATTGATAATTAGTTGGCATTTTATATTAACGCCTGAGGAGGTGGCACCAAATTCCTAAACCTATCGCTGATGTAATGATCTATTTCCATAGCTAAATGATGAAGTAATGAGATGAAGTTATGTCATCAACTCCCAAAATCTGACTGCAAAATGGACTTATGGTCCATAACATCACCTTTATTTTAAATGTGTTAACTAAATGATGAATTATTTTTTAATTTCCTAATTTTACAGTTAAATAAGTACGTGTAGTATTTGATGAAGTGATGGTCTGGCATGATTGACTCCCATAAGGAGGCTCAAAACTCCAGTGAACACTGAATAAATAATGACAGATTTTCAAAATTAAATGAATAAAAGTTAAACTAGTGGATGGTGTTTTATATGTGACTCCTACAAGGTTGCTCAAAACTGAAGAGATCATCAAGTTTTTAATCATAGATTTGAACAAAAAAATAAATGAATTGTGAGATAATTTCTCATAAGTCACCCCTAGAGAGATAACAAAATGATATCGCCATTGATTTAAAGAAATAAGTACATAATGAAATCACAGGAGTCAATTAACACCAACAAGGTGGATCCAGACTCCGCTTTTCCTGGAGTAGAAAAAGACAGATTTGAGAATTGAAATAATCAGATATTGAGATCGTCTTTCACAATTGAATGACACAAGGTGGCACCAAACCTCAGGGTTCACAGTTTATATAATGAAACAATTCACTAACTACATCTTTAAATATGTAAGTCATTGAAATTTTTTGTGTCATCAATTCCTTGGCAGACATGCCAGACATGATAATGTGTGCTGTCATCACGGCTTTTTAAAATTCCAAAAGTCAATAATCAGATAATCATTCTGTCTTGCCTGATGAACTCTGCTGGCCTGACATCATCACCAGCGCCTGAGTCTCTGAGTTGGTGGAGCAGGACCTGGGATGATGGGCCCTTACCGGGCGTATCAGTAGTAACTAAAATGTTCATAGCAGCTCAAAAGATGGCTGCAGCAGGGACATCACCAGCAGAGCTGAGACAGAGCAGTTCCTCCATGTTCTGGGTCGTCATCCATTCTGCGAGGTCTCGGTGATGGAGCCGACTTCCTTGTGCCACTATTTCTTCTCATCGTAGATCACAACCAATGTTGTACCCAGAAAACCATGCCTGCCTTGGTGAAGTCTTGGTACTTCACGGAGGGCATCATGAAATCTTCTGGACTCAGTCATCCATCATCCCTAGTACTCTGGGTGATGCATAGATCATGCAGAAACTGCTGTGTCCATGTCTACAACCTTGCTAACCTCATCCCTGACAGATATTTGCACCCTAATCGGAATCGATGATGTCATTGTCCATCGGTTAAATAATTTACATAACTAAATAAGTCAGTAATAGCTAACTGTCACAATAAAGAGGTGATGTAGCATTTAACTGGCAGGACAGAATGGCCAGATTCCAGTCAGGTAGGGTGTCATCATCATCCGTTGAAACAATTAATCATAAAATGTGACGATACTGCATATTAACTCCCCAAGAGGGAGATTTACAAGACTCTTCATGGAATAGAGGATTATAGGTTTAAAATACTATGCAAATCTTTATATTATCTTCGTTCTAAACAAGAACTGTCAATTGAAATAATTTAATTATGTAATTAGATTATGAGGCACCAAATTCCAGGTGTCATGGATGATATAATCATTGTTTTACCTAACTAAATAATCAAAAAATGAGTTGATGTAGCATGGCCCACTTCCTTAAGGTAGCTCCAAACCAGAGTCGTAAACATTGATGTCATGATTAATTTAAATGTTTTCCTTCATAATTAATATGTAGGTGGTCTAAAATAGTTGACTTGCACATCCTAGAACCAGAATCCACTAATCATGGATGATCTAAGATCCTATTTTAATAATTAAATTATAACATAATCAGAGGATGAAATAGTCTGCCATACTCGACACAATTTTCTCTCACTTGACTTCCACAAGGTTGTATGAAAGTCCCCAATTCATCCCTTATGTAATCGCAGAGTTTAGTAGTAAAAGGTGTAAATGTGGACATGTCGTAGTGTATGCAGGGCTTTAGAGGATATCACATCTTTAATGTTGGACTGCTGCCTCGAGAGAGATGGACTGCATTCCAATTATCCCTCAGACTATGCTAACAAATGGATTACCACCTTCCTGAAGGAAGTTGTCAAGGGAAAACTCACCTTTTGATGAATAATTGTGAGTCTTATTATCTTTTAATCCACAGTTTTACTTCTTATGAGAGAGAGGATTCATAAACAGAAGTCTTTGAACGGTTTCTCCACAGACTATGTTCTCTGATATTAGGTAATCTTGAATTGTGTAACCAGTAAAAGCTGTAGGCAAACTTCCAGAGATTCGGCTATGACTTGGTGAGGTGAACCACATGGTGTCTTTAAAAGTTTTAGGAAACAGTTGTCTTGGGAGATTGTAATGACCCATGATAACACTTCATCCTAGCTGCTCTCTAGTCCTTGGCCCATGATACCAGGATACAGAATGCAAGAAGGGTGGCCAGGCAACATTTATGATCCAACATTCTGTCACATTCTAGTGCACCTCCCACATGCTAAAATTAGCATACCCACCGATGGACTAACCTTACAGTCTCACTGATTTTCTCACTAACAATGCAGGCTTCTTTTTTCTGAGTTATACCTATATATCAGTCTCTGAAGCTACAACCTGCCTATGGTGATTTAAGCATGAATACGAAAGCATCATTATGCCATTCAAGTACACTGATGATTACTTAAACCTATTTCCTAGGCTTCAATTTTCTCATTTCCAGAATGGAAACAATAACATTAATTGCCTCTACCATAATTCTTTTCTATTGACTGAAAAGAAAATAAATTCTCCTCACTCTCTTTCCTTTACAACAGCTGGATCTCATTGTTTCTCAGAGTTGTTTTGATGTGAATTTGGCTGGTGACTATGGATTTTGAGCACTGTTTTATGTTTCTTTCAGTCACTTTTGATTTCTCAATTGATATTTCTCTATTGAGTCCTGTATCCCTCTTTCTAGTATTGTTATATAGAGTTATTTTGAGTTGATGGTGTGTCATGTTATCAGCCTGACAGAGTTCATTATATAAGATTCTCTGAACTTGAGATTATTAAATTATACAATTTGTAAAATTTGGGTTGACTGTGTCCTTCAAGGGTCAGTTCTTTTCCAACCACTCAGAAACTGATGATGCAGAAACAATACAGTTTTTTTTTAGATCATTTAATCATTTGATCGTTAAAAATCTATTATTACATAATCAGTAATCACTGGATAACCCAGTGTACCTCATTCTCTGGGCAAGGCTTCTGGGAACAATCTCATGCTGTGTCATTCGCACAGCAGCCAAATAACAGATGACACCATCATTACTTACGCAAACAAATAAGTTAATAATTGGATAGTCCTGCATACTTCACTTGCATAAGATGGAACAAAACTCCAATGATTGTCAAGGAAGTAGTACTTAGATAATTAAATAATGACACATGATTGACTCCCAGGGAGGAATGGCCAGACTGCAGTCATGAAGAACAACATCTTCAACGATTTAAATAACTAATATACAATGAAAAATGTTTGAATAATGACATGGTGGTACATACTTAAATCCTCATGGAGTAGTCAGACTGATCTCTTCCTGGAATAATGATTTATTTAAAAAATTAAATTGAAAATTAGTTGTTATTTTAGACTAACACTAACAGGGTGGCACCAAAGTCCTAAACCTATCGCTGATGTAATGATCTATTTACATAGCTAAATGATGAAGTAATGAGATGAATTTACATCATCAACTCCCAAAATCTCACTCCAAAAGAGACTCATGGCGCACATGATTATCTGTGTTTTAAATACGTTACTTAAAAGATGAATTATTATTTAATTTCCTAGGTTAACAGTTAAATAAGTCAGTGTAGTATTAGATGATGTGATGGTCTGGTGTGATGGGCTCACATAAGGAGGCTCAAAACTCCAGTAATCACTGAATACATAATGACAGATTTTCATAATTAAATGAATAAACAATAAACAAGTGGATGGTGTTTTATACGTGAAGCCTAAGAGATTGCTCAATACTGAAGAGTCATTGAGTTCTTAATCATAGATTTGAATAAAAAAATGAAAGAATAGAGATAATTTTTCACAATTCACCCCTAGAGAGATAAAAAAATGATATCAACATTGATTTAAATAAACAAACAAATAAATATATAATGAAATCACAAGAGACAATTAACACCAACAAGTTGGATCGAGACTCCACTCTTCCTAGAGTAGAAAAAGACAGATTTGAATACTGAAATAATGAGTGTTAGATCGTCTGTCACACTTGAGTCACACAAAATCGCGTCAAACTTCAGGGTTCACAGATTATATAATAAAACAATTTAATAATTACAGCTTTAAATATGTAAGTCATTGACATTTTTTCTATCATCAATTCCTGGGCAGACTTGCCAGATATGAAAAAGTGTGCTGTCATCATGGATTTTTAACATTCCATAAGTTAATCGTCAGATAACCATACTGTCTTGCCTGATGAATACTTTTGGTCTGACATCATCTGAAGATATCATTGAGTTTTTAATTATAGAATTGAACAAAAAAAATGTCTCATAATTTCTTATAATTCACTCATAGAGAAATAACAAAATGATATCACAATTGATTTAAATAAATAAATAATTAATTATATCACAGTAGAAAATTAACACCAACAAGGTGGATCCAGACTCCACTCTTCCTGGAGTAGAAAAAGACAGATTGGAGAAATGAAATAATCAGATATTTAGATCGTGTGTCAAAATTGAATGGCACAAGGTGGCACCAAACTTCAGGGTTCACAGTTTATATAATGAAACAATTTAAGAATTACATCTTTACTTATGTAAGTTGTTGAAATTTTTTGTATCATCAAATCTTGGGCAGACATGCCAGACATGATAATGTACACTGCCATCACGGAGTTTTAAAATTTCATGAGTCAGTAATCAGATAATCATTCTGTCTTGCTTGAAGAACTCTGCTGGCCTGACATCATCACCAGTGCCTGATTCTCTGTTGTGGTGCGGAAGGACCTGATATGATGGGCTAAAAATGTTGCTATCAGCTGAAAAGATGGCTGCAGAAGGGGCCTCAGCAGCAGAGTTGAGAGAGAGATGTTCTTCCGTGTTCTGGGTTGTCATCCTTTTGTGAGGTCTCGGTGATGGTGCTGACCTGTTAGTGTCACGACTTTTTCTAATGGTAGATCACAACCAATGTGAAGATGTGGAGGAAGAGCAGGAAGTAAACAGCCAGACAACCATGCCTGCCTTGGTGAAGTCCTTGTACTACTCGGAGGGTACCCTGGAATCTACTGGCATCAATCACCTAGCATCCCTAGTACTCTGGGTGATGCATAGATCATTCAGAAACTGCTGTGTCCATGTCTACAGCCTTCCTAAACTTATCCTTGACAGACATTTGCACCCCAATTGTAATCGGTGATGGCATTGTCTGTTGTTTAAATAATTTAAAGAATAAAATAAGTCGGTAATAGCTAACTGTCACAATAAATAGGTGATGTAGCATTTAACTGGCAGGGGAGAATGGCCAGACTCCAGCCGTGAAGGATGTCAACATCATCAAAGGAAACAATTAATCATAAAATGTGATGATATTGCACATTAATTCCACAAGAGGGAGTTTTACAGGACTCTTCATGGAATAGAGGATTATTGGTTTACATAATAATACAAATATTTACATTGCCTTGGGTGTTAACATGAATTGTCCATTTAAATACTGTAATTATGTAACTAGATGATCTGTTGCACTTGGCCCCACAAGGTGGCACCAAATTCCAGTTGTCAAGGATGATATAATCATTGTTTTATATAATTAAATAATCAAATAATGTGTTGATGTAACATCACCCCTTCCCTAAAGTGGCTCCAAACCAGACTCGTGAACAATGCTGTCACGATTAATGTAAATAATTTAATTTCATAATTAATATTTAGATGGTCTAAAATTTTTGACTCAAACATCATGGAACAATAATCCATGGATCATGGATTATCTAATGTCCTCTTTTAATAATTAATTAATAACATAATTAGAGGATGAAATGGTCTGCCATGCTCGACACATGTTGGCTCTCAGTTGACTCCCACAAGATTGTGTGAAACTCCCAGGTTCATCCATTATTTAATCGCAGAGTTGATTAGTAAAATGTGTAAATGCTGAAGTGTCATTGTGTATGCATTGTTTTAGAAGATATCACACATTTAATGTTGGACAGCTGCCTCAAAGGAGATGAAGTGCAATCCAATAATCCCTAAGTCTACTATAACGAATGGATTATCAACCTCCTGAAGGAAGCTAACAATGGAAAACTCACCTTTTGATTAATAATTATGAGTCTTTTTATCTTTTAATCCATAGTTTTACTTCTTAGGAGAGAGAGAATATGTAAACCGAAGTCTTTGAACTGTTGCTACACAGACTATGTCCACTGATAATAGGTAACCTGGAATTGGGTAACCAGTAATAGCTGTAGGCAACCTTCCAGAGATTTGGTAATGACTTAGTTAGGGGAATCAAATACTGTGATTAAAAGTTTTAGGAGATAGTTATCTTGGGAAATTGTATTGTCCCATGGTAACTCTTTATCGGAGCTGCTCTCTGGTTCTCGGCCCATGGTACCAGGATACAGAATGCAAGGAGGGTTTCCAGGCAACATTTATGTTACAATATTCTAGTGTACCTCCCACATGTTAAATTAGCATACCCATCTTACAGCCCAACTGGTTTTCTCATGAAAACAAAGCACTGCTCTTTCTTTTGATTTATACATATTTACCAGTCTCTCAAGCTACAAAGTGCCTATAGTGATTTAAGCATGAAAAGTGTGGCAAGCCACAGCCCTGAGGTGGTGACTGGCTGGATGCCAGGTAAGTCCGAGCTTAGCTGTAAACAAGCCTTATTTGGAAGTGCTTGATGGATCTCCTGTGCTTCCTCCTTCTGTGACCTACCCAGGATCGCCTGTTGGCATGAGCTGATTGGGCAGTGAGTGCATATTTAAGGGCTTGCTGGAGCTGGAAGGAGCAGATTCTGATGTATAAAGTACCTGAAGAAACTGCTTGAAGAAGAGTCCTGTTTCCTTGCTGGCAGAGATAGACGCCACAGAAAATGAAAGCATCATTATGCCACTCAAGTACATTGATGAGTATTCAAACCTATTTTCTATGCTTCTATTTTCTCATTTCCAGGATAGAAACAATACCATTAATTGCCTCTACCATAATCCTTTTCTCTTTACAGAAGAGAAAACAAACTTCTATTCATTCTCTTACCTTTAGAACAGCTTGATCACATGGTTTCTCGGAGTAGTTTTGATTTGCATTTGGCTGATGACTAAGTATTTTGAGCACTGTCTTATGTTTCTTTCTGTCGTTTGTGATTCCTCAATTGATAATTCCCTATTAAGTCCTGTACCCCAATTTCTAATATGGTTATTTTGGGTTATTTTGAGTTGGTGGTGGCTCATGTTATCAGCCTGATCATGAGATTATTAAATTATTCAAGTTTGAAAGTCGGTGTTGACTGTGTCCTTCATGGGTCAGTTCTTTTTCAAACGCTCAGGAACTGATGATGCAAAACAATAGGTTTGTTTAAAGCGTTTAATCATTCGATCGATAAAAATCTATTATTATGTAATCAGTACAGTACTCACTGGATATCCCAGTGTCCCTTATCCTCTGGGCACTGGTTCTGGTACCAATCTTCTGCTGTGTCAATCGCACAGCAGCCAATCCCATAACAGATGACACCATCATTCTTTACCTAATCTAATGAGTCAATAATTGGATATTCCTGCATGCTTAACTTTCATAAGATGGAACCAAACTCCAGGGATTCTCAAGGAAGTAATACTTAGAAAATTAAATAATTTCACATGATTATCTCCCAGGGAGGAATGGCCAGACTCCAGTCATGAAGGACAACATGTTCATCGATTTCAATAATTAATATATAATTTGAAATAAGTGAATAATGACATGGTGGTACATACTTAAATACCACATGGAGAAGTTGAACTGATCTCTTCGTGGAATAATGATTTATTTAAAAAATTAAATTGATAATTAATAATTTGGCATTTTATATTAACACTGACAAGATGGCACCAAAGTCGTAAAGCTACAGCTGATGTAATGATCTATTTAAATAGCTAAATAATCAAGTAATGAGATGATGTTACACCATCAACTCCCAAAATCTCACTCCAAAAGGGACTTATGGTCCATAACATAATCTTGTGTCTAAATAAGAAGTGTCAATTTAAATAATTTAATTATGTAATTAGATGAACTGTGGCACCAAACTCCAGGTGTCATGGATGATATAATCATTGTTTTATCTAACCAAATAATCAAATAAAGAGTTGATGTAACATCATCCACTTTCTTAACGTGGCTTTAAACCATACTCGTGAATATTGCTGTCATGATTAATTTGAATACTCTACTTACATAATTAATATATAGATGGTCTAAAATCCTTGACTTCCATATTGTGGAACTATAATCCACTGATCATGGGTTATCTATAGTCCTATTTTCATAATTAAATTATAACATGATCAGAGGATGAAATGCTCTGCCATACTCGACACAATTTATTCTCACTTGACTCCCACACTATTGTGTGAAAGTCCCCAGTTCATCCCTTATGTGATCACAGAGTTTAGTAGTAAAATGAGTAAATGCATACATGCCATTTTGTATGCAGGGTTTTAGAAGATATCGCATATTTAATGTTGGATGGCTACTTCAATACAGATGGACTAAAATCCAATTATTCCTCAGTTCACTCTAACAAATGGATTACCACCTTCCTGAAGGAAGTTAACAATGGAAAACTTTTGATGAATATTTGTGAGTCTTATTATTTTTGAATCCATATTTTTTTTCTTCTTAGGAGTGAGAGCATTCATAAGCAGAACTCTATGAACTCTTTCTCCACAGACTATGTTCTCTGATATTAGGTAATCTTGAATTGGGTAACCAGTAAAAGCTGTAGGCAAACTTCCAGAGTTTTGGCTATGACTTGGTGAGGTAAATCATATGCTGTCTTTAAAATTTTAGGAGATTGTTTTCTTGGAAGATTGTAATGTTCCATGATAACACTTCATGGAAGCTGCTCTCTGGTCCTTGGCCCATGATACCAGGATACAGAATGCAAGCAGGGTTGCCAGACAACATTTATGATCCAACATTCTGTCACATTCTAGTGCACCTCCCACATGCTAAAATTATGATACCCACCAAAGGACTATCCTACAGCCTCACTGATTTTCTCAAAAACAAAGCAGGCCTCTTTTTCTGAGTTATACCTATTTATCAGTCTCTCAAGCTACATCATGTCTATAGTGATTTAAGCATGAAAACGAAAGCATCATTATGCCAATCAAATACATTGGTGAGTATTTAAACCTATTTTCTATGCTTCAATTTTCTCATTTGCAGAATGGAAACAATACCATTTATTGCCTCTACCATAATCCTATTCTATTTACTGGAAAAAAAATTTCTCCTCACTGTCTTACCTTTAGAGCAGCTTGATCTCATGGTTTCTCAGAGTTGTTTTTATTTGCATTTGGCTGATGACTAAGGATTTTGAGCACTGTCTTATGTTTCTTTCAGTCACTTTTGAGTTCTCAATTGATAATAATTCTTTATTGAGTCGTGCATCCCACTTTCTATTATGGTTATGTAGAGTTATTTTGATATGGTGGTGTGTCATGTTATCAGCCTGACAGAGTTCATTAGATAAGATGCTCTGATCCTGAGATTATTAAATTATTCAATTCGTAAAATCGGTGTTGACTGTGTCCTTCATGGGTCAGTTCTGTTGCAACCTCTCAGAAAATGATGATGCAGAAATAATACAGTTTTTTTGAAAGTCATTTAATCATTCCATCCTTAAAAATCTATTGTTACATGATCAGAAATCACTGGATAACCCAGTGTCCCTCATTCTCTGAGCCCTGCTTCTGGTACCAATCTCCTACTGTGTCAATCGCACAGCAGGCAAAACCATAATGGATGGCAAAATCATTATTTATATAATCAAATAAGGAAATAATTGGATAGTCTTGCATTCTTCACTTTCATAAGATGGAACCAAACTCCAGTGGTTGTCAAGGAAGTAACACTTACATCATTAAATAATGCCACACGATTAACTCCCAGGGAGGAATGTCCAGACTTGAGTCATGAAGGACAACATCTTCGTGGATTTAAATAATTAATATGTAATGAAAAATAATTGATTAATGACAGGGTGGTGCATACTTAACAACTCCCACATGCAGAAGTTAGACCATTCTCTTATTGTAATAATGATTTATTTAAAAACTTAAATTGATAATTAATTAGTTAGCGCTTTATATTAACTCTGACAAGATGGCACCAAACTCATGAACCTATGGCTGATGTAATGATCTATTTCAGTAGCTAAATAATCAAGTTATGAGATGATGTTACATCATCAACTCCAAAAATCTGACTCCAAAAGGGACTTATGGTCCATAACATCACCTTTATTTTAAATAAGTTAATTAAATGATGAATTATTATTTAATTTCCTAATTTTACAGTTAAATAAGTAAGTGTAGTATTAGATGATGTGATGGTCTGGCATGACAGACTCCCATAAAGAGGCTCAAAGCTCCAGTGATCACTGAGTAAATAATGACAGATTTTCAAAATTAAATGAATAAAAGTTAAACTAGTGGATGGTGTTTTATATGTGACTCCTACAAGATTGCTCAAAACTGAAGAGATCATCAAGTTTTTAATCATAGATTTGAACAAAAAAATAAATGAATTGTGAGATAATTTCTCATAAGTCACCCCTAGAGAGATAACAAAATGATATCACCATTGATTTAAAGAAATAAATAAATAATGAAATCACAGGAGACAATTAACTTCCACAAGGTAGAAAACCTTGTTCAGATGAATTCATTTTTCTAAATCAAATCCTACATGATTGCATTATTTTACATGTACCAGTTCATGATGAAGGAATATTGTTGTTTGTATAAGTGCCTTGGCACGTGGGTCAAGTACGAGTGGTCACAAGAGAAAATATTCATGTGTGGAAAACTGTGATTACAGATTTGATTTAATTTTAATCATGTGATGTCAGTGTGTTGGTTTGTGACTGTGAATGCTTGTTCCCAAGATGGTTAGACCCTTGAATATTCCTTGATCAGGAACTCCAGAACATTCTCAAACATCAGGCATACGTCCTCTCAATGAGCTTGTCATAATTTTGCTTTTCCATTCTCTATGCTGTACATATTTCACATCCTTTCATATTATCTTGATAACAGGTAATAGGGAACAACTTACAGTAAAGAAAACACATCTCATATAAACAATTTGGTGAATAATTTAGATATCATACTTGTCTTTAGTTTCAAAGAACTACTTTGTTTCATTTGAAGATGGGGTATTATTAAGTTCACTAGAAACAAGAGAAATGATAAATGTGTGTTTCCTTGGGAGACAACTCACACAGATGAAAATAAAGAAATGTGGAAAGTGTCCTACTCTAGAAAATGTACTTTCTTATCTGACAATTTCTGCAACACAAGAAGAGGTGAGGGGGAGAGAAAGAGGGAGGAAGAGAGGGAGAGCACAACACGTACTTCTCCACTTTCTGATCATGTATTCAGAAACAAAGAATCATTACATGAGACAGATTCTGACTTCCTCAGGAGATGATCTAAGAATAAAGCCTGGATTCAGAAGAAATTTTCCCGCTGACTGGTGGGTGTGCTAGAGGCTCTGATTGGTTAGTAAAACCTGAGTGACAGAATCAGGTGTGCACAAGAGACACAGTCCATTGAGGGCAGCTTTTGGAAGGTGACCAAATATTTTAAATTTTTAGCATACATATAAAAGCCTATAGAGATTCTACCTAAACAACCCAGACTCCCTGGGTATATGGGTGTTGTTTTGATTCTTGCTAATTTTGCTGGCTAGGATTGATGTGGGGTGGGACAAGAAAGGAGTCCATGGGCTCACACTCAGGAGGTGTGGGTGAAGAACTTTTCTTAGCTGCCATCGTGTTCCTTGAGGTGTCATAGAATGTAATTTGGGCAAGGTGCAGTTAGCACCGTGCCAAGCCAGATCTCTATGAGTTCAAGGCTAGCCTGGTCTACAGAGTTCCAGGACCAGCTCCAAAACTACAGAGACCCTGTCTCAAAGAAACAAATAGATAGATTGATGCTGCCCATATGTAGATGTTGTTTGAGAACTGTAACCTGACACATATATTTACAGTCAATGATCTGTTTCTCAAACCTCTGACCTGACATAACTGTGGCAAGCAGGATTGGACACATGACGGTTTCCTCGTTGCCAATTAAATATTAATTGCCTCAAAATAACCATCCAAAACTGTGCACCCAAAGTGATCTGTATTCATACACATGACAGGGATGAAAACTAGCTGAGAAATTTCAGAATCACTACCCCTATCACAGTCTGGTCCTTTCTCATAAAGTTTACTAAATCACCTGAATTTTTTTCTCATTTTTTTCCTACAGTGTACACAATAAACCATGCCTCCTACTCTTGCCTAGAGGCAGAAAAAAAAATGGTCTACAAGTGAATTGTTTTCCTATGAACACATTGTGTATGACTTCATGATGGAAAGTGGAAAATTTTAAATCTCTTATGTGGAATAGTTACTTAAGAATTTTGGAGATGTAATATATAGCACAGATGTTCATTGCTTTGGAGAGTAACAGACTTGTGTCAAAGCCAATTGATTCGACATGGAGAGTTTGCCTCAGCAACATTATTTTCTAACAGGATGAAAATGCAGCTGTTCTCCCTTCCTAGGGAGAAATCCCTTCACATACTTGGGAGATTAATAAAGAAAAATCTCTTTAATGATGGCATGCATACATCTGTAGCTAATGCTCAAAGTAGACCCAGATTAGATACATTCGCATTCCACATACACAATCTTCCTTAAATGTCTTTTGGGTCCATGGTCCAAGTTACACTTTGAAAAAATTAAAGAGAGACAGGGAACTTGTAGTTGTAGGCATTGAGATATATGGGAAGATTATATGGCAAAGAAACATCCTAGAGTAATTTCTTAAATACACCATTGACCTGGTCTTGAACTCATTATGATCTGCCAACCTCTGCCTTCAGAGTGCAGGGATTTAAGCTTCTTCAGAATAGCATTTTGTATACTACTCCAAGGGGGGATGGGAGGAGTGGAAGAAAATAGGGGACTTCTATGAAGTAGCAGGAATCATCAGACCATCAGACAAATTCTGGAGGCAGCTACTCAAATTACACTATACAAGAGGAACACAGGCTATCTCAAGAACATTATTTGACTAAGCCCAAGATGGCATTTAAATCAATATCGACAGCTCTACATGGTTGAAAAGCTTAGGTTCTCAGGATCTGAAGCAAACCCTCCATGAAAGCTGTGACTGCAGAACATCACCAGCTCTACCAAGCACAGTCCTGGTTTTAGAGAAAGCTCTGCTTTTTTGTCAATATATTAGGCCCTTAGGGAAGCCTCCCATGAATGATCCTCCTCCCTGACTGAGTGTGTAAATTAAAGCCATGTGAACTGCATGATAGGGCAATTCCTTAACATGACAATGATTTGATTCTCAAATAGTTTTCACCTGGTGTCCTATTGCCAACCTGGAATAACAATGCTTGTCTCAAGAAGAACACTGTAACTTCATGGCACAACTGGCTTTAATGTTGCTTTTGACAGTGTAATGCCTCCTTGAGCACCTTGTTAGAGACCTGTTTTTCGTAGAACAATGGGCATAGTAGCAGATAATAAATCAACGGTGGCTTATTTGTGACAGTTTTGACCCAAATGTCTAGACAATCCTCTTAAATAAATGTGTATTCTACCATCCTGATTTCTAGCAGAACTGGTTATTATACAATTGTCTTTGGAGTGTCTTAGAGGCAGTCGTCTGTAAGCTAAAATCTACCTTGTGAACTTACTATTTATTTCCAACATTTGGTGAATCATTTATACAAACAATTTTACTCATCTACATCATGGCATGTAAGTAGAGTACACTAAACAATAGGGAAGCCTTTTACAACAGCCACAATAATGCATGTCAACAAATAAATGTAAAATGCAAAGTGCTAAATGTCTTGAAGATACTAGAGAAATGATGCCTCTCCAAGGATGGCAATCTTTCCATGGATGCAACTGAAACAGATTGATGTTGAGTAGAGGCATGTTTCTAAGCACAGTTCCCTGCTCCCAATGCTCTGAGTGAAGTGATTCAGAGGCCTACACCTGGGCACAGCAAATTGCAAGGACCTTGTGATACATCACAGGACAGTGAAACTGGCTGCAGTTTCCCATTCAGATTCAAATTGGTTCAGGAATGTGAGGATCTGCCCCTCCCCAACTGGGAACAGCAGCCCCTCATTCACCATGTCATGGTTAGCAGCTCTTCCAATATATCCAGTCAACTCCCTGTGGCAGTAATTTAAGCACACCAGAAACAAAACATTGTACCAGCTTCATTTCAGAGACAAACGTGAAACTGGCACACAGGTGGGACCTGTACCAGTTGGAGACACACACCTTTAATCCCAGCACTGGAGAGGCAGAGGAAGGTGCATCTGTGTGATACTGAGGCCACGTTGGTCTATAGAGTTATTTCTAGGACAGGCACTGTAAGGATGGAAAAATTTAGCCTAACTCTCCACTGAACCCAGGAGTAGGCATAAGGTCACATTCTTAACTGTTTATGACAGGGATGTTTAAGACATCACCTGTGAGTGAGTGAACACAGGAAATGAGCCTTGTCACACCACCCACTTCCTGGGTTAAGCACGGTCTTGGATAGTTCAAATTGATTGGTCTGCACTGGATGCTATGAGATGATTGGTTTAGGATACATGGGCTTTGTTGTAACCCTATAAAAGCTGTCTCAATCTTGTACCCAAGATTCCCCCAGTCCTATACTGCATCTTGGAATATGGCTGCAGACCCCAATGCTCTTGAAATATAAGAGACCTCATGCTTTTGCATCAAGACCACTTCTCATGAGTGATTTGGGGGGACCTGAGTTGGGGCATGAGTGTATATGTGCTCTGTGGGTCTTTCAGCTCCAAAGCTACTGAGAAACCCTGTCTCAAAAAAAAAAAAAAAACATACAAACACAAATATGCCCTATAAATATTCATAATGACAGGTTACCTGAAGGGCCTGATTGGATATTGAGTCCTGCGTGACAAAGGTTACACAGTCCTTAATCACACAGTACAATGTTTCCTGACACTGTATTCCACCCCAGACAAATATATTTTCTAGATCAGCAGAGATATGCATTTATACAGCACTTGTCCAAGACTGCAAAAGCAAACCCTGCTATCTTCCTGTACTCTTTTCTTCCTTCTGGATACAATGTGGCTAGCTAGCTTGCACAGGACAGTAAGCAATGTTGTTGAAGTGATTATTCCATGTCCCAAATTAAGAGGATTCCAGGACACAACAGGAGATGTTTATGCTGTAGTTTCACACTGAAGTTCTTTGAACTAAAGGTAGTTGTTGCCTGGTTCTCACTTGGACTTCAGACTCACAGGGTAGAAATACAAAAACCAGATCTCAAAGAAGAAAATACGTGTTTTTCCAATCAAAAGGCTGGGTGAAGGCTGCATTGCTTTAGAAATAAGAACCCAGTCCTGTTCAAGTAGAGAACACTGAATAATGCAGATGTTTTCTCATCTGCCCACTGAGGAAGATGTGCTGGCTCACCATAGTTCTCATAGAGGCTTTCTTCCCAGCCCCATTCTCTCCAAGTATTCAACTAACCATGGAGACAACAATTTTTATTATTATTAATTTCTCAAGAATTTGTGCTGAATTTCAGGAATAAATTCCCAATGCCATGGACCTACCATCCAGTCTTCTGGCAGGAGAAAGATTTATTGTCTTGTTTGTGCTATGGTTCCTGCATTTCTCTAGTGTTTGTCTGAAGGGCCTGTGACAACCAGGTAAAATGTACTACGACTTCTCCTAACCTAAGGAAGAAGCCACAAATTAAATATCTTCTTTGAGTGTTCTAAAATCTCTCTTTAGTTTTTAATATTCTTGAGCACATTTCTATCTGTTAAGTAAGAGAATCATTCCAGTGTGCATTGTATAATCATCTCTGCAAGCTCTTCATATTGTGTGGAGGACGAAGGAGAATATGAACCTGTGCACTGCAGGAAAAGAGCTGGGTCATCATTGCAGACATGTAAGTTACATTAAAGTTCCTTATGCACCAGGTGGGGGTGCCCCATGCCTTTGATCCCAGCACTCAGGACGTAGAGACAGCCAGATCTCTGTAACTTCAAGGCCAGCCAGGTTTACAGACCAAGTACCAGGGCACTGTGGAAAACTGTATAAAAACCAAAAATAAATAAATAATTCAATTAAAGAGAAAATCTACTGAAAACAACAACAGTAATTACATTGACCTGTTGATGCCCAGATGGAAAATAATTTAATTTCTGTTCCTGCCACATGTATCATGAAACAGCATGAAGCATCCGCACAATCCACACATTCAACATCATGCACACCTAGAAAGTTCTGTAGATCAGAAATTCCATTTGTTCCCAGAAACTCAACTTTCCTGAATCACACCATTGTTGTGGGAGGTAGGAAAATGTTAATAGCACTCTGATCACATATTGCTGAAGGAAGATCCCCATCACTTCTTTTTAGCAGTTTCTAAACTTTGAGTAAATCATGTAAGAAAACCTAAATGTTGAATAAGATGTTCATAAATTCCCGAAGCCAAACTTACAGTTTACCAGTGAATGTTCCCACAAAACACAAAAGCAACCCTGTGATGCAAAAACGTGTCACGTGGTCTCAAGTTTTCCATCTGGCAGACATAATTTTCTGTAGAGGAAAACTGGGATTGTTGAAAGTGGATTTATTGGGCTGTCTCGGAGGCTGAGGGCCACATACTCTAACAATGCCTAACAATGTAAATTTGAAGAATTCTGTAGTTGCTTGGTTTATGAATCTATATGTCTTAGCTGGTCTTCAGTATAAATGAGTATTTCAAAGAAATGCTCTCTAAAGCTATTATGGAATAGACACAGTAGGATCCATATGGCATCAACTTTGTGGAGCCTATAAGATATGTGTCCAAGTATGATGGTATTTTGTGGTCCTTTAAAAAATGAAGCTCCATTTTATTCATTCACTAAATTTAAGTCATCAACCAAAGGTAGGGCAATGCCAGAGGACTTCTATTAATATGTATAAATGGCTAATAGTAATTGCTTCCCATATTAAATGCACTCCATAACTGCACATACCATCTGCATTCAGGCCCCGTATAGCTGCACTTACTGCCTGCCTGAAGGGTATGTGTAAACCTGACTGGGCCTAAATCTATTGTTATTTAGATGGGAGACTTTCACCATCCAGGCTTAGGCATCTTGTAGCAGGAAAGATAATGTCTTAAGTACAATAGAGTTATTTGATTTCAACTTTCCAGGTTGAAATGGTGGTAAGGGAAAATTAAAAGCACTGTGGTCAAATCTTGCTGAAGGATGATCCCCATCTCCTATTTCCACTGATTTTTAAACCTGAATGTGGAATGCCACATTCCTAAATTCCAGAAGCCAAAATATTAGTTTCTTCCTTGTATGTTCCAAAACATGCCAAAAGCAAGCCTGTGACGTACAGAGGAAACGAATATTTGTTTCAGTTTTGTTTTCTTTTGGTTTGGGTTGTTTTTTCAAGGCAGGGTTTCTCTGTAGTTTTGGAATGTTCTTTGAAAATCAGCCTGGCCTAGTACTAACACTGATCTGTCTGGCACAACCACCCAAGTACTTGGATTACAGTCTTACACCACCACAGACCAGTATGGATACTGATATCACATCTATCTCACTCTCCTCAGGGAACATATATACAAGCAGGCTCAGAGCACAAGGGCCATTGGCCCTGGTCTGCACAAGTCACATGGTCCCTCACAATCCCAGCAGCAATGACAGCTAGGCAGAGCTGTTCTTCCTGCACAGAATCCCAGACACTGACCATAATGTGTGGCGGTGGTTTACATTGGAGCTCCTACAAGAGAGTGTGCAATTTCTTTTCATGAAAACATCTGTCCATTACCACCAAGAAATGGCCAGTCAGGCATTTTGCATGTCATCTAAAATTGATTACAGTTTCCACAATGCTAATTTCCACTGATGGAAAGCACGAAATTGCTCATGTTCCTTCTGTCTCCCACCTCTTTCTGCACAGTGTCTACAGCAAAACCAAAGTTCTTAAATGAACTCAATTCTTTCATATTCCTCTCTTTAATTGCAGTCCCCAATACCAGCCACAGTGTTTGGTAAACAGTCAATAAATGATCTGTATTTGCTTCTCAATGAGCACCCAAAGCCTCATGCTGAAGGATTAGCAGTAGTTTCTTCCCAGCACAGGCTAGTACAGGCACGATAAAATGTGATCCATGCAATTTTCATACCTAACCCTGTATGTCATGCCCCAGCTAAATATATCCTTCCAAAATTTTGATAACACAAATCTAGTCTGTCTTCATTCATGTGTCATGAATTAATTCACCCTGAGGATTAAAAAAAAATCACTGAATATTCATTAGTTAAGATTTTTTTTCTTATTGCTGTGTATAAACACAAACAAATTCCACAAGTCTTGTTGTTTTTTTGAGAAAGAGTTTCTCTGTGGCTTTGGAATCTGTCCTGGAACTAGTCTTATATACCAGGCTCGTCTTGAACGCACAGAGATCTGCTTGCTTCTGCCTCCTGAGTAATCCTCTCCCAGTCAGGGAATCCAACCCCGGTCTAACCAATGACAGGCAGGGATGAGATATTCACCACTATTCTATCCAAGAGAGATCTTATACAGAAGACATTTAATTGGAGTGACTCACAGTTTAAGAGGTCCAGTCCATTGTCATCATAAGAGAAAAAATGATTTGAAGAAGAATGTCAAGCTGGTTTGTTTCATCTTGATACACAGGCCACAGTACGTCATCTTACACACTTTCTCATATCCAGCACATGGAAACCCTGACAGCCTACAGTTAAACTCTTCTTCCCAAAATGCCAATCTAACTGCATGAATGACACACCTTCTAATAGTACCACTCCCTATGACATCATCGGCCCAATCTCACTCAAACCATCATATTTCTTGAAGCAGGGCCTTTTTCATGATAGTAACTTAAGCAGCTGACTACCTACCCTGATTCCCCTTGAAATACACACACACACACACACACACACACACACACACACACACACACAAAACTGTTCATTTTACTCTAGTCTGAAGAAAAAAAAGCATGCTACACATGATTTTGTTTTTCCTGTAAGTGCAATGCATGGTCGACTTCATGATGTCCATGATATAAATGGACAATTTTAAAACACGATGGACATAATTTTTCATCTTCTGGTATCTTTACATCATTTGAGAATTTGGAGTGGGTTACATTTTAAATCAAATTGCAGTGTTACAGATTAATGATTTTTGTTTATTAAATATTTCTTTAAAAATAATTGGTATCCACATATAAAATGTTTAAGATGCTTGGTCCACAAACAGGTACTGAAGGAATACATTCACTTATTTAAGAAGGGATAATCAAGAGATCAGAAAGGACATTGCCCTGGAAGCAACAAACTGGGATCAAGGACACCTATGTCAAAAAGAATGAGACTGTCTCAGAATCCTAATTCTGAAAAGCTGGAAGAGCAGCTGTTCTATATTTGCCTTTCAAATGAGAAATAACTCCATAGGCTTAAGAGATATGTAAAGAATATCTCTGTAATGATAGCATGCATTCTTTTCTAGCTAATGGGCAAAGGGGACAGAGCCTAAAACAGATGTGTTGGGAGATTTTGAGACAGGGTTTACCTGTGCAAAAGCCTTAGTTGTAGTGAGACTACCTGTGTTTATGACACTGGACTGAATCACACAGAAATCTGCTTGCCTGTGTCTCCTGAGTACTGGGGTTAAAGGCAAGCACCACCACAACCTGGATCCTAAAACAGACTTTAGCATTACAAAGTTCCTGCCATTTTTAAGTTCATCCAGGTTCAGATTACAACTGACACTTTGAAGAATTTAAGTAGTAATAAGAAACAGGAAGTAAGGCCAGGAATGCAATTAAAGTTTTCAACAGAAAAATTAGTACTATAATTATTTAATAATACATGAGTAACATGAAACACAGGTTCACACTTCACTGACAGGGCTTGGAGTGGAGGACCAGAACATGAGGAAAAGAGGAAAGGCAGAGCAAAGAAAAGATAAAACCTGTGAAAGGGACGTCTTGCTTAACCTATGTCTTATTCTAAGTACGCTTCTTATGAGGAATAGCTTACTGTTCTCTCCTTTCAGGGGGAGATGGGAAAAAATGGGAGATTTTAGGAATTCAGTAGGAGTTATCTTTCAATGAGACCAGCTCATGAGAATACTATTCAAGCATTGCATCATGAGGAGAACACAGTGCATCTGGGGAACTTTAGTGATTAAACCCACAGCACACTTGGGACCAGTAACCCCAGCTCCATGTGGTGGGAATAGTAGTGTTCACAGGATATGAAGCAACCTCACCACAAAGGCTCTGGTTCAGACAATTTCATTCTCTTCAAACATGTTCATTATGTTAAAGGAAGGGATCTATTTCATTCTCAATACCTGAATGTCTAACTCTAGGTGCTCAGGATGATACTGGCTCTACTAAGCTCATTAGTGGGTTTGAGAAAGAGCTATGTTCCTTCTTTGTGAGTCAGGACCTAAACAGATGTCTTGCTTGCTCTGTCAACCCCTCAACACAACAGTGTTTACTTTTTCAAATAGTTTTCCTCTGGGTACATCTTGCCAATCTGGATGAACTATGATTTTCTCTAGAAGAAAACTTGACCATCTGGCAGACCATTCCAGTAATTCCCCCTTAAGCAGCTTGAGAATGACCTCTTCTATGACATGAGGATGGGCCTAGGGGTACTTTGTTAATCAGGAGTTTCTCCTTTGACATGATTTGCAGCCAAACTACTACAGAGAGACTTAGCGATACAAAAAGAGATAATTTTTATGTAGCTTAAAATTGAGTTTAGGTGAACTGAACTTGCTCTTTACCTGGTTGTCACAGTCACTTAAAATCAGGAAAGTGAAGCGGGCTCCAGATGACAAACACGATAGTAGCTCTTTCTCCTCCTAGAAAGCTGGATGATGGCTCTAAGAATGTAGGAGTTTTATCCCTGAAACTCAGAGAAAATGGTTGGAAAATGCATAGTAATGAAAACAGTTGTCTTCCTAGAAATAGTTGGAGGGGAATGAAACTAGGAAGTTTGTATTTGTGAGCAATATTGTTAGTCAACACATGTTCAGTAGCAGGTTAAAAACAAAAGAAAGCAAAAACTAACTGCATTATTCAAGGTTCTCTGCATGGACAGGGATGGAAGGATGAATTTCTCCATCTATGTAATACATGGATTTATTATAATGTCTCATAGGCTTTGGTCCAGGTAGTCCAAAAATGGCTGCTTGACAATGGGCACCTGGAGACTACAGCAGTTGTTTAGTTCACCAGGGTGCATGTCTCAGCTGGTCATCATTATATTTGCCAAGCCCAAAGAAGAAAGCTCTAAAGCTAGCAAAGTAATAAACTTGGTAGCCATAGCTAGGGAAAGCAGCAACAGAAGAAGAACTTCCTCTTTCAATTCCCTTTAGACATGCAGTAGACCACAAGATGGTGCGACTCATATAAAGGTGGATCTGATTCTTCATTACATGTTTTGTTTTATTAATATATTTCATTTTTGATTACTGGCACCCTCCTTATTTGTGATATTAAACATGTGCAGTGCCACCCAGTAGTTAAAGACGGATCTCATCATCTAATTCCATATAAAGCTTCCCTGAGTGGCTTTGACAGTTCTGGAACACATTCTGCCTGCCGGTCCCATCTGAAATCCTATACGGGAACCCATTCCAACTTGTTATGGGTACAGAGAGCTCAAATAACAACTGTGGTCCATAAGATATTATCTTTCCTACCATACGTAGTCTGGTCCTTTTTGGTTATTTATCTCCTATTTAAAAGCAATATATTTGGGCCCATACAGGCTTATAGACACCCTTTAGGCAGGGAATACATGCAAGTATGGGTTTCCTTAACATAGATAATATGTGCAGTTATGGAGTGTCTTTAATATTAGGTGAAATAATTCCTATTTGCTCTTTATATATATTCATAGAACACCTCTGCCATTGACCGACCATTGGTTAACTAAATTCTGAAATGAATTAAATGGAGCATTCATTATCTGTAGTGACATAAGCACCTTGGCCTTGCCTGTGGCATGGACCACGCCCATTGGGGGGGTGGAGACAGGGCCTGATATGACCGGGGGAACGAATTTTGAGGAGGATACTGGGAGAGCTCTCTTTCCTGCAGCACAGGAACAGCTTCCTGGGACCAGGAACCTGCTGGTGTTCGTCTTTCTATAATGTAAGTTATTTCTCCCTGAATAAACTTCTATTCAGCCTATTTTTTTCTCCTGATCCTTATCGAACATCAATATCTGGTGTCAGAAGCAGAATCTGGATTTTTACCGGACCTGGTTTTCACCAAGTCGGCAGACACTGCTTGCTTCCCACACCATCCCTGAATGAGCAGGGTTCCTTGCCTAACCAGGTGGATATACCACACCTTGTGGGACATTTGCCTCTACCCTACAACTTTACATCCACTGTGGCACTGAGAAAGCTAACACTGCTTCTCATCTTTTGCCTATTCCCCACTTTGCATTTGCAGCTGTGGTGCACATGGTGCCTGCCCAGCTGGTGTGTTTTCTGTGGCCCAAAGGCGCCAGTAAGTGGCAACACCTGTTAGCCCTGGGGGTCCTAGAAATTTGGACAAAGCTCCTTTCACTCATGAGTTTAAAAAAATTTTGCTTGCCTTAGTTTGTTAAGAGCTATTCCACAGGGAGAACGATCAGAAGGATTGTCTGCTGCTGGTTGCAATTTGGTGGGACACCGACAGGCACTACCACCACAAATTGAGATCAACAACTAAAACCATCAAAGTTCGAGGACAGCAGAATTATACCTAAGGTAATTGCAACATTCTTCGCCATTTAAGATGATATAATATGAGACCAATTGTTCCATACATAGGGTGGATAATCTTATGATGCAAGACTTTAGAAATTCTTTCACTTCAAATATAGAATGAATTTTAACATAAGAAAAATCATGCCTTAACAAATAAATACATTTTTTTGTAATAGCAATGGGTATCAACATTAAGATATTCCAAATGGTTTGAGCTTAAAGCAAACAATAAGAAAAATTTAAAAACCAACAGAGACTTAGTAACAGGGGTTCAAAATATGGAAAATAACAATAGAGAGCTAAAAAACCAAATGCAGAATATTGAAAATGACAATGGAGAGCTGACAATTAGAATGAAAACATAGACTGTTAAAAAAAGGTTTAGAATATTGAAAATGACAATATTAGAAGGCAAAACATAGAATGCTTAGAAAAACAGTTCACTCTATTGAAAATGGCAATAGAAGGATGAAAAACAACAGAAAACATACAATGTTTGGAAAAAATTGTTTAGAATTTTGAAAATGAAAATGGAGAGCTTAAAATTAGAAGACAAACATACAGTACTTAGAGAAAAAGATTCAGAATATTAGACATGTAAATAGAGAGCTGACAGGTAGAACACAAAACATGGAACATAAAAATAACCAACTAGAAACCAGAATTTTTTTATGTCTAATGCTTCAAAAATCAAAACAGAAACAATGCAATTCATTAACATCCTGACAGGAACAGCTGATTCCTGGTTGAACAGAGCTGCTAATAAAGTTAAAACCTGGAATATCAGATGCAAAGAGTAGCAGAATCTGTTCCATGTCTTAGGATTAATTGAAAGCTACCAGATAGAACTTTGTGTCTGGAAGGCAGTTTACATTTCATTCAGATTTTATCTAAGAATAATAATATTAAAAACATGGACTCTTTAGTAGTTGGAGAAAGCAAGGGACTTACTGATTCAATGAAGTCTCTAGAAAGTTATGTGATTCATTATCATACACTCAAAGACAAAGTGCTGAATATATTTCAGGCCTTAGAAGACTGCTGAGCCCTGACAAATCAGGGTAAGACAGCCATTTTACCTCCCTGCCTTTGTTGTGGTCTGTCAAGTACTGTAGGCCTTAGCCAAAACTGGCTGTACCAACCTTGCTGTGAGACCTTTGGTGACTGTCCAGGTAGCATGTTGTTTCTGTCCTTGCTGCACCATTTGAAAGTTGCCCATCCATACTTCCTGCCTCCCCTAGTATTGTTATTTTCCTTTTCAGGTCTTTGATGAGGTTGAAGATTAAATTATTACAACTATAATTCTCTCTTCCTAGTTAGATATAACAGGTTCTAGACTTATTCTTTCCAGCTTAGGACAACTCTATTGTAAACACTGTTTTGACTTCACCCTAGGACTAGATAGTTAGGTCTTAAGATTGTATATTCTCAATTTTCCTTTTGATAGAGCACAATTTCTTTTTATTTAATTTATTATTTTACATGTTGATCTCAGTTCCCTTTTCTTCCCTCTATCCCTCCATTCCTCCCTCCCTCCCTTTTACCCCCTCTGCCCTCTCACATTCATCCTAACCACCCTCCCCTCCTATCCCCCCACCCCAATTCCATATGTAGAGCAATGTCATCCAGTTTGGGTCATGTGGATCTGACAGGTTATTTGAAATATGAACTAGGGCTTCTCACCTGTATCGAGGTGAAGTCAGTTATCCCTCCCTGGGGGATGTGTTCGCAAGGTCCATTTGTGCACCAGGGATATATCCTGGCTCCACTGCCTGACGTCTATCGCGGTAAATAAGGATCAGGATAAACAAATAGGCCGAATAGATGTTTATTCAGGGAGAAATAACTTACAACCTAGACAGATGAACACCAGGAAATTCAACCCGATCCTCTCCTGTCCGAGTCACGCCAGAAAGAGAGCGCTGTCCTGGCCCCCTCTGACCTCCTTCCACAGGTCACTTCCGCCAAGCTCCACCCCCCAATGGGCGTGGTCAGTGCTACAGAAGAACTATCTCACTTCAATTCCCCTTTTAGTCTAAAGAAAAGATTTAAGCTTAATACAAAACTATATACAAAACAGTGAATAACAATTGTGCTACAAGAAAAGGAAAATCGAGAACAAAATGACCTACATATCTAGTCCTAGGGTGAGGGCATAATGGAGTTTACAATAGAGATGTCCTAAGCTGGAAAACATAAGTCTAGTACCTAATATATCTAGCTAGGAAGAGAGAATAATAGTTGTGATAGTTTAATCTTCAACCTCATCAAGACCTGAGAAGGAAATTAACCATACAAGAGTAGACATGAAATGCGGATGGACAACTTCCAAAAGGTGCAGCAAGGACAGAAACAGCAAGCCACCTGAACAGTCACCCTTGGTCTCACAGCGATGTTGGTACACCCAGATTTGGCTAAGGCCAAGAGAACTTGACAGACCACAACAACAACAGGGAAATAGAATGGCTATTTTACCCTGACTTGGCAAGGCCAAGCAGTCTTCTATATTTGTCTCCTGCAAGCACATAGGACTGCATGTCCAAATCAGTGGTCAAGGTGGGGGCAATTCTATGCCCAACAGGCCATTAGCTGAAGTGAGATTGAACTCCAGCAGGAGCAACAACAGTGTCCAACATATTTTCGGGAAAGTGCACGGTGCTGTCAGGAGCAACAGTGTCTCATGTCAATGGAGTACTAATATTAATACATTTAAATGCCATGTTCTGCATGTCTATGAAGTGATTGAAGATTAAGCATCTATATCTGACTAATCTCATAGGTACAGGAAATGTGAGTGAAGATAATCTGTAATACTCGGGAACTTAGCTAAAAAGACTGATTAAAACTTTCCTGAATAAAGCAGGAAAAAATACTTAAACAATATAACTATTTACATATACCTACATGTAAATACCTAAAATAGAGGTAGAGTATAAGTGTCAAGACAAGAGGTAGAAATATAAAGGGCAGCAAGATAAATATCCCAAATTGTATCAATATAAAAAATGTCTTGAACACAAGAAAAGTATACATACATAGCATATGGTAAAAAATAATGTGCATAAAACATTGTAAGTGGAAATATTTAACACAATATAACAAAAAATAAACTTAATTTTACATAGCTTACCACATAAGAATTCACACCAGTGTAAGCTGTAAAATACTATCTCATTCTTACTCAAATTCTCAAGAAAATAGGCTAATCTACCTATATCCCATCTAAACCATACCTTTACCAACCATTCCCTATTCCTGTCTAAAAGATAAACCCGAGTATAAGCATCACCCAATCCCAAATAACTAAAACCAACCCAAAGACGATGACTATTATCCCAAAATTCCAAAGGTAGGGAAAGGGGGCATAGTCATATTAAGATTACTTCCTGCTGATATGGGACGATAATTGCTCCAATGGATCCTGTAGGAAGAAAATTTTTAGCAACCAAATTTCTCAACAGAACTGGCTGTGACATATGTAGTTAGTCACTGTGTGGCAGAAAATTCTTGACTGTAGTTCTATTTGAAACTCTGGCCAGGGTGTAATAAAAAGGTGCACCATTACAGCTAGCTAGTCATGAGTTGTCTCGAGCAAAATAGTCTCAAACCGGTTTTAGGGTGATGTTTGTAGTTCTGATACATCAGGTTGAGTCAAGTGGAAACGATGATGTGGGGCCCAAATTCCCAAATATTGTTTATAAATGTTTGGTTTCATTTAAATGGACTTGGTTATAAATGGGTAGTGATCACAGCCAATTATTTTTAAAGGTAAAAAGGGAATTATGGTATAGATATGCATACTTTGTTTTGGAATGGATTTTCATTTATTGATACAATTTAAGGTCAATTTTGTGATGTGTATATTTCTCCTTTTGTTTAGGTATTGTGTTTATATAGTTCATTCAGAAACATTGTATAATGCAGTACAGATTATAGATAATTACCTATGATAGTCAAAGCTTAGAGTTAAGTAAGTTAGGGTTTTCAAGATACACAGAGATTTATTTAAGATAGATAGGAATTCTTCAAACCTTTCAAAGACCTACAGGATATGGCATTTAAAATGGTTTAGGGTTTTCGTGACAGTGAGACATAATTGCTCTTGGCAATAACACCTGCACCAGAAAAGAAGATGGACATTGAAGAAACTCGTTATGGAGTTTACTTCCAATATGGCAAGACTAGCCATTTGGACAAGATACTGCTGTTGTCTGGACTGTTTGACTTTGTGCTATATAAACTGGACATGCAGGACCCACAGAAAAGTGATTGCTGATTCAAGATGGACATTGCTACAGAGTTCTGCTTCATGGAAGAGTCTGCCAGACAGTCTGCAGGACACAGAGAAAAGTGAATGACAAACTGCCAAGAAGACAGTTTAAAGCTTCCTGCTTTGCTGGAGAGTTTGCCAGACACACTATGGCCTATGGGCTGAAGATGGAAGATTACAGAAGAACTTCAGGTGACTGACAAAGGCAAGATGTCTCTGTCATTTGTAGAGTTTATATATTATCCTTCTGTGGTCTTTGAAGGAGTTGAAGACAGATAGTTATGGTATAGACTTTAGACACACAATTACAGAATAGAAGATGGAATATTTTCTTAAATCTTGCTAAATGTTAATGGGCTAAATATTGTTAACTTTGATTCTTATTTGATAACTGTTATGTGATATATTTTGCTATGTTAAGGTTAAAACCCTTCTTTTTATTTAGACAGAAAAGAGGAGATGATGGAAGATGTCATTCTGTATATGTTTCTCATACTGGTTAATAATAAAGCACTGTTGGCCAATAGGAAAGGAAGATAGGAAGGACTAGGAGACAAGGAGGAAATAGGAAGTAGGAAGGAGGAGTCAAGATGGAGAGTCTGGAGAAAGCAGTATGCCGCCGACTCCCCGGTAAGAGAAATACATAGAACAGCAGAAATGGATTAATTATTAAAGGCAGAGCTAGCTGATAAGAAACAAGTAACCGGGCCAACAGTATTGTACCAAATACAGAGCCTCTGTGTATCATTTGGGGCTGGCACGGCAGCAGGACAAGACTGGGCGGCGGCAGGTGGAAAACCCATACTTGTTACAGAGGTCCCTTAGACTGCTCAGTCCATCTGGCAGAGACCCATATTCAGGTGGTCCTGAGTCAGTCCTATGCTGGCTTCCCAGTTCTCAGTCAGTTATTAGAGCACAATTGTTATTCACTGTTTTTTATATACTTTTTGTATCAAGCCTAAATCTTTTCTTAGACTAAAAGGGGAACTGTAGTGAGGTATTCACTTTGTTCACATGCACATTGTTGTGGAGACAGAACAGGAGATTACCTGGGGGAACTAAGTCTGAGGAAGGGGCTCAGAGAGCTCTATTGCTTGCAGCATGGGGACAGGAGTACATCTGGAGGCATCCTTGGGACCAGGAGGGAACCTGCTCATATTCTTCTTTCTATGTTGTACGATATTTCTCCAGAATAAACATCTATTCAGCCTATTTGTTTCTCCTGAACATTATTAAACATCAATAAAGGAGAGCTGGTGTACACACATGAGCAGAAACAGGAACCAAGAGTTACGAGTGCAGAGGGTGCAGAGAAATTCAGGGGAAGGCACCACACTGAGAAGGTACACTCAGGATTTAAATAAATAAATATGATATTCACTTCAGCCACACACCTCTGAGTAAGAGTCACTGATAAGAGGAAAAAAGGAAAATAGAAAAGGAGAGTATTGTCTATGATAACGATGTTTGAGAAAATCAGAGAAAGACACTAAAGGTAATGTAAAAAGATATAGAGGTTCAAAGAATAGTAGAAAGTTCATAGGAAGATGTAAACTGTTGTGTGCTCTGATATCTACAAATATAAATTTAAGATTAGTAATATGTGTTAAAAATTTTGACCATACCAGGTTAATTGTTTAAACGTTCCTTTTATTTCTCTAAAGAAAACTATATGTACTTGTTAAAAAGTTTTAGAGTTTGCCTCTAATATAGTAAGACTAGCCATTTGGGCAAAATACTGTTCTTGTCTGTACTGTTTGACTTTATGCTTTATGAACTGGACATGCAGGACCCACAGAAAAGTGAATCTGATACAAGCTGGACATTGCTACAGAGTTCCTTCTTCATGAAAGAGTCTGCTACACATTCTGCAGGATGTGGAGAAAAGTGACTGACAAACTGCCAACACAGGTGGGACATTTTTAAATGTTTTGCTTTGCTGAGAAGTCTGCCAGACACACTATGATCTATAGACTGGAGATGGAACATCACAGAAGAATGTTGGAATTGACCCGGTGAGTTGTCTCTTTCAATTCTAGAGTTTATATATTATCCTTCTATGTTCTTTAATGGACTTGAAGACTGATATTTAAGGTTATAGTTTTCCTTAGTTAGAATTAAAGTTACATATAGGACTTTAGACTCATAAAGATAGGATAGATAAAAGAATATTTTCTTTAAATATTACTAAATGTTAAAGGACTGAAAAAAAAGTTCTATCTGTGATTCCTCTTATAAACCTAAGTTTTATTACAAGAATAAAGCACAATATGATGGAAAAATTAATAACTAATAGTTATAAAATTAGGGCTTATTGGAAGAAGGAAAAATTAATGAGAACAAGAATTTCTGCCAATAGGTAAGTCCCTGACTCAGGAGAAGAAGTAAAAACAAAGTTAAACCCCCAAACTTTCAGGTGTGCTTATCAATCTTGCCTAAACAAATGATGGATTCTATTAACTTAGATCCATGAAGACCTTGTAAATAAATTTGTACTCTATGAACTGTCTGTATCTTGCAAACCTTGTGAACTGAGAATAGTGATCTCAAGCTTCACTTTCTGTTTACCCTGTTATAAACCCCTCAGAATTTTAAGCCACTACCTTACTTTTCTGACAGAGTGAGGTCCCAGCTGGTTTGATTTTTACCAGTAAAAAACTTTTGCTTTTGCAGCCAGGAGTCACTTCCTTGGAAGTTGAGGAAACCAGTAGGCATAATAGTAAGAAGCTGCTCAAGGAGGCTTTATAGGTTATAGAACTCCAGGTGACAACTATTCGAAAATCAAAACACTGTTGTGCCAGCGACATGCCTGTACTACTTCCTGCTTACTTTTGCAGTGTTTTCTGAGTTGCAAGTAGGCTAAAATGCTAGACAATACCAACAAAAGGAAGTGGGATTCAGGAAATGGACCATTTATCAGAGGCATCAGTTTGTAGACCCTGTTGAAGATTCACCTTGGCTGGGCTGGTTCACAGTAAGTTGGGAGAACACTATAGAGGAGCAGGCTGTAGTCAGCAACTGATACTCCTCTGCCAGAAGCAAAAATCGCCTGAGACATGTTTAAACTGGGAACAAAGGTTAAAATGTATATATTTAATTGGAACTCTTAGTTCCTTACCTTTGGTGATCAAGAAACACAGCAAGACCAGGGAGAAAATTCCATCCTCAGGAAAGCTGTATTTATCTGCAGTCATTTTTGATCTGTAAGAAGTGGATAAAAGCTTTATGACATTTGATCCTCTGAAGCCTATATGAACTGTGTTATATAAAAGGACATAAAAGTTTTAGATATATTATCATCACCAATCTGTGCTGAAATCCAAATTGTAGAAAAAGTAGATTTTGGGTATCTATAAAACAACAGGAATGAACTTATGCCTTTGAGTCCTAGCAAAATTTACAGATTTGGGTTAGAAGCTTTTCTTCTGTCAAGAGCGATCCATGTATAGATTGGTCAGTGGTGCCTTAGGCCTAATGAAACATCCTTCATATTTACACTTCGATGACACCCAATATAAATCATAAAAAGTTGAGTTTGTGACTAAACAGCTGGGAGTTCCTGCTATATTAGCTTATCAGAACTTGATTAAAAGTTAAACTCTGAATTTTTATATTGTAAATTAATTTTTTATATATTTAAGAAGTATATGTCTTGGGCTAGAGAGATGTGGCAAAGGTTAAGATTACTGGCTGCTCTTCTAGAAGTCCTGAGTTCAATCTCCAGCAACTACATTGTGGCTCACAAACATTTATAATGTGATGTGGTATCCTCTTTGGGTGTGCAGACATGTATGCAGGCTGAACACTGTATGCATAATTAATAAATAAATGTTCATAAAAGACTTATATATCTTTATATTTTTAAATTCTTATTTAGGATCCATATCAAGGCTGCCTTTATTGCGAAGCTCACAAAGTTTTGGTTAGACAAGCCATCAATAGAATTAGAGATCTGAGAAGGATAAACTATATGTTACTTTTGAATCTTTTAAAAAAAATCACAGGGACCATTCCTTATATTCTTAGCCATATCCAATTTTCTATGGCATTGAGGGGAGTAATTTTTTACCAAGTACATAATGTGAGAGGTTTTTTTTCCCCTGTGGAACCTGGAATTGTAAAACTCTGAACTTATTTTGTTCAGACAAAGGTGCAGACAATTTTCCAATTCCCTGCAGCCTCTACACAGCCCGAGCTGGGTCCTATCATGCTGCAGGCATTGTGTTTCAGCATCTTGCTCCCTGGTCAGTGTTATCACAATCCATGCTGCCCCACAATGTTCTTTAGAAATCTTTCTTTGGTCATTGTTAGGTTCTGTGATTATTTGTCTGAAATTATTACAGTTTTTTAGTTAATATTTAAATGTCTCATTCTACAGATCTCTGTAGTATTAGAAGTCTTTCTAAGTAGATCCTAATAGACAACTTGGTTTTCAGTTACTCGATTTAAGCTTAAACTTTTAGAATATGTATTGGAGACAGAGTGAGGTTTATTCCTATTATTAATCATTAATACTTAGTTTGAATATAACAAAAGTTAATCTAAGGATGGCTGGTAACTTGTGTTTCTTAACATTTTATAATAGTTACCAGATTTTATAAAACTAGAACTTTGCATTGTCAGTTTTAGCTTTAAAAATACTGATTTTAATTTGAAACTCCTTTTATGGAAACATAAAACAGGTATGTGATTCAGTTTATCTAAATACCTTATGCTTACCAAATTTAGCAAAAACAAGGATGGATTGCCCACTGTATCATAAAAAAAAATGAGCTTCTCAACTTTTGGTTAGTATATACAGTTTATGGCTTTGATCTTAAATTTTAGGCCTTTAATTTAAGTACAAATATTAACAATGTAATAAAACACAAATATAATGCAACCTTCTGAATTTAAACATTTAAAAACTGTTTTATAAAACAATTAAACATCCTGTAATGGCATCTTATAATATCAAATGATTTTAGCACCCTTTATGTCTTTAAACCCATTGTCACCTTGGTGCCTGTTAAGTTTATGTTAATTTCCAGTGTTTATAATTGTAACGTTTTAACTAGTTTCAATTTTTAACAGCTTTCGACGTAAAAGAGAATTAATGTCATCTACATTAAAAGGGCATCTGATTTTCTGATAATCTGAATTTAATGACCAGTGCTCAGAGGTAAATTTTGAGCTGGGGGCTGTTATCATTAGACAGCAAAAATGTTTAAACCATTTTTGTTTTAGCTCTATTCTTGCAATAATCAGGTTTCTAACAGGAAACACTGATAGAAATTTTTAGCAAGTACATATATTTTTCTTGAGAGAAATAAACAGAACTTTTAAACCATTAACCTGGTATGGTCAAAAATTTTAACTCATATTACTAATCTTAAGTTTGTATTTGTAGATATGAGAGCCCACAGCAAACAGTTTACATCTTTCTCGACATTTGGCGCCTTTTCTTTGAACCTCCATAACTTTTTACATTACCTTTAGTCTCTCTCGATTTTCTCAGACATCCCTAGCGTAGAAATGTCTCTCCTTTTCTCTTTTTCTTTTTTCTTATCAGTGACTCTTACCCAGATATGCTTGTCTGAAGTGAAATCTTATTTATTTATTTAATTCCTGACTCTACCTTCTTACATTGGTGCTTTCCCCTGAGCCTCTCTGCACACTCTGCTCTCTTAACTGTTGGCTCCTTTTATGAATTTTGTGGGTTACACAAGATCTTCCTTTATGTTATCTTTCAGTATTATAATTTTATTTTTATATCTTTTCCACTCTTCTGGATCTTGCCAATCCTTTTTCCTGTTCTACCTTTTATTGCCCAGAGAAATGGAATCATACTTGTAACACCTGAAGTTCCTTCTGATGTACTCTGTTCTGCTTTGATAAATTGCATTGACCTATAAATCTGCAGACCACTTGACCTGTCTACAAGACCACTGTTATCTTATTTTGTCTTCTTTGCTTCAGACTGATTGTAACAAGTCTGCACATAGCCGTCACTTGTAATTACCATATATTTTGTAATTTTTATTTTTTTAGTTGACACAAAAATCTTTACCAAAGCTGTTCTCCCCAACACCCCTCATCCTCCTCCTCCCCACTCTCACCCTCACCCCTTTCCCTAAGGTCACAGTCACTGCCTCCTGAGGAGAGGAGGGCTGGGCGAGGGTCTGGTTCTATCATTAGCCCCTAGGGATTCAGAACTCCTCTCCTCTCTGACTGCCCACCAGGTGGCCCAATGCACCTAGGCCTTCAGAAACCCAGCATGTATCCAGGATGAGCATGGCTTAGGACTTCTGTACCAGGAGGAGCCTGGTGTTGTTTACACTGTTGTTCTGTATTACAAGCAACCTGTAAGATTCTGGCCTGGGGGTACTTATTTTATTTTATTTTTTATTTACTTATTTATTTTTTATTTCACATGTCGATCCCATTTCCCTCTCTCTCCCTCCATCCCACCCATTTACATGCTATTCCCCCCACATGCACCCTTACCACCCTCTGCTCCCAGCTCCCAACCCAATTCCAAATGTATTACAATGCCCTCCTGGTGTAGTCATGTAGATCTGTCAAGTCATTTGAAGTAGGGACTAGGACTTCTCTCCTGTTTCTAGGTTAAGGTTGTACCCTCCATGGGGGATGTATCTGCAATGACTTTTTGTGCATGAGGAATACATCCTGGTTCCACTGTCTGCAGTCCCTAAGACTGCTCAGTCCTTCTGGCTGAGACCCATATTTAGAGAAGACTGAGTCAGTACCATTCTGGATTCCAAGCTATCAGTCTGGGTGCCTGTTATTTGCTCCTTGTTCAGGTCAGCTGTCTCTGTCTGTTTCTACAACCTGGTCTTCTTCTGTCCATCTGCATCTGGATTCTACTTAAACTCAGTGTTTAGGTTTGGGTGTTTGCTTCTGTTTCCAACAGCACTATAGGAGGGCTCCATGATGGTGAATAAGTTAGTTGTTGATCTCACTATCCAGGAAGGGCATTTATGGTAGACTTTTCACAGTTGCTCAAATTGTTAGTTGGCAACAGTCATGTAGGTCTCTAGACCTTTCTTTAGATTCACTTTTCTCTTCAAACCAATACTGGCTCCTTCCTTTATTCTCTCTCTCTGTCTCCCTCTCTCTCTTTCACTCACTCTCAGTCTCTCTCTCTCCCTCTTCTCTTCTGTCTTGTATTCCTACCCTGACTCAATCTTCCTAGTCACAATTTCTTTCCCATCCTTATCCTATCTTCTTATCCATTTGTCAATTGAGGATCATCTAGGTTGTTTCCAGTTTCTTGCTATTACAAATAATGCTGCTATCAACATCGTTGAGCAGATGTCTTTGTTGCTGGAATATGGATCATTTGGGTATATGTCTAAGGGGGGATTGCTGGGTCACGTGGTCAACTAATTCCCATTTTCCTGAGGAACCACCATACTTATCTCCAACATGGCTGGATGAATTTGAACTCCCACCAGCAATGGAGGAATGTTCCCTTTCTCCACATCTTCTTTGTTATAAGTTTTCATTTGGTGTTTTTAATTTTAGCCATCCTGGCAGTAGTAAGATAGTATCTCAAAGTTGATAGCTAAAGATGTTGAACATTTTCTTAAGTATTTTTCAGCTTTTTTGGTTTCCTCTATTGAGAATTATTTCTTTTGTTCTGTACCCCATTTTTATTTTTGATTTTATAAAGTTTTTTTTTTCAATCAACGCTTCTATTCTTTTTTTTTTCATTTTATATAACCAAGTCCATTTAAATAATAACAAACATTTATAGACAATATTTGGGGATTTGGGTGTCATTCTTTCCAAACTACTTCCTGCTGGTAAGAGGCACTGTCATGGGGGATTCTATGAAGAGGCAGAAATCCTGCATGTAGTCTGTAAGGCTGCTTTGTCCACCTGTTTTGAATGTAGGATCACCTGGTATTCTCTATCAGGTGGTCTGGCTTGATCAAACCACATTAGTCTGGAAGGAATGTACAATTTTTCATTTTCTGTGGAAACGATAATAGAAATCCTTTTCCCCAGTAACATGTCCTTGAACTTAATTTTGGAGTCAAAGCATTTTTTTTTAAATTTAATTTATTATTTTACATGTCAATCCCAGTTCCCTCTCCCTCCCCCTCCCTTTCTTCCGCCTTCCTCCTTCCCTCATTTTAACCCTCGCTGCCTTCTCACATGCATTCTAACTACCCTACCCTCCCATCCCCCCCACCCCAATTCCATATGTAGGGGAATGCCATCCAGTTGGCATCATGTAGAGCTGACAGGTCATGTGAAGTAGGGACTAGTGCTTCTCTCCTGTCTCTAGATTAAGGCAGTTATCACTCCATTGGGGAATTTGTTCACAAAGTCCTTTTGTGTCCCAGGGATACATCCTGGCTCCGCTGTCTGAGGTTCCTTAGACTGCTCAGTCCTTCTGGCTGAGACCCATATTCAGGGCGGCCATGCTGGTTTCCCAGCTATCAGTCTGGTGGCCCGTTAGCTGCTCCTTGTTCATGTAAGCTGTCTCTATGTGTTTCTACCACCTGGTCTTGTCCTCTAGACATGCATCTGGGTTCTACTTTGACTTAGTTTTTATGTATGGGTATTTGCTCCTGTTTCCAACAGGCATTAATTGAGGGCTTCATGGATAAGTTAGTTGTTGCTCTCACACTCCCTCACCCTCTGGGAAGGGCATTTATGGTAGCCTTTCCAAGGCAGCTCAAATTGTTAGTTGGGAACAGTCTTGTAGTTCTCTAGACTTTTCTTTGTGTTCAATTTTATCTTCAAACCAATATTGGCTCCCTCTTTTATGTTCTCTCTCTCTCTTTGTGTCTCTCTTTCCTGTCTTCTATTCCAAACCAGGCTCAATCTTCCTGGTCGGACATGTTTTCCTTTCCTCCCCCTCGTTTTCTCGTACTACTCTCTCCATTCGCTGCCCCCCCACTTCCCCTGAGCTCTGGGGGACTTGTGCCTTCCTGGTTCTGTGAGGGACTTTATATGAATCTCTTAGAATACACCTTGTATCCTAGTTCCTCTGCTGGTCTATACCCCATTTTTAATAGGGCTGTTTGGTGTTTTGTTGATTAGTTTTTTGAGTTGTTTGTATATTTTGGAGATCAGCCCATTGTCTGATGTACTATTGGTGGAAATTGATGGGAGATGCCATTCTGTAAATGTTGGCCAATAGCCTAATTGGTGTTCAGTATACTGCTTGTACTTTCATGTGCGTGTGCGTGTCCTTCTTCAGATTGGGAAAGTTGTCCTCAATGATTTTTTTTAGTATGTTTTTGACACCTTGAGCTAGTCTTCCTCACCTTCCTCGCTGCCTATTATTCCTAGGTTTGGCCTTTTCATTGTGTCCCAGATTTCTTGGATGTTTTGTGTTAAGGATTTTTTGGATTTATGATTTTCTTTGGTAGATGAATCTATTTCCTATACTTTATCTTCCATGCCTGAGATTCTCTCTCTTTTTCTGTTGGTCATGTTGTGTCTGTAGTTCACAATCATTTGCGCAGTTTTTCTATTTCCAGCATTCCCCCCCGGTTTTTTTTTTTCTTTACTTTCTCTATTTTAGTCTTTCAGGGTTAAAAGTCCTGGGTGGTTGGAGGAAATCCGGGATGAGCCCACAAACTTTGTACCTCCTGGGTTTCCTCAAGTCCAATGAAGTTATTCCCAAATGTGAAAGCAAAAGGTTTTAATTGGGAAGAGCAAAACAGTCTGGGAGTTTACTCTATTGGAAGGCTAAGTTACCTAGCAACAAAAGTGAAATGGAGGCTTGACACCACTAGTCTCAGCTCATAGGGTTTTCAAGGTTACAGCATTTCATAGAGTACAAAGTTTGCTTGCAAGGGCATCAAGATTGATTAGCACACCTGCAAGGTTTTCTTTTTCTTTTTCCTGTATCTCATGAAAATAACATGTGGGGTCTGTACTCTGAAATCAGGAAGTTATCCACTAGAAGAGATTCTTGTTCTTTGTAGTTTTTCCTTCTTGCCATTAACCCTAATTTTTAAATTTTTCAACACATCACATAAAGTAAAATATAAATTGTTAAATGTCTCCAAGAACTGTAGTCTTTCCAAGGATGCACAAAAAGCTCATTGAAGTTGACTAAAAAGATGTTTTTACACAGGGCTCCCTGCTCCCAATACTCTGAAGAGATTCAAACCACAAAGTTTTAGTCAGAATCATATAACTGATTCCAGGGAAATTCACGTATCTCATGAAAACCCACAGGAAGTAAAATCTGTCTTCATGTTCCCACTACACAATGCACTCCTCCATCCTGGGGACAGCGACCCCTCACTCACAATGTGATTACTGAGCTCTCCCAAGCTCTCCATTGACCTTACTGCAGCAATAATCGAAGAACAGCACACACAAAAAAAGGTGCCAGCTCTCCTTTAGAGAAAAGCCTGAATCTGGCATTAAGAAGGTACCTGTACCTTTTATTATTAACAGATCTTGAGGAGGGAATGGTTGGCTAGTGATGACTGAGTAACAAGATCACCTTCTTAAAGACACAGCACAATGATTCCTGACCTGGACTCCCAACCCAGACAAAAACCATTTCTAGGTGAGCAGAGATACACATTTCTACTGCACTGGCTTTGACTCCAATAGAAAATACTGCTCTCTTCCTGCACCCACTCCTTTCTGCTGAAAACAAGGTGGCTCTCTAGCTTTCACAGGCCACTACACAAACACGTGATGTGATTATTCCCTGTCCTAACTACTAATGAGAGACATTTTGGCACAGAAAATGAGATGTCCTGTAGTTTCCCACTGATGTCAGATGTACTGAAACCACTTATTTCATGGTTGTCACTGGGACTTCAGAAAACCAGAGGAAAAAAAAAAGTAAAGAAAATAGGAACCAGATCTCTAACAAGAAAGAAGAAGTCTTTCTGCAATCTCAAGGCTGGATGATGGATCCACTGATTTAAAAACCTGACAACAGTCCTGTTCAAGAACATTGAATTATGCAGCTATTTTCTCACTGTACCCTGAGGAAGCTCTGCTCAGTCACCACAGAGCTTGTAGAAGCAAGCTTCCCAGCCCAATTCTATCAGAGTATTCAAATTACCCTGAAGACAACAGTTTTTTATTATTATTCATTTTTCAAGAATTTCCGGAATAAAACTCCCAATGCATTGGAGCTATCACCCCACGCATCTGACAGGAGAAAGTTATATTATCTTCTTTCTGATATTGTGCCTTCCCTTCTCTCATGGTTTCTAAATTGTCTGTGACCACTAGATAAAATGTACACCCACTTTCCTTGACCTCAGGAAAAATCCCAGAACAAACATCTTCTTTTTTTGCCATATGCCCTAAAATCTCTCTCAAGTTTTTAATAGTCTAGGCACCCTTCCCTCTGTTGACTAAAATATTCATTCCCATCTGCATTTTGTAATTTTATCTGCAACATCTGCACATTTTTTTGAGGAAGGAGGGGATGATCTTTCACACTGCTTGAAGAGAGTGAGTTGTCTATTTTAGACAGGGGTAAGTGACATTGAGATTTGTGTCTCTATAGTTGGCTCTTAGGTCTGGATCTTGAGTAGAAGCCAGACCCAAAGTACCCATGGTGTGTCTTTAAGCACACTTTAACCCTTAAGGATGTGATCTTGTTGATCAAGCCTTACTAGCCAATCAGCAACATCAGGCCAACCTGCGAGTCACAGGCATTTCAGGACACTTCCTATAGCCATACTGTAGGCTTTTGTTCTTGATGCAGTTTTGGTTTTAAGCAGAACTAGTGCCCGTGGACTGATTGCTTTTGTGGGAGTGCTACTGTAGTAAATTGTGATTGGAACATGGTTGAGTACAGAAGCCACAACATGGAGAGTGATGGGATGCTATCATAGATGTTTTCATAATTACATTGAACTTTCCGAGTATTTCCAAAAATAATTGTTAATGTGCCTTTTTAATCAGCATGTTGTTATAAATTGTTGTTCATTGTCATAGGGTTGTATTCATTTCATGTTACAAACTTACCATGTATAGGGTCTTAATTCTGATGCTTCATGCTCCAAAAGACCATTATTTAGTTCTTTATTTTTGTTTTATTGCTAATCTGTGGAAGTGTTTGGCTCATCAGATAAAACCTGTTGTGTATCTTGGCAAGAGACTCAGTACATCTTTTGGGGGATGAACAGAGGTCAGATACTGACACATCACTTCACATAATTAATTACATCCCATAACATGTATACTCATACAAACCATTTTCTCTCATGCTCAATAATATAATAGATAGTAATAAACTTGGAAAATTGATAAATATTTATTACACCAATTCTATTACCATCAATTCTAGTATTGACACCACAATTTAGCTTTGACACACTACACTGGAAATTGTAAAGCTAATTGTACTTGGTCTTAATAGTTAAAACCTGAATTCAGATATGTGATTAATGATGAAAAATCAGAGAAGCAGAGCAGCCCACCCCTAGGTCTTACTTCTACTGAATCCTCAGACCCAAGGGGTGGGCAATTCTGATCCTACGAGTCTTCCATTAGAATGGAACAAACTTCTGTCTTCTTCCACTTAATATTTCTCCTCACACCCATATCTACCTCCCAAGTACAGGGATAAAGGAATGAGCCACCACCTGTCTCTCTTTCTCTTTTAGACTGGGTCAATCTGTTGTAGCTTTGGGGCGACCATGAAATTACAGATACCACCTCATTATGTCTCCCAAATTCTGGGATTAAAGGTGTGCTCCACCATGGCCTGTCCTTTATGGCTAACTATAGCCTAGCTCCAGACTCTCTTCTTAAAGCAATTTTTTGTTGTTGTTGTTTGTTTATTTGTTTAGATTTGTGTATTCTTTTTGTTTGGTGTAGTGAGGTAGTCCTTCTGTAGCACTGACCATGCCCATTGGGGGGTGGAGCTATGGGCGGAGGTGACCTGAGGAAGGAGGTCGGAGGGGCCAGGAAGGCGCTCTCTTTCTGGCGTGACTCGGACAGGAGAGGATCGGGTTGAATTTCCTGGTGTTCATCTGTCTAGGTTGTAAGTTATTTCTCCCTGAATAAACATCTATTCGGAATATTTGTTTATCCTGATCCTTATTTACCGCAATATCTGGTGTCAGAAGCGGGATTTACCTGGGTTTTGCCCCCAGGCGGCAGAAGCCGCCCCCCTCCCCCACCTTCCCCAATGGGCAGGGTTTAACCAGGTGGACTCACCACAGCTTTGGGACATTTGCCTCTTCCTTACTGCAAAGGAGATCTTTGCCGCTAAAGCAGACCTGAGAAGGCACTTACCGCTTAACATTTTTTGCCCATTTCCGCACGGGACTTTGCATTCGCGCAGAGCCTCTCGGCGGCACCCGCCCGGCGGCACCCACCCGGCGGCACCCGCCTGTCGGCACCCACCCGGCGGCACCCGCCCGGCTTGCACGCGTTTCGTCTTGTGTTACAAGTAACTCCAAAAGTCCCCTTTTAACAAAATTCTGCTTGCCATAGTTTGTTAAGAACTTTTTACAGGAACCGGGATCAGACGAGCCTGGGCGGCTAGGCGCTATTTGATGACACACCTCCAGGCGTAGCTACCACAAGCTGAGATATACAACTAAAAGCATCAAAGTTCCAGGCAGCAGAATTACACCTAAGGTAATTGTAACATCCTTTGCAATTTAAGCTGATATAAAATCTGAGATAAATTGTTCTATAACTATGGCAGATAATTTTACTATGCAGAACTTTAGGAATTATTTTACTTCATATGTAGAAGGGATTTTAGCAGAAGAAACTTATGACTGGACCAATATATACTTTTATTTTGTAATAGCAATGGGTTTCATCATTAACATGATATTCTTAAAGAAATGGTTTGAGATTACAGCAAACAATAAGGAACTTGTACAAACCATGGGAGACTTAGTAACAAAGATTCAAAACATTGAAAATGATGGAATTCAAAACATAGAGACAAAGATTCGAAACATTGAAAATGATAGAATTCAAAGCATAGAAAATATAGAAAGAAAGATTCAGAATATTGAAGATGGCGTTGGCGAGCTGAAAGGTATAATTTGTTTAATGTCAGATACTTCAATAACCAGAACAGAAACAATGCAATGCATTAACAAACTAGCAGAAACAGCCCACTCCTGGTCGGAGGAAGCTACTAATAAGTTTAAAAAACTGGAACATCAGATAGAAAGACTAGATGACAGAATCACTTCCATGTCTGAGGATAATGGCAAGCTAGCAGATAGAACATTGTTTCTGGAAGGCAGTTTACACGCCATTCAGATAATATCTAAGGATGATAAGATTAAAAACATGGAATCATTTGTAGTTGGAGAAAGTAAGAAACTGACTGATACAATGAAGTCTCTAGAAAGTTATTTGATTCAAGAAGTTCAGACACTCAAAGAAACAATGGTGAATAGATTTCAGGCTTTAGAAGACCTTCAGTCTGATACATCAGAAGAAGAACTACAGGTAATAGGGCATGAAAAAGATTTAAAATTTTCCACACCATTTAGGGTCAGGGGAGCTTTCCCTGTATCTATTCATGAAAAGCCAGCAACGAAGAAACATCCAAAAGGTGTCGTTGCATTTCATTGGGAACCAATACGTATGAAAGATTTAAAAGGTATAAAGGAAGCAGTAGTCTCTTATGGCATGCACTCACCTTATGTGAAGCAATTAGTAGAATCATGGGCATGGAATAACAAGGTAACCCCTAAGGATTGGGATCAATTAATATCAGCTGTCCTTGAAAGCGCCTCTCAAATAGAATGGAGGGCTTTATGGAGAGAGGAAGCAAAAGCTCTTGAACTTCAGGGCTTAAAGAAAGGGTATAAAGCTCCCCAAGATAAAATTCTTGGTGAGGGTCTCTATGCTGACCCAGAAACCCAAGCTGCCTATGATGAACACATCTTGTCTCTATGCAGTACAGCAGCTTTGAATGCTTGGGATAAGGTTCATGAATTAGGAGAGAGGATAGAACCCTATACCAAGATAAAGCAAGGACCTAGAGAACGTTTTAGTATCTTTCTAGAAAGATTATCTAGGGCAGTACAATTAGAGATAGCAGACATAGATGCTAGGCGAATACTCATAGAATCTTTAGCTTATACGAATGTGAATCCTCAATGCAAACAGGTGCTTTGGCCTTTAAAAATACGATCAGCACCCTTGGATGAATGGGTCCTATATACAGGCAACATTGAGTATAATGACAATAAGACTGAAGCATGGATAGGAGAAGCCATATCTAAAGGTCAGAGAAGATATCAAGATAACAGAGTTCCTTACTATGGTGACTTAGAAGCTTGGGTAGGAGAAGCCATCCCCAAAGGTTTGAAAAGATATCATAATGTCAGATGTTATAACTGTGGTAAGATAGGACATCTAAAAAGAAATTGTAGGCAAAGCTTCCCTAGAAGTAACACCCCCAGGAATGAATCAAACAGAAGGCCTCAGCCTCCTGGGTTATGTAGAAGGTGTGGCAAAGGCAGACACTGGACAAATGAGTGTAGATCGACCAGAGACAAGCAAGGAAACCCTTTACCATCGGGAAACTCCTTGGGGGGCCTCTCGAAGGCCCCCACGTCACAGGTGGTTCGAACATTCCCAGTCACAGTGGAAGACAATCTCCCAAAGGACAATTAGAAAATTCTGTGCCTATTATAAAAACTCATACTGCTCTGGATGACGAACTAGTGACGGAAGTTGAATCAAACATGACAGAAGGAAATGAAAAACGTATATTTTGGCAAACTGCTATAAATAGTCATAGGCCTAGATTGATAGTTAAGATGAATAATAGACTGTTTGAGGGTCTGGTGGACACAGGAGCTGACGTAACTATCATATCTAATAAATCTTGGCCTCAAAGATGGCCCCTGCATGAGGTAAATGTTCAATTCTTAGGGATTGGAACCCTGGCTCAGGTAAAACAAAGCACGAGATGGATTGACTGTATAGGACCAGAAGGACAGAGAGGGAGGTTGAGACCATATGTGGCTGATGTAGTGATAAATTTATGGGGTCGTGATCTATTACAGCAATGGAATACACAGATTAACATTCCTCCTGTATTAGATAGGAACCATAGACGACCTCATGATTGTGGAAAGAATACTGTTAAGTACTATACAAGACAGAGACCAAATATCCAGGCAGTACAAAAACAAAATACAAATGCTGAACAAACAGAGGAACCAAAAGCCCTACCTTTAAAATGGCTAACAGAGGAACCTGTCTGGGTAGGACAATGGCCTATGACCTCTGAGAAGTTAGAAGCTTTAGAAAGCCTGGTTCAGGAACAGCTAAATGCTGGACATATTGAGGAATCAACCAGCCCTTGGAATTCTCCTGTATTTGTGATCAAAAAGAAATCTGGTAAATGGAGAATGCTTACAGACCTGAGAGCCATCAATAAAGTTATCCAGCCAATGGGCTCTCTACAGCCTGGAATGCCCTTGCCTTCTTTGATACCCAAAGAATGGCCTATTATAGTTATTGATTTAAAGGATTGCTTCTTCACTATACCTTTACATGAACAAGACAAAGAGAAATTTGCCTTCACGGTACCTAATTATAACAATTCTCAACCGGTGAAGAGATATCAATGGAAGGTTTTGCCACAGGGAATGCTAAATAGCCCCACCCTGTGCCAATATTTCCTACAAAAACCGTTAGAAATAATTCGTAAACAGTTTCCACAATCCATAATCTATCATTACATGGATGATATATTGTTAGCTGACTCTAAAGGAGAAATATTAGAAAAAATGTTTGAGAAAGTAAAGGAAGTTTTACCTCGCTGGGGATTACAAATTGCACCTGAAAAAATACAAAAAGGAGAGTCTATCAACTACTTAGGATATAAAATAGGTCTACAGAAAATTAGACCACAAAAAGTACAGATCAGAAGAGATCGCTACCAGACTCTTAATGATCTTCAAAAATTACTAGGAGAGATTTCTCAACTGCAAACCATAATTGGAGTAGAAGGGCATGATTTGAAAAACTTGAAAATGGCCCTAAAAGGAGATAAGGACTTGAATAGTCCACGAATACTATCAGCTGAAGCTGAGAAGGAATTAGAATGGGTAGAAAAGAGGATACTAGAAGCACATGTGGACCGTGTGGATCCAAACCTAGACTGTATTCTGGTTATATTACCATCTAGAGAATATCCTTCAGGGATTTTGATGCAGAGAGAAGATATCATATTAGAATGGATATTCCTACCACATAAACAGAATAAAAAACTGAAAACATATATAGAAAAGATCTCTGACTTGATTATAAAAGGTAAATTAAGACTTCGTCAGCTAATAGGAAGGGACCCAGCAGAAATTATAGTACCTTTAACTAATGAGGAAATTTCTTCCTTATGGAAAGATAACGAATATTGGCAGAGAGCTTGCAGTAACTTTTTGGGAACAATTAGCAACAACTATCCCAAAACTGAGAGAATCAAATTCATAAAGAAAACGATTTGGATTCTTCCACGCATTGTAAGAAAAACACCTATTTCTGGAGTTCATACATTCTACACTGATGCAAATAAATCAGGTAAGGCAGGATATAAATCAGGAAATATTAGCAAAGTGGTTCAAAGCCCTTACAATTCTGTACAAAAGGCAGAATTGTATGCCATTCTCATGGTACTTATGGATTTTAAAGAACCCCTCAACATAGTTACTGACTCTCAATACGCAATGAGAGTCGTTTTACACATTGAGACTGCAGAATTTATTCCTGACAATACAGAATTAACTTCATTGTTTATACAGTTACAAGATACTATCAGAAAGAGGACTCATCCTATATATATAACACACATCAGATCCCATACGGGTCTGCCAGGTCCTCTAGCACAAGGCAATGATGAAATTGATCGTTTATTGATAGGAAGTGTGCTAGAAGCCTCAGAGTTTCATAAGAAACACCACGTGAACAGTAAAGGTTTAAAAAAGGATTTTTCTATCACTTGGGAACAAGCCAAGGAAATAGTAAGGAAATGTCCTACTTGCTCATTCTATAACCAAACTCCTTTACCACCAGGCAGTAACCCTAAAGGTATAAATAGGAATGAAATATGGCAAATGGATGTGTTTCATTTTGCAGAATTTGGAAAATTAAAATATGTACATCACACTATAGATACATTTTCAGGGTTTCAGTGGGCTACTGCTCTGAGCTCTGAAAAGGCTGATTCTGTTATAACGCACCTTTTAGAGGTAATGGCCATTATGGGCATACCTGCACAAATAAAAACTGATAATGCTCCAGCATATGTCTCCAGCAAATTGAAAGAGTTTTTTGAGTATTACAAGATAAAGCACATAACTGGTATACCACACAATCCTACAGGACAAGCAGTGGTTGAGAGATCCAATCGTACTTTAAAAGAAATGCTCCATAAACAGGCAGGAGGAACCAAAACACCCAAACACAGATTACATAATGCTTTATTAACATTAAACTTTCTTAATGCTGATGAAAAAGGAAAAACAGCTGCAGAAAGACACTGGACAATAGAAAAAACTTCTGAACTAAATCAGCCAGTGTATTTCAAGGATGTACTGACTTCAGAATGGAAAGCAGGATATGTGTTACGTTGGGGTAGGGGTTTTGCATTTGTATCTACAGGAGAAGAAAAACTATGGATACCATCTAAGTTAATCAAGATCCGAGTTGAACAAGAGAAACATCTTAATGAAGAGAAATGACAAGTCATCCAACAAACTAGGTCCTATGAGGTGTGCGGAGGCCTCTCAAAGGTAGGGGAAGTGTTCTGTTCTTGTTTTTACAGGAAAACAGAGAAAACCTATCATCAAACAGCCAAAAGACACTGAAGATGTAGGTGCCTACAGAAGAGAAGACAGCTCTTCAGAAACAATCACTTAAGGAAGCAGAATCTGATATATGGTAAAAAATAAAAAATAAATAAATAAATAAATTTAATTGTAGTAAACTATTTCTATATAGAAATCTATTTCTCTCTATTATCTAGTATTCCTGAAGTCCCAAATTTTGTAAACCAATGCTGGCTTTGGAGTTGGATTTGGCTTTCCTTCTCTAAATTCAAGCATGTTGTTAAGATTAAATTCATGGTTTCTGCCTTAAATCAAGAAGCCAATTGGTGTAAGGCAGAAGAAACAAAATCTGGGGACTCATATCTTATGCAATTTTCTCTCTGAAATCCTAATTTTCTCACATACTTTTAATGCTTATTGTTGTCTTTCCCTAATGCATACCTTAAAACTTGAAAATTTTACTTTAATATTGATGTGTAACTTTTCCACAAGGAATAATAACGATTCCTAACAGCAGTCTTTGAACTTTCCGGAAAGAAGATGGGGCCCCACATCATCATTTCCACTTGACTCAACCTGATGCATCGGAACTACAAACATCACCCTAAAACCGGTTTGAGACTGTTTTGCTTGAGACAACTCATGACTAGCTAGCTGTAATGGTGCACCTTTTTATTACACCCTGGCCAGTTTCAAATAGAACTACAGTCAAGAATTTTCTGCCACACAGTGACTAACTACATATGTCACAGCCAGTTCTGTTGAGAAATTTGGTTGCTAAAAATTTTCTTCCTACAGGATCCATTGGAGCAATCATCGTCCCATTTCAGCAGGAAGTAATCTTAATATGACTACGCCCCCTTTCCCTACCCTTGGAATTTTGTGATAATAGTCATCGTCTTTGGGTTGGTTTTAGTTATTTGGGATTGGGTGATGATTACACTCGGGTTTATCTTTTAGACAGGAATAGGGAATGGTGGGTAAAGGTATGGTTTAGATGGGATATAAGTAGATTAGCCTATTTCCTTGAGAATTTGAGTATGAATGAGATAGTATTTTATAGCTTACATTGTTATGTATTCCTATGTGGTAAGCTATGTAAAATTAAGTTTATATTTTGTTATATTGTGTTAAATGTTTCCACTTATAATATTTATGCACATTATTTTTTACCATATTCTATGTATGTATACTTTTCTTGTGTTCAAGACATTTTGTATATTGATACAATTTGGGGTATTTATCTTGCTGCCCTTTATAGTTCTACCTCTTGTCTTGACACTTATACTCTACCTCTATTTTAGGGATTTACATGTAGGTACATGTAAATAGTTATATTTTTTAAGTATTTGTTCCTGCTTTACTCAGGAAAGTTTTAATCAGTCTTTTTAGCTAAGTTCCCGAGTATTACAGATTATCTTCACTCACATTTCCTGTACCTATATAGATGCTTAATCTTCAATCCTTCATAGACATGCAGAACATGGCATTTAAATGTTTTAATATTAGTACTCCATTGACATGAGACACTGTTGCTCCTGACAGCACCGTGCATTTTCCCGAAAATATGTTGGACACTGTTGTTGCTCCTGCTGGAGTTCAATCTCGCCTCAGCTAATGGCCTGTTGGGCATAGAATTGCCCCCACCTTGACCACTGATTTGGACATGCAGTCCTTTGTGCTTGCAGGAGACAAATATAGAAGACTGCTTGACCTTGCCAAGTCAGGGTAAGACAGCCATTCTATTTCCCTGCTGTTGTTGTGGTCTGTCAATTTCTCTTGGCCTTAGCCAAATCTGGGTGTACCAACGTCGCTGTGAGACCTAGGGTGACTGTTCAGGTGGCTTGCTGTTTCTGTCCTTGCTGCACCGTTTTGGAAGTTGTCCATCCGCATTTCCTGTCTACTCTAGTATTGTTATTTTCCTTCTCAGGTCTTGATGAGGTTGAAGATTAAACTATCACAACTATTATTCTCTCTTCCTAGTTAGATATATTAGTTAGATCTATTCGGCTTATTTGTTTATCCTGATCCTTATTTACCGCAATAGTTTGGTGTTATTTTCAGACAGGGTTTCCCTGTGCACATTTCTAACTCAATCAAACACACGGAGATTTACCAGCTTCTCCCTCTCAAGCACTGGAATTAAAGGCATATGCCACCACCACCTGGCAGGCTTTATTTGCTAAAGCAAAACAAAATACCACAATGCCACCATAAAGGAGAAAACCTTTATGGACCCCACAAATTTAATGGCGTGTGGATCCTGCTGAGTTTATCACTTTATAGCTTTAAAGCCTATTTCTTTGACATACTCATGAGTACTGAAGACCAGCTGAGACACCCACACCCATGAACCAAACACATACCAAATTCTTCAAATTTCCATTGGTCATCATGACTGACATACTAGCTAGCCCACAGCCTGTGAGACATTCCAATAAACCCACTTTCTACAGACACAGAGAGATATGTTCTACCAATCCTGTTCAAACAGAGAACATTGAATAATGCAGCTGTTACCTCATCTTCCTACTGAGGAACCTCTGCTGGTTCATCCTAATACTCATAGATAAAGGTGTTCTTCCCAGCACCATTGTCTTTGAGTATTCAGCTTACCTTGCAGTTGACACTTTTTATTATTCTTCATATGTCAAGAATTTGACTCAAATATCAGGAATAAAACTCCAATAAAATAGACCTATATCAATGGCTTCTGTGAGGAAAAGATATATCATCTTGTTTGTAATATGGCTCCTGCCTTTCTCTCATGGTTATCTGAGAGGCCTGAGACAACCAGGTAAAAAGTCACCTCAGGTCTCCAGACCTCAATAAGACAGCACAGAACAAACATCGCTTGTGTCCTAAAAAATTTCTCTATACCTTTAATATTCTGGGAAGCCTTCCATCCATTTAATAAGAGAATCATTTCAGTCTGTATTGTGTAATGGTCTGAGCAAGCTCTGCACGAAAGAGAGATAGAACCTGTGCACTGCAGGAAGTGAGCTGGACTGTTTATTGGTGACATGGGTAAGCAACATTGAAATTTGTGTCTGGCTATGTTGTGTTGGGTGTTGTCTTTGATTCCAGCACTCATGAAGTAGAGGCAAGTAGATTTCTGTGAGTAGACTCTGGTCTACAGAGTAAGTTCCAGGACAGTAGGGCCACACAGGGAAACTCTGTTTCAAACATCAAAAGAAATGAATGAATTAATCAAATAATCAAATAATTAATTAATATTAAACAAGTAATGAGAAAAATCTACTAGATTAATAATAATAATTAGGAAGGAATTGACCAGCTCAGTTTAATGAGCAAGTTCTAGGAGAACAGGCGCCACACAGGGAAATTCTCTCTCAAAAACAAAACAAAACAAAACAAAACAAAAAATAAGTTCCTGTTTGTGCATATCTCTAAAATTTCTAGGTCTGGAGTAGAAACCAGGGCCAAAGGAGGTGCTGGGCTTGCTGTGTCTTTAAGAACAGTCTAACCCTTGGGGAACTGCTCTTGTCACTCAAGCCTCACTAGCCAATCAGGGACACTGAGCCAACCCTCTAGTCTGAGGTCTGGAGGAGACTTCCTGGAGCCATGCTGCAGGCTTGGTTTTGTATCAGAACAGGAGCCAGAGGATTGATTGCTGCTCTATGAGTGGTGCTGTGGGGAATTATGGGAGGACCATTGATCAACAGAGAAGCTGAAGCATGGTGAGTGAGGGGATGTGGGAGGGTGGGATGGGGAGTAATGAAATTCTTTTTGGCAGGCCCTCCAGCAGGAGGCTGGACTGGAATGTACTGCCATATTCAGTATTCAGTTAGGCCCCTGGTGGTCCAGCAGCTTCCCTGACCACGTTGTGGCCTATGAATACTTCTCCATGTGTGCTGTTTCTGAGGAAAGGATTTTGATCTGGTAGCATTATGAATAAAATTCTGTGTAGTCAGCTCCATTATGGTTTTGGTGTGCAGGGATGGCTATTTACCAAAGAAGGAGAGGTTCGGTTACTTCAGTGCCTTCCAGCAGTCCTGCTTTTAACATCTAAAGTTTAGGGGTCACATCCATTCAGAGTTATTATTATTTTGTTTTTGCCATCAAAATAACATATCTTTTGTGAAAAAATAAACAAATAAAAAGACCTTACTTTACATTTTATCAAACTGCAAGTGTGTGTCACTGTGCCTGTCATGTATTTGGTTTTGGTTTTTGATTTTAGTTTTTTTTTTTTTTCTTTTTGAGACAGAGTCTTTCTATGTTGCTTAGACTGGCCTCAAACTATGGCTGTCTCCCCACATTAGCTTTCTGAGTCCTGGAGTTACAGGAAGTTCAAGCTGGATCTATGAGAACCCACAGATGGCCAAGTTTTTAAACTAGGCATCCCAGAGGAAGGGTGGCAATGACCTCCAGTCTAGACAAAGATACTTACCACTTTCCCGCTGAAACTTTATTGAAGGTACTTAATTGGCAAATTCCTTTTCAATCATCAGAAAAGCAAATGAATTGAAAAAAAAGAAAGACTTTAACAGCTAGGCATTGATGCCACTCACCTTGAATCCCAGTACTTGGGAGGTAGAGACAGTTGGATTTCTGTCAGTTTGAAGCCAGCCTGGTCTTTACAGGAATTTCTGGACACGTTCCAAAGCCACAGCAAAACCCTATATCAAAAACCTAAAACAAAACAAAATAAAACAAAAACAAAGAATTGAACAAAAAAAAAAAAAGAGAGAGAAAGAGAGAGAGATAGAGAGAGAGAGAATTTAGCCAAGCAATGATGTTTCAAGACTGTAAACTCAGCACTCTGGATATAGAAGCGGGTAGATCTCTGAGTTGAAGAACATCAAGGATACAAAGAGAAACCCTATGTGTGTGTGTGTGTGTGTGCTACCCTGAATTATGTACACATATGTACATACACATCCAAGTGTCCATGGAGATAAGGAGAAATCATCATCACCAGGAGCTTTCTTTACTGGTGGTTTTGAGACACCAGGTTTTGGTGTTAGAAATAGAAGTCCAGTCCTCTGGAAGAGGAAGAAATACTCCTAACATGAACAATGTTGCTAGCCAAAGAGATTCACTACTTACAGTTAGTTGTTCTACAGATTATTATTATTATTATTATTATTATTATTAATTGTTATATCATTCTTTGCTGCAGCATTGAGTGATGATACTGGATCCAACAAACTCAACAAACCTACAGGAGTTTATTGGGAAAGGGAGTGAAGGCAGTGGTAGATGTCAAACAATTGGGGGCAGAAATAGAAAGAGAGAGAAAATTGGCAGTAGTTGCTTGCTAATAAAGAGGAGGGAAGAAGTTTAGAACCAGGCTCTGCAGTTGGGGCCCTTTCAACTGGGGACATGGGGGTTCCATTGGCCCAGCTCCTCATGGCCTTTGCATGCACTGTCTTATGGAGTCACTTAATGAATGCAAGGCTTAGCCTTCCAACTTTGACAGCTTTTGAGATGTCAGTGTAGAGTGATCATCTCTGAAAAACAGATCCAGGAGGGAAGTGAAGGTTACCTGTGGAAATTAGAGAAGCTCGACTCCAGGGCATGGAAAGAACTTGAGCATTAGAGAGGCCTGTGATCTGGAAAGGTTCCCTAAGAAGAAACAGGCCCTGGAGAGGACATGTGTGGAGTGACAGTCAGGTGTTGAGGAGAAACCACCAGGGCAGGAAGAGAAGTCTTTGGGAGTAGGAACAGGGCCAGGTTGCCTAGGATGAGGGTGAATCCAATAAATCAATTATTAATATTAGGTAGCACATGTTTTACTGGGTGCTATTATTTCCCTTGTTAATTACAGAACATTAATGTTATAAAAATGTTATAAAGGACACTAGCTGTAAGTGTGTGACAAAGGCCTTTTAATCTCAACATTCAGGAGGCAGAGGGAATTCTTTCTGTTTGAATGTAGTTGGGTCTACAAAATCATCTCCAGGACAGCCTGGGATTCACAGTGAAACAAATTCTGGAAAAGCACACAAAAGACCACTCCAGCAAATATGTTTTTATTTATCCCTCCAAATGATAAATAAAATATGTCATGTGTCTTAATTTTCTTTCTACTCTTCAAGCCTTACCCTAAGAAATTCTTTTGCATTTTTTTTACTAGTGAAAACATGTTTGCATTGTGTCTGTCATGCACAATAATATTGGGATTTTTTTTTTCTCTTTCCTGACTGGTTATCCATTTCTCCACAAAATGCCCAGTGTAATAAGCATCAGTCAAGGCTTTGGATGTATTCACATTCCCAGTGTGTGTGTGTGTGTGTGTGTGTGTGTGTGTGTGTGTGTAGACCAGAAAACAACTTTTGGTGCCTATTCTCTCCACCATGAATCTCAGATAATTTACTCAGGTCCTCTAGACTGGGCCCTGGAAATTGTTTTATTCCCATTACCCTTCCAAATCTGGCATGATTGTATCGTAATACCTTGTTGAGTTTATTTTTAATTACATTTTAATACATATATTTGCTTTCATTATGTGAATTGTGTCTGTATGAATGTATGCAATGCATTTGACTGCTTGCAGAAGCCATAAAAGAGCACTGGATTACATGGAGTTGGAGTTATAGGAGGTTATAAGCCACCAGGCATGGATACTGGGAAGTGAACACAGGTATTTGGCAATAGCAGTAAATACTTTTTTAAATACTCTTTGCCTCTGATATAGCTCTAAAGCTCCTAGTCCTAACTTATATTTTTAGTTAAAAGTATACTGGCGCCTCAGAAAGGAGCAGGCTGTTAGCCGGTTACGGGGAGAAGGGACTTAGCAACTTTTCCCTTAACCCAAGTCAGAATGCTTAGCCTGGGGAGGATAATGGTAGTAAAAGCAAGGAAAGACTTGATGTGTTCCATGTAAGAACTGAACTTCACAGCTCTGCAAAGCAAAGCAGGCGGTCAGGTCACACTTTTGTTTTAGAGAAAACACATCCCAACCGATGGGATTGTGTGCCAAGGCTATGCAGTATTTACCATCAGAGATAGAATTTGTAACCTTGATCCTTGTGGCGTCTGAGATTGTGTGGATACTGCCCTCCCCCATGATTAGGGGTAGAACCACCCCTGGTATAGGGGTATATTTGTGCCCTCCTCCTGTTTCTCTTAACACAAGTGGGACTAACATAAGTTAGACATTTTCCACTACAGTAAAGCAGTATTAAAAAAAAATACAGTAGATTTTTTGTATTGTTAACATTTTGTTAACAGGAAAGCTGGAGTAACAGTGACTAATTGTGCTGGAATAACTTGGTGTTTTTACTTCTTTTGACAAAGTGTTTTGACTATAGGGCCTGTCTTTGAAAAAGGTACTTCATTTAACTTTTGATTTCATTTATAATAATGCTGTTGATCTCTCTGTGTAGTTCAAAACCATACCAAGCAGGGGCAGGGCACTGCTTGGAATAGAAAGATTCTAAAGTTGGTGTGCATTTTTTTTTTTTTTTTTGACACGAGGTAATTGTATAGATGCCCAAATGGAAATTTTCAGTAAACAAGTAAACATTTAGAATCAGTGCCTGTTTTGAATGATACACTTGTAGAGAACTGATTTATGCATTATTACCATTGGAACACAAAAGTGTGTAAGATTGTAGAATTTAACAGTATGATGAAGGATTATAGGGTGATGTAAAGAAAAAGAGAAATGCAATAAAGCACTTCAGTTTAAAAAAAAAAGTATGTTTTCTTGTGTAGTTTTAATTACATTTTTTTTTTTTTTTTTTTTTTTTTTTTTTTTTTTTTTTTTTTGATCAAACACATGCCTGTACACATGTGCTATCTTCCAGGCTTTACCAATCCAGGAAACTCTGAGGGAGTGGTTAATGCTTCTTTCATTTTGTGTCACTGGAATTTGGTATAAAGTGCCACTATCCAATGATCTACTTCAATGACCATTAATTGTAATTTTTAGTTTTAGTTTAAATACAGAGTATTGGGTTTCATAGTGGTATCTTTATATACTTGTGATTATGTGCTTTCCTTGTTTGTTTTCTTCCCACACTACGCTCCCTTTTGACTCTCCTCATCTCTAGCTGATTCCATTTCTTGTAGCATTTACTTCCAAAATATATTTACTAGTCTTTGCAAGTAAGTTTCTTGATCAAATTTTGTATCTACCAAAATAGTGTTAAAACAAAAATTAATTAAAGAGATGGGGTAGAACAATCCATATTCAACGGAAAACACTGATATGACATGTCGATTCTTAATATCTATGCCCCATACACATGATGAGGAAACATACCCAAGAAGATTAAACAGGAAGAAACTATTGAATCACAGTTAAAATTAACAAATTAGAAACAAGGAATAATAAAATTATTGAGTGAAAAACATATTTGATTTTTGTGTGAAAATCAACTATACAGACAAAACTAAGAGAGAGAGAGACATAATCAACAAGGAAAACCACAGAACCATAAGAAATATTTTAAAAATACTTCATCCAAATTGGGAATATATATCTTGATAGGTACCACTTACCAAAGTTCAATCAACAACACATGAACAATTTGAATATAGAACTAACACGCATAGTGAAATAAAAAGAATCATTACAAGCCTCACAACCAAGAATAAGTAAGAATTTAAATAAATAAATAAAATAAAATAAATAAAATAAATAAATAAATTGTTTTAACATTGGAATTTATCAGCCTTTCAAAGAAGAGTTAGAAATGTTACTTCTCAACTTATTCCATGATATAAAAACACAAGAAACTTTACCCAATTTATTTTATGATGCCACAGGTACACAGATATCCATGCATTCAGGCTTTTTTTTTAAATATTCATACATAATTTATGTCAGATGCTACTACATCATATACCTTTAACCTGAAACAGGGTACAGTGGAAATTTGGCTTTCTGGATAGCCCTTAACAATCCAGATATTGCAACAGGTTGACAGACTTGGGGAATCCAATTTCAATAATTCAATGGATGATAGCCACTCTGCCTGATGACGTTGAGATCATAAACCTTACTCAGCAAGGCTTTCCTATGTTGTGGGAAATATAAAGAGAATTGGAGATCAATTTTATCTCATGAATATATGTGAACAAATAATAAAATCCTCATAAAGAGATTCCAAAACAGGACAAAATATCATCCAAACCAATAATGGAGGCATCATTGCAAAGAGGGTGTGATAATACAACACAAAAAATCAAACATATTTAATGCACAATAAAAGTAAATTTTAAAAAACATAAGTATTCCTTTATTTTAATTTTATATATTGATGCCAGTTGCCTCTCCCTCCCTTCATCTTTTTCTCTTCCACTTTCTCATGCCTCCTGACCCCCTTCCCCTCCTACCTCTCCACACTCCACATGTAGGGTGATGACTTCCAGGAGGGCTAATCTAAATCTTTCAAGTCATTTGGAGTAGGGATTAAGATTTTTCTCCTGTATCTATGTTAAGGGAGTATCCCTTCATGGAGGATGTGATCCGAAAGCCCTTGTGTGCACCAGGGATACATACTAGTTCAACTCTCCAAGGTCGCTTAGACTGTCCAGGCATTCTATCTTAGACCCATGTTTAGTGGATCCGAGTCAGTCCCATGATGAATTGCCAGCTATCCCTCTCGTGCCCATTAGCTCCTCTATGTTCAGATAACCTGCCTCTATTTGTTACTGCAGCCTGGTGTTGTCCTCCCTCTGTGCATATGGATTCCAGTTATGCCAAGTGATTAGTTGTGGCTGTTTCCTTCTGTTTGCATCAGCTAATAGATGAGGACTCTATTATGGTGCATAAGTTACTCATCAATATCATTATCATGGAAGTCCATTTATGGTAGTCTTTCCACTGTTCCTCAAATTGTTAGTTGGGGTCAGACTTGTAGATGTCTGGACATTTCTCTAGGTTCAGTTTTCTCTTTAAACCTACAATGGCTCCCTCTTTTATGGTTTCTCTCTGTGTCTCTCCTTCTGTCTCTGTCTCTCTCACTCCCTTTACTCTCATCTATTCCTTCCCTGACACAATCTTCCCACGTGCTTTTCTCTCCTCTTCTGTTTCTTGTAGATCGTTCTCTATTCATTGTCCCAACCAACACCCCATATGCTCAGGAGATCTTGTCCCATTCCTTTTCTGTGAGCGACCTTATATGAATCTCTTATAATCCTCCTTGTAGCCTAGTTTCTCAGCCAAAGTGAATTATAAACTGGTGATCCATTGCACTATGTCTAAAATCCATATATGAGTGAGTACATACCATGTTCCCCTTTTTCTGACTGGGTTACCTCATTCAGGATGGATTCTTCAAGTTCCATCCATTTGCCGCTAGATTTCAAGATTCCAGTGTGTGAGTGTGTGTGTGTGTGTGTTTGTGTGTGTGTGTGTGTTTGTGTGTGTGTGTGTGTGTGTGTGTGTGTTCGCAGCATAGTACTCCATTGTGGAAATGTGCACCATCTTCTTTATCCATTCTTCAGTTGAAGGGCATTTAGGTTACTTCAATGTTCTTGCTATTACAAATAATGCTGCTCTGAACTTAAACATGTCTTTGTTGCATGGATGGGGATTATTTGGCTATATTCCTAAGTGGGGGATTGCTAGGTAATGTGGTAGAGTCATTCCCATTTTCCTGAAGAACTGCCACACTGATCGCCAAAATGTTTGTACATCTTTGCTTTCCCACCTGCAGTGGAGGAGTGTTCCCCTTTCCCCACATCCTCTCCAGCACAAGTTGTCATTGGTGTTTCTAATTTTAGCCATTCTGGCTGGAGTAATATATCTCAGAGTTGTTTTGATTTGCATTTCCCTTATACGCAAGGATTGTGAGCAATTTCTTTAGTTTTTTCAGCCATTTTGGATTCCTCTACTGAGAATTCTCTCCTCAGTTTTTTTTTTTAAATTCAACTTTTAATAGGTTTATTTGGTGTGTGGTGTGTGTGTGTGTGTGTGTGTGTGTGTGTGTGTGTGTGTGTGTGTTTAGGCCAGGGCTATCACCTTCTTTTCCTAAAACATTGCTCCCCTGTGACTGGGGTGTGTGTAGGTAGGGAGGTACATGTGGAGGTGAGGGGAGAGTTATGAAGAGTCAGTCTCTCCTCTCATCTTCACAGGATTTCTGGAACTCTAACTCAAGCTGTCAGGTTTCTATATCAAGCATTTTTACTCATGCAGCTATCTTGTCTGCCCCAAACTATTTCTCATCTTCTATCTATCTATCTATCTATCTATCTATCTATCATCTATCTATCTATCATCTCCTATCACTTATCTGTCTATAGTAATCAATTATCAATCTATGTACCTATGTATGCATGTATGTATGTATCTATCTATCTATTTATTTATCAATCAATCATCTAACATCTATCACCTAACTCACTAGGCACATAGCCTCAAAAAGAAACAACCAGCCTACAGGCAGTGGCTGTCTGGCCAGCAGGCCCCAACCATCTCTACCTACCAAGTGCAGGATTACACATATGCAATACCATCCCTACTTTTCTGTGTGACTGCATAAATGGGATTGTACTTAGATCCACATGCTTCTACAACAAGACATTTACTGACTGATCTGTGTGCCTAAGTTCATATTCCAGTTTTAATTTTTAGCTTTTAAGCACTTTTTCTGTAAGTGTTAGTATTTGGGCATTTTTACTGACCTGCCTTTGGGGTTCTGACATGCTATGTGCACAGCTACAGCCACTAAGAGCACCACCTGTGCACATTCTCTATGTTCGCTTTTAAAGGGTCCTGCCTACCTTTCTCTCTCTTCCTCTCTCTCTTTCTGCTTCTCTTCCTGTCTCTCAGTCTACCCTCCTTCCTGTCCCTTACTTTTCTACTGCTCCTGTCCCCATAGTTCAGTATTCCCCCTCCCTTCCCCCATTTCCCATTCCCTTTCCCCTAAAAAAAGAAACAAACTCCACATGAGCTTTTTTTTTTTAATTTTTATTTTACATATTGATAAAAGTATCCAAGTTCCCTCTCCCTTCTTCCCTCTCTCCCTCCCGCTAAGCCTTTCTACCCCTTCACATGCACCCTGACCAACCTCCTCTCCCATCCCCCCTCACTACACATGTAGGATGATGCCATCTAGGAGGGGTCATATAAATCTGTCAAGTCATTTGAAGTGGGGAAAAGGACTTCTCTCTATTGCGGTAAATAAGGATCAGGATAAACAAATAGGCCGAATAGATGTTTATTCAGGGAGAAATAACTTACAACCTAGACAGATGAACACCAGGAAATTCAACCCGATCCTCTCCTGTCCGAGTCACGCCAGAAAGAGAGCGCCTTCCTGGCCCCCTCCGACCTCCTTCCTCAGGTCACCTCCGCCCATCGCTCCACCCCCCAATGGGCGTGGTCAGTGCTACAGAAGGACTACCTCACTACAATTCCCCTTTTAGTCTAAAGAAAAGATTTAGGCTTAATACAAAACTATATACAAAACAGTGAATAACAAGTGTGCTCTAAGAAAAGGAAAATCGAGAACAAAATGACCTACATATCTAGTCCTAGGGTGAGGGCAAAATCCAGTGGGCAAAACCCAGGTAAATCCCACTTCTGACACCAGATATTGTGGTAAATATGGATCAGGATAAACAAATAGGCCGAATAGATGTTTATTCAGGGAGGAATAACTTACAACCTAGACAGATGAACACCAGGAAATTCAACCCGATCCTCTCCTGTCCGAGTCACGCCAGAAAGAGAGCGCCTTCCTGGCCCCCTCCGACCTCCTTCCTCAGGTCACCTCAGCCCATCGCTCCACCCCCCAATGGGCGTGGTCAGTACTACAGAAGGACTACCTCACTACATCTCTCCTGTCTCTAGGTTATAGGAGTACACCTCCATGGGGCATGTGACAACAAGTCCCTTTTGTGTACCAGGAATACATCCTGGTTCTACTGCCTGGAATTCCTTAGACTGCTCAGGCTTTCTAGCTGAGACCCATATTCAGGGGGGTTCGAGTCAGACCCATGATGGATTCCAAGCTATCAGTCTGGGGGCCAGTTAGCTTCTCCTTGTTCAGGTCAGCTGTCTCTATGCGTTTCTGCAAACTGGTCTTGTCCTGTCTCTTTGCATCTGGATTCTTTTTCAGGTCAGTGTTTATTTGTGGCTGTTTGCTTCTGTTTCCATCAGTTACTAGATGAGGGCTCTATGTTGTGGATAAGTGAGTCATCGATCTCACTATCAGGGAAGGGCATTTATGGTAGCCTTTCCACTGTTGGTCAAATTGTTAGTTGGGGTCAGTATTGTATTTCTCTGGACAGTTCTGTAGGTTCAGTTTTCTCTTCAATCCTATAAAGGCTCCCTCTTTTAAGTTCTCTCTCTCTGTCTCTCACTCTCCCTTTCCTGTCTTCTATTCCTCTACTGACACAATCAGTAAATATCTTTACCCTTACATTATAAAGACTCTCTTTGTGATCCCCTTTGAAGGAAGTACTTCACGATGAAGTGTCCCATGGAAAAATCACGGGGACATGAAGAATCATGGAATTTCAAATAATAATTTCTCTGACCAGCAGTGCCTAGTTATTGCTGGGTTGAGGAGGGCTAGAACCTGAAAATAATGAGAGAGAAAGAAGGAACGAGACCAAGCAATGCTTGTCAAGGTCTCACTTTTTTAGGCACAAAGAGGGGTTTTTAAAGCAAAGCGGGGAGGAAGTGGGTAGGGGTAGCTTTGCTGACTCTGGGGCTCTGGTAAGGTCCCAAACCATAAACATCAGACCATAAACGTCTGATTATCTCAGTTCTTGGTGTCTGGTTCATCTCAGTTCCTGGAAGGAGTGGAACAGACCACTTTTTAGCAGTTTTCTGTTTTACCAAGATAAAGCTCAATTAGAATTTTAAGGTGTAAGTGATTCTGCAAGAGTATGTGACACAAGGCTGGATCCCAACATCTCCCCCTATTTTATTCTTTTTTTATGGAGCGTCTATCTTAGGCTACGTAGTGGGCTCCCACAATCGGACCCTGGGGATGGGCTTGTCATTATGGGATAAATGGTAGGACCCCTGTCTTAATCTACATAGGGTGCATCCTCACTCAGCACTCAAGGATATGGTCAAAAATTGGGCAAGAAACTCGGGCAAGATGAGTGGGCTCCTGAGAGATGGTCCTATGCTACTGCTGTCATTGAGCGACTCATAGCCAAAGAGAAGGGTCTGCCTACATTTTGTGGCACTAAGATATTACCATCATTGACGTCTTCATATTGGAGAGAACCAGGTCCTCTGTTGTTCGGGTCCTGTGAAATCGAGTCCTTGTCTAGGTGGTTCAGGACTGGCACTGTCACCATCCTCATCAGGTTTGCAGAAGAGCCCTGTTCCCTTTCCAAAAGCTGATGGTAGTGTACAGAAATAGCATGAAATCAATTTGAGTTCTGATCAATTGAGTTAATTTCTGGAATGCCCAAAGCCCAAAAGTCATCATCAGTAGCAATCCCATAAATGGTCCCAGGAAAGAAGGAAGCAAGGTAGAAAGCCAAGGGGAGGTGGAAAGGAATTTTTATACTAGGACTCGGCCTGTTCCCACTGCCATTTACGTTCAGCAAGACTTTTCTGCATTCTATCTAAGCTGCATTCCATTAAGCCAGTCTTATCAGCATAAAAGCAACATTCCTCTTTGATTATTGCACAAATTCCTCCTTGTTGTAAAAACAATAGGTTTAAGCCTTGACTGTTCTAGAGAATGACCCTTGAGAGAGACAGAAGAGAGAGAGAGAGAGAGAGAGGAGAGAGGAGAGAGAGAGAGGAGGTATTACACTTCTGAGGTCTCAGGTCCAGTTTTCCTGTTCCACACATCTCCACCAAATGGTCTGGCAGCCACTGGACCTCTTCTACTTCCTGCAAGAAAACACAAACATGCCCTCACCCCTCTCAACCCCCTATTAGGAGAAAGTTGGGCTCTTTCCATAGTCTCAGGCATGGATCTTTCCATTTGACTTGAGTAAATGTCTCTTGAGCATCATCATATCAGAATCTGTCTGCGACAGATTGCTCATAGGCTTCCACATTCAAAAAATTTAAATGAAGAGAGCATCATGTAGGGCACCACTTGCCCTGACCAGCAGGGCCAGATATTCCTGGTTGCTGGGAACCAAACTCTTATGTTTTTGGTTGTGAGCCTAACCTTTAACAGCTGAGCCATCTCTACATATTAAGAGCACATGAAGCTATGTTGTGAAATAATGGTGTGTAGTACATTTGTGCCATTGCTGCTTGACAAAGATCCAGCATTTCAACATGGAAGACCAACCAAAGAGCTGAAGCACCTGCAGAGGCAGGCAGAATTCTTTGAGCTTAAAGTCAGGCATGCAGAATAAGTGCTAGGACAACCCAAGACACAGAGAGGAACCCTGTTGTGGAAAAGTTGATGAAATCCACCATTAGCTGTTTGGTGGCAGTGCACATGCTTAAGCCCAAATCCCCTGAGGCTGAGGCTGTCTGATTTTCATGATTTGAATATATCCAGGTCTACTGAATGAGTTCCAGGACTACAAAGATAAAGCCTTTCTTGAAAACAGCAATGCAAATCTACACAAATCAAGAAAGAATCCGATGCACCTTTAATATGGATCGAATCATCTGGTGTTTGCCTGCATAGGTAAATGAGGAAGCTCTCTTTTTGGCTACTTCTCCTAATTCTGGCTACAATTTCATTCCTATACTAGCAATAGAGCCACATTCTTTGAAAAATTTTGTATATATTGAAGAAAAGTTGAGACATCCAGCCTGATGAACTAGAAAACTACTGTACTCTTAAGATTTCACATGGTAGGCAGTAATTGCTGAACTACAGAGAAAGAACTTTTGAGACATTCTAGAAAATCTGCTTGGAGAGATTAATCCTACCAGTCCTGTGTATGTAGAGAAGCATGAATCCATGAATAATGCAGATAGTTTAAAACTGCTCACTGACTAAGTTGTGCTGGCTAACAGTAGTGTTCATAAACAAAAATATTCCTAGCTCCATTCCTCTCTAAATTTTCAACTTTCCATGAAGAATGCTCTTTTTATAATTTTGCATTTGTCAAGCGGTTTTTCTGAGATTCATGAATAAAACACCTACAGTGATAGAAAAATCATCAAGCTTTCTTATGAGAGAAAGACAAATTATCATCTTTTGGAAGTGGTTCCTGCTATTATTTCCTGACAGTTGGAAGTTCCTAAACAACCAGGCCAATAACACCTCATGCTGCACACTGCTCAGTGGGTGATGGGTCTCCATGGGTACCAAAACTCGATGACCAGGTCAGGAGTGGCTTTGGCTTGACAGACAGACACAAACACACTGGAGGAGGTTTGCACCTGCTGCGATTTTTCATTTAGAGTATTAGGTTTTTATACAGAAATTACAAGGAACACATTTTGGTCACAATTTACAGACATATTATAAAATGCCAGTAATTCTTTTGAAGCATGAGATCAAAAAACACTTATTCTGACCTACCTGTGGTCAGTGCACCAGAGATTTGGTTTACTGAGTTTAGATAAAAGTCATTGTCTCTGATCAGTGAACTTTTAACAGCATTGAAAAGAACATTTGCATTGCTTTATTAATTTTAGATGATAGTCCTAAATTATTTTATTTTATTTTATATAACTAAGTCCAATTAAATGAAAACAAACATTTATACACAATATTTGGGAATTTGGGCGTCATTCTTTCCAAACTACTTCTGGGTGGTAAGGGGCGCTGTCAAGGGGATTCGAAGAAGATTCAGAAATCCTGGCTGTAGTCTGTAAGGCTGCTTTGTCCAGCTGTTTTGAATGTAGGATCAACTTGTACTCTGATTCAGGCAGTCTGGCATGATTAAACGATATTAGTCTGGAAGAAATCCACATCTTTTCATTTTCTGTGGAAACAAAAATAGAAATCCTTTTCCCCTGTAACATGTCCTTCAACTTAAATTTTGGAGACAACGCATTTTTTTAATTTAATTTATTATTTTACATGTTGATCCCAGTTCCCTCTCATCCCTCCCTCCCTCTTTCCCTCCCTCTTTCCTCTCTCCATCCCTCCTTCCCTCCCTTTTATCCTCTCTGCCCTCTCACATGCACTCTAACCACCCTCCCTTCCATCCACCCACCCCAATTCCATATGTAGGGGAATGCCATCCAGTTGGGGTCATGTAGATCTGACAGGTCATGTGAAGTAGGGACTAGGGCTTCTCTCCTGTCTCTAGATTAAGGCAGTTATCCCTCCATGGGGGATGTGTTAGCAAAGTCCTTTTGTGCACCAGGGATACATCCTGGCTCCACAGTCTGAGGTCCCTTAGAATGCTCAGTCCTTCTGGCTGAGACCCGTATTCAGGGGGGCCTGAGTCAGTCCCATGCTGGCTTCCCAGTTATCAGTCTAGTGGCCGTTAACTCCTCCTTGTTCAGGTAAGCTGTCTGTATGTGTTTCTGCCGCATGGTCTTATCCTCTCCATCTGCATCTGGGTTCCAGTTCGACTCAGTGTTTATGTATGGGTGTTTGCTCCTGTTTCCAACAGGCCTTAGTTGAGAGATCCATGGATAAGTTAGTTGTTGATCTCACTCTCTGGAAAGGGCATTTATGGTAGAGAACTACAAGACTGCTCCCAACTAACAATCTGAGCTTCCGTGGAGGAGCTGACTAAAGTGTGACAGATGATTTAACTATCAGTTTATTTCATTATTCAAATCTGTCTTTTTCTAATCCAGGTAGAGTGGATTCTGGTACCACCTTGTTGGTGTTAAATTGACTCTTGTGATTTTGTTCTTTCTTCCTTCCTTCCTTCATTTCTTCATTTCTTTCTTTCTCATTTTCTTTCTTTAAATCAATGTTGATATCAATTTGTAATCTCTCTAGGGGTGAATTATCAGAAATTATCTCTTTATTCATTCATTTTTTTGTTCATCTCTATGATTAAGAACTCAATGACCCCTCAGTATGGAGCAATCATTTAGGCTTCACAGATAAAACACCACCCAATGTTTAATGTTTATTCATTTAATTATGAATATCTGTCATTATGTATTCTGTGATCCATGGAGTTTGGGCCTCCTTACACTTCCTTACCTGTTAAACTAGGAAATTGAATGATAATTCATCATTTAATTAACGAATTTAAAATACAGGTAGTGTTATGAAACATATGTCCCTTTGGGAGTCAGATTTTGGGAGTTGATGTAACATCATTTCATTACTTCATCATTTACCTATGTAAATAGATCTTTACAACAGTGATAGGTTTAGGACTTTGGTGCCACTTCCTCAGTGTTAATATAAAATGCATACTAAGTTATTATCAATTTAATTTTTTAAACACATCATTATTCCAGGAAGCGATCAGTCTGACTACTCCATGTGGGATTTACCTATTCCCCACCATGTCATTATTCAATCATTATTCATTGTACATTAATTATTTAAATCGATGAAGAAGTTGTTAATCTTGACAGGGGTCTGGCCATTCTTCCACGGAGTTAATCGTGTAGCATTATTTAATTATCTAAGTACTACTTCCTTGAAAATCACTGGAGTTTGGTTCCATCTTATGAACATTAATTAAGCAGGACTATCATGTTATTAACTTATTGTGTTTGCGTAAGTAATGATGATGTCATCCGTCATTTGGCTGATGTGGGACTGACACAGCAGGAGATCGGTCATCTAATGAACTCTGTCGGGCTAATAACATGACACACCACCAAAAATAAATAACTCTAAATAACTATTTAAATCTGTCTTTTTCTAAAGCAGGAAGAGTGGAGTCTGGAGCCCCCTTGTTGGTGTTAAAATGTCTCTTGTGATTTCATTATTTATTTATTTAAATCAATGTTAATATCATTTTGTTATCTCTCTAGGGGTGAATTATCAGAAATTATCTCTTCATTCATTCATTTTATTGTTCAAATGTATGATTAAGAACTCAATGACTCTTCAGTATTGATTAATCTTTAGGTTTCGCACATAAAACACCATCCACTACTTTAATGTTTATTCATTGAATTATGAAAATCTGTCATTACGTATTCAGTGACCAGTGAAGATTTTAGCCTCCTTAGGGGAGTCCATCGTGCCAGAACATAGCATCATCTAATAGTACACTTACTTATTTACCTGTTAAACTAGGAAATTAAATAATAATTCATCATTTAATTAACATATTTGAAATACAGGTAATGTTATGGACCCTAAGTCCCTTTTGGAGTCAGATTTTGTGAGTAGACGATGTAACATCATCTCATTACTTCATCATTTAGCTCTGTAAGTAGGTCATTACATCAGCGATAGTTTTAGGACTTTGGTGCCATCTCGTCAGTGTTAATATAAAACGCCAGCTAATTAATTATCAATTTAATTTTATAAATAAATCATTATTCCAGGAAGAGGTCGGTCTGACTACTCCATGTGGAATTTAAGTATGCACCACTATGACATTATTCAATTATTTTTCATTACATATTAATTATTTGAATCGATGAAGATGTTGTTCTTCTTGACTGGAGTAGGGCAATTCCTCCATGGGAGTTAATCAAGTGGCAGAATTTAATCATCTAAGTACTCCTTCTTTGACAATCACTGGGGTTTGGTTCCATCTTATGAATGTTGAGTATGGAGGACTATTCAATTATTAACTTACTTGATTGCGTAAGTAATGATGGTGTCATCCGTCATGTGGCTGCTGTGGGATTGACACAGGAGGAGATCGGTACCAAAAACAGTGCCCAGGGAATGGGGGACACTGCCTCATAGACTGATTACTGATTACGCAGTAGTACATTTTTAACAATCGAATGATTACACGATTTTAAAAAACTGTACTGTTTCACATCATCAGTTTCTGTGAGGTTGCAACAGAACTGACCCATGAAGGAAACAGTGACCACCGATTTTATAAATGGAATAACTGTATAATCTCCTGATCAGGGAATCTCATCTAATGAACTCTGTCGGGCTGATAACATGACACACCACCAACAATAAATCACTCTAAATAACTATCTTAGAAAGCGGGGTACAGGAATTAATAGAGAACAGTCAATTGAGGAATCCAAATGACTGAAAGAACGTAAGACACTGCTCAAAATCCTTAATCATCAGCCTAATGCAAATCTACACAACTCTGAGAAACCATGGGATCAAACTCCTCTAATGGTAAGAGGATGAAGAGGAGTTTATATTATTTTCAATAAAGAGAAAAGGATAATGGTAGAGGCGATTAACTGTATTGTTTCCATTCTAGAAATTAGCAAATTGAAGCATAGAAAACAGGTTTAAAATACTCATCATTGTACTTGAATGGCACAATGATGCTTTCGTTTTCATGTTTATGTCACTATAGGCATGTTGTAGCTTGAGAGACAGGTAAATATGAGGAACTCAAAAGAAAGAGCCCTGATTTGTTTTTGTGAGAAACTCATGAGACTGTAGGGTTAGTTCATCGGTGGGTATACTCCTTTGAGCCTATGGGAGGGGTACTAGAAAATGACAGAATGTTGGTTCATAAATGTTGCCTGGCAACCCTCCTTACATTCTGTATGCTGGTATCATGGTCCAAGGATGAGAGAGCAGCTTCGAGAAAGTGTTATCATGGGACATTACAGTCTGCCAAGATAACTATCTCCTAAAACTTTTCATGATAGCATTTGATTCGTCTAACCAAGTCACAGCCACACTTCTGGAAGTGTGCCTACAGCTTTTACTGGTTACCAAATGCAAGATTACCTAATCATCAGAGGACATAGTCTGTGGAGAAATAGTTCAGAGTCTTCTGTTTATGAATACTCTCTCTCCTCAGAAGTAAACCTATGGAACAAAAGATAATAAGACTCACGATTATTCATCAAAAAGGTGAGTTTGACATTATTGAATTCCTTCAGGAAGGTGATAATCCGTTTGTTAGAGTAGACTTAGCGATTATTAGATTTCAGTCCATCTCTTTTGAGGCAGCCGTCCAACATTAAATATGTGATATCTTCTAAAAACCCTGCATACACAATGAGAGTTCAGCATTTAAACATGGTACTACTCTGCTCTGCGATTAAATAAGGGATGAACCTGGGAGTTTCCCACAATCATGTGGGAGTCAACTGAGGCTCAATTGTGTGAGCATAGCAGACCATTTCATCCTCTCATTATGTTGTAATTTAATTATTAAAATAGGACATTAGATAATCCATGATCAGTGGATTGTGGTGACGCGATGTGGGAGGCAATTATTATAGACCATCTTAATATCAATTATGTAGGTAAAATATTTAAACTAATCACGACAGCATCGTTCATGAGCCTGGTTTGGAGGCACCTTAGGGAAGTGGATGATGTTACATGAACTCATTATTTGATTATTTAGTTATATGAAACAATGATTATATCATCCATGACACTTGGAATCTGGTGCCACAGATCACCTAATTACATAATTGATGTATTAAAATTGACAATCTGTGTTAATCCCCAAGATAATGTAAATATGAGTGTAATTATGTAAACCAAAAATTGTCCATTCCATGAAGAGACCCGTAAAGCTCCCTCTTGTGGCGTTAATGTGCAATATCATCACAGTTTATGATTCATGGTTTCAAAGGATGATGATGACATTCTTCATACTGGAGTCTGGCCATACCTCCCTGCCAGTTACACGCTACATCACGTCTTTATTGGGACAGTTAGCTATCACTGACTTATTTAGTTCTTTAAATTACTTAAACGACAGACAATGCCATCACCGATTATTTTTAGGTTGCAAATATCTGTCAGTGACAAATTAGGAAACATGTAGACATGGGCAGAGCATGTTCTGAATGTCTATGCGTCTTGCAGACCACTAGGAATGCTGGAAAATAGAGTCCAGAAGATTGCATGGTGCCCTCCGAGAAGTAAAAGAACTTTACCAAGGTCTGCATGGTGGTCTCGGTGTTGACTACTTGCTCTTCCTCCACATCTTCACATCGGTTGTGGTCTACATCTAGAAGATGTAGTGGCACTAGGAGGTCGGCACCATAACCGAGACCTGGCAAAAGGATGACGACTCAGAACACGGAAGAACATCTCTCTCTCAGCTATGCTGTTGAGGCCCCTGCTGCAGCCACCTTTTCAGCTGATATCAACATTTTGTCTACTAGTGGTATGCCAGGAATGGGCCAATTACCTCAGGTACTGCCGCAACACAACAGAGATTCATGCACTGGTGAGGATGTCAGGCCAACAGAATTCACCAGGCAAGAAAGTACGATTATCTGTTGATTAACTGATGGAATATTAAAAATCCGTGATGACAGCATTCGTTTTCATATCTGGCAAGTCTGCCCAGGAATTGATGATACAAAAAAGATCAACGACATAGATATGTATAGATGTAAATATTAAATTGTTTCATTATATTATCTGTGAACCCTGAAGTGTTGTGCCACCTTGTGTGACTCAAGTGTGACAGACGATCTAACAATCTGATGCTTTCATTATTTAAATCTGTCTTTTTCTACTCCAGGAAGAGTGGAGTCTGGAGCCCCCTTGTTGGTGTTAAAATGTCTCTTGTGATTTCATTATTTATTTATTTAAATCAATAATGATATCATTTTGTTATCTTTCTAGGTGTGAATTATGATATCTTTTCATTCATTCATTTTATTGTTCAAATGTATGATTAAGAACTCAATGACTCTTCAGTATTGATCAATCTTTAGGTTTCGCGCATAAAACACCACCCACTAGTTTAATGTTTATTCATAGATTTATGGAAATCTGTCATTATGTATTCAGTGACCACTGAAGTTTTTAGCCTCCTTAGGGGAGTCCATCGTGCCAGAACATAGCATCATCTAATAGTACACTTACTTATTTACCTGTTAAACTAGGAAATTAAATTATAATTCATCATTTAATTAACTTATTTGAAATACAGTTAATGTTATGGACCCTAAGTCCCTTTTGGAGTCAGATTTTGTGAGTAGACGATATAACATCATCTCATTACTTCATCATTTAGCTCTGTAAGTAGGTCATTACATCAGCGATAGTTTTAGGACTTTGGTGCCATCTCGTCAGTGTTAATATAAAACGCCAGCTAATTAATTATCAATTTAATTTTATAAATAAATCATTATTCCAGGAAGAGGTCAGTCTGACTACTCCATGTGGGATTTAAGTATGCACCACCATGACATTATTCTATCAATTTCCATTAAATATTAATTATTTGAATCGATGAAGGTGTTGTTCTTCTTGACTAGAGTAGGGCCATTCCTCCATGGGAATTAATCAAGTGGCAGTATTTAATCATCTATGTCCTCCTTCATTGACAATCACTGGAGTTTGTTTCCATCTTATGAAATTTAAGTATGGAGGACTATCCAATTATTAACTTATCTGATTGCGTAAGTAATGATGGTGTCATATGTCATGTTGCTGTTGTGGGATTGACACAGGAGGAGATCGGTACCAGAAGCAGTGCCCAGGAATGGGGGATACTGATTGCGTAGTAGTACATTTTTAACAATAGAATGATTACACGATTTTAAAAAAAACTGTAATGTTTCACATCATCAGTTTCTGCGAGGTTGCAACAGAACTGACCCATGAAGGAAACAGTGACCACCGATTTTAAAAATGGAATAACTGTATAATCTCCTGATCAGGGAATCTCATCTAATGAACTCTGTCGGGCTGATAACATGACACACCTCAAACAATAAATATCTCTAAACAACCATCTTAGAAAGCAGGTTACAAGACTTAATAGAGAACAGTCAATTGAGGAATCCAAAATGACTGAAAGAAACATAAGACACTGCTAGGAATCCTTAATCATCAGCCTAATGCAAATCTACACAACTCTGAGAAACCGTGGGATCAAGCTCCTCTAATGGTAAGAGGATGAAGAGGAGTTTATTTTATTTTCAATAAAGAGAAAAGGATTATCGTAGAGGCGATTAACGGGGTTGTTTCCATTCTAGAAATTAGCAAATTGAAGCATAGAAAACAGGTTTAAAATACTCATCATTGTACTTGAATGGCACAATGATGCTTTCGTTTTCATGCTTATGCCACTATAGCCATGTTGTAGCTTGAGAGTCGGGTAAATATGTAGAACTCAAAAGAAAGGGCCCTGATTTGTTTTTGTGAGGAACTCAGTGAGGTTGTAGGGTTAGTTCATCGGTGGGTATACTCCTTTAAGCCTATGGGAGGGGCACTAGAATGTGACAGAATGTTGGGTCATAAATGTTGCCTGGCAACCCTCCCTGCATTCTGTATCCTGGTATCATGGGCCAAGTACAAGAGAGCAGCTTTGAGTAAGTGCTATCATGGGACATTACAGTCTGCCAAGATAACTATCTCCTACAACTTTTCATGACAGCATTTTATTCCCCTAATCAAGTCATAGCCACACCTCTGGATGGGTGCCTACAGCTTTTACTGGTTACCAAATTCAAGATTACCTAATCGTCAGAGGACATAGTCTGTGGAGAAACAGTTCAGAGTCTTCTGTTTATGAATACTCTCTCTACTCAGAAGTAAAGCTATGGAAAAAAGATAATAAGACTCACGATATTCATCAAAAAGGTGAGTTTGACATTGTTGACTTCCTTCAGGAAGGTGATAATCCGTTTGTTAGAGTAGACTTAGCGATTATTAGATTTCAGTCCATCTCTTTTGAGGAAGCCGTCCAACATTAATTATGTGATATCTTCTAAAATCCCTTCATACACAATGACAGTTCAGCATTTAAACATGTTCCTAGTGTGCTCTGCGAATAAATAAGGGATGAACCTGGGCGTTTCCCACAATCATGTGGGAGTCAACTGAGAGACACTTGTGTGGAGAGTGGCAGACCATTTCATCCTCTGATTATGTTGCTATTTGATTATTAAAATAGGACATTAGATAATCCATGATCAGTGGATTGTGGTGACGCGATGCGGGAGGAAATTATTATTGACCATCTTAATATCAATTATGTAGTTAAAATATTTAAATTAATCACGACAGCATCGTTCAAGAGCCTGGTTTCGAGCCACCTTGTGGAAGTGTATGATGTTACATGAACTCATTATTTGATTATTTAGTTATATAAAACAATGATTATATCGTCCATGACACCTGGAATCTGGTGCCACAGATCACCTAATTACATAATTAATGTATTTAAATTGACAATCTGTGTTAATCCCCAAGTATTGTAAATATGTGTGTAATTATGTAAACCAAAAATTGTCCATTCCATGAAGAGACCTGTAAAGCTCCCTCTTGTGGCGTTAATATGCAATATCATCACAGTTTATGATTCATGGTTTCAATGGATGATGGTGTCATCTGTCATTTGGCTGCTGTGGGACTGACACAGCAGGAGATCTGTACCAGAAGCAGTCCCCAGAGAATGCGGGACACTGTGTTACCCAGTGATTACTGATTAAGTAATTGGAGATTTTTAACTATCGAATGAATACACGATTAAAAAAAAAAAAACTGTATTGTTTCACATCATCTTTATCTGCGAGGTTGCAACAGAACTGACCCATGAAGGACACAGTCACCAACAATTTGAAAAATGGAATAACTGAATAATCTCTTGATCAGGGAATCTCATCTAATGTACTCTGTCCGGCTGTGAACGTGGCACACCACCAACAATAAATAATTCTAAGTAACCATATTAAAAATCGGGGTACAGGACTTAATAGAGAACTATCAATTGAGGAATTCAAAATGACTGAAAGAAACATAAGACACTGCTCAAAATCCTTAGTCATCAGCCAAAGGCAAATCGAAACATCTTCAAGAAACCATCGGATCAAGCTCCTATAAAGGGCAGGGAATGAAGAGGGATCATTTTATTTTCAAAAAAGAGAAAAGGTTTATGGTAGAGGCGATTAACTGTATTGTTTCCATTCTAGAAATTAGAAAATTGAAGCATAGAAAACAGGTTTAAAATACTCATCAATTTATTTGAATGGCATAATGATGCTTTCCTTTTCATGCTTATTTCACTATAGGCATGTTGTAGTTTGAGAGACTGGTAAATACGATGCATAACTAAAAGGAAAGAGCCCTGCTTTGTTTTTGTGCGAAAATCAGTGAGGTTGTAAGCTGAGTTCATTGGTGGGTATGCTACTTTTAGCATGTGGGAGGGGCATTAGAATGTGACACAATGTTGGATCATGAATGTTGCCTGGTAATTCTGCTTGCTTTCTGTATCCTGGTATCATGGGCCAAGGACAAGAGAGCAGCTTCGAGAAAGTGTTATCATGGGACATTACAGTCTCCCAAGTTAACTATCTCCTAAAACTTTTCATGACAGCATTTGATACGCCTAACCAAGTCATAGCCAAATCTCTGGAATTTTGCCTACAGCTTTTACTGGTTACCAAATTCAAGATTCCCTAATTTTCAGAAAACATAGTCTGTGGAGAAACAGTCCAAAGTTTTCTCTTTATGAATGTTCTCTATCCTAAGAAGTAAAGCTATGGAACAAAAGATAATAAGACTCACAATTTTTCTTCAAAAGGTGAGTTTTCCATTGTTAACTTCCTTCAGGATGGCGATAATCCATTTGTTAGAGTAGACCTAGGGATTATTGGATTGGAAGCCATCTCTTTGGAGGCTGCCGTCCAACATTAAATATGTGATGTCTTCTAAAGCCCTGCATGCGCAATGACATATCAGCATTTAAACCACTTACTACTCAACTCTGCAATTAAATAAGGGATGAACCTGTTTTTTTCACAGAAACATGTGGGAGTCAAGTGAGAGTCAACTGTGTCGAGTTGAAATTACAGACCATTTCATCCTCTGATTATGTTGTTATTTGATTATTAAAATAGGATATTAGATAATCGATGATCAGTGGATATTGGTTCCACGATGTGGGAGTCAATTATTATAGAACATCTAAGTCTTAATTATGTAGTTAAAATATTAAAATTAATCACGACAGGATCATTCACGAGTCTGGTTGGAGCCATGTTAGGGAAGTGGATGATGTTATATGTACTCATTATTTGATTATTAAATTATATAAAACAATGATTATGTCATCCATGAAACCTGGAATTTGGTGCCACAGATCATCTAATTACATAAATAAAGTATTTAAATTGTCAATTCTTGTTAATACCCAAGATGATGTAAATGTTTGTATAGTTATGTAAACCTAAATCTTCCATTCCATGAAGAGACCTGTAAAGCACCCTCTTGTGGCGGTAATGTGCAATATCATCACATTTCATGATTCACTGTTTCAATTGATGATGATGACATCCTTCACGACTGGCGTCTGTCCATGCTTCCCTGCCAGTTAAACGCTACATCACCTCTTTATTGCGACAGTTAGCTATTACTGACTTATTTAATTCTTTGAATTATTTAAACGACAGACAATGCCAACCCATCACCGATTAAGATTAGGGTGCAAATATCTGTCAGGGAGAAGTTTAGGAAAGTTGTAGACATGGGCAGATCATTTTCTGAATGATCAATGCATCTCACATTGTACTAGGGATTTTAGATGATAGAGTCCAGAAGCAAAGCTGCTGATGCCCATGCTGCAGCCATCTTTTCAGCTGGTATCAACATTTTGGCTACTACTGCTATGCCAGGAATGGGCCCATTATCTCAGGTCCTGCCACACCACAAACAGAGATTCAGGCGCTGCCGATGATGTATCAGTAAGCATAAACAAATGGATTAAAGGATGAAAAGTAAAATACAACAAGCATTAAAAAAAGAAAATTCCAGATCATGCTGTAACACAAAAATCCATATATATATAATTAAGAAAAAGAATGTCATTTAGAGCATACACAAAATTAACTCCAAGTGTGAATACTCCCTTAGCCTAGAGACAAGGAGGAGGGCCCGCGCCAAACCCAAATGTCTTGACAGGTTTTGATGAATCCTCCTAAATAACTCAGCCTTCCAGAGAAATGCATGTGGGATGGGATGGGGAGGTCACTGGAGGAGGGAGGGAGATGGAAGTGAGAATGATATGCAAAATAAGATCTTCCTATTTATTTCTTAACAACAGAAGTTAAGTTATTTTGATGGCAAAAAATGGTAATATCTCTGCATGTATCTGACCCCAAAATGTTAGATGTGAAGGGCAAAGCTTCTGGAAGGCACTGGACAAACTGAACCTCTCCTTCTTTGGTAACTTGCCTTCCGTGTGCACCAAAAGCATAATAGAGCTGACTTCAGAGTATTTATTCACCTTGTTGCATAATCAAAATGCTTTCCACAGATGCAGCCCACAAGGAAAACCACACCCTGGTTTGGGAAGCTCCTAGGACCACAATGGGCCTAACAGACCACTGAATTTGACAGCACATTCAAGCCCAGCATCCTCATAGAAGGCCTGCAAAACAGACATTCATGACTCCCTATACCACCCTCTGAATCCACTCACTCACCATGCTGCAGCTTCTGTTCTCCTCCATTTCTCAGAAGCACTCACAGAGCAGCAATCATTCCTCTGGTGCCTATTCTGATATAAAAGCAAGCCTGCAGCATGGCTCCAGGAAGTCTCCTTCCAGACCTGAGACTTGTGGGTTGGCTCAGTGTACCTGATTGGCTAGTGAGGCTGGATTGATAAGAGCTCATCCTAAAGGGTTAGAGTGTTCGTAAAGACACACCAGGCCCAGCACCTCCTTTGACCCTGGCTTTTACTCAAGAACTAGACATTTCAGAGATCTGCACAAATAGGAAATTATTTGGTTTTTAGGTTTTTTTTTTTTTGACAGAATTTCCCTGTGTGGCTCTTGCCAACCTATTCCTTGCTTAGTAAACTGTGCTGGTGAATTTCTTATTAATTATTAATATTAATCTTGTTGTTGTTGTTTTCTAATAGTTTTTTCATTGACTGTCTAATATTTATTGATACATTTATTTATTTATTTATTTTTATTTTTGCGACAGAGTTTCCCTTTGTGGCCCTACTGTCCTCGAACTTACTCTGTAGACCAGGCTGACCTCTAAATCAGAGAGATCCACTTGCGTCTACTTCCTCAGTGCTGGAACCAAAGGCAAAAGCCAACATTGCATAGTCAGACATTAATTTCAATGTCACTTTCCCATGTCATCAGTAGACGGCCCAGCTCTGTTCCTGCAGAGGAGAATTTCAAACTTTCTTTCTCTCTCCACACAATGTGAAGAGCTTGCAAAGATCATTATACAATTCAAACTGAAACTATTCTCTTCTTCAACCATAAATATATATAAACAAAAAAACAAACTTGCTTTAAGAATAGAATGTGGAGCTATGCAGTGGTTAGCCATAGAGGACAGGCCATGGTAGAGTACACCTTTAATCCTAGCACTTGGGAGACATAATCAGGTGCATGTCTGCAATTTCATTGCCACCCCAGGCTACACCACATTGATCCAGTCTAAAAGAGAAAGAGAGACAAGTGTTGGCTCATTCCTTTATCCCTGAAATTGGGAGGTAGATATGGATGGGAGGAGAAAGAAATATAAGGAGGAAGAAGAAAAAAGCTCATTGTTTTCTGAGGGAAGACTCCTAGTATCAGAATTGCCCACCCCTTTGGTATGAGTACTTCAGTAGAAATAAGAGCTAGGGCTTGGCTGCTCTGCTTCTCTGATCTTTCATCATTAATCACATATCTGAATCCATGTTTTGATTATTAAGAACAACTAGAAGTAGCTTTACAATTTCCAGTGCAGTGTGTAAAATCTAAATTGTAGTGTACAAGACTAGAATTTGTGGCAATAATATTGATAGTCTAATCTTTACCATTTTCTCAAGTTTATTGCTATATTTTTGCATGTATGAGTTTGAGAAAAAATGGTTTGTATAAGTATACAGGTTATTGATTGTAGATAATGATGTGAAGTTGAGTGTAAGTATCTGAACTCTGGTCATCCCAAAAAGATGTGCAGAGTCTCTTGCCAAGATACACAAAATGTTTTATCTGATGAACCAAAATTCTTCCACAGATTAACAATAAAACCAAAATAAATAAAGAATTATATAATGGTTTTCAGAACTTGAAGTATCAGAATTTAAGATCCTATACTTGGTAAGTTTGTAACATGAAATGAATACAATCCAATGACAATGAACAACAATTAATAACAAAATGCAGATTGCAAAGGCACAGTAACAATTTTTTTGGAAATACTCAGAATGCTCAATGGAATTATGAAAACACAGTACACAAACTAACATAATATGACTTTTATACTTACAACAAAGCAACCACAATAAAAATATGTATAATATGTGTAAGAGAATAAAAGAGATAGAGAGAATAACCCAAGAACAAAGGTCAAAAAATATCAACTATTAATATAAAGTACAGAAGAAACTTAGCCAAGAAAAGTGTGATCTTGTCCAATGTTATCCAAATATCTATGAATCCATGTGTACAGAGATTAAATAAACACAGACCTCAACACTACAATTAAATCAACTAAAAGTGACCCTTAGACACTTTTGACCCTGTAGCTATGGATATTTATTCCAAAGACAGGATGTCCATGTTCTAGAGCTCTCCATGCAAAAGGAGTTGACCTTCTGCTATGGCTCTGTAGACCTTTACACCCCTTTATTGTTTCAGGTAAACCTAGCCGCACTGATGCGCACTCCACAGACAACATGGGAGAATAATTTAAAATCAACTTCCTGCCAAGTGGTTTATGGCCCAAGGTGAAGATCCTGACCTAACTCCCTACCCAAAACCATACACACCTGAGATATCTCTGCAGAATAGAGACTGATTTTGTACACCGGAATTAAATGTCAGTTAACAAAGTATTGTAACTCTTGGTAGCAGAGAGTTAAAAACATTATAATCTTATATTGCTGAGAGACATCCACATCACCATTTTTTACTACTTTCTAAAATATAAGGCAAACCTGAAAGTGGAATGGAATATTCAGAACTTCAAGAAATCAGACCTTCAGTTATCCAGGGTCAGCCCCCACTGCACACCAACAGCATTGCATGCATATGCACACTGGACAGTTATATAATAAGCAACACACCCACCCATGCCAGGGCTGCAGAGTCTCCCCCAAACCAAGAAACACATGGAGAGGAAGGCTCAGAGGACAAGGGTAACTGCCCAAGTCACCACATGGAACAAAAGAACCCCAGTCTGTCTCATGGTCCATACAAATTTTGCAGAAATGACATCTGAGCAGACCCGCTTTGCAAACCCTACACTCAGAATAGTGTAACCTGTGTTCTTCCTTACAACTCGATAGAGCATAAGGAAAAGAGAATCATGGAAGGAAGGCTTCTCAGAGTCCAGCATTGGCTGGGACCCCCCAGTTGGACCTAAAATTTTGCATCCCACTACCAAGGAATCAGAAGTCAATGACTCAGATTGCATAGTCCTTGTAGCTCTGCACTAGCCACCCAGCAGATAGCAGCCTAATCCAGAAATTTTGTGTTTTAGTATACATTCTTCTACTGTCCTGGAAGTCAAGCTGCTCATTAGTAAAATCACAGTGTACCTTGTGTGCACATTTTGTTACACACTCATTGTTACTGGCCAGTAATCATTGACCTCATAGCTGGGAAATACTGCAGCCAAATGTATGACACCTTCTAATATTCACTGTGTTTAATGTGAAACTCCTGTTTAAGAAAAGTAGGCTGTGAATTAGAGAACACTGAGTATACATGGCAGGGCTTGTGGGCAGAAAAGTGTATGTGGATATGATGTAGTTATGATCTGAAAAAAAAATATTTTGAAAAGCTGAAAATAGCTTCATGGCCATGTGCTCCAGAGACTAGGGGTTTCATTTAGAGCACACCAAGTATTCCTCAAACCTTTTCTCTCACACTGTACATCAAAACAAACAAAAAACGATAATAGTCCTGTTACATAGTCCACAAGAGTTCACCCAGACTGGTTTTGGCTAAATATTGTAATGATAGCAATTTGTATACATGATAAGGTCTCTCCTCTATCCAAAGTCTTGGTAGCCCTCATCTGTGGATTCCAAGAAACTACCCTCCGAGACAATGATGGATTTTCTAAGAATGATTATCTAATTCCACATTGATCGCCTCAACTACTGTTGAAGTAGGAAATCTCATCTTCCATCCTGCCCCTCCCTTTCTGCACTGTGACTCCACCAGTATCCAAGTGGGACAAGAACTCAATCATTGCACAAATCCCTCTTCATTTATAAGACACCACAATAATCAGAGATCTTGGGAGTTCACTCATTTTCTGGTCTATTTTCCTTCTCCCTGACCAGGCAAGGGCTGAACTGGAACAAAGTGCACTGTACAGGAGAAGCAGGATTAGGAGTTCAAAACAATTCTCAGTTGCACAGCATAAGACAAGCCACAGTTAGAAGACACTTTGCTCTACACAGAAATAAATAATCAGCATTACTTGAGAAAAGGAATGAAATAAGTAAAATATAAGAATCATAGATTCTTAGCAGCAAAATAGAGATAAAAACAGTAATATGTTAAAAGAAGACATTTAAAAAGGTACCAAAAGCTGTGTGGTGGTGGCAAATGAATTTAATGCTGGTGCTCAGGAGGCAGATGGAAATTTATCTCTGTGAGTTCAAGACCAACTTGTTCCACAAGATATAGTTGTGGGACAGGCAGCAGAGCCAAAAAGAAATGGGGTTCTCTAAAAAACAATAAATAAAAAAACAGGAAAACAATACAAAAAAATCAATGATAGAAAGAGTTGGTTTTTCGAGAAAATTAACAAGGTAGAGAAACCTGTATCCAAACTAACGAAAAAGCATAGAGAGAACATGAAAATTAACAAAATCAGAAACAAAAAGTAGTACATAACAATACACACTGAGGAAATGCAGACAATTTTAAGGTCATATTTGAAAACCTATACTCCACAAGATTTCAAAATTCAAAGGATATGGACAAATTTCTGGATAACTATTACTTACCAGAATTAAATCAAGAATAGACAAGCAACTTAAATTGATCTATAACAACTAACAAAGTAGGAGTAATAATGAAAAGCCTTCCAACATAAAAATTCCCAGAGCCAGATGTCTTCTTCAGTGAAGAATTCTACCAAATATTCATGGAAGAGCTATATTAATACTCCTGAAATTGTTCCACACAATAGAAAAGAAGGTTCATTACCAAACTGTTTTTATGAGGCTACAATCACCTTGATACCCATCCACACAAAGACATAAATAAGAGAGAAAATTACAGACCAATATCCCTCATGCACATTGATTCAAAAATGCACAAGAAAATATGGGAAAACTGAATCCAAGAATATGTCAGAGAAATCATCTACCATGATCAAGTAGACTTCATCTCTGGCTTGCAGGGATTGTTTCACATATGAAAATATATCAAATATACCACTATATAAACAAACTGAAAATGAAAAATCACACGATCATCTCCCTAGATGCAGAAAATCCTTTTGACAAAATTCAACATACTTTCATGTTAAAGGTCTTGGGGAGATCAGGGATAACAGGAATTTATGTAAACATAATAAAAGCAATATATATTAATCCCATAGCAAATATCAAGCTGAATGTAGAGAAGCTTAAGGTGATTCCTCTAAAATCAGAAAAAGACTAGGCTGCCCTATCTCTCCATATCTCTTCATTATTGTAATTGAACGGCTAGGTAAAGAAAAGGACAAGACAAGAAAAGGAGTTCAAGGGGATGCAAATTGGTAAGGAAGAACTCAAACTGTCTCTATTTTCAGATGATATGTTAGTTTACATAAGCAACCAAAAAATTCTACCAGTATTCTCCTACAGCTGAAAAATACATTCAGTAAAATATGAGGATACAAGATTAAATAAAAAAAAAATATGTAGCCATTACATATTCAGTCAACAAAGGGGTTGTTAAAGAAATCAGAGAAACATCACCCTTCACAATAGCCACAAACAACATAAAGTATCTTGGAGTAACACTTACCAAAGAAGTGAAAGACCTATATAATAAGAATTTTTGTCTTTAAAGAAAATAGCAGAAAATTTAAAGATGTCCCAATCTCATGGATAGGTAGAAAAAACATAGAAAAATGGCAATCTTACCAATAGCAATCTTCATATTCAATGCAATCTCCCTTAAAATCCCAGCACAATCTTTCACTGACCTTAATAGGATAATAATCTACTTTATATTGAAAACTAAAAGAACCAGAATAGCCAAAACAACCTGTATAATAAAGTAACTTCATGAGGGATCATTATCCCTGACTTTAAGATCTACTACAGAGCTATAGTCCTAAAAACAGCCTGTTATTAGCACAAAAATAGACAAGTACCTCAATGAAATTGAATAGAAAATCCTAATATTAACCCACACACATACTAACAAAACAGCTAAAAGTATACAATGGGATGAGGAAAGCATTTTCAAAAAATGCTGAGTAAGGTTTTCTGCCCGCTGCTGGTCTTTTCCTGCAGCTGCGCCAGCACCAATTAATATACAGAGACTCTGTATTTGATATAATGCTGTTGGCCAGGTACTAATTTCTTATCAACTAGCTCTGTCTTAAGTATTAGCCCATTTCTGTTGATCTATGTATTTTCACGTGGTCTCTTATTACTGGGGAAGAGGGCGGGCATCTTGTCACCCCAGTCTCTCCATCTTGCTTCCTCCTTCCTCCTTCCTCTTTCCTCCTTATCTCCTAGTTCCACCTATCTAGCTTTCCTATTGTCCAACAGTACTTTATTCATTAACCAGTATGAGAAACATATTTTCAGAATGACATCTCCCATCAAAATGGTGCTGGTACAACTGGATGATGGACCAAACTGCAGCCCACAAACTGGGATTTTCACCAATCCTATATCCAACAAAGGGCTGATCTCCAAAATATACAAAGAACTCAAGAAACTAGTCAATAAACTCCAAATAACTCTATTAAAATGGGTTATAGGACTGAATAGATAAATCTCCATAGAGGAAATAAAAAATGATTTAGGACACTTAAGAAAGTATTCAACATCCTTAGCTGTCAAGGAAATGCCAACTAAAACAACTTTGAGATACCATCTTACTCCTGTCAGAATTGCTAAAATTAGAAACAGCAATGCCAACTTATGCTTGAGAGGATGTGCAGAAATGGGTACAATCCTCCACTTCAGGTGGAACTACATACTTGTACAGGTATTTTGGAGACTAGCATGGCAGTTTCTCAGGATAATGGGAATCAGTCTACCACGAGACCCACTAATCTCCCGCTTAAGTACATAACCAAATGATCCCAATCCATGCAACCAAGACTTGTGCTCGCATATGTTTATAGCAATATTATGTATAATAGCAAGAACCTGGAATCAACTTAGATGCCCCTCAACTGAAATATAAATAAAGAAGATTTGCCACATTTACAAAATGGAATACTACTCTGTGGGGGTGGGCAGAAACAATGGAATCTTTAAACTCACAGACAAGTGGATGGAACTTGAAGAAACCATCCTGAATGAGGTATCCCATTCACAGAAAGAGAAACATGGTATGTATTCACTCATATGTGGATTTTAGACATATTGCAAAGGTTCACCAGAGAAACTAGGATAGAAGGATGATTCTAACAGTTTTACATAAGGACACTTGCAGAAGCAGGAAGGGACAAGGTCCTCAGAGAATATGGGTGGGTATTGGCGGGTAGTGAGTGGAGAGGGAACTAGCACAAGGAAAATGGGAGGAGATGAAAGATTGTGGGTCTAGGAACATTTGGTCAGGGGAGGAATAGACTTGAGAAGAGAAGGGAAAAGAAGAGAGGAGAGCAGAACAGAGGAGAGAAAGGAGAGAAAGAGACTATAAAAGAGGGAGCCATTATAGGTTAGAAGAGGAAATAGAACCTAGAGAAATGTGCAGAGCCCTATAAGAATGACCCCAACTAACAATTTGAGCAACAGTGTAAAGGTTACCATAAATTCCCTTCACTGGCAATGAGATCAATGACTAACTTATCCACCATCATGGAGACCTCATCTAATAGCTGATGGAAACAGAAGCAACCTTGGACAACTAAACACTGAGCCAAAATTGAATCCATATGCAGAGAGGGAGTACAAGACCATATTGCAGAAACCCAAAGACATAGCTGATTTGAACAAGGAGGAGCTAATGGGGCCCCAGATTTATAGCTGGTAATCAAACATGGGACTGACACAGACCCCTGAACATGGATCTCAGCTAAAAGGCCTGTGCAATCTAACGGTCTTCAGAGAGTGGGACCAGGAAGTATCCCTGTTGCAAAAAGCACATTGGGGGAAAATCCCCATGGAAGGATACTCCATTAACCTTGAGACAGTAGAGACATTTTAGTGTCTACTTAAAATGACTTGAAGGATTTATATGACCCCTCCTGGTAGGCATCCACCTACGTGTATAGTGTTGGTTGGATGGGAGGAGAGAATGGCTGGGCGCCCGGGAAGTTGGGAGTGAAAGAAGGAGGTTGGGAGGAAGTTGGAGGGAACTGGTTTGATAAGTATAATAAAAAAATTTTACAAATTAAAAACATTAAAAAGATACCAATGTAATTTTCAAAAAACATAATTAATATACTTTAATAATTTAAAATTTTTACCTCTATTGACTTTGAAATATCACACCTCCACAGAGAGATCATCACTTCCAGCAAAGTTCTAATAGATCTTAATAATAAAAACTCACAGTAATCTAACAGAGAGGGGAAGGTGAAAACTGAAGGATCACAGATTCAGAGCATCTGGCTACTAGAGTTGTTATCTCTACCTATTCTCAGACAAGCGATGTGTTCCTGTCCTCACACTGCCTCCTCAGATTGACTCCTATCACTTTGATCCCTCAGACTAACTTCTCAAACAAAATCATCTCACAGCATGCTCTTCTCGCTTCTCTACGTTACCTTCCTCTCTCTGTCCAGCCATGTCACTCCTATCTCCAAATCCCTGCTGCTGGAATTAAAGGCCTGATTCCCATGTCCTGTGACCACCTTAGTGTGAGTTGTTTTTCTGTTAGGCAGACTTAGTATGTGTCTAACTAGTGACATAGTGTGTGTGTCTAACTACTGATTTAATGTGTGTGGATAACTAGTGACCTAGTGTTGGTAGCTAACTAGTGACTTAGGTGTGTAGTTGACTAAATACATAGAAATACATAGGTGAATGGCTAAATACTATCTCAGTGTGTGTGTGGCTGACTATTTTCTTGATGTTTGTGATTAGCTAGTAAATTAGATGTGTGGCTGACTAGTGACTTAGTATGGGTGGGTAAGTATTGATATATTGTGTGTAACTAACTAGAGACATAGTGACTGTGGCTAACTAGTAACCTAGCTTTGTGGCTAAATAGTGACTTAGTCAATGTGGTTAATTACTGCTTATGCATGTAGCTAAATAGTAACTTAGGTGTGTGATTAACTACATCTTAGTGTGTGTGGCTAAGTACTGCTTTATTTGTGTGATGGACTGACTTGTGGCTTAGTTTTTGTGGCTAACTAGTGACATAGGTATGGAGCTGACTATCGATTTAAGTGTTTGTCTAACTAGTGACTTCATGTGTGTGGCTAAATAGTGAGTTAAGTATGTGGCTAACAAGTGGCATGGTGTGTGTGGGTACTAGTGAGCTAGTATGTGTGGCTAACTAGTGGGTTAGTTTTTGCTAACTAGTGACTTACACTTAACTACATGTGTAGCTATATAGTGACTCCGCTTAGTAATCTGATTGTTAGGAACTAGCAGCCATTTAAGCCCCCCCCCCATGATGGGCGGGACCCTCATGGCCATGTCATCACTACATCAGCTTTACCTGATGGCTCAAGCTTTACCTGGCTGCCAGAGGACTCAGTTACACATCTGCAAGCCTCCCCTTTTAAAGCAAGTGCCCCACACCCCCTCTCTCTCTCATGCTTTCAGTTGGCCACCACCTACCCCTTCTTTTTCTCCCTTCTCTCAACGTGGGCGCCGAGTCTCATGTTTGTGTTTCTTAGGTATTAGCTGCACAGCAAAAGAACAACATTGGTGCCGAACCCCAGGCAGGCTCTCCTTGAGGGTCACTGCCAGCTGTTTGCCGGTGGGCGGCCAGCCAGAGACACTTGGGATCCTGTTTCCGATACCAGTAATCTGACTCCATTCCCCCTTACCCCCCGTTCACTGGAAATACCACCCCACACAGGCTTCAATTAGGTAAGGTACCCTTTTAAATTTTAACCCATTTCCTTAAGGTCTGGTGTATTCCTCATGGGTGGAAGACATAATGCGTGGGGCGGGATATCTGCTCTGCTCTGGGACTGCTGAGTCCTTCCAGCCTCTGTTGGCCCTGGCAACATTTTCAGGCTGATGATCTTGGAATAATCCTCTGCCATTCTCGCTTATCATGTGGCCACACACTTGGTCTGCAGAGTTCCAAGACTGCATGGTCAATTTCCTCTCTACACATGGGGAATAAACCGACTAAGGAAATATCTCCCACCACTCCACTGGGATGCCTAATAGAAAATTTAAAACCCTTTCACTTAATGCCACTTGTTAAGGCACCCAGACTTATTTACCTTTGTACTGAAAAGTGGCCTAGATATCCCCTAGGAAATTCAAATTGGCCGCATAATGGCTCTCTAGATCCAGATATTTTACAGGATCTTTCAAATTACTGCCAGTGAACAGGTAGATGGAAGGAGTTTTTCCTATCTCTCTGCTAAACAATATCTTACCCTCAACTTGGTTCTGTTCTCTTCCCGCCACACTAAAAATCTCCTGCCTGCCTGCAGCTTCTCTCAGGGCAGTAGGCTGGGCTTAGGCAGCATCTACTCAAGACAAAATTGAATCTCAAAACTTTATGGTTTCTGCCAGCTGTTGGGGATATGTTTATGGCAGCTGCCATTTTGACAACGTGGCCTAGCCTCACCCCCCATGGTTCTTCCCTCCGCTACACCAGACACCTAGGCACAGGGAGTATAGCCAGCTTCTGCCACCAACAGAACCTGTAATTCATTTACCTTTTGCTTTTATTCTTTTATTTGCTTTATTCTTTATTCTTAGTCTCTAATTTCTTTTTTCACTATGTCATACATAGCTTCACATTCTAGTCCTTCTCAATTTTACACAGTCCTGTTTAATATATCTCTACATTTAACTTTAACTTTATGTAAATGTATGCTAACTTCATACAACTTAAATTCTATTGTACTAAGTCTCAAATATTTCTAAATTGCTATGTGCCTTTAAATGGTGGTAAACATTTAAGATTATAAATGTCTATTTGAAGCTAACAAAATATTTATGCCACCCAGTCTTTCCTGTGAGCTGTTTATTAAGGTTAAGCCTCTATTATCAGAGGGAGTTTTTCTCTACCTCTTTGTCCTCTGTGGTCATAAGTGTACCCTACTAAGTAAAAACCAGTTACTGTCAGGCTGCAGGGCCCTGAGTAAAATATCCCTCCACAGCCTCTCAGCTTGGATCCTGTTTTCAAATCAGATTAATTACAGGGGTATTTTGTATACTAAGGTATGCTAAACAGTCAGACGGCCCTCAAATGCTCAGAGATCTAGAGAATATGGCATTTAAAATGTCTCATTAAAAAGATTTTTTTAACAGATAGACAGGCCAGCTGCTGGCACCACCCATTTCCACCAAGACAACTGATGGACACTGAAAGAAGCTCCACCCACAAAAGTGGCAATGCTAGCCACTGAGAAACCCTGCCTTTCATTTCATCTCTCACAAACTGTACACCTACATACTCTGGTCTGTGTTCCAACACATGACAGATTAAAACATGCTTGGAAATAAAAAAAACCACTCCCCTTAACATAGTCATGTACTTTTTTCATAGTGGTGAATTCAGCACCTGGTTGCTTACCCTGAATCCTCCTGCAGTGTAAACAATTTTACTTATTCTGCACTGAAGGCAGAAGCAATGCTCCACTTGCAAATGCTTTTCCTGTGACTGCACTGGATAGTTGGCCACCTGACTCTAATGAAAATTTTAAATCTCTTAGGTGTTACAATAATTTAAGAAATTTGAAGGTATAGTACAGAAGACAGCAAGGCCATTGTTTGGAGAGCAACAGACTGCAACCAATGCCACTTGCATCAACATAAGGGATTGTCTCATAAACATTCTTCTAACAGGATGAAAATGCATCTGTTGTAGCATTAATATGCCTTCCCAGGGAAAAATCACTTCACCCAAAGAGATGATCCATAAAGACAAATATTTCTAACATAATATGTATCTATCTCTGGAAAATACTCAGAGAGGAGCCAGCCTAGACATAGTTTGCTTTTCATATATGCTACCCTTCTTAAATGGCTTTTGGTTCAAGCTGCATTGTACACAGTGAACAATTTCAGTAGAGACTGGAGACAGCATGTCTAGCTACTTAGGGATATGGGAGGATTATACAGCAAATGTGTTCCCAGTACTGTTCCTAAAGGCCACCAGATACCTGTAACTGAAGTACCTGTTCCACATATAGGATCCTGAGGTGAAGGTGATGGGGAATGCGATAGATAGGAAATGTAGAAGGTAGAAAAGATTTTTTTAAAAAGCTGGGATAGGGAGATGTGTCCCATGAAAATTTCTTAAGGAGAATAGACTCTTGTATACTATTTCCACAGAGGAAATGGAAGGAAAGGGGATACTTATGTGAAGTTAGTAGAATCCCATTCAATGGGACAAACTCAGGAGAACACCACTAAAACAATGCAGTGCTAGGGAATACAGAATATCTTATGATCATTGCTGACTAAGCCCACAGTGGCCTTGGGACTGAGAACCATAGCTCTATGTAATTTACATCTACATATCTGAAGCAACCTGTCCACAAAGGCTTTGCTTCATACAATTGCCAGCTCTCCCATGCAAATACCTTTTTTTTTGATGAGGTTCTGTGTTTTATTGTCAATACACCAGGCCCTTAGGAAAATCTTTCAAGGCCTAGGCCCCTGGTTGTTACTATCTCTTCTAAGAATGTTTCTCATCCCTGCATGAGGACCTAAGTAAAACTTTGCTTTATCAGGCCACTCATACATCATTGGTTTACTTTTTAAAATCTGGTGTCCTATTGCCACAGTGGTACAACTATGCTTTTCTGGAGAAGAAAACTGCAACTATATGATATAATACAATTTAAAGTTGCTTATGACACTGTAATATCTCTCTGAGCAGCTTGTTATGGGGCAGTTATATGATAAGGGTAAGGGACTAGATGCTGTGCAACACAGGAGTAGCTTCTGTGTAATGGTTTGGAGTCAAATGTCTCGAAAATCATGGAGAACAAATGTGTATCTAGCATTCAACATTCTAACGGGACTGGTCAGCATACACTTATCTTTGTGTGTTTTAGAGGTAGTACTACCTCAGTTAAATACTACTTTATGCGATATAATAGCTCAAAAGCATTTGAAAATCATTTCTGTTACAAATTCAACTCTTGTAGATGACTGCTCAGTAGTGCGGTGCTACCCTTACATGAGATGCCTTTTACAAGCTGCAGAAAATTAACAATACATGGATCTTACACATAAAATTAAAATGCAAATGGATGAACTCATAAAAGATACTTAACTAAAAGGCCTCTGGAAGTTTGTTGCCTTGCTTTCAGTGGGTGCACCTGAAGTATGTAGAAGTTGACTTAAAAATATTTCCATAGACACCTTCCTGCTTACTGTACTCAAAGCAGATACAGCCCACAGAATAGTTATTTGGTGGACTGCCTCTAGCTTCTGGTTTTTTCAAGGACTATATGAGAACTCAGGGGACAGGTTGTCTCCTTGCAGCTTCCCAACCAGATCCAGGGAATATCCACCACACTGGATCCATCACCTCACTATCTCCCACTACCGATTTGAGGGCAGCAGCCCCTCACTCACCATGCTGTAGTTTTCCAGTTTCCCCTTCCTCAAAGCACATCACTCAAAACCACTGGCTGCAGTTTCTCTTCAAATCCAGACCAGAAGGGCCCTGCAATTCTTTTGACAGGCAGGTCACAAAGGGGCCTGATTAGCTATTAAGGCCTGAGTGAAAAAAGCACCTCCCAGGTGGTTGCAGAGTGCTTAAGGACAAATTGCAATGGTTACTGATTGACATCTAGCACAAAGACTTTTCTATGTAAGCAGTGATGTGAATTTCTATAGCAATTGCCTATTGCTGACCCGTGCTATCATTCTGTAGTACACAGGCATTTACCTTTCTTCCTTCTAGACACAGTGTTGCTAGCTAAATATACTTACTTAAATGGATTGAGTGATTCTTGGTGAAAAAGTTGCAAGGGAGCTCCAAATATTCGTTAACTACCACAAAGAGATTTAGGAATGCAAAATGTGTTATTTGTTATTTGGTTAAACACTGAGTTAAGTTGAACTAAATTTTCTTTTTACCTGTTTGTCACAGGAACTCCAGATAATCAGGAAAGAAAAGCAGGGGCCACATCTCAAAAAAAGATAAATGATCTTTCTCGTGGCAGAATGCCGGATGATGGCTCCATGAATGTAGAATTTTATCCCTGAAATTCAGAGCAAACACTTGGCAAAGGCATCATAATGAGAAAAGTAGTCTTCATGGAAAATTGAATATTTACAGAGGAATACTTCTTCAGTAAGCATATAAAAAATAAAACAAAACAAACACCAACTGCAGTAACCAAGGTTTTCTGCATGAAAAGGAATGTAGGATGAATCTCTCCATATATGGAGAAAGTAGATTTATTACGATATCTCACAAGCTGTGTTATATTTAATCCAACAATGGTTGCCTACCAATGGGAATCTGAAGAGTACAGCAGTTTTTTAGTTTATAAGGATGGATGTGTCAGCTGGTCATTGTACATCAAAATTCCAAAAAAGTAGGCTCTAATGGTAGTAAAGGAATAAACTTGGTACCCTGAGCTAGGGTAAGTAGCCAAAGAGGGAAAGCTTCCTCCTTCAATACCATTTATACATGTAGGCTACCACCAGAAGGTTGATCTGATTTTTTCTTTATGTGACTTTGTTCTGTTTTGTTTTTGTTTTCAAAACAGGGTTTATCTCTGCAGGACTTAAATTCATTCTGTGGATTTGGCTGGCCTCAACCTAATCAAAATCAGGCAGCCTCTTGTGTCCTGGGATTAAACATTTGCACTGCCACCAAGCAGTTAAAGGTAGACCTCATCATCTGTTTACATACAAGGCTTCTGTATGGCTTTGGCAGCCCTGGAATATATTCTGCCAATCTGAAGTTTCTCAACTCCTACATGGGAATCCATTCCAACTTGTCATGAGTTCACAGTGCTCCAATAACTCCTATTTTCCTTAAGACATTATCTTTCCTGCTACAGGACACCTGTGCCTTGATGATGAATGTCTCCTATCTAAATAGCAATGATTTGGGAGTAGACAGGTTAACCACCCTGAAGTAAGGGAGGAAGTGCAGCAATTGGGTGACTAAAGACACATAGTATGTGCAATTATGGAGTACCTTTAGCATTAGTGGAAGCAATTTCTGTTTTCCCTTTATACATATTAATAGATGTCCTCTCCCATTGCCGCACCTTTGTTTGACTACTTAAGTTTGGTGTATGAATAAAATGGAGCTTTCAGTATTGACTGAACCTGCCTGACATCATATTATGTCTCTGTCTTCCTTTCATCAATGATAGCTTGTCTTCCACCTGTCCACACTCACTGACTGAGGAATGGACATGAGACTGAGCTGCTGTTTCTGATTACAGTCCTACAAACTCCAGTCCACAACACTTTGTTCCACACGTGCTGGAGAATTGAGTTTGATCTGCAACTTAAAAATGCTGGAACTCACTCAGGCAGCATGAGCAACCCCGTGGCATATGCCATTATTCCACAACATAGCTTATTGTGCTGTGGATATGAATATAAGTAATTATTACTTCAAATTCCATGCTTCTTCATGTCCTCACTATTTGCCCATGGGTGCTTCAACTTGAAGTATTGCCTTCAAAATGGATTATGCAAAGATGCTATAAAATACCATGGCAAAGACATTTTTACCAGAAAAGGAACAGAACAAATTCTGTTGTATGTGTTTGTCTGTAAATTGATTACCAGTTTTTAGACAATGACATTCGTGTGGAGATCATAAGTCAACTTTGTGGGATCCATTCTGGCCTACTACCATGGCAACTGTAGACTCATAAAATTCTCATTTTCCAGGGAGTCACATTTTAGAAAAAGTCTTGAGTATTTCAAATGAAAATCTCTCTATGAAACAAACATTGATTTCTTATATGACCACCTTATAGCAGAAGCCGGTACCGAGTATATGGGAGTGCTTTAGAGATGGGAAAAAATTCCATATTTAGCTTTCTTATTTTGTTTTGCATATATTTGCATTCTAAGCCTATTATGACCCTTGATATAGATTATTTACTGTTTTCTTTTTTTGTTTTCATAAGTGTTCAAACTGAATATATATGCTTTAAATTTTCATTAATTTTACTTTTGTATTTATTCTCTTCTTTTTAAGAATAGTATTACTATTCTTACAAAAGGCTAAAATTCTTGGGAACAAGTGGGAGCAAACACAAATACATGCACTGGCACTACATAATTAAAATTAAATCAAATCTTTAACCAAACATATCTTAACTTGTGAATACACAATATTGTGAGCGCTCATTCCTTAACCCAGGTAATTAGGTGGTTAAAATATTAACAGTTTCCTCCAATATGAATTGCTTTATATAATACAAAGCAAATGTGCAGGATTGGTCCTGGCCCTGGACGTGGCCCTGGCCCTGGCCCTGGCCCTGTCCCTGGCCATGGCTGTTCTGTCCTTGGCCCTCACACTGGCCCTGGCCATGTTCCTGCCCTGGCCCTTCTGACCCTTACCCAGGTCATTTTGGCTCTTGCCGTACTGGCCCTGGCCATTCTGGGACTGGCCTGGTCATACAATCCATGGCCATTCTGGCAATTGCCCTGGACATTCTAGTACTGGCCTTTCTGGCTCTGGCTTTTCTTGCCCTGATCCTGGTCGTTCAGGTCCTGGGTTCTGGTACAGGACTTTCTGGCCCTGGCCCTGGCCCTTGCCCATAGATTTCTGGCCCTGGCCGTTCTGAATTTAGCCGTGGCTGATCTGGACTTAGCCCTAGCTGATTTGGCCCTGGCCCTGGCCCTGGTCCTATCCTTTCTTGCTGTGGCCCAAGCAATTGCTCTGGAACTGGGTCTGGTTTTTCTATCCTTGAACCTGTCTGGTCTGTCCCTGGCCCTGGCCTTTCTGTCCCTTGCTGTTCTAGCCCGGCATGGAATGATCTGGCCATGGTAGTTATGGCCCTAGACGTTCTGGCCCTGGCCTTGAACGATCTGGCCTTGGCAGTTATTGCCTTGGCCATTTTTGCCCTGGCTTTTCTCACCCTGGTTCTGTGCCTGGCCATTCTGTCCCTGGCCCTGAACCTGACCCTGGACCTGGCCCTGGCCTTTGCCCTGTCACTGGCCCTGTCCCTGGATGTTCTGTCCCTGGCCCTGGCCCTGGCCCTGGCCATTCTGGCCCTGGCCTTTCTGTCCTTTGCCCTTGGATTTCTGGCCCTGGCCGTTCTGGACTTAGCCCTGGTTGATATGGACTTAGCCCTGGCTGATTTGGCCCTGACCCTGGCCCTGGCCATTTCCTTTCTTGCTCTGGCCCAACCATTTGCTCTGGAATAGGGTCTGGTTGTTCTAACCTTGAACCTGGCTGGTCTGTCCCTGGCCCTGGCCTTTCTGTCCCTTGCTGTTCTGGCCCGGCCTTGAACGATCTGGCCATGGTAGGTATGGTCCTGGTCGTTCTCACCCTGGTTGTGTCTCTGGCCATTCTGTCACTGGCCCTGAACCTGGCCCTGGACCTGGACCTGGCCTTTGCCCTGTCACTGGCCCTATCCCTGTATGTTCTGTCCCTGGCCCTGGAACTGGACATGGCCCTGATATTGGCCCTGGCCCTGGCAGTTCTGGCCATTACCCTGGTCGTTCTGGCCCTGGCCGATCTGGACCTGGCCATGGCTGTCCTGGCCCTGGCCCTGGCCCTTGCCTTGGACCTGTACCTGGCTGTTCTTTCCTTGGTCCTGGCACTGGACCTGGCCATGTTCATGACCCTGGCCTTTCTGACCCTTAACCAGGTCCTTCTGGCTCTTGCCTTACTGGCCCTTGCCGTTCTGGGCCTGGCCCTGTTCATACAAGCCATGACAATTCTGGCACTTGCCCTGGAAATTCTAGCAATGGCCATTCTGGCTCTGAATTTTCTTGCCCTGACCCTGGTCGTTCAGATCCTGGGTTCTGGTATAGGTCTTTCTGGCCCTGGTCATTGCCATTCTGTCCCTGGCCTTGCTGGCCTTTGCCCTGGAATTTCTGGCCCTGGCCGATCTGGACTTATACCTGGCTGATGCCCTGGCCCTGGCCCTGGCTGTTCTGTCCTTCCCCTCACACTGGCCCAGGCCATGTTCCTGACCCTGGCCATTATGACCCTTACCCAGGTCATTCTGGCTCTTGCCGTACTGGCACCGGCCCTTCTGGGTCTGGCCTGGTTATATAAGCCATGGCCATTCTGGCACTTGCCCTGTACATTCTAGCACTGTCCTTTCTGTCTCTGGCTTTTCTTGCCCTGAACCTGGTCCTTCAGGTCCTGGGTTCTGGTACAGGACTTTCTGGCCCTGGCCATTCTGAACTTAGCCCTGGCTGATCTGGACTTAGCCCTGGCTGATGTGGCTCTGGCCCTGGACTTCCTTTCTTGCTGTGGCCCAAGCACTCGCTCTGGAACTGGGTCTGGTTGTTCTATCCTTGAAACTGGCCGGTCTGTCCCTGTCCCTGGCCTTTCTGTCCCTTGCAGTTCTGGTCCAGCCGTGAATGATCTGGCCATGGTAGTTATCACTCTGGACGTTTTGGCCCTGGCCATGGCAATTCTGGACATGGCAGTTCTGTCCCTGGCCGTTCTGGCACTGGCCTTGAATTAATCTGGCCCTGGCAGTTATTGCCTTGGCCATTCTGGCTCTTTCTTTTCTCACCCTGGTTCTGTCACTTGGCCATTCTGTCCCTGGCCCTGCCCCTGGCCCTGCACCTGGCCCTAGCACTGGCCCTGCACCTGGCCCTGGCCCTGACCCTGCCTCTGGCCCTGGCCCTGCACCTGGCCCTGGCCCTGGCCCTGGCCCTGACCCTGACCCAGGCCCTGGCCCTAGCCCTGACCCTGGCCATGGCCCTGAACCTGTCACTGGCCCTGGCCCTGAACCTGCACCTGGCCCTGGCCCTGTACCTGGCCCTGGCCCTGGCCCTGGCCCTGCACCTGGCCCTGGCCCTGGCCCTGCACCTGGCCCTGGCCCTGGCCCTGCACCTGGCCCTGGCCCTGGCCCTGCACCTGGCCCTGCACCTGGTAATGGCCAGAAAGGCCAGGGCCAGGGCCTATATCAGGGCCAGGTGCAGTGCCAGGGCCAATCACATAATAGCCAGGACAGGGCCAGTGAAAGGGCAAAGGCCAGGGCCAGGTCCAGGGCTAGGTGCAGGGCCAGGGCCAGGGCTAGGTGGAGGGCCAGGTGCAGGGCCAAGGCCAAAGCCAGGTGAAGGACCATGGCCAGGGCCAGTTGCAGGGCCAGGGCCAGGGCGTATATCAGGGCCAGGTGCAGTGCCAGGGCCAAGGACAGAACAGCCAGGGACAGGGACAGTGAAAGGGCAAAGGCCAGGGCAAGGGCCATGGCAACGTGCAGGGCCAGGGCTAGGTGGAGGGCCAGGGTCATGGCAAGGGCCAGGTGCAGGGCCAAGGCCAGGGCCAGGTACAGGGCCAGGGCCAGGGCCAGGTGCAGGGCTAGGTGCAGGGCCAGGCCTAGGGCTAGGTGGATGGCCAGGGTCAGGGCCAGGGCCAGGGCCAGGTCCAGGTCCAGGGCCAGGTGCAGGGCCAGGGCCAAGGACAGAAGAGCCAGGACAGGGCCAGTGAAAGGGCAAAGGCCAGGGCCAGGTCCAGGGCTAGGTGCAGGGCCAGGGCCAGGGCTAGGTGGAGGGCCATGTGCAGGGCCAAGGCCAGGGCCAGGTGAAGGGCCATGGCCAGGGCCAGTTGCAGGGCCAGGGCCAGGGCCAGGGCCAGGGCGTATATCAGGGCCAGGTGCAGTGCCAGGGCCAAGGACAGAACAGCCAGGGACAGGGACAGTGAAAGGGCAAAGGCCAGGGCCAGGGCCATGGCAACGTGCAGGGCCAGGGCTAGGTGGAGGGCCAGGGTCATGGCAAGGGCCAGGTGCAGGGCCAAGGCCAGGGCCAGGTACAGGGCCAGGGCCAGGGCCAGGTGCAGGGCTAGGTGCAGGGCCAGGCCCAGGGCTAGGTGGATGGCCAGGGTCAGGGCCAGGGCCAGGGCCAGGTCCAGGGCCAGGGCCAGGTGCAGGGCCAGGGCCAGGCCTAGGTGGAGGGCCAGGTGGAGGGCCAATTCCAGGGCCAGGTGCAGGGTCATGGCCAGGGCCAGGTGCAGGGCCATGGCCAGGTGCAGGGCCAGGGCCTATATCAGGGCCAGGTGCAGTGCCAGGGCCAAGGACAGAACAGCCAGGGACAGGGACAGTGAAAGGGCAAAGGCCAGGGCCAGGTACAGGGAAAGGTGCAGGGCCAGGGCTAGGTAGAGGGCCAGGGTCAGGGCCAGGGCCCGGCAGGGCCAAGGCCAGGGCCAGGGGCAGGGCCAGGGCCAGGTGCAGGGCCAAGGCCAGGGCCAGGGCCAGGTGCAGGGCCAGGTGCAGGGCCAGGGCCAGGTTCAGGGCCAGGTGCAGGGCCAGGGCCAGGGCTAGGTGGAGGGCTAGGTTCAGGGCCAGGGCCAGGTGCAGGGCCATGGCCAGGGCCAGGGCCAGGTGCAGGGCCAGGGCCAGGTGCAGGGCCAGGGCCAGGTGCAGGGCCAGGGCCGGGCCAGGGCCAGGGCCAGGGCCAGCGACAGGTCAGGGCCAGGTGCAGGGCCAGTTGCAGTCCAGGGCCAGGGCCAGGTGCAGGGCCAGGGGCAGGGCAGGGCCAGGTGCAGGGCCAGGGCCAGGTGCAGGGCCAGGGCCAGGCGCCGGCAGGGCCAGGTGCAGCCAGGTGCAGGGCCAGGTGCAGGGCCAGGGGCAGGGCCAGGGCCAGGTGCAGGACCATGGCCAGGGCCAGGGCCAGGGCCAGGGCCAGGGGCAGGGCCAGGTCCAGGGGAAGGGCCAGGTTCTGGGCCAGGTCCAGGGCCAGTCCGGGGCCATGTGCAGGGCCAGGGCCAGGTGCATGGCCAGTGCCAGGTGCAGGGCCAGGGCCAGGTGCAGGGCCAGGGCCATATGCACGGCCAGTACCATGGCCAGGGCCAGTTGCAAGGCCAGATCCAGGTGCAGGGCCAGGGCCAGGGCCAGGTGACAGGGCTATCCAGGGGCAGGGCCATGGCCAGGCAGGGCTAGGTGCAGGGCCAGGACCAGTTCCAGGGCCAGGGACAGGTGCACAGGGACAGGTGCAGGGCCAGATGCAGGGCCAGGGCCAGGTGCAGGGCCAGGTGCAGGGCCAAGGCTAATGCCAGGTGCAGGGCCAGGTGCATGTCCAGGTGCAGGGCCAGGTGCAGGGCCAAGGCCAGGTGCAGATCCATGGCCAGGGCCAGGGCCAGGTGCAGGGCCAGGGCCAGGTGCAGGGCCAGATCCAGGTGCATGGCCAGGTTCTGGGCCAGGTGCAGGGCCAGTCCGGGGCCATGTGCAGGGCCAGGTCCAGGTGCATGGCCAGTGCCAGGTGCAGGGCCAGTGCCAGGTGCAGGGCCAGGGCCATATGCACGGCCAGTACCATGGCCAGGGCCAGTTGCAAGGCCAGATCCAGGTGCAGGGCCAGGGCCAGGGCCAGGCGCACGGACAGGGCTAGGTCCAGGTGCAGGGCCATGGCCAGGTGCAGGGCCAGGTGCAGAGCTAGCCGATAAGAAACTAGTAATGGGCCAACAGATTATATCAAATACAGATTCTCTGTGTGCATTATTTTGGGCTGGCATGGTGGCAGTAAAAGCCCAGGCAGTGGGCAGAAAAACCCATACCCGTTACAAATGGTGCCCACGTGGCTAATAAGAACTTCCACTTATATTTCAACAGAATCTTAAGAAAGGGTTTTAAAACAAAAGAACAGAGACAAGCAAGGTTTCTTGGTAGCAACATTTTTCTCTTGTGAGAGACAAGCAGATTGTGTGGCTCCTCTAAAAGGAAGATTCCTGACTCGGCAAAAAACTGCACGGGTTTAAAAAAGCACTGCTAACAATTCATTGGTGTGTATCAGAGCTGGCAATGGCAGTGACCACTTCTCCAAGCTGGCAGCATGCAGTCCAAGGCAGTGAGCACAGCTTTTAGTGCTGGTGGTAAAATAGCCGCCGCCATCTTTTATAAACCCTGGCAGAAACAACAAAGACTTTCATTTTAGCAGTGTTGTTGTTTACCTGATAAAAGACTCGTGGCCAGAAAAAGATAAAGATTTACAGTAAAGACAGATTCATATTAAGAAAATCCTCTAAAGGTGTACAGTGTATATTTTAAAAGATACGTAGGCTTGGGATAGAAAAGAAATAAAATGGTTTTAAAAAGAGAGTGGGGAGCTGGCTGTGGTGGCACATGCCTTTAATCCCAGCACTTGGGAGACAGAGACAAGCAGATCTCTGTGATTTCAATGTAAACCTGGTATGCAGAGTGAATTCCAGGACAGATAAGAGTTATACAGAGAAACCCTGTCTCAAAAAATAAAAAGTAAAAGAAACAGAGTAATAATAAAGCCACATAAAGATGAAAAGCTCAGAGAGAATCTGGTTACTGTATGCTATTGTGTTGTCTCTGCATTCTTTGACTACTGAGAAAATAACAACAATTGATAAAGGAAATGTTGCTGGATTAATTCAACTTATATATTTTAAAAATGCTTTGACTCTAACATTTAAGTTCAAGGACAAGTTACTGGGGAAAAGGATTTCTATTTTTGTTTCCACAGAAAATAAAAAGCTGTGGATTTCTTCCAGACTAATGTGGTTTGAGCTAGCCAGACCGCCTGAAAAAGAGTACCAGATGATCCTACATTCAAAACAGGTGGACACAGCATCCTTGTAGGCTACAGCCAGGATTTCTGCATCTTATTAGGATCCCCATGACAGCGCCCCCTATCAGCAGGAAGTAGTTTGGAAAGAACGATGCCCAAATTCCCAAATATTATCTTTAATGTTTGTTTTCATTTAAATGGACTTGGTTATAAATGGTTAATGATCACAACCAATCTTTTTTTAAAGGTAAAAAGGGGATTATGGTATAGCTATGAATGCTTTATTTTCAAATGGATTTTCGTTTGTTGATATAAACTTAAGGTTAATTTTGAATTAAGTATATGTCTCCTCTTGTATAGATATTGTGTTTATATAACTCATTTAGATATGTAATGTGTAATTTAGTACCGATTTTAGATAGTTACCTAGCTAAAAAGTTATAGCTAGGTGAGTTAGGATTTCTAGATATATAGAGATGTATTTGAGAACAGATCATAGATAGTACCTATGATAGTCAGATATTATAGTTAAGTTAGTTAAGATTTCTGGATATACAGACATGTATTTGAGATGGATAGGAATTCTTCAAACCTTTCAAAGACCTACAGAATATGTCATTTAAAATGATTTAGGGTTTTTCTTGACAGTGAGACATAAATGCTCCTGGCAACACCACCTGAGTCAAAAAGGAAGATGAAGATAAACATTGAAGAAACTCGTTATGGAGTTTACTTCTAATATGGCAAGACTAGCCATTTGGACAAGATACTGCACTTGTCTGGACTGTTTGACTTTATGCTATATAAATTGGACATGCAGGACCCACAGAAAAGTGACTGCTGATTCAAGATGGATATTGCTATAGAGTTCCTGCTTCATGGAAGAGTCTGCCAGACAGTCTACAGGACACAGAGAAAAAGGACTGACAAACTGCCAGTACAAGAAGACAGTTTAAAGTTTTCTACTTTGCTGAAGAGTCTGCCAGACACACTATGGCATATGGGCTGAAGATGGAAGATTACAGAAGAAATTCAGGTGACTGGACAGACAGTGAGATGTCTATGTCATTGCTAGAGTTTATATACTATCCTTCTGTGGTCTTTGAAGGAGTTGAAGACAGATAGTCATGGTTATTGTTTTCCTTAGTTAGTATTCAATGATATAGGACTTTAGACTCACAAGATAAAATAGATGATAGAATATTTTATTCAAATCTTACTAAATGTTAATGGACTAAATATTGTTAACTGTGATTCTTACTTGATAACTGTTGTGTGATATATTTTGCTATGTTAAGTCTAAAACCCTTCTTTTTATTTAGACAGCAAAGAGGAGATGATGGGAGATGTCATTCTGTATATGTTTCTCATACTGGTTAATGAATAAAGCACTGTTGGCCAATAGGAAAGGAAGATAGGAGGGTCTAGGTGACAAGGAAGAAATAGGAAGTAGGAAGGAGGGTCAGGATGGAGAGCCTGGAGAGAACAGAACTGCCATTCCTCCGCTCTCGGTAAGACCACATGGAAATACATAGAAATGGGTTAATATTTAAGACAGAGCTAGCCGATAAGAAACTAGTAATGGGCCAACAGATTATATCAAATACAGAGTCTCTGTGTGCATTATTGGGGGCTATCTCGGTGGTGGGACAAGACCAGCGGAGGCAGGCAGAAAACCTGTACACCTTACAGGTGACCAGGTCTCATTTACTTTTTCACTGACACCTTTCTAGGTGGGGCTAACAGGGTCTGCAGTTCCCTGAGACTTATTCTTAATTGTTGACAAGTTCTCATTTGCATTTTCATTGACACCTCTCCAGGTGGGGCCTAAAAGTTTCCTGATCCCTCCCTTCCATAGCTTTTCTCAAATCTTACATTAACCTCCAGCTGTAACAGCTAGATAACAGGAGACATGCTTTCTAATGCAAAATGCTAATGCTCTATTGGCTCCTTCAGCCTTGAAAGCACCCTAACAGGTCTTTGGAACCTGAGATGACTAAGCACCCATTTTTTGCTTCCCCTACCTCCATCTGGTGCCAGGATATATAAGCTAGCCTAGTAAAGTAAGATATATAATATAAAGCCTTCTTAATATCAAGAGTGCTGTGTTATTAACTTCAACATCCTCCACAGTTTCTTGGGCTTCTACAGCTGTGAAGGTGCCACAAATTTTCCCTGTGTTTCCTGCTGTCCTGGGACTTGATCAGTAAACTGCACTGGCCAATTCCTTCCTAGTTATTAATATTAGTCTTGTTGATGTTTTCTAGTAGATTTTTCCAATTAATTGTTTAATATTTATTTATTTATTTATTCATATATTTATTTATTTTGGAGTTTGACACAGAATTTCTATTTGTGGCCTTGCTGTCCTGGAACTTACTCTGTAGAGCAGGCTGTCCTCAATCTCACAGATGTCCACTTGTGTCTATTTCCTGAGTGCTGGACTGAAAGGCAAGAGCCAGCACTGCATAGTTAGACACAAAATTTATTGCCGCTTATCCATGTCACCAATAGATGACACAGGTTTCTTCCTACAGTATAAAGGTTTAATCTCTCTTTCTTCCTCCCAACAATGTGCAGAGCTAGCACAGACCATTACTAAATGCAGACTGAAATGATTCTCTTCTTTCACATATTGAAGGCTTCCCAGAATATTAAAAATCAAGAGAAACATTTTAGGTCACAAAAGATGATGTTTTTACTGTGTCATCCTGCTGAGGTCAAGATACCTGAGGGTTCTTTTACCTGGATGTCACAGGCCCCAAAGACAACCATGATAGAAATGCAGGTGCCATCTCATAAACAAGATGATATATTTTTTTTTCCTGAGAGATATCTGGGTGATAGGACCATTGGATTGTGGTTTCGTTCCTGAAATTCATGTCAAATTCTTGAGATATTTACCATATGGGAGGTGCACTAGAATGTGACAGAATGTTGGATCATAAATATTGCCTGGCAACCCTACTTGCATTCTATATCCTGGTATCATGGGCCAAGAACCAGAGAGCAGCTTCGATGATGTATTATCATGGGGCATTACAATCTCTCAAGATGACATATTCCAAAAACTTTTGATGACAGCATTTGATTCCGCTAACCAAGTCATAGCCAAATCTCTGGAAGTTTGCCTACAGCTATTACTGGTTACCCAATTAAAGATTACCTATTATCAGAGAATATATATAGTCTGTGGAGAAACAGTTCAAAGACTTCTGTTTATGAATGCATTCTCTCTAAAGAAGTAAAACTATGGATTAAAAGGTGATAAGACTCACAATTATTCATCAAAAGGTGAGTTTTCCTTTGTTAAATTCCTTCAGGAACGTAATTCGTTAGGATAGACTAAGGGATTATTGGATATCAGTTCACCTCTTTTTAGGTAGCTGTCCAACATTAAATATGAGATATCTTCTAAAAACCCTGCATATACAATGACATTTCAGCATTTCCACATTTTACTACTCAGCTCTGCGAGTACAAAAGTGATGAACCGGGGAGTTTCACAAAATTTTGTGCGAGTCACGTGAGAGAAAACTTGTGTAGAGTATGGCAGACCATTTCAGCCTCTGATTATGTTATTATTTAGTTATTAAAATAGGACATTAGGTAATCCATGATCAGTGGATTATTTTACCACAATGTGGAAATCAACCATTTTAGACCATCTAAATATTAATTATGTAATTTAATTATTTAAATTGATGATGACACCTTTAGGGAAGTGGACTATGTTACATCAACTCATTTTTGATTATTTAATTATATAAAATGATTATTATATCATGCACGACACCTGGAATTTGGTGCCAACTAGTGGGGTCACCTGCGACAGATCATCTAATTACATAATTAAAGTATTTAAATTGACAATTTGTGTTAATACCCAAGATAAAGTAAATATTCGTATAATTAAATAAACCAATATTCTTCTATTCCATAAAAAGCCCTGTAAAGCTCCCTCTTGGGGAGTTAATATGGAGTATCATCACATTTTATGATTGATTGTTTCAATAGATGATGATGACATCCTTCATGACTGGAGCCTGGCCATGCTTCCCTGCCATTTAAATGCTACATCAATTTTATTGTGACAGTTAGCGATTACTAACATATTTAATTATTTAAAATATTTAAATGACAGACAATGACATCATTGATTACGATTAGGATCAAATATCGGTCAGGGGCAACTTCATGAAAGATGTAGACATGGCCACAGAAGTCTCTGAATGGTCTATGCATCCCCCAGAGTACTAAGGATACTGGAATATTGAGTGTAGAAGATTCCATGGTGCCCTCTGAGAAGCACAAGGACTTCACCAAGGCTGGCATGTTGGTCTGGGTGTTGGACTGCCTAATTTTGCAACATCTTCACAATGGTTGTGATCTACGATGGGAAGAAATATTGGCACAAGGAGGTCGGGACCATCTCTGAAGTCTCACAAAAGGATGAAGACCCAGAAGACAGAAGAATCCCTCTCTCTCACCTCTGCTGGTGATGCCCCTGCTGCAACCATATTTTCAGCTGATATAAACATTTTAGCTACTACTGCTATGCCAGGTATGGGCCCATCATCTCAGGTCCTGCCTCAGCACAACAGAGATTCAGGCACTGGTGACGATGTCAGACCAACAGAATACATCAGGCAAGTAAGTATGAGTATCTGATCATTAACCTATGGAATTTTAAAAAACCGTGATGACAGCATACTTTATCATGTCTGCCATGTCTGCCCAGGAATTGATGATACAAAAATGTTCAACTACTTACATATTTAAACATGTAATTTTTAAATTGTTTCCTGATAGAAAATGTTAACCATGAAGTTTGGGGACACCTTGTGTGACTCAAGTGAGACAGACAATCTAACTATCTGATTATTTCATTATTCAAGTCGGTCTTTTTCTACTCAAGGAAGAGTGGAGTATGGATCCACCTTAGTGCTGTTCATTGTCTCCTGTGATTTGATTCTTTATTTATTTAAATCAAAGGTGATATCAATTTGTTATATCTCTAGGGGTGAATTATGAGAAATTACCTCTTTATTCATACATGTTTTTGCTCAAATCTATGATTAAAACTCAATGATCTTCACTTTTGAGCAATCTCGTAGGAGTCACATATAAAACAACATCCACTTGTTTCATTTTTATTTATTTAATTATGAAAATCTGCCATTATTTATTCGGGGATCACTGAAGTTTTGAGCCTACTTATGGGAGCCAATCATGCCAGACCATCACATTATGTAATACTACACTTACTTATTTAAATATAATATTAGGAAATTAAATAATAATTCATCACTTATTTAATGCACTCAAAATAAAGGTGATGTTATGGACCATAAGTCCTTTTGGAGTCAGATTTTGGGATTTGATGATGTAACATCATCTCATTACTTGATTATTTAGCTATTGAAATAGATCATTACATCAGCCATAGGTTTACGAGTTTGGTGCCATCTTGTCTGAGTTAATATAAAATGCCTATTTATTAACTATCAATTTAAGTTTTTGAATAAATCATTATTCCAGGAAGAGAACGGTCTGACTTCTTCATGTGGGATTTAAATATGCACCACCATGTCATTATTCAATAATTTTTCAATATATAAAAGTATTATTGTTCCACAATGTGGGAGTCATGTATTTTAGACCATCTAAATATTAATTATGTAATTAAGTCATTTATATTAATGATGACAAGCATTGTTCACAAGTCTGGTTTGGAGCCACCTTACGGAAGTGGATGATGTTACATCAAATCTTTATTTGATTATTTAGTTATAGAAAACGATGATTATATCACACGTGACACCTGGAATTTCGTCCCACCTTGTGGGGTCAAGTGCCACTGATCATCTAATTACATAATTAAAATATTTAAATTGACAATTCCTGTTAATACTTAAGATAATGTAAATTGTTGTATAATTATGTAAACCAATAACCGTCTATTCCATGAAGAGTCCTGTGAAGCTCCCTCTTGGGGAGTTAATATGCATCACATTTTATGATTAATTCTTTCAATTGATGATGATGACATCCTTCATGACTGGAGTCTGGCCATTCTCCACTGCCAGTTAAATGCTACACCACCTCTTTATTTTGAAGGTTAGTTATTACTGAATTTTTAATTGTTTAAATTATTTAAACGTGGGACAGTGGCATCATCGATTATGATTAGGGTGAAAATACCTGTCAGGGACCAGGTTGGGAAGGTTGTAGACATGGATACAGCAGTTTCTGAATGATCAATGAATCACCCAGAGTACTCGGGTTGCTGGATGATTGAGTCCAGAAGATCCCATGGTGCCCTCCGAGAAGTACAAGGGCTTCACCGAGGCAGGCACAGTGGTCTGGGTGTTTGACTCCATGCTCTTCCTCCACATCTTCACCTTGGTTGTGATCTACGATGAGAAGGAGTAGTATCACAAGGAGTTCGGCACCATCACTGATAGTTCGCAAAAGGATGATGACCCAGAACGGAAGAACTGCCCTGCTCTGCCTCTCAGCTCTGCTGGTGATGCCCCTGCTGCAGCCATCTATTCAGCTGATATGAACATTTTAGCTACTACTGCTATGCCAGGTATGGGCCCATCATCTCAGGTCCTGCCTCAGCACAACAGAGATTCAGGCACTGGTGATGATGTCAGGCCAACAGACTTCATCAGGCAAGACAGTATGAGTATCTGATCATTAACTTATGGAATTATTAAAAATCAAATTCCATGATGACAGCATACTTTATCATGTCTGCCATGTCTGTCCAGGAATTTATGATACAAAAAAGTTCCACTACTTACATATGTAAAGATGTAATTATTAAATTGTTTCATTATATAATCTGTGAACCCTGAAGTTTGGTGCCACCTTGTGTGACTCAAGTGTGACAGATGATCTAACTATCTGGTTATTTCATTCTTCAAATCTGTCTTTTTCTAGTCCAGGAGGAGTGGGGTCTGGACCCACCTTGGTGGTGTTAATTGTCTCTTGGGATTTCATTATTTATTTATTTAAATCAATGTTGATATCATTTTGTTAACTCTCTAGGGGTGAATTATGAGAAATTATCTCATTATTCATTCACTTATTTTTTTCAAGTCAATGATTAAAAACTCAATGACCTCTTCAGTTCTGAGCAATCTTGTAGGAGTCACATATAAAACACCATCCCCTTGTTGAATTTTTATTCATTTAATTATGAAAATCTATCACTATGTACGCAGTGATCACTGTAGTTTTGAACCTCCTTATGGGAATCAATCATGCCAGACCATCACATCATCTAATACACTTACTTATTGAACTGTAAAATAAAAAATGAAATTAAAATTCATCATTTATTTAACGTATTTGAAAGAAAGATGATGTTATGGACCATACGTCCCTTTTGGAGTCAGATGTTGGGGGGCTTGATGATGTAACATCATCTCATTACTTGATTATGTAGCTATTTAAATAGATCATTACATCAGCCATAGCTTTACTACTTTGGTGCCATCTTGTCACTGTTATTATAAAACCCACTAATTCCAATTGTCAATTTATTTTTTAAAATAAATCATTATTCCAGGAAGAGGTCAGTCTGACTCCTCCATGTGAGATTTAAGTATGCACCACCATGTCATTATGCAATAATTTTTCAATATATAATAATTGTTTAAATCGATGAAGATGTGGTCCTTCACGACTGAGGTCTGGTCATTCCTCCCTGCCAGTAAATCGTGTGGCATTATTTACTTATATAAGTATTACTCCCATGACAGTCACTGGAGTTTGGTTCCATCTTATGAAAGTTAAGTGTGCAGGAGTATCCAATGATTTACTGATTTGATTACATAAATAATGATGGCACCAACAATTATAGGTTGGGCTGCTGTGCGATTGACACAGCAGGAGATTGGTCCCAGAAGCAGTGCCCAGAGAATGAGGGTACTGGGATATCCAGTGATTACTGATTACATAATAATAGATTTTTAATGTTCGAGTGATTAAACGATTTAAAAAACTTTATTGTTTCACATCAACAGTTTCTGAGAGGTTACAACAAAACTGACCCAAGAAGGACACACTCAACTCCAGTTTAAAAATCGAGTAACTTAATAATCTCATGATCAGAGAATCTTATCTAATATACTCTGTTTGGCTGAAATCATGACACACCACCAACCCTAACTAACTCTAAATATCCATATCATAAAGTGGGGTACAGACCTTAAGAGAGAATTATCAATTGAGGAATCAAAAATGACTGAAAGAAACGTAAGACAGTGCTCAAAATCCTTAGTCATCAACCAAATGCAAATCAAAACAACTCTGAAAAAACCATGTGAACAAGCTGTTCTAAAGGTAGGAGAATGAAGAGAAGTTCATTTTCTTTTCAGTAAATAGAAAAGTATTATGGTAGAGGCGATTAATGGTACTGTTTCCACCCTGGAAATGAGAAAATTGAAGCATAGAACATAGGTTTAAATACTCATCAATGTACTTGAATGGCAGAATGATGCTTTCATTTTCATGCTCATATCACAATAGGCATTTTGTGAGCTTGAGAGACTGGTAAATATGTATAACTCAAAAGAAGAGCCCTGCTTTTTGTTTTTGTGAGGAAATCAGTGAGGCTGTAAGGTTAGTCCATTGGTGGGTATGTAACTTTAGCACGTGGGAGGGGCACTAGAATGGGACAGAATATTGGATCATAAATGTTGCCTGGCAACCCTGCTTGCCTCCTGGTATCATGGGCCAAGAACCAGAGAGCAGCTTCGATAAACTGTGGGACATTACAATCTCCCAAGGTAACTATCTCCTAAAACTTTTGATTACAGCATTTGTTTCCCCTAAGCAAGTCATAGAATAATGTCTGGAAATTGGCCTACAGCTATTACTGGTTACCCGATTCAAGATTACCTAATATCAGAGAACATAGTTGGTGGAGAAACAGTTCAAAGTCTCGTGTTTATGAAAGCTCTCTCTCCTAAGAAGTAAAACTATGGATTGTAAGATAATAAGACTCACAATTATTCATCAAAAGTTGAGTTTTCCGTTGTTAAATTCTTTCAGGAAGGTGATAATCCATTTGTTAGAGTAGACATAGTGATTATTGGAATGCAGTTCATCTCCCCTGAAGCAGCTGTCCCACATCAAATATGGGGTATCTTCTAAAACCCTGCATGCACAATGACATTTCAGCATTTACACGTTTTACTTCTCAAGTCTGCGATTAAATAAGGGATGAACCGGGGAGTTTCACACAGTCTTGTGGGAGGCAGGTGAGAGACAACTTGTGTCGAGTATGGCAGACCATATCCTTTTCTGATCATGTTATTATTTAGTTATTAAAATAGGACATTAGATAATCCATGATCAGTCGATTATTGTTCCACGATGTGGGAGTCACGTATTTTAGACCATCTAAATATTAATTATATAATTAAGTTAATTAAGTAATTAAATTAATGATGACAAGCATTGTTCACGAGTCTGGTTTGGAGCCACCTTATGAAAGTGGATGATGTTATATCAACTCTTTATTTGATTATTTGTAATTAGTTGTATAATTATGTAAACCAATAACCCTCTATTCCATGAAGAGTCCTGTGAAGCTCCCTCTTGGGAGTTAATATGCAATGTCATCACATTTTATGATTAATTTTTTCAATTGATGATGATGACATCCTTCATGATTGGAGTCTGGACATGCTTCCCTGCCAGTTAAATGCTACCTCACCTCTCTATTGTGATGGTTAGCTGTTACTGACTTATTTAATTGTTTAAATAAATTGAACTGCAGACAGTGGCATCAGCGATTATGATTAGGGTGAAAATGCCTGTCAGGGACCAGGTTGGGAAGGTTGTAGAAATGGAAACAGCTGTTTCTGAATGATCAATGAATCACCCAGATACACGTGTTGCTGGATGATTGAGTCCAGAAGATTCCATGGTGCCCTCCGAGAAATACAATGACTTCACCGAAGCACGCACGGTTTTCTGGGTGTTTGTTCCCTGTTCTTCCTGCACATCTTCACCTTGGTGGTGATCATTTAATTAATGTATTTAAAATAAAGGTAATGTTATGGACCATAAGTGCCTTTTGGAGTCAGATTTTGGGAGTTGATGTTGCAACATCATCTCATTACTTCATCATTTAGCTATGTAAATAAATCATTTCATCTTCGATAGGTTTAGGACTTTGGTGCCACCTCGTAAGTTTAATATAAAATGCCAACTAATTGATTATCTTTTTAAATTTTCAAATACATCATTATTCCAGGAAGAGATCGGTCTGACTACACCATGTGGGATTTAATTATGCACCACCATGTCATTATTCAATAATTTTTCATTATATATTAATTATTTAAATCGATGAAGATGTTGTTCTTTATGACTGGAGTCTAGCCCTTCCTCCCTGGAAGTTAATCGCCTGGCATTATTTCCTTTTCTAAGTACTACTTCCTTGAAAATCACTGGAGTTTCATTCCATCATATGAAAGTTAAGTATGCAAGTCTATCCAATTATTAACTTATTTGATTGCATAAGTAATGATGGTGTCATCCATCATTTGAGTGCTGTGTGATTGACACAGCAGGAGACCGGTACCAGAAGCAGTGCCCAGAGAATGAAGGACACTGTATTATCCAGTGATAACTGATTATGTAATCATAGATTTTTAACAATAGAATGATTACACGATTTAAAATAACTGTGCTGGTTCGCATCATCCGTTTCTGAGAGCTTGCTACAGAACTGACCCATGAAGGACACAGTCACCACCGATTTTAGAAATGGAATAATTGAATAATCTCCTGATCAGGGAATCTCATCAAATGAACTCTGTCTGGCTGATAACATGACACACCATCAACAATAAATAACTCTAAATAACCATATTAGAAAGCATGGTATAGGACTTAATAGAGAACTATCAATTAAGGAATCCAAAATGACTGAAATAAACATAAGACAGGGCTCCAAATCCTTAGTCATCAGCCAAATGCAAATGCAAACAACTCTGGGAAAAGATGGATCAAGCTCCTCTAAAGTTAAGAGACTGAAGAGGAGTTCATTTTATTTTCAATAAAGAGAAAAGTATCATGTTAGATGTGATTAATTTTATTGTTTCCATCTAGAAATGAGAAAATTGAAGCATAGAAAACAGGTCTAAAATACTCATAAATGTACTTGAATGGCATAATGATGCTTTTGTTTTCATGCTTTTGTCACTATAGTCATGTGGTAGCTTGAGAGACTGGTAAATATGTAGAACTCAAAAGAAAGAGCCCTGCTTTGTTTTTGTGAGAAAATCAGCGAGGTTGTAAGGTTAGTTCATCGGTGGGTAGACTACTTTTAGCATGTGGGAGGGGCACTAGAATGTGACAATATGTTGGTTCATAAATGTTGCCTGGCAACCCTGCTTGCATTCTGTATCCTGATATCATGGGCCAAGGGCCAGAGAGCATCATCCAGAAAGTGTTATCATGGGACATTACAGTGTCCCAAGATAAAGATCTCCTAAAACTATTTATGACAGCATGTGATTTGCCTAAACAAGTCATAGCCAAATCTCTGGAAGTTTGCCTACAGCTTTTACTGGTTTCCAAATTCAAGATTACCTAATTATCAGAGAACATAGTCTGTGGATAAACAGTTCCAAGGCTTCTGTTTATGGATGATCTCTCTCATAAGAAGTACAACTATGGAACAAAAGATAATAAGACTCACAATTATTCATCAAAAGGTGAGTTTTCCATTGTTTACTTCCTTCAGGAAGGTGATAATCCATTTGTTAGATTAGACTTAGTGATTATTGGATTTCAGTTGTTCTCTTTTGAGGCAGCTGTCCAACATAAAATATGTGCTATCTTCTAAAAACCCTGCATACAAAATGACATTTCAGCATTTAAACATTTTATTACTCAACTCTGAGATTAAATAAGGGATGAACCTGGGAGTTTCACACAATCATATGGGATTCAAGTGAGAGCCAATTGTGTCGAGTATGGCAGACCATTTCATCCTCTAATTCTGTTGTTATTTGATTATTAAAATAGGACATTAGATAATCCATGATCAGTGCGTTGTGATTCCACGATATGGCAGGCAATTATTATAGACCATCTAATTATGAATTCCATAGCTAAAATATTTAAATTAATCACAACAGCATCGTTCTCGAGTCTGGTTTGGAGCCACCTTAGGAAACTGGATGATGCTACATGAACTCATTATTTGATTATTTAAATATATAAAACAATGTTTATATCATCCATGACACCTGGAATTTGGAGCCAGAGATCATCTAATTACAGAATTAAAGTTTAAAAATTGACAATTTGTGTTAATACCCCAGATAATGTAAATATCTCTATAGTTATGTAAACCAAAAATCCTCCATTAACTTCACAAAAGCTCCCTCTTGTGGAGTTAATGCGTAATATCATCACATTTTAGGATTCATTGTTACAGTTGATGATGTTGGCATTCTTCATGACTACAGTCTGGCCATGCTTCCCTGCCAGTTAAGTGCTACATCACCACTTTATTGAGACAATTAGCTATTACTGACTTATTAATTCTTTCAATTATTTAAATGACAGTCATTGCCATCACTGATTACCATTAGGATGAAAATATCTGTCAGGGACAAGGTTAGGAAAGTTGTAGACATGGGCAGAGCATTTTCTGAATGATATATGCATCTCCTAGGGGACTAGGGATACTAAATGATTGAGTCCAGAAGATTGCATGGTGCCCTCCGAGAAATACCAGGACTTCACCAACGCCGGCATGGTGGACTGGGTGTTGACTACCTGCTCTTCCTACACATCTTCATTCACATCAGTTGTGATCTATGATGATAAGAATTAGTGGCACAAGGAGATCGGCACCATCACCAAGACCTCGCAAAAGGATGACGACCCAGAACCCGGAATGGGCCAATTACCTCAGTTCCTACAGCAACACAATAGAGATTCAGGAACTGTTGAGTATACCAGGCAAACAGAATTCACCAGGCAAGACAGTATGATTATCTGAAGATTAACTTATGGAATTTTAAAATTCCCTGACTACACCATACTTTTTCATATCTGGCCAGTCTTCCGATGAATTGATGATACAAAAAAGGTCAACGACTTACTACTTTAAAGATGTAATTATTAAATTGTTTCATTATATAATCTGTGAACTCTGAAGTTTGGGGCCACCTTGTGTGACTCAAGCGTGACAGATGATTATTTCACTATTCAAATCTGTCTTTTTCTTCTCCAGGAAGAGTGGAGTCTGGATCCATCATGTTGGTGTTAAATTGTCTCTTGTGATTTCATTATTTATTGATTTATTTAAATCAATGTTGATATCATTTGTTATCTCTCCAGGGGTGAATTATGAGAAATTATGTCTTTATTCATTCAATTTTTTATTCAAATCTATGATTAAGAACTCAACGTCTTTTCAGTATTGAGCAATCTTTTAGGCTTTATAAATAAAACACTATCCACTTGTTTAATATTTACTCATTTGATTATGAAAATCTGTCAGCATGTATTCAGTGATCATTGGAGTTTTGAGGCTCCTCATGGAGTCCATCTTGCCAGACCATCACATTATCTAATACTATAATTACTCATTTATCTGAGGAAATAGGAAATTAAATATTAATTCATCATTTAATTAATGTATTTAAATACAGGTAATGTTCTAGACCGTAAGTCCCTTTTGGACTTTGGATCTCTTCAGTTTTGATCAATATTGTAGGAGTCACGTACAAAACACCATCCACTTGTTTAACTTTTATTCATTTAATTATGAAGATCTGTCATTTTTTATTCAGTGATCACTCAAATTTTTAATCGCTTTGTGGGAGTCAGTCCTGCCAGACCATCACTTCATCAAATACTACACTTACTTATTTAACTGTAAAATAGGGAAAATAAATAATAATTCATCATTTAGTTAACGTGTTTAAGGTAAAGATGATGGTATGGACCATAAGTCCCTTCTGGAGTCAGATTTGGGAGTTGATGATGTAACACCATTTCATTTCTTGATTGTTTAGCTATTTCAATAGATCCTTTCATCAGACATAGTTTTACGAATTTGGTGCCATCATGTCAGAGTCAATATAAAACGCCTACTAATTAATTATCAATTTAATTTTTAAATAAATCATGATTCCAGCAAGGAATCAGTCTGACTTCTCCATGTGGGATTTAAGTATGCACCACCATGTCATTATTCAATTATTCTTCATTATATCTTAATTATTTAAATCTATGACTATTTCCTTTTCCTGCTTATATAACTATAGGTTTGTTGTAGCTTGAGAGACTGGTAAATATGTATAACTCAAAAAAGAGCCCTGCATCGTTTTTGTGAGAATATCAGTGAGGCTATAAATTTAGTCCATCATTGGGTATGCTAATTTTAGCATGTGGGAGGTGAACTAGGAAGTGACAGAATGTTGGATCATAAAGGTTGCCTGGCAACAATGCTTGCATTCTGTATCCTGGTATCATGGGCCAAATACCAGAGAGCAGCTTCGATAAAGTGTTATCATTGGACATGTAAAGCTTCCAAGATAACTAGCTCCTAAAACGTTTAATGTCAGCAACTCATTACCCTAACCAAGTCATAGCCAAATCTCTGGAAGCTTGCCTAAAGCTATTACTGGTTACCCAATTCAAGATTACCTGATATCGGAGAATATAATCTGTGGAAAAACTGGTCAATGACTTCTGTATATGAATGTTCTCTCTCCTAAGAAGTAACTATGGTTTAAAAGATAATGAGACTCACAATTATTCATCAAAAGTTGAGTTTTCCATTGTTAACTTCCTTCAAGAAGGCGAAAATCCATTTGTAAATGTAGGCTTAGGGATCGTTAAAGATCTATTATTATGTGATCAATAATCAATTAATATCCCAGTGTCTGTCATTCTCTGTGCACTGCTTTTGATACCAATCTCCTATATGTGTCAATCACACAGCAGCCAAACCCATAATGGATGGTACCTGCATTATATAGGTAATCAAATAAGTAAATAATTGGAAAGTCATGCATACTCAACTTTCATAGGATGGAACCAAACTCCAGTGATTGTCCAGGAGTAATACTTAGATAATTAAATATGCCACACATTTAACACCCAGGGAGGAATGGGCAGACTCCAGTAATGAAGGACAACATTTTCATCGATTTTAATAATTAATATAAAATGAAAAATATTTGAATGATGACATGGTAGTGCATAATTAAATCCCACATGGAGAAGTCAGACTGTTCTCTTCCTGGAATAATTATGTATATAAAAACTTAAATTGCTAATTAATTAGTTAGAGTTTTATATTAACTCTGACAAGATGGCACCAACCTCGTAAAACTATTTCTGATGCAATGGTCTATTTAAATAGCTAAATAGTCAAGTACTGAGATGATGTCACATCATCAACTCCAAAAATCTGACTCCAAACTATCTTACGGTCCAAAACATCACCTTTATTTTAAATATGTTAATTAAATGATGAATTAAGATTTAATTTCCTAATTTCACAGTTAATTAAGTTTAGTATTACATGTTGTGTTGGTCTGGCATGATTGACTCCCATAAGGAGCCCCAAATCTCATGTGATCCCTGAATAAATAATGACAGATTTTAATAATTAAATGTAAAAATTAAACAAGTGGATGTTTTATATGTGACTTCTACAAGATTGCTCAAACCTGAAGAGATCATTGAGTTTTTAACCATAGATTTGAACAAAAAAATGAATGAATGAGATAATTCCTCGTAATTCAGTCCTAGAGAGATAACAAATGATATCCCCATTTATTAAATAAATAAATAATGAAATCACAAGAGACAATTAAGACCAACAAGGTGGTTCCAGACTCCATTCTTCCTGGAGTAGTAAAAGACAGATTTGAATAATGAAATAATCAGATAGTTAAATCATGTGTCACAATTGAGTCACACAAGGTGGCACCAAACTTCAGGGTTCACAGATTATATAATGAAACAATTTAATAATAAAAATTTTAAATATGTAAGTAGTTGAACTTTTTGTATCATCAATTCCTGGGCAGACATGGGAGACATGATAAACTATGCTGTCATCACGGATTTTTAGAATTCCATAAGTTAATAATCAGATAATCATACTGTCTTGCCTGGTGAACACTGTCAGCCTGACATCATCACCAGTGCCTGAATCTCTGTTGGGGTGTGGCAGTACCTGAGATGATGGGCCTATACTTGGCATATCAGTAGTTGCTAAAATGTTGCTATCAGCTATAAAGATGGCTGCAGGAAAGGCATCACCCGCAGAGCTGAGAGAGAGATGTTCTTCCATGTTCTGAGTCATCATCCTTTTGCCAGGTCTTGGTGATGGTGCCGACCTACTAGTGCCACTCCTTCTTCTCATGGTAGATCTCAACCGATGTGAAGATGTGGAGGAAGAGTAGGTAGTCAACACCCAGGCCACCGTGCTGGCCTTGGTGAAGTCCTTGTACTTCTCGGAGGGCACCGTGCAACCTTCTGGACTCAATCATCCAGCATCCTTAGTAATCTGGGTGATGCATAGATCATTCAGAACCTGCTATTTCCATGTCTACAATCTTCCTAACCATGTCCCTGACAGATATTTGCACCCAAATGGTAATTGATGATGTCATTGTCCATCGTTTAAATAATTTAAATAATTAAATAATTAAATAACTGTCACAATAAAGAGGTGATGTAGCATTTTACTGGCAGGGAAGAATGGCCAGTCTCCAGTCATGAAGGACATAATCATCATCAATTGAAACAATGAATCATAAAATGTGATGATTTTGCACATTAACAGCCCAAGAGGGAGATTTACAGGACTCTTTATGGAATAGTGGAGTAATGGTTTGCTTAATTATACAAATATTCACATTATCTTGGGTATTAATATGAATTGTCAATTAAAATACTTTTATTATGTAATTAGATGATCTGAGGCACTTGACCCCACAAGGTAGGATGAAATTCCAGGTGTCATGGATGATATAATCATTGTTTTTTATAACTAAATAGTCAAATAATGGATGTCACATAATCCACTTCCCTAAGGTGGCTACAAACCAGACTTGTAAACATCATTTATTTAAATAATTTAATTACATAATTAATATTTAGATGGTCTAAAATACTTGAGTCCCACATTGTTGAACAATAATCCACTGATCATTGTACTTCTTAGGAGAGATAGCATTCATAGGCAGAAGTCTTTGAACTGTTTCTCCACAAACTATAAAATCTTCTATTGGGTAGGCAAACTTCCAGAGATTTGGCTATGACTTGGTTAGGGGAAACAAATGCTCTCATTACAAATTTTAGGAGATAGTTATCTTGGGAGAATGTAATCTCCCATAATAACACCTAAAATATCTCCATCTAATATGGTATCTATTTTGTTGTTCTCTCTTCTTTCCAAAACTCAGTCTTCTTGATGTCTCTTATTCTCCTCTCCCATCTTCTTCTCCTCTTTCTCCTAACTCTTCCTCCTTTTAGCCCATGCTCCCAAATTTCTCTGCAGACCTTGTTCCTTTCCACTACTCTGAGGAGGCAATGATAGGCCTTTTTTTGGGTGAAGTCTGAACTGAGGTGAATCCAGTGGAATGTCCACATTTACACCCTAGTGCATTGCTTTTAATGGTGCTACCTAACACTGGCAGGACTGGAACCAGCATCTCTCCACATGCAGCTCAATGTTAATGCTGAGGCTTTACACAAAGTGATGCTCTACAGAATGGCACCTAAGGGGAACTTGTAAACCACACCTCCTCCTAAAAGCAATCCCACCAACTCCTGAATCCTTCCTCCCCATATCATTCCTGGCAAGAAGGAAGAGCCTTACTTAAAACAACACTGGCATACCCACGGAGCCTAGATTGTTGCATGGAAACCCTACTGGCTTCTGTATCTATACAAAGAGTTTAAAATATTTGGTAGCCCTGATCCAAACACTGCCCTCAAGTTCTTTGCATTTTCTGCTCATTTAGTCCTGTTACTCAGCCAATCAGAGCTTCAAACATAGCCACCAGTAATAGGGGAGGGTTCTCCCCCAGCTTTATATACAGTGCCTTTGGTACAGAGCATAAAACCAGAAGGTGGAGAAGCTTGGGGTGATGTCTCTTTTACTCCCATTATCTCTCTTTCATCTCCCTCTCTCTCATGATCTCTCTCTCTTGGGTTGCAGATTACATATGTGATCTGTGAAACATTTGTCACTTATCTTGTGTCTAGTGAACTTAGTAAGACCCAGTTCAACAAAAATCCATTTTGTTTGTTGAAAATAAAGTTTGAAGGGTAAAATCTCCATCAAAATGTTTGCATGATTTTGATTTTGTCTTTCATGAGTTCTTCCCTATCACTGAATATCAAGATGATAGACAAAGGATGTCTGATATGTACAGGGTTAGAGATGCGGACAAGAAAATATATGGAAAGGTCATTGCCAGGACCTATGTCAGGATTATGAGAACATTCGTATTTCCTGCTTCAAGAATAACTCAAGGGTCTAACATTCTTGGGAACAAGTGTGATCAGACACAAAATCCATGCACTGGCATCACATAATTGACATTAAACGAACCCTTTAACGAAACATGTTTTCACCTGTGAATATTTAATATTGTGAGTTTCCTACAATATGAATTGCTTTATGTTATGCAAAGGAAATGTGTAGGATTGGAATTAAGGACATCTATCATTTCAATGAGGTTTTCTATGTTGTTAAAGTAATGAGTGTGTTGGGAGCCAGCCTTGAGTCACATAATCTTGCAGAATTACTTACACCTTAAAACGTTAATTGAGCCTTATCTTGCTAAAACAGAAAACTCCTTAGCAAATAGTCTGTTCCACTCACCGCAGGAACTGAGGTGCACCATACACCAGGAACTGAGAAGAGCACATGTTCATGGTCTGATGTTTATGGCCTGGGACAACCAGAGCCCCAAAGTCGGTACAGTTACCCTCCCCAATTGCTCCCCACTTTGCTTTAAAAAATCCTCTTTTTGCCTAATAAACTTAGGCCTTGACAAGCATTGCTTGGTCTTGTTCCTTCTTTCTCTCCCATTATTTTCAGGTTCTAGCCCACCTCAACCCACAAATAACTAGGCCATGCTGGTGGGAGCAATTGATGCTCAACATCCTGCTTGAGGGTGGGCTTTTACAAAAAGGAGTCCCCCAACCCTGAAGAAAGTCGGTAGTGGGCACAGAGAAGAGTGCAGGACCTGCAGACCTGCGAGCTGCAACAAGGCTATTTGGAATCTGTCCTCAATGCTCATGATCACGATGATTTCTGGTGAGTTCCCACTCATTGTGTTCATTAATAATAGGTCAATATTTGTCGAAGGGAGTGAAGTTCATTAGGGACTTCAAGGCTTCCTTTCGAGAAACAGGAATTAGACTTTCATATAAAGAGTTAGCAAGTTTCTTTGCTTTTGTTTCTAAAAATTGTCCTTAGGTTATTCTTGAAGGACCAGATATTCACCCCCTGATATGGCAAAATGTGGGTGAGGATCTTAATAGACTACTTAAGGAGGCTCTAAACATTAGGGACTACTGCTGTGGCTAATACCCAGCCAGGTGTATGGAAAAATTGATACAGCCTGTCAGAAACTGCTGAATTTATTGAAATTTGTTCAGATTTTGAATGCTCATAATTTAAGGGTTATCTAAGCAGCCATATTATAAGTGGTTTCAATTAAGGATGTTTTATTTCAACAAAATAATCTTGTTCTAAAGAAATGGAGAGCTGAAAAAATGTATGTATGCTATCTATGTATGGTATGACCACAAATGTGGGTGTCTGAAGAGTGATTGTGAATATGTGAATGTGTGAATCCCAACAATAGGTACTACTTGAATTGCTTGGGATATACAAAAAACAAACAAAACAAAACAAAACAAAAACAAAAAACAAAAAACAAACAAACAAACAAACAGTACACAGAGAGAGAGATATCAGGTCATATCTTAATTTAAAGGGTTGGAGATCTGCATCTCCCATAACCGTCTTGCAGAGTGAAAAAATAGGAAATGGTCAAAGCCAGAATGGCCTGAGAGCCAGAGCAATCTGTATGGATGTCTCAGAAGAGTTTAACAGAGGAGAGAATAAAGAAATCTTCCTAAATTTTGGTGGTTAAAAAAGAAATTGAAAGAATGGAGTTTGATATAAGATTTGAGAAAAGCTATTAAAAGGAGGCCTCTGGAAACTGCAGGCCCTGTTAGGCCCCACCTGGAGATGTGTCAGTGAAAATGCAAATGAGACCTTTTCAGCTATTGAGAAAAAGCCTCTGGGAACTGTGGACCCTGTAGCCCCTCCCCACCCCACCCCACCCCTGCACCTAGAAAGGTGTCAGTGAAAATGCAAATGAGACCAGGTCAGCTAATGAAAGCTTTATAGGTCAAAGTAGAAAGTTTTCAAAAGTATTTGGGACTTATGTTACATCCTAAAGAAATTAGGCCTCAAAGATTAGAAATTAGAAAAGATAGCTTATAATCATTGAATGATTTTCAGAAGTTATTTAGGAAATATTGTAATGGTTGCATCCTTTTTTAAGAAGCACCTACTGGTGATTTGAAACCTTAAAGCAATATCCTGAAAGGAGATAGTGATCCCAATTCACCAAGACAGCTAACAGAAGAGAGTAGACAAGTTCTCTTACAATTGGAGAATGCAATCCAGCATCAGCAGATATGCTGTATTGACTATGCAAGACCATGGGAGGCTTATGTCCTTCCCACACAGCACAGTCAGAATTCTTTCTGTCTTATGGCAAAGGCGACTATTGGTATGGTGGCATTTACCTGTTTCCTCAGTTAAAGTGTTAAATCCTTATTTTAAAGCAGTAGCTTGTATGGTACAAAATGCTGTATTTAGACTAAGAGATATTTTGCCAGATAACTAAGCATAATACTTGTTCCCTATACCAAGTATTAAGTTAATAGTTATTTCTAAATCGTTACAACCAGCAATTAACAGGCAAAGAGTGTTTACTTAGATGGTGAGTAGTTACCTCCCCTTTTCTGAGAGTGGGCACAGGGGACAGCACTGGCACTCCTGATTTAAGGACTTAATTTTCTTTTATCATTAGAAGTTTTCTTTCTCTGTATATATTTAGGGCCTAAGTTTTCAAGCTTTTATTATTTATAATTTTTGGTCCATCAGGTTTGCTTAGTTTTTGGAAAAATTTGATAATCAGTTCATAGACATTACAATTTGTACTAATACATCCTTTTGTATTCCCTAAAATTGTAAAGAGTAATCCTGTTTTAAAAAAATGCTATGTTAGGTTCTCCTGATAGTTGTTCTGATGGAAAAGCAGCTTATGTTATTTATTGATGGGAATAGAATATGTAGTACAGACAGATCCAGCTTAAGCTCAGATAGTTGAGTTACAAGCTATTGCAATCTTTTTTCAGCTTCTAATGAAAGATTCATCTATACTGATAGTCATTATATTTTCAGAGCTCTTCAAGTTATAGAGATGGTTCCATACATTGAAAGTAATAATCAGGTTAAATTACTGTTTGAGCATAGTGCCATTCATCAAATAAAGGCATATTGCTTTGTGGGTCATATAAGAGCTCATTCAAACCTTCCCGTTCTACTGGTAAAAGTAATGAGTCAGATGACAGTCCCTTATCTCAGGTAGAATTAGCTCAGCAGTCACATAGCTTTCATCATCAAAATAGTAATAGTATAAGGAAACAGTTTGGTTTAAGTAGAAAGATGCTGAAGGCCATTCAGGTTACTTCCAGCCCTATATCCTGCCTGTACTCTCCCCTAAATTGTGGGGATGGGGCCTCTTGCAAGAGATGGGAGTTGTCCTTATTACCCAAACCCTCACACAAGGCACTCTGCCAAGAGACAAAGCTCTCCAAATGATATGTAAAATGGGCTGGGACAAACAACAAGTGACAGGTAAGCTGGAGCAAGGAAAATTTTGCTCTGTGGCCACACTCCCATTAGACACTCAAGGAGATAGAAAATGATTTAGCCATTTTAAGGAGGGTTGCTTTTGCACTGCCAGCCCCCGTTCCCATTGCATGGATTTCTGACATCCAATGTGGATGGAACAATGACTCTGAACCGCAGAGTGGCTTCCCATCTAGTTAAAGAACTACTGGAGGCAAGACATGTGATCCCCTCCCCTCCACCTCTCCCTGAAATTCCCCTATATTTGTGATTGAAAAGGCTTCAGGAACATGCAAGTGATGTGTGCCCACAATATTTACAAGTAACTAATACAGGAGTAAATCCTCAGCCCTGCTTCCTAATCATTTATGCCAAATGGATGTTACTCATATTGCAAAATTTAGCAGATTAAAGTATGTTCATTTAACAGTTGATACATATTCAGGCTTCTTAATAGCCACTGCAAAAACTGGAGAAGCCATTAAGCATGTGATAAGTCACTGTTTAAAATGTTTTGGTTACATGGGAGTTCCAAAAAATTATAAAGACAGACAATGGTCCTGGATATACTAATAAAGCGTTTCAATGTTTTGTGCCCAATAAAAAATAAATCATATAACAGGCATTTCTTATAATACTCAAGAGCAAAGAATTGTGGAGCATCCTCATAGCTCCTTAAAAATGCAACTTATTAGGAGAAGGGATTCATGTCCCCAGTCTCCACATGATTCTAAATCATGCACTCTTCATTTTAAATTTTTGGAATATGGATACCTATGAGCAATCTGTGGGAGACAGATTCTAATATGATGGAACTCAAGAGACATTTACTCAAGTCAAATGGAAAGATCCCTGCACGAGATTATGGAAAGAACACAACCCTGTCCTAATATGGGGTTGACGGGGCTTGGCAAATTTGTGTTTTCTGGCAGGAAGAAGATGAGGCCCAGTGACTGCCAGACTATTTGGTGAGATGTGTGGAACAGAGGAAAACCAGCCCTGAGACCTTGGAAGCATAACTATCCCCCTTCTGGCTCTCTTTCAGGGGTCATTCTCTAGAACAGGCAAGGATTAAACCTATGGCATTTACAACAAGGAGGAATTTGTGCAGCACTGAAAGAGGAATGTTTCTTTTATGCTGGTAAGAGTGGCTTAGTGGAAGACAGCTTAGATATAGTACAGAAAAGTTTTGAGGAATGTAAAGGATAGTGGGGACAGACCGAGTCCTGGTATAAAAATTGGTTTTCCAACTCCACTTGGCTTTCTCCCTTGCTTCCTTCTTTCCTGGGACAATTTGTAGGATTATTGCTGACATTTGGGCCTAGGGCATTCCAGAAATTAGCTTGATTGATCAAAACTCAAATTATATCCATGATTGAAAAAACTATTTCTTTACACTACCATCAGCTTTTGGTAAAGGAATAGAACTCCGCTGAGGAACCTTTTGAGGATGGTGACAATGCCACTTCTGATCCCCCTAGACAAGGACTTGATTTCACAGGACTTGAACAACAGAGGACCTGGTTCCCTCAAATATGGAGATGTCAATGACAGAAATATCATGGTGTCACAAATCAGATGCAGGCCCTCCTATTTGGCTGTAGGTCCCTCAATGAAGGGAGTAGCAAAGGGCCCTCTCTCAGGATCCCACTCCTCTTGCCTGAGTTTCTTGCCTGATTTTTGACCATGTCCTTGAGTCCTGAAGGTGCATGCACCCTATGTAGCCTAAGTCAGAGGTCCTACCCATTCATCACGTAGTGACAAGCACATCCCCAGGGTATCGATTGTGGGAGCCCACCACATAGCTTAAGACAGACCCTCCAGAAAAAATAATAAAATAGGGGGAGATGTTGGGAGCTGCACTCGAGTCACAGCCAGCCTTGAGTCACATACTCTTGCAGAATTACTTACAACTTAAAACTCTATTTGAGCCTTATCTTGGTAAAACAGAAAATTGCTTAACAAGCAGTCTGTTCCACTCACCCCAGGAACTGAGATGAACCAGACTACAGGAACTGAGATAAGCAGATGTTTATGGTCTGATATTTATAACCTGGGATGATTACCAGAGCCCCAGATTCGGAACAGTTAGCCTTCCCCAATACCTCCCAGCTTTGCTTTAAAAACTCCTCTTTCTGGATCTAATGGGCACCCAGACTGATAACTGGGAAGCCAGTATGGGACTGACACAGGCCCCCCTGAATATGGGTCTCAACCAGAAGGACGGAGCAGTCTAAGTGACCTCAGACAATGGAGCCAGGATGTATCCCTGGTGCATAAAAGGGAACACATCCCCCATGGACAGATAACTGCCTTAACCTAGAGACAAGAGAGAAGCCCTAGTCCCTACTTCAAATGACCTGTCAGATCTACATGACCCCAACTGGATGGCATTCCCCTACATATGGAATTGGGGTGAGGGATGGGAGGGGAGGGTGGTTAGAGAGCATGTGATAGGGCAGAGGGTGTAAAAGGGAAAAAAGGAGGGAGCAAGGAATGGAGGGAGGGAGGGAGGGAGGGAGAGGGAACTGGGATCAACATGTAAAATAATAAATTAAATTACCAAAAAAAAAAAAAATGCTTTGACTCCAAAATTAAAGTTGAAGAACAAGTTACTGGGGAAAAGGATTTCTATTTTTGTTTACACAGAAAATGAAAAGATGTGGATTCCTTCCAGACTAATGTGGTTTGATCAAGCCAGACCACCTAAAAAGAGTACTTAGGTGATCCTACTTTCAAAACAGCTGGATAAAGCAGCCTTACAGTCTGCAGCCAGGATTTGTGAAACTTCTTCGAATCTCCCATGACAGTGCCCCTTACCAGCAGGAAGTAGTTTGGAAAGAACAACGCCCAAATTCACAAACATTGCCTATAAATGGTTGTTTTCGTTTAAATGGACTTGGTTATATAAAATAAATAAAAAAATAAGACAAAAGACACACACAAAAAGAGAAATTCTTAACAAACAAGTGAGACAATGTATGAAAAAAGATGTATGTATAGGAAGAGTTTGTAGAAGATATGAGCAGATGGAAAGATTTCCAATACTCATGATCAATAGCATTAAGCCAGTCAAAAGGACATCCCACTAACAACAATTTACAACTCACCACAATACCCATAAAAATTACAGCACACTTCATCAAAGACTTATAAAGTAGAGTTTGAAACTTCATATGAATAACAAAAAAATATAGGTAAAACATCAGTTAAGGAATACCATGGCACTGCCAGGGAAACAGACATGTTAAACAATGGAATGGAATTAAAGACTCTAGCATCAATCAAAACACAGGTGCACACTTGATTTCTGATAAGGAAATTAAGAAATACAAAATGGGAAAAAAACACAGCACCTTCAACAAGTTGTACCAGTGAAACTGAATTTTTGCATGAAGAATTGAAATAGATTCATATAGATCCCCCTGCACAACACGCAAGTCAAGCGTGTGAAAGTCCCCAACAGAAAATCAGACACACTGAAGCAGAAACAAGACCAAGTGGGGAAAAGCCTTGAATACATTGGCACAGGGGACAACTTTCTGAATAGAAAAACAATTAATAAATGGGACACCATGAAACTGCAAGGATCGTGTAAAACCAAGGACACTCTATCAGGCAAAAGGTCAGCTTAAGAAATGGGGGAAAATTTTTAACAACTCCACATCCAGTAGAGGTGAAATAAAGTACTAAAAAATTCTAAACATTGTATGCTGTGAAAAATGTTTTCTGTATAATATGAATTTGTTTTACTCTCAGTCGTTAAAACCGAGCTCAAAATACTATTGCAGGGCATGAAGAGATTGGTGGCGGGACCAAACTAGGATAATTCAGGAAAAAAGGGTGGAGTCAGTGAAGTCATGGACCAGACAAAAAGGTAGCAAGAGAAGATGAACAGGCTAATGTCATGAACCCTGGGCATCACATAAACTAATATAAATGGGTTAATTTAAGTTAGAAGAGCTAGTTGGTAATAAGCTAGAGCCATGTATAATTGATATAAGCCTCAGTGTCTTTATTGGATAGCTGCAGGTAGAACAAAACACCTGCCTACATTTAAAAATCTAAATAATCCAAATAAAAAATGGCATATGTATGTAAGCCAAGATTTCTGAGCAGATATATGACAAGTAGCTAAGAAACAGTTAAAGGAATGTTTGACACAATTAGCTATCAGAGAATTCCAAATGAAAACTACTTTTTGATTCCATCTTACAACTTTGAGAATGGTAAATATTAAACATGCAAGTGACAGCTCATGCTGGTAAGGAAGGTAAGCAAGGACAACAAGCCTCCACTCCTTTTAAAAGTGCAATTTAATACAGCCTTTAAAGAAATAAGTATCATCATTCTTCAGAAAACTGAGAGTATATTTATGTCAATGTCCAGCTGTACCACCCTTAGTCATAAACCCAAAAGTTGTTCCCTTCTACCACAATGAACACCAAGGTTTTATCCATTATAACCATAAACTGGAAAGAACCAAGTATTCCCTTAACTGGAGAACTGATTTTAAAAGAAATGGGGTACATTTACACAATATAATATATACTCAACTGTAAAAGCTCTGGCATAAAAAAAAAATGATTGCCTCATTTCTCAGTGCTAATGTCAACTACCACAAAAGCAGGGAATCTGAACTCCTCCTTACCCCTCCCTTTTTGTTCTATTACCACCACTGCCTTACAGTTGGTAAGTGAACACCATTCATACACAGGTCCATCTTCATGGGTAAGTCCACCATAAATGCTGGAGGGATTGGAAGTAGCAGGTTCACTGTGGTATTTTTTTCTTTTCACACAATACTCAATGTCCTGCCTGGACGCAATGCAAACTGTCTTCCCAGGATTAAGCAGCTGTATAAAATTACAAACAACTCCTCAATTAAATAGTGTGAGGCAAGCCTGAGCCCTAGGACTCATTAATCTAAACAACTGGTTCCCAAGTTTCCTAATGCTGTGTCACTGTAACACAGTTAGTTCTTCCTGTTCTGGCAACCTAACAACTATAAAATAGCTGTCACTACTACCTCCTAACTATAATTTTGTTACTATTATGAATCATAAACATCTGTGTTTTCTGACTCTAAACATCAATACAGGAGATCACCCTAATTGGAAACTGAACACCGAGTAGTGAAAGCTTCCCTCCCTACATTGCACACACAGCAATTCTGTGTTGTCATTCACATGGAAGGAATGAATACATGTGGGAAAATAACCCAGAAACCCACTCAACCTACACCATCATGCCCTTCTTTTAATGGAGACCCATGAATCTCACTGCCTTAAACTGCAAGTTGTAATCTCACCATTGCCTAGAGTGTTTTTCCCTGAAGTGTATACAGTGCACTGTTTTTCTTCTTAGGTTCTGAAACAAGAAGCCATGCTCCACATGAAAATCCTTTATGATTTTTTTTTTCTTTTTTTGGTCAGGGCCTTGGACACAGCTTTATGTTGTATAGACTGGTAATTTTAGAACTCTGCGATGCTACAGACTGGCAATCCAAGAATTAAGGTTGTTTAGTCAAGAAGATAATGAGGGCAATGACTTGTTATGCTACAGACAGTGTTCAAGTGACATCAATCAATAAACCTGGCCTTTCCTCCCATCCGTTTTTCAGAAAACCTGGAGATATACTGTTCTAGAATAAATTAAACTTTAACTTACAACAGGATTTATTTTTTGGTTCAACCCTGTTATGAACCTTGAACAGCACTTTAGAGGACTGTTCTTTGATGTTCAGTTGGCATTTCACTGGTTGTAAAATCAGGATTTTCTCTTTCATTATGGAAATGCAGCTCAAATGCATTTAATCCTGATGAAAAAACATTTACATCTTAACATATCAATTTCTAACAGGTGTGGTTAGCATATAGGTCAAATAATTCTGGGCTATTCATGAAGCAGCCCTAAATTATCTAAATTATACTTTATGTGACTTAATATCTCTCTCCAAAGATATGGTATGTTTTTATGTCATCTGTTATACTCTCTACAAAACACTTTAGTAGTGGATTACTGCTGTCCATATGAGATACAATTTACAATCTCAATACAGTTAACTCCAGATAAATCCTGAACCTAAATGTTAAATATTAAAAGTTCAGAACTTCTGGAACATACTAGAGAGATGAGCTCTCTCTGAATTGGGCATATATGTCTTCCATGCTGACAATCCAGCACAACAGTTATCAGCAATTCAAAGGAATGTCAAAATCAGGCATATTCTATTCACAGTCTGGATCAAGATGCTCTGCCATTACACTATGAACAGGCAAATTCCATAGTGTGATGTGATCAAAGTCTGTTCCTCTGCCCAATGGAATTGCAAGGAAGAAAAAGGACAAGCAGATATAGGATGCACGTCACTAGGCAAGAAATAAGCACAACCAGTTTCTGGCTGCTGGTTCCCACCCAGTTGGGGAAGGAACAGCTCCCCGGGGCTCAGCATCAGCTGCTGCAATTCTCAATCTAGGAAAATTGGAATCACACACACCTTTCCAAGCCACTCCTTCCCTTCTGGGACAGTGGGTCCTATATTACCATGGGAGGTTGTGGGCTTTCAAGCACTCAACCCACAGCAGAGCCCAAAGAAAAGTGCACACAAAACATTAAAATTCCTCACAAGTGGAACTAAAGCAGAACTCTGGCTCCTAGAAGAATTCTCCCTTCAGTTAAACAGATCTTCCTGAGTCTCTGATTGGCTAAGTAGACATGAGTGACAGGATATGGTGAGTAGAAAGTACAAGATAGCATGTTTCAAAGTCCTGTCTTTCATGTGAAAAAGAGATTTATCCAAGATTGATTGCAGAATTGTGCCACATCCAAGAGCAAGTCCCTTGAAAATGTGAACCAATGGATTTGGTAATTAAAGGAATTATAAAAATAATGAAGGAGGCTAATCAGAAAAATAATCCACAAGAGGAATACAGTGTAACTCAAGAACTTAGTGAACAAAATCAACAGGGCATTTAGGACTGACAACCACAATCCCAATCTTGGAAATTCATGAAATTACTAAAGCTACCACCTTCTGGATAATTTCCAGTTGCATGATAAATCCAGCAACTGATTGCCTACCATTTCCTGCTATAGTGTACACAAGAATGTATTCCTCCTATTTGGATTTGAATGCAGGAGATATGTTCCACAAGAATTCCTTTACTGGTAACTGCAATTGCTAGTTGACTACAGGACTCAAAATTGTAATTTGAAAACTCAGAGGTGGTACAGCCAATTAATTTAAAGTTTAAATTTGCAAATTAAGACTAAGTAAGTTCATTGACCTAGAAAACATAAAGCTAGGAACCAAAGACATCTGCATCAACAAAAGAGTGCTGTCTCAGAAACATTTTCTGTAATTGTAGAGATATAACTGTTATATCCTTAATATGTCTTCCCAGGAAGAATTCACTCCACATATTTAAATGATTAATGAACCCAAGTATCTTTAAGAATGAGCTAATCTCAAAGAGGTGATGTTGTGGAAATTTATTTAAGTTATATTAATTTTCTTATGCCATGGAACATATATTAAATGATGATGGGAAAGATGATTTACATTCTTTACTGTGGAGTTAGTTTAGCTCTGTGAAGCTGTGGTAATTTGCATGTGTAGAGCACCTGATGGTCTAATAAAGTGCTGACTGACCAATAGCAAGGCAGAGGAAAGGATAGGCAGGGCTGGAAGGCAGAGGACATAAATATGAGAAGTTCAGCAGGGGACATGAAGGAGTAAGAAAAGCAAGGCACATCCACATAGTCTAAAACAGAGCAAGAGTGAAAGTAAGATACACAGAAGTAAGGAATGGAAAAATCCCAGAGGCTAAAGGTAGATGGGGAAATTTAAAGATAAGAAAAACTAGCTAGAAACAAGCCACGTTAAGGAAGGGCAGGTATTCACAAATAAGAGCATGCCTCTGTGTGTGATTTATTTGGCAGCAGGGTGGGGAAGATGCCCAAAAGACCAAGTTGAAAATATCTACAAGAAGAAGACAATCTAGAACAGATTTTCCATCCCATGCATGATACTATACTTAAGTCTCTTTTAGGAACAGGCCCAAGCACATACTTCAAGCAATTTAAATAGGGACAGCAGAATGCAAGTGCAGCCACTAAGACAGATGAAGACTTACACAGAAAAATCTATCTCTTGGACCATAAATTATAACATTCAGTATAAAATTTCTCAATATTTTTAAAAGATGTATCAGAGTCTATGAATCTCACACATACAAAGGACAGAAGACACAAATACAGAAAACATCAAGGACAATTCACACATCTGCACCCTGGACTCTGTTCTTAGACAACCAGTCCTTGTGAGCTATTTCAACCTCAGAATATGGCTAAGTTTAACCACTGAACATGATGCCTCACAGGAAGGTCACATTTGCTTCCATGCAGGACCAGGAGTTAATCTTAACTAGGTCTACCTGAAGTCTATGACAGGGCTGTGACACGATTGTAGAGAATTCCATTTTTAATTTATTTTTTTATTTAATGTATATGGCTGTTTGCCTCCAGCCACCTGGGCACAGTACCTGCAAAGGCTGGGATAGGGCAGCATCTCCCTTGAAACTCAAGTTACAGAAGATGGCTATATGTTATGGTTTCTGGAAATGGTACTTGTGTCCTTTGGAATAACAACGAGTGCTCTTGAGTACTAAGCTATATTTCTAGTCATCTTCATTATTTAAAATGTATTCTCATAACTTTTATTTAAAATGTATTATAACAATTTACAGCTACCCGACTTTTCTCCAACCCTTCCCGTATGCTTCCCTTTAAATTCCTTTCTTGTTAAGCACTTCTGAATATGGATGCCCAAACATACAAATAAAACCAATACAGTCCACTTCTCTTGGTTATGTATATATCATTTTAGGACTGAACATGTGGTTTTAGATATGCAATTAGGGAGCTCAGTTTTGCCTGTGGATAATTCTTCCAAATTCAGGGAAATTCCTCTCTCTGAGCACTATGCATCTGGTCACAAAAATGATCTGGGCTACCTTAGTCAGGAAACATTAACAAGAATAAGTAGATGGGTGGTAAATATCCTAGCTAACAATTGCTGGTGACAATGCCCTGAATTCCTAGAGGTTTGGGGAAGATTATGGACACTGTTCTGAACGAAGAATATCCACTATTTGTTCTTTGGTCTTCCCACCATACCCCATGGACAATTTTTATCTTCGATGACTTTGAAATCCTGAAACACACACCTACACTTTCTAAGTACAATTATCACAGGCCACTGCCACCATGCGTGGATAAGGTGGATTCAGCTTTCCATAGTGATACATTCATTTATTTCTGTCAGCCTGTGTTTCACCATGTGCAGAATAAGGCAGTATTTTTCCCTGGATCTTTGATGAGTTAAAACAGACTCAATGGTGAGGAAGATAATATTTCTCATATTTGAAAATCAGTTGACTTTGATGCAAAAAGATATATTTGATGAGAAATTTCTTCTGTTTCTTGGCTGACCACCAGGCACTGTGTCCTGGATACCCGAACTGGCAAGGGTCAGTCTCTCATCCTCAGTAAGCCAATTAATTGAATCAACTTATCTAGTGACAGGCATTCTGTTGTCATGATTGACAGATCTCTCTGATATCCTAGGAAATCTTCATCTATATTGGTGTGTTCTGGGCCAGGTAGGGAGTCATAGTAACATTATTCTTAAAAAGAAGAGAAAAAATAATACAAAAAGGAAAATGATAAAATAATAAAATCTTAAATCATATTTATTTTGTTTGACTAATTTGGAAAAATAAAGAAAATATATGTTTAATAATGCACCTAAGAGGTCGAAACAGACTTTGAAAGAAGGCAAATATATGCAAAACTAAATAATATAAATAAGCCAGATAGTGAATATTCCCATATTTAAAACCCTCCCACATTGTCAGTTCCTGAGTCTTGAGTCTTTTACACAATGAGGTTCCTGAGGAAATTAGAATTTCATGATTCCTGTGTTTCACAAGTTGCAGACCAAAATAGATCCCATAAAGTTGATATCCAGTCTACAGACAAATGCCATTGTCTGAAAACCTGCAGTTACATTACAGACACACATATATAACAGATATTTTTGCTTTGATTTCAGTAAATTTCTTTTTCTTTTTTTTTTTTATTTTTTGAAGGTTTTATTTCCTTTATTTATAGACTTTAGTGAAGAAAGTAAAATAAACTTGGGCTCTGAGGACAGATGACATTTACATTATGATTTCTGTTTTAGGCATGTGATGGCTCCACCTGCTGGCTAACTAACAGTCTATGGTAATTCAGGATAAGAAAAGTACATATACTGTTCTTATAAATGCAGGGTGTGAGGCACTAGAAAAGACACGTTTAAAGTGCAAGAGACATCTTTATTAAATTTGAAATGCTTTTTAATAGGGTTTGAGCCAAGTCAAATCACTGAACAATGCTATTTTAATTTAAAATTCCTTTAAAGTTTGAATTAAAAAATTCATTACACTATGGATAAGACAATACATTAACCCCCAAAATTCCTCTTAAAATTGAATAAATCTTTCTGTACTAGATAACTTAAGAGAAATTGTTGGATATATTTGTAATAATGATCATTTCTAACTTGAGTTAACAAATTGATTTACAATGAATATTATTGTCAATCATACTTTGTTTGGAATGATCTAAACTTTTTTCCTGCAGTTCATCTTTCTTCAATGAATAAAAATCAAACTCATTAAATGTTTTGTTTTTATTCTGTGTCGTTGATGAACAAACTATGGCTATATACTGTAGCAATGGTGATTCATAGTGCAAATGTCCTTGTTTCTATTTTTTATAACTTATTACCTCCCCCTCAATAAAACTTTAAACAATTGAAGAAAATTTTACTTCTTTAAAAGTAACAAATTATACTGGCCATACTGGAAGAGCAGGTGTTGTCTATAGAGACTGTGACTTCATGTTGTATTATTTGGAGAGAAGCAAATTCTGCCTTAGAACAATGGGAGTTGTTCATTTCTTTCACCAGCTGGATTTTAGTGAACTGAGGAACTGAAAATTCTAGAACTCTGGATCAACTCTAAGTAACTGACTCCAACACTTTTTAGCTTACTGGGTAACTGGCTGAAGCCTTTTTCCTGAGACAGAAAAACACAGGCATAGATGTGTCAAAATACATACACCTGCAAGCTGAAATTTTATAGTAGGCAAAGTTTATACAAACTCAGCTTTCTGAGCATTTGTAGCACCCTCTCCAAGTAATGACTGATCAAGTGTCCTCTTTTGTGTCTTTCACCCTACTTGTACAAGTACCACTGTTAAACATTAATTGCTTGGAGTGGTTACTTTTAATCTTAATATGTGATGATCCATGTTCCTTTTCTGATTTTAAAAGCCAAGGCAGCCCCTTCCTCCATTCTGCTGGCCTAATTGTATTCTGTGTCATCCTCTCTGTGTATCCATATGTAGTGGACATATCTCTCTCTCTCTGTCTCTGTCTCTCTCTCCGTGTGTGTGTGTGTGTGTTTAGGCCAGGACTATCATCTTGTTTTCCTAAAATATGCTAGCCTGTGATTGAGGTGTGTGTAGGGAAGGGGGTACATGTGGAAGTGAGGGGAGAGCTATGAGGAGTCAGTCTCTCCTCTCATCATTACAGGAGTTCTGGAAATCTAACTCAAGCTGTCAGGAATCTATGTCAAGTGTTTTTACTCATGGAGATGTCTTGTCTGCCCCTTAATTATTTTTCATCTATCTATCTATCTATCTATCTATCTATCTATCCATCTATCATCTCCTATCATTTATCTGTCTATAATCATCAATTATCTATCTATGTACCTATGTATGTATGTATGTATGTATCTATTTATCTATCAATCAATCATCTAATATCTATCATCTAACTCACTAGACACATAGCCTCAAAAAGAAACAACCAGCCTAGAAGCACCGGCTGGCGGGCCAACAGGCCCCAAACATCTCTACCTACCAAGTGTAGGATTACACATGTGCAATACTATCCCTGCGTTTCAGTGTGACTGCATAAAAGGGATTGTACTTAGATCCACATGCTTCTACAACAAGACATTTACTGACTGATCTGTCTGCCTAAGTTCATATTCCAGTTTTAATTTTTAGCTTTTAAGTACTGTTGCTGTAACTGTTAGTATTTGGGCATCTTTACTGACTTGTCCTTCGGGTTCTGACAGGCTATGTGCACAGCTACAGCCACTAAGAGCACCACATGTGCACATTCACTATGTTCCCTTTTTAAAGGGTCCTGCCCACCTATCTCTTTCTCACTCTGTTTCTCTCTCTCTTTCTGTTTCTCTGCCTGTCCCTCTGTCCACCCTCCTTCATCCACCTTTCTGTACTACTGCGCCTGTCCGAGAGGCCAGTCTCTCCCCATCCCTTCTGCCATTTCCTATTCCCTTTTCCCTAATTAAAATAAAAAACAAACAAACAAACAAAAAAAAACTCCACAGGAGTTTTTTTCTTTTTTTAATTTTTATTTTACATGTCAATCCAATATTTCTTTCCCTTACTTCCTCCCTCCCTCCCACCCTCTCTCCCTCCATCTTTACCTCTCTCCCCCCTTACATGCACCCAAATCAACCTTCCCTCCCATACCCCTCAGTCCACATGTAGGGTGATATTGCGGTAAATAAGGATCAGGATAAACAAATAGGCCGAATAGATGTTTATTCAGGGAGAAATAACTTACAACCTAGACAGATGAATACCAGGGAATTCAACCCGATCCTCTCCTCTCCAAGTCACGGCAGAAAGAGAGCACCTTCCTGGCCCCCTCCGACCTCCTTCCACAGGTCCCTTCCGCCCATGGCTCCACCCCCCAATGGGCGTGGTCAGTGCCACAGAAGGACTATCTCACTACAATTCCCCTTTTAGTCTAAAGAAAAGATTAAGGCTTAATACAAAACTATATACAAAACAGTGAATAACAAGTGTGCTCCAAGAAAAGGAAAATCGAGAACTAAATGACCTACATATCTAGTCCTAGGGTGAGGGCATAATGGAGTTTGCAATAGAGTTGTCCTAAGCTGGAAAACGTAAGTCTAGTACCTAATATATCTAACTAGGAAGAGAGAATAATAGTTGTGATAGTTTAATCTTCAACCTCATCAAGACCTGAGAAGGAAATTAACAATACTAGAGTAGACAGGAAATGCAGATGGACTACTTCCAAAAGGTGCAGCAAGGACAGAAACAGCAAGCCACCTGATCAGTCAGCCTAGGTCTCACAGCGACGTTGGTACACCCAGATTTGGCTAAGTCCAAGAGAACTTGACAGACCACAACAACAGCAGGAAATAGAATGGCTGTCTTACCCTGACTTGGCAAGGTCAAGCAGTCTTCTATATTTGTCTCCTGCAAGCACATAGGACTGCATGTCCAAATCAGTGGTCAAGGTGGGGGCAATTCTATGCCCAACAGGCCATTAGCTGAGGCGAGATTGAACTCCAGCAGGAGCAACAACAGTGTCCAACATATTTTCGGGAAAGTGCACGGTGCTGTCAGGAGCAACAGTGTCTCATGTCAATGGAGTACTAATATTAAAACATTTAAATGCCATGTTTTGCATGTCTATGAAGTGATTGAAGATTAAGCATCTATATCTGACTAATCTCATAGGTACAGGAAATGTGAGTGAAGATAATCTGTAATACTCGGGAACTTAGCTAAAAAGACTGACTAAAACTTCCCTGAGTAAAGCAAGAACAAATACTTAAACAATATAACTATTTACATATACATACATGTAAATCCCTAAAATAGAAGTAGAGTATAAGTGTCAAGACAAGAGGTAGAACTATAAAGGGCAGCAAGATAAATATCCCAAATTGTATCAATATACAAAATGTCTTGAATACAAGAAAAGTATATATACATAGAATATGGTAAAAAATAATGTGCATAAAACATTGTAAGTGGAAATATTTAACACAATATAACAAAATATAAACTTAATTTTACATAGCTTACTATAAGCTTATTATAAGAATACACAACAATGTAAGCTGTAAAATACTATCTCATTCTTACTCAAATTCTCAATAAAATAGGCTAATCTACCTATATCCCATCGAAACCATACCTTTACCAACCATTCCCTATTCCTGTCTAAAAGATAAACCCGAGTGTAAGCATCACCCAATCCCAAATAACTATAACCAACCCAAAGACGATGACTATTATCCCAAAATTCCAAGGGTAGGGAAAGGGGGCGTAGTCATATGAGGTGTGTCACCAAATAGCGCCTAGCCGCCGAGGCTCGTCTGATCCCGGTTCCTGTAAAATAGTTCTTAACAAACTATGACAAGCAGAATTTTGTTAAAAGGGGACTTTTGGAGTTACTTGTAACACAAGACAAAATGCGTGCAAGCCGGGCGGGTGCCGCCGGGCGGGTGCCACAGAGTGGCTCTGCGCAAATGCAAAGTCCTGTGCGGAAATGGGCAAAAAATGTTAAGCGGTAAGTGCCTTCTCAGGTCTGCTTTAGCGGCAAAGATCTCCTTTGTAGTAAGGAAGAGGCAAATGTCCCAAAGCTGTGGTGAGTCCACCTGGTTACACCCTGCCCTTTGGGGAATGTGGGAGAGGGGGGCAGCTTCTGCCGCCTGGGGGCAAAACCCAGGTAAATCCCGCTTCTGACACCAGATATTGCAGTAAATAAGGATCAGGATAAACAAATAGGCCGAATAGATGTTTATTCAGGGAGAAATAACTTACAACCTAGACAGATGAACACCAGGAAATTCAACCTGATCCTCTCCTGTCCCAGTCAAGCCAGAAAGAGAGCGCCTTCCTGGCCCACTCTGACCTCCTTCCACAGGTCACTTCTGCCCATGGCTCCACCCCCCAATGGGCGTGGTCAGTGCCACAGAAGGAGACAAAGTGAATATCCCACTACACCCTTCCTTTAACATAATGAACATGCTTTGGAGAGAATGAAATTGTCTGAACCAGAGCCTTTGTGGTGAGGTTGCTTCATATCCTGTGAACACTACTATTCCCACCACATGGAGCTGGGGATATTGGTCCAAAGTGGGCTGTGGGTTTAATCACTAAAGTTCCCCAGATGCACTGTGTTCTCCTCATGATGCAATGCTTGAGTAGTATTCTCATGAGCTGGTCTCATTGAAAGATAACGCCTACTGAATTCCTAAAATCTCCCATTTTTTCCATCTTCCCCTGAAAGGAGAGAACAGTAAGCTATTCCTCATAAGAAGCGTACTTAAAATAAGACATAGGTTAAGCAAGATGTCCCTTTCACAGGTCTTATCTTTTCTTTGTTCTGCCTTTCCTCTTTTCCTCATGTTCTGGTCCTCCACTCCAAGCCCTGTCAGTGAAGTGTGAACCTGTGTTTCATGTTACTCATGTAATTATAGTACTAATTTTTCTGTTGAAAACTTTAATTGCATTCCTGGCCTTACTGGCTGTTTCTTATTACTACTTAAATTCTTCAAAGTTTAAGTTGTAATCTGACCCTGGAAGAACTTAAAAATGGCAGGAACTTTGTAATGCTAAACTCTTTTTTAGGACCCAGGTTGTGGTGGTGCTTGCCTTTAAACCCAGTACTCAGGAGACACAGGCAGGCAGTTTTCTGTGAGATTCAGACCAGTGTCATAAACACAGGTAGTCTCACTACAACTAAGGCTTTTGCACAGGGAAACCCTGTCTCAAAATCTCCCAACACATCTTTTTTAGGCTCTGTCCCCTTTGCCCATTAGGTAGAAAAGAATGCATGCTATCATTACAGAGATATTCTTTACATATCTCTAAGTCTATGGAGTTATTTAACATTGGAAAGGCAAATATAGAACAGCTGCTCTTCCAGCTTTTTAGAATTAGTTTTCTGAGACAGGCTCATTCTTTTTGACGTAGGTGTCCTTGATCCCATATTTTTGCTTCCAGGGCAATGTCCTTGCTGATCTCTTCATTATCCCTTCTTAAATAAGTGAATGTATTCATTCAGTACCTGTTTGTGTACCAAACATCTTAAACATTTTATATGTGGATACCAATTATTTTTACAGAAATATTTAATAAACAGAAATAATTAATCTGTAACACTGCAATTTGATTTAAAATATAACCCACTCCAAAATCACAAATGATGTAAGGATACCAGAAGATGAAAAATTATGTCCATCGTGTTTTAAAATTGTCCATTTATATCATGGACATCATGGAGTCGACCATGCATTGCACTTACAGGAAAAAAAAAAAAGTCATGTGTAGCATGCTTTTTTTCTTCAGACTAGAGTAAAATTAACAATTGGTGTGTGTGTGTGTGTGTGTGTGTGTGTGTGTGTGTGTGTGTGTGTGTGTATTTCAAGGGGAATCAGGGTAGGTAGTCAGCTGCCTAAGTTACTATCATGAAAAAGGCCCTGCTTCAGGAAATATTATGGTTTGAGTGAGATTGGGCCAATGATGTCATAGGGAATTTTACTATTAGAAGGTGTGGCATTGATGCAGTTAGGTTGGCATTTTGGGAAGAAAAGTTGAACTGGTTATGGGCTCTCAGGGTTTCCATGTGCTGGATATGAGCAAGAGTGTGTAAGATGACGTACTGTGGCCTGTGTATCAAGATGAAACCAGCATGACATTCTTCTTCAAATCGTTTTTTCTCTTATGATGACAATGGACTGGACCTCTGAAACTGTGAGTCACTCCAATTAAGTGTCTTTTGTATAAGATCTCTCTTGCATAGAATAGTGGTGAATATCTCATCCCTGCCTGTCATTGGTTAGACCGGGGTTGGATTCCCTGACTGGGAGAGGATTACTCAGGAGGCAGAAGCAAGCAGATCTCTGTGAGTTCGAGACAAGCCTGGTATATAAGACTAGTTCCAGGACAGACTCCAAAGCCACAGAGAAACTCTTTCTCAAAAATCAACAAGACTTGTGGAATTTGTTTGTGTTTATACACAGCAATAAGAAAAAAAAATCTTAACTAATGAATATTCAGTGATTTTTTTTAATCCTCAGGGTGTATTAATTCATGTCATATGAATGAAGACAGACTAGATTTGTGTGATCAAAAGTTTGGAAGGTTCTATTTAGCTGGGGCATGACATACAGGGTTAGGTATGAAAATTGCATGGATCACATTTTATGGTGCCTGTACTACCCTGTGCTGGGAAGAAACTACTGCATCCTTCAGCATGAGGCTTTGGGTGTTCATTGAGAAGCAAATACATATCATTTATTGACTGTTTACCAAACACTGTGGCTGGTATTGGGGATTGCAATTAAAGAGAGGAATATGAAAGAATTGAGTTCATTTAAGAACTTTGATTTTGCTGTAGACACTGTTCAGAAAGAGGTGGGAGACAGAAGGAACATGAGCAATTTCGTGCTTTCCATAGGTGGAAATTAGAATTGTGGAAACTGTAATCATTTTTAGATGATTTGCAAAATGCCTGATTGGCCATTTCTTGGTGATAATGGACAGATGTTTTCATAAAAAGAAATTGCTGGCTCTCTTGTAGGAGCTCCGATGTAAACCACCACCACACAGCATGGTCAGTGTCTGGGATTCTGTGCAGGAAGAGCAGCTCTGCCTAGCTGTCATTCCTGCTGGGATTGTGAGGGACCATGTGACTTTTGCAGACCAGGGCCAATGGCCCTTGTGCTCTGAGCATGCTTGTATATATGTTCCCTGAGAAGAGTGAGATAGATGTGATAACAGTATCCATACTGGTCTGTGGTGGTGCAAGAGTGTAATCCAAGCACTTGGCACATATCTGTTGGGAAGAAATATCAGTAGCTTGAGGGTCAGAAGCAGAACAGTTTAAGGCTTCTTCTTGTTTAAAGATTTGGGAGTCCTGAAGTCTAGTTATTTACTTTGTAAACACAAAAATCATTGGTAGCTGTGTTACACTAGTCAAGACCTCATTTTACAAGGCTGAATTTCCCTTGACCTCTTGAGAAATGGTTGGTTATATTTTCCTGCATTTCTTTTTCCATTTTTCTATACATCCCCTTTATTCTTTCCCAAATACTTTGTACCTTCTCAATTGCTGTAGATTTGTTGTGAGTACAAAAGTCACACTGTGTCAGTGTATGCACTATTATTTGTAATCCTGTTGATACTTACATGTGTTTCCAATTTCATATAGGTCAGGAATTAGATGAGGTGTTGGAAATTTTATTTGTATTTTAATGAATTCATATTGCAAATTTACCTTCCATGGTATCATAATGTTGAGGCATCCATTTCCCAATGATTATTCATTGATTTCTTTATTTATATGGGCTTAGCAGATGGCAAAGCACATAATCTTCTGGATGACCTGATTTCAGATCCCACCAACCAAACACAGAAGTTCGTAAAAACCTCTTACTCTAGATACAGGATATCTAACAACCACTTCTATGGTGTGTCCCATAAACACACAAGGAAAACATCTCTCTTACAAATACTGTATATTCAAAATTTGGTGTAAACATTTCTTTTTACTTATGAAAGGCCCACAGATGGCGTGGACCCTCACGCCCCGACTCAGGTGAGGCACCCCCCCCAAATTACTCACGATAAGTGGTCTTGATGCAAAAGGATGAGGTTTTTTATATTCCAGTGCACTGGCGTCCACAGCCATACTCCACGTGGGGTAGAGGACTGGGAAACCTGAGTACAGTGTTTAGACAGCTTTTATAGGGTTACAATAAAGCCCACACATCATAAACCAATCATTTCATAGCATCTGGTGTGGATCAATTAATTTGAAGTATCCAAGCCTGCACTTAGCTCAGGAAGTCTGCTTTCGTTAGGGCTTCTGGGTGGTGTGAAAAGGCTCATTTCGTGTGTTCACTCACTCACTCACAACCCTGTCATAAACAGTCAAGAATGTGACCTTTTGCTAGGGGGCATGGTCTGTGGAGATTTAGGCTAAATTTTTCCCTCATTACACTTATAGGCAAATGAAAACAAAACCAGTCGCTTTGGGTGCATGATACAAATAATACACTGCTTCTTTTTAAATGTTATTTTTAACATGTAATCTTCATTTTAAATACCATCCTTAGTTCACCTCCTTCCCCATCTTCCTTCCCCAATATCTTCCCCTTCATAAGCCCGATCCAATTCTTAGGGGGGGATAAGAACTTCCTATGGAAGTCAACAAATTCTATCATACCAAGCTGAGGAAGGCTCTAGGCATTCCATCCTGTATCATGACAGAACAAGGTGTCTCACCATAGGATGTAGCTTACAAACAGCCAGTTTGTCAACTGGGATAGCTCCTGGTTTCACTGCCAGGGTCCCTCGAACAGATCAATTCAAATAACTATCACTGACATTCACAGGGTTTATTCTGATACAATGAAAATCCTCCAACAGTCAGTCCATAGTCTGTGAGTTCCACTAGTGACAGTAGTAGGGGGTGTGGCATTGCTGGAGTGGGCTTTACCTAGTTAGAGGAAGTATGTCACTAGGTATGGGTGGAGTCAGGCATTGATGTTTCTTGTATATAGGATGCTGGCCAGTGTGTTAGTGAACATACTGTTGCCTCTGAGTCAAGAGTTAATGACACTAACCTATAGCACCACATTCACCTGCAGGGTGCCATGCCCCAGCCATAATGATGATTAACTGAATTTCTGAAACATTAAGTGAGACAACTCAATTAAATGTTTTCTTTTTAAGAGTTTTCATTTTTTGTAGTATCTCTTCACAGCAATAAAACCCTAAAAAGACAGATGTGGGTATCAGGGGCTGGGATATTGCTGTGAGAGGCTGGCCCAATCATAAAATTTCTTTGATGTTATATGAGTATAATTGATCTACAAGCTTGTGTCTCCCTTTATGTCTATTCATTTTTTTTTTTTTTTTTGTCCTCAGTGCTATAAGATTTTTAAAGAGCCAAGAAAAGTTCTATGTGAACATCAAATTCAGTTTCCTTCTAAGGTAACTTGATGAATACATTATAATGTCCATGTCATAAAATAATGTGGGGAGTGCCAGAATTATATGATTATATTGTCAAAGAAGCAGACATTTACAATGTGTTTACCAAACTTCATGTTTAACACAGATATGGTGTAGAACCCTTCATGGACCCCCGAGGGACCTTGAGCAAGCCTGAAGCTGTTGGCTGGAACTCCTTGCCCCAAGGCTGTTTTGGTACTCTTCCCATTTTTATAACACACCTCTTAACACACACCTTGTGATAACACACACCTTGTAGGGAGGAGCTCAGCCTAAAATTCCTGTAATTTTCCATTGTGCTGTAAGTTGGTATTTAAGACCATTATTTCCCCTCAATAAACTGCATTCGGCATTTGGTGTTCTGACATTGCCATTGAATGAATGACCCCCTGTCTTGTCTTTATTTCAATCTCTAGGCCATCACCTGATTTGTGGAACAAATCAGGGCACAGGCAATACCAGTGGTTCTTGCCCACCAAGATTTGGAAAGAAAGGATCACCTAAGAAATCACCCTCGGATGCCGGCCAGCAAAATTAAGTGAATGAGGGTGTATTGAAGGATGGGTTCCAGTAACCCTAAGGAAAGTCTCAGTGGACTATTAGTGACCCTATTTAAAAGACAGGGCAATAGGATTAAAGACAGCTAAGGAACTCATTGCCACAATTAAAAAGAAAAATGGCAGAGATGAATAGGACTTTTGAGGAATTACAATATCTATCAGGGGACAAGAGGGATCCCAACTAGGATATGATAGTCATGCTGTAACTGATGAACTGGATACTTTGGAATCAGAAAATGAAGCTGGTGAGCCCATATTTTAACTCCAAAGCTACAACCCCTTTTGTGATTCCGATTCCTTTTGTAGGGCCTCTATAACTCCAGGGTTAGAGGAAGAGGCCAAAGATTTAATAACCAAGGTAGAAGTGTTAGAATAGGAAAGACAAGTGTTTCCGGTGATTGAGACAGTGGATCCACAGGATAAAAGAGTGAGGGAGCACAACCCATTAAATTTTAAGGATATAAAACAGCTTAAAGAGGCTGTCACTGCTTATCGGCCCCATGCTCCTTTTACTCAGACAATTTTTGAGTCTTTCGCAGGATTAAATTGTATTGATTGAATGCAGCACTGTAGAGCCTTGCTGAGTGGGGGTGACTATTTGCTATGGAAAGACAAATTTCAAGAATTTTGCAAGGAAACCATAAAAAGTAATGCTGTTGCTGGATTCCCTGCTAGGAATTTAGATATGCTCGCAGGCACTAGGCGATATTCTATACTTGTAGCTCAAATTCTTTTTGACCCAGCAGTCCATGCACAAAATGCTGTTGCTGCTACTAGAGCTTGTAAAGCCCTGCCTAATAAGGCTGCAGGAGATTAACTATCTAAGGTATTGCAGGGACTGTCTGAGCCCTATTCAGATTTTGCAGACTGCCTCCTACAGCTGTCAGGCCACATTTTTGGTGATGATGGTAATGCCCTGCCCATAGTTAAACAATTGGCATTTGAAAATGCAAACAAGTATTGTAAAGAGGCTTTACATCACCATAAGGCCGAAGGTCTTAATGATTATATATGCATATGTAGGGACATAGATGGTCATCACATTATGGTCCAGGTTGTAGCTTCAGTTATTAAAAGAGGTGGGGACAATAGAGGAGCCAGGCCAAAGACTTGCTGTTGGTGTGGACAACAACGGCATTGCTGTGGCTCCATAATGTAGTACTCAGTTTCTTAAATGGTCAGATAATGAAGGACATACAGGTCTTTTTCAGCCTTTTGTGTTAAGTCATATCCCTGTTAATCTTTGGGGGAGAGATGTGCTTCAGGCCATGGGAGCGGTCCTTACTACTGAGCCTGTTAAAAATATGATGACTAATCAAGGTTATGTACAAGGAAAAGGACTGGGTAAATTCCTAAAAGGTGACCCTCAGTCTGTTGTATCTAAAAATTTAATTATCATAAGAGCCGAAGATCGCACTGGGCTGGGAAATTTTCCTTCTCTTAATTTTAAAGAGCCCTATAAGAGTTATCTTTGGGTGGTGTTGCCTCAAGGAATGGCCAAGAGTCCCACTATTTGTCAAATTTATGTATCATTGGCCATTGCCCCCATTAGAGAGAAATTTCAATCCCTCTATATTTTACATTATATGGATGACACTATTTTAGGCGACCCAGATTCTTAGGAAATGAATGAGGATTTGGGGGAATTGCAACATCATCTTCAACTAGCTGGCTTAAGAATAGCCCCAGAAAAGGGCAACAAGAATTTCCCTATCAGTACTGGTCATCAATTGTTACAGACTACTTTAAGGCTGGATAAACTGACCACCTTTAATGATTTTCAAAAATGATTGGGAGACATAAATTGGGTTCGATCTAGTTTAACCCTAACCACTGGGCATCTTAGACCATTATTTGATATTTTACAAGGAGATTCTGATCCCACTTGTCCACACACCGTAACGCATGCTGTGTGGAAATGCATACAGCTTGTGCATAAATGCCTCCAATCTGCACATTTAAATTATATTGACTATTCTAAGAACTTGATGTTATTAGTTTTTCCTTCAGCATATTCCCCTACTGTGGTATTTTGGCAAACTGGTCCTATATTGTGGGTTCATGAACATTCATCCCCAGTTAAATCTTATCCCCAGGCAAAGCTTTCTATTATTCAAAAGGCATATAAAATGAGCCTTCAAGTTTTTGGCAAGATGCTGGATGTAATTGTTAGTCCCTATACTCAACAACAGATAAAATGGCTTCAACAGTTTGATGAGGACTGGGCACATTGCTTGTGTTCCTCAATCTGCCACTTTGATAGTTATTTTCCTTCCAGTAAGTTAGCTCATTAAAAAAAAAAATCACCCTGTGTGTTTCCTCAAGGTTATTTCCCGAAATCCTCTGAAGGGGGCCCGCAATGTATTTACAGATGGCTTTTCAAATGGTTGTGCAATAGCTGTTTCTTTTCCCATTATCAAATGCTCTATACTTAAAGTGAAGTCTGCACAATTTGTGGAACTATCAGCAGTACTATTAGCCCTTCAGCATTTTTAAATCAGCCATTTAAATTATACACAGACAGTAAATATGTGTATCATATATTGGCTCCCTTAGAAACTGCTGCTTGTATAGCTCCAGTCTCTCATGTACAAGAACACTTACTAGACATACAAAGCCTACTATGGAGGCGCTCTCCTCCAATTTCTGTAGGACATCTCCAAGCAAATTCTAATTTAGCCCGCCCTTTAAGTGAAGGAAATGTCATTGCTGATTTTAATATTAAAACAGATAATGCCATCATGATGATGAGAGAGTCTGGTTATGAAGCAGACAGCACAGCTCATACAACCTTCCAATTAATGCAGGGTCACTTAAATTCCATTTTAAAATTGCTAGATACCAAGCTGTTGATATAGTTTAGAATTGTCCCCTATGTGCAGAGTTCTTACCTTTTCCACACCTTGGAGTTAAACCCCGTGATGTCACACCTAATGATATCTGGCAGATGGATGTTACCCATATAACTTCCTTAGGTCGTCTACAATTTGTTCATGTATCTGTGGATACACATTCTCATTTCATATTTGCCTCTGCTCATACTGGAGAAAGGATTAAGGATGTTAAGAGCCATTGTTTACAATCCTTTGCTTATATGGGAATGCCCAGACAATTAAAAACTGATAATGGTCCTGCTTATACTAGTTAGGGTTTTAACTCTTTTTGCAAAAAATTTTTTTTTATCCCACATAAGATGGGTAACCCTTATAATCCTCAGGGTCAGGCCATGGTGGAATGTGCACATCACACAATTAAAGCCTATCTTCATAAAACAAAAAAAGGGGGAGTTTACAGGGTCTTCTCAGGGAGTTTACAGTGTCTTGTCCTTTATATTTAAAAATTTTTAACTATTGATGGTGCTGCTCGATCTGCGGGTGACAGTCATTGGCGCCCTCAGTCATCTGACTATGGTTCAGATATGTGGAAGAATGTCCCCACTGGAAATCTGTGCAGCCCCAACCCAGTTCTAGTATGGGCCCGAGGGTCAGCTTCTGTCTTTCCACAAGATGCAGATAACCCTCTTTTTGTGCCTGAGCAGCTGATTCACCATACGCGTGGGGACGGTGATTGAAACAGCCAGAACGAAGGTCCGATGGGTCTTCAAGAATCTACCCATCCTGATGCCTGTGGGTCTGAGTAGCCATATGTGGCATTTTTTTCCTGACCGTTAATTATAATTTGGATCCAGTGGCTATAAATTTACACTTTGATCCAAAGGACAAGAATTTCACCTTTATCTCAGGCATTGTATTCTGGTTCCGTTCTTTTTGTTGTAACTAATGCTAATTTTGGAGAAATTTCATTATTCTCAGCAGGTCTGCCAACTGGAAAAGCTGTCGTGGGCCATGTACCCAGGTGTGGAGCAGAGAGGAAAGGAGATTTTTGGGATCATGACTGCCAGTGCTGCCTTCACCACTGAAGGAACAGTTTCTACCATAGCCCTGCCCTAATCTGTAAATACTGCAAGCACAGTTGATCAACTATCAGGTGATTTGGGTTAAGCCTTAGCCACCCAAATCACACTTATTATCTAGTACAAATTGGCATTTTTAAACTAAATTTGCAAACTAACCTCTTGTAGGATTGAATTTTTGTGAGAAGATCATAAGGCTTCTTGTTCTCTGTCTTTTACACATATCTGTGTTAATGCATCATTTTTCTCCAGAAATCCTGGAGTGATCAGTTTTTAAGTTATACACATGCTTTACCCATGCAGATCATTAACATCTATGAAACCTGAGTGCCACTTGCCAATGCAGAAGGCCTTTTACAAGGAATTCAACATGTGAGCAGATCATTGGTGTTTGTAGCCCTTGCACTTGGTGCTACTTTGCCACAGCATTAGAGAGGCCCATGCCAACTTTCAAACAACAGAGATACTGTCTTTGGCTCAAGAGAAAATGCCTCTGCCCACTTGTGACTGACAAACTATTTACCAGTGATGGTTAAGGCAGAGGGGGCAAATATCCAACCTAAGACAGGTAGGTTACGAGCCTGGGTGACCTCTCCAATGATGGGTAAGGAATTATGCTGACGTCCTCTGCCACCTAAGGCAGGTGTTAGTTTATATTTGAAAAGGGGAGGGGACCTGTAGGGCCCTGCATGGACCCCAGAGGTGCCTTGAGCTAGCCTGAAGCTGTTGGCAGGAACTCCTTGCAGCAAGGATTTTTGGTATTCTTACGGTTTTTGATGGCACACACCTGCTGACACACACCTCATGACAATACACACCTCTTAAGGAGGAGCTAAACCTAAAATTTCTGTAATTTTTCAACTATGATGTAAGTCAGTATTTAAGACCATTCTTTCCCCTTAATAAACTTAATTCGGCATTTGGTATTCTGACAATGCCATTGAACGAATGACCCACTGTCTTTTTTTTTTTTTTTTTTCAATCTCTAGACCTTTACCCAATTCATGGAAGCGATGGTAGTGCGGGTACTACAAAAAGTAAGTTTGTGTTGACTACAATGACTTTTCTACACAAAGACTCCTGATTGAAATGATTTCCACATGTGCAGCCCATAGTCTGAAGTATTCATAGGAACATCCAGAACTGGCGTGTTGCTAGGACCACATGAGACCTCACAGAATATGGTGACAGGTTCTCAACCACCCTGCAGGAGGCCTTGCCAAACTGTCTACTATGACCTCCCTCTCATTCACAATGCTGTGGCTTCTGCACTCTTCCATGCTCAGAATTCTTCACAGCAACAATCAGCACAGAAGTCAGTCCAATGGTGCATGTTCTGCTATAAAACCAAGCCTGTAGCATGTCTCTAGGGAGTGTCCTGCAAAGCCTGAGACTTGGAGGGTGGCCTTGATGCCCCTGATTGGCTAGAGAAGCTTCAGTGACAAGAGCACTTCCTCCAGGGTTAGAGTGTTCTTAAAGTCAAAGCACAGGGGTCACTGACCCTGGCTTCTACTGCAGACCTACACTTTTAGAGACCTGCAGAGACGCTATTCTATTCAATTCTATTCTATTCTATTCTATTTATTTATTTATTTATTTTTCATGTTCTAAGACAGGTTTCCCTTTGAGAAACCTGCTGTCCTTGAATTATCTCTGTAGACCAGGCTGGACTATTGCATCCCACTTATTATAATTATTGTAATTACTGTTGTTGTTTTCAGTAGATTTTCTCTTTAAATGAATTATTTATTTATTTTTGTTTTTTATACACAGTTTTCCACAGTGCCCTGGTACTTGGTCTGTAAACCTGGCTGGCCTTGAAGTTACAGAGATCTGGCTGTCTCTACGTCTTGAGTGCTGGGATCAAAGGCATGGGCCACCCCCACCTGGTGCATAAGGAACTTTAATGTAACTTACATGTCTGCAATGATGAACCAGCTCTTTTCCTGCAGTGCACAGGTTCATATTCTCCTTCGTACTCCACACAATATGAAGAGCTTGCCAAGATGATTATACAATGCAGACTGGAATGCTTCTCTTACTTAACAGATAGAAATGTGCTCAAGAATATTAAAAAGTAAAGAGAGATTTTAGAACACCAAAAGAAGATATTTAATCTGTGGCTTCTTGCTTAGGTTAGGAGAAGTCATGGTACATTTTACCTGGTTGTCACAGGCCCTTCAGACAAACATTAGAAAAATGCAGGAATCATAGCACAAACAAGACAATAAATCTTTCTCCTGCCAGAAGACTGGATGATAGGTCCATTGCATTGGGAATTTATTCCTGAAATTCAGCACAAATTCTTGAGAAATTAATAACAATAAAAATTGTTGTCTCCATGGTTAGTTGAATACTTGTAGAGAATGGGGCTGGGAAGAAAGCCTCTATGAGAACTATGGTGAACCAGCACAGCTTCCTCAGTGGGCAGATGAGAAAACATCTGCATTATTCAGTGTTCTCTACTTGAACAGGACTGGGTTCATATTTCTAAAGCAATGCAGCCTTCACCCAGCCTTCTGATTGTATAAACACGGATTTTCTTCTTTGAGATCTGGTTTTTGTATTTCTACCTTGTGAGTCTGAAGTCCAAGTGAGAACCAGGCAACAAGTACCTTTAGATCATGGGATTTCAGTGTGAAACTACAGAATAAATATCTCCTGTTGTGTCCTGGAATCCTCTTAGTTTGGGACAGGGAATAATCACTTCAATAACATTGTTTACTGTCCTGTGCAAGCTAGCTAGCCACATTGTATCCAGAAGGAAGAAAAGAGTACAGGAAGATAGCAGGGTTTGATTTTGGAGTCTGGAACAAGTGCTATATAAATGCATATCTCTGCTGATCTAGAAAATATATTTGTCTGGGGTGGAAGACAGTGTCAGGAAACATTGTACTGTGTCATTAAGGACTGTGTAACCTTTGTCACTCAGGCCTCAACATCCAATCAGGCCCTTCAGGTAACCTGTCATTATGAATATTTTAGGGCATATTTTTGTTTGTATGGTTTTTGTTTTGTTTTGTTTTTTTGTTTTTGTTTTTGTTTTTGTTTGTTTGTTTGTTTTTTGTTTTATGAGCCAGGGTTTCTCAGTAGCTTTGGAGCTGAAAGATCCACAGAGCACATATACACCCATGCCCCAACTCAGCCCCCCACAAATCACTCATGAGAAGCAGTCTTGATGAAAAAGCATGAGGTCTCTTATATTTCAAGAGCATTGGGGTCTGCAGCCACATTCCATGAGGCAGTAGAGGAATGGGGGAATCTTGGGTACACAATTGAGACAGCTTTTATAGGGTTACAACAAAGCCCACACATCCTAAACCAATAATCTCATAGCATCCAGTGCAGACCAATCAATTTGAACTATCCAAGACCGTGCTTAACCCAGGAAGTGGGTGGGGTGACAAGGCTCATTTACTGTATTCACTCGCTCACAGGTGATGTCTTAAACAGCCCTGTCATAAACAGTTAAGAATGTGACCTTTTGCCTACTCCTGGGGTCAGTGGAGAGTTAGGCTAAATTTTTCCATCCTTACAGAGCCTCTTCCCTAGAAATAACTCTGTAGACCAGGGCGGCCTCAATCTCACAGAGATGCACCTTCCTCTGCCTCTCCAGTCCTGGGATTAAAGGTGTGTGTCTCCAACTGGTACAAGTCCCATCTCGGTGCCAGTTTCACGTTTGTCTCTGAAATGAAGCTGGTACAATGTTTTGTTTCTGGTGTGCTTAAATTACTGCCACAGGGAGTTGACTGGATATATTGGAAGAGCTGCTAACCATGACATGGTGAATGAGGTGCTGCTGTTCCCAGTTGGGGAGGGGCAGATCCTAACATTCCTGAACCAATTTGAATCTGAATGGGAAACTGCAGCCAGTTTCACTGTCCTGTGATATATCACAGGGTCCTTGCAATTTGCTGTGCCCAGGTGTAGGCCTCTGAATCACTTCACTCTGTGGGATGAATGTGCTCAGAGCATTGGGAGCAGGGAACTGTGTGTTGCAACATGTCTCTACTCAACATCAATCTGTTTTAGTTGCATCCATGGAAAGGTTGCCAACCTTGGAGAGGCCTCATTTCTCTAGTTTCTTCAAGACATTTAGCACTTTGCATTTTACATTTATTTGTTGTCATGCATTACTGTGGCTGTTGTAAAAGACTTCCCTTTTGTTCAGTGTACTCTACTTACATGCCATGATGTAGATGAGTAAAATTGTTTGTTTAAATGATTTACCAAATGTTGGAAATAAATAGTAAGTCTCACAAGGTAGATTTTTGCTTACAGACGACTGCCTCTAAGACACTCCAAAGACAATTGTATAATAACCAGTTCTGCTAGAAATCAGGATGGTAAAATACACATTTATTTAAGAGAATTGTCTAGACATTTGGGTCCAAACTGTTACAAATGAGCCACCCTTGATTTATAATCTGCTACTATGCCCATTGTTCTATGAAAAACAGGCCTCTAAGAAGGTGCTCAAGGAGGCATTACACTGTCAAAAGCAACCTTAAAGCCATGAAGTTACAGTGTTCTTCTTGAGACAAGCATTGTTATTCCAGGTGGGTAATAGGACACTAGGTGAAAACTATTTGAATCAAAACATTGTCATGTTAAGGACTTGCCCTATCATGCAGTTCATCACATGGCTTTCATTTAGGCACTCAGTCAGGGAGGAGTAACATTCTTGGGAAGCTTCCCTAAGGGCCTAATATATTGACAAAAAAAGCAGAGCTTTCTCTAAAACCAGGAGTGTGCTTGGTAGAGCTGGTAATGGTCTGCAGTCACAGCTTTCATGGAGGGTTTGCTTCAGATCCTGAGAACCTAAGCTTTCCAACCATGTAGAGCTGTCATTATTGATGGAAGTGCCATCTTGGGCTTAGTCAGTAATGTTCTTGAGATACCCTGTGTTCCACTTGTATAGTGTTATTTGAGTAGCTGCCTCCAGAATTTGTCCCATGGTCTGATGCTTCCTGCTACTTCATAGAAGTCCCCTATTTTCTTCCATTCCTCCCACCCTCCCCCCCTTGGAGTAGTATACAAGATGCTATTCTGAAGAAGCTTAAATCCCTGCACTGTGAAGGCAGAGGTTGGCAGATCATAATGAGTTCAAGACCATGTCAATTGTGTATTTAAGAAATTACTCTAGGATGTTTCAATGCTATATAATCCTCCCATATATCCCAGTGCTTACAATTATAAGTTCCCTGCCTCTCTTTAATTTGTTCAAAGTGTAACTTGGACCATGGACCCAAAAGACATTTAAGGAAGATTGTGTATGTGGAATGTTAATGTATCTAATCTGGGTCTACTTTGAGCATTAGCTAGAGATGTATGCATGCCATCATTAAAGAGATTTTTCTTTATTAATCTCCCAAGTGTGTGAAGGGATTTCTCCCTAGGAAGGGAGAACAGCTGCATTTTCATCCTGTTAGAAAATAATGTTGCTGAGGCGAACTCTCCATGTCGAATCAATTGGCTTTGACACAAGTCTGTTACTCTCCAAAACAATGAACATCTGTGCTATATATTACATCTCCAAATTTCTTAAGTAACTATTCCACATAAGAGATTTAAAATTTTCCACTTTCCATCATGAAGTCATAAACAATGTGGTCATAGGAAAACAATTCACTTGTAGACCAATTTTTTTTCTGCCTCCAGGCAAGAGTAGGAGGCATGGTTTATTGTGTACACTGTAGGAAAAATTGAGAAAAAATTCAGGTGATTTATTAATCTTTATGAGAAAGGACCAGACTGTGATAGGGGTAGTGATTCTGTAATTTTTCAGCAAGTTTTTATCCCTGTCATGTCTATGAATACCGATCAGTTTGGTTGTACAGATTTGGAAGGTTATTTTGAGGCAATTAATATTTAATTGGCAATGAGGAAACTGTCATGTGTCCAATCCTGCTTGACACAGTTATGTCAGGACAGAGGTTTGAGAAACAGATCATTGATTGTAAATGTATGTGTCAGGTTACAGTTCTCAGACAACATCTACATAGGGGCAGCATCAATCTATCTGTTTCTTTGAGACAGGGTCTCTGTAGTTTTGGAGCTGGTCCTGGAACTCTATAGACCAGGCTGGCCTTGAACTCATAGAGATCTGGTTTGGAATGGTGCTAACTGTACCTTGCCCAAACCACATTCTATGACCCCTCAAGGAACAGGATGGCAGCTAGGAGAAAAGTTCTTCACCCACACCTTAGATAATCCATGATCAATGGATTATTGTTCCATGATGTTTGAGTCAAGAATTTTAGACCATTTAATATTAATTATGAAATTAAATTATTTACATTAATCGTGACAGCATTGTTCACAAGTCTGGTTTGGAGCCACCTTAGGGAAGGGGTGATGTTACATGAACACATTATTTGATTATTTAATTATATAAAACAATGATTATATCATCCTTGACACCTGGAATTTGGTGCCACCTTGTGGGGCCAAGTGCAACAGATCATCTAATTACATAATTACAGTATTTAAATTGACAATTGTTGTTAACACCCAAGGCAATGTATTTGTATTATTATGTAAACCAATAATCCTCTATTCCATGAAGAGTCCTGTAAAGCTCCCTCTTGTGGAATTAATGTGCAATACCATCACATTTTATGATTCATTGTTACCTTTGATGATGTTGACATCCTTCACAACTGGAGTCTGGCCATTCTCCCCTGCCAGTTAAATGCTACATCACATATTTATTGTGACAGTTAGATATTACCGACTTAATTATTTAATTCTGTAAATTATTTAAACGACAGACAATGCCATCACCGATTACAATTAGGGTGCAAATGTCTGTCAAGGATAAGCTTAGGAAGGCTTTAGACATGGACACAGCAGTTTCTGAATGATCTATGCATCACCCCGAGTACTAGGGATGCTGGGTGATTGATGCCAGTAGATTCCAGGGTGCCCTCCAAGTAATACAAGGACTTCACTAAGGTAGGCATGGTGGTCTGGCTGTTTGACTCCCTGCTCTTCCTCCACTTCTTCACATTGGTTGTGATCTACCATTAGAAGAAGTAGTGACACTAAGAGGTCAGCACCATCACCGAGACCTCACAAAAGGATGACGACTCAGAACACGGAAGAACATCTCTCTCTCAGCTCTGCTGGTGAGGCCCCTGCTGCTGCCATCTTTTCAGCTGATAGCAACATTTTTAGCTACTACTGCTATGCCAGGTTTTGTCCCATCATATCAGGTCCTTCTGCAGCACAACAGAGAATCAGGCACTGGTGATGATGTCAGGCCAGCAGAGTTCTTCAAGCAAGACAGAATGATTATCTGATTACTGACTCAGGGAATTTTAAAACTCCGTGATGACAGCGTATATTATCATGTCTGGCATGTCTGCCCAGGAATTGATGATACAAAAAATTTCAACCACTTACATAAGTAAAGATGTAATTCTTAAATTGTTTCATTATATAAACTGTGAACCCTGAAGTTTGGCGCCACCCTGTGCCATTCAATTGTGACACACGATCTAAATATCTGATTATTTCATTTCTCCAATCTGTCTTTCTCTACTCCAGGAAGAGTGAAGTCTGGATCCACCTTGTTGGTGTTAATTGTCTAATGTGATTTAATTAAGTAATTAATTATTTAAATCAATTGTGATATCATTATGTTATCTCTCTATGAGTGAAGTATGAGAAGTTATCTCATTATTAATTCTATTTTTTCTTTTTATTTTTTTATTTATTTTTATTTATTTTTACTTATTTTTTATTTTTTTCTTTATTATTTTTTATTTTTTTATATAATTTTTTATTTAATTTTATATAACAAAGTCCAATTAAATGGAAACAAACATTTATACACAATATTTGGGAATTTGGGCATCGTTCTTTCCAAACTACTTCTGCTGGTAAGGGGCGCTGTCTTGGGGGATTCGAAGAAGATTCAGATATCCTAGCTGTAGTCTGTAGGGCTGTTTTGTCCAGCTCTTTGAATGTAGGATCAGCTTGTACTCTGTTTCAGGCGGTCTGGCGTGATCAAACCACATTAGTCTGGAAGTAATCCACATCTTTTCATTTTCTGTGGAAACAAAAATAGAAATCCTTTTCCCGAGTAACTTGTTCTTCAACTTAAATTTTGGAGTCAAAGCGTTTTTATTTTTTTTTTTAATTTATTATTTTACATGTCCATCCCAGCTCCCTCTCCCTCCCTCCTTCCTTCCCCTCCAGCCCTTCTTCCCTCCTTTCCTCCCTTTTGCCCTCTCTGCCCTCTCACATGCACTCTAAACACCCTCGCCTCCCAACCCCCCACCACAATAACATATGTAGGGGAATGCAATCCAGTTGGGGTCATGTAGATCTGACAGGTCATGTGAAGTAGGGACTAGGGCTTCTCTCCTGTCTCTAGATAAAGGCAGTTATCCCTCCATGGGGGATGTGTTTTCAAAGTCCTTTTGTGGTCCAGGAATACATCCTGGCTGCACTGTCTGAGGGCGCTTAGACTGCTCAATCCTTCTGGCTGAGACCCATATTCAGGGGGGCCTGAGGCAGTCCCATGCTGCCTTCCCAGCTATCAGTCTGTTGGCCCGTTAGCTCCTCCTTGTTCAGGTAAGCTGTCTCTATGTGTTTCTGCCGCCTGGTCTTGTCCTCTCCCTCTGTATCTGAGTTCTACTTCGGCTCACTGTTTATGTATGGGTGTTTGCTTCTGTTTCTAACAGGCATTAGTTGAGGTCTCCATGGAGAAGTTAGTTGTTGATCTCACTCTTCGGGAAGGGCATTTAGGATAGCCTTTTCATAGAAGTTCAAATTGTTAGTTAGCAGCACTCCTGTAGTTCTACAGACCTTGCTTTGTGTTCAATATTATCTTCAAACCAATATTGACTCCCTCTTTTAAATTCTCTCTCTGTCTCTGTCTCTCTCTCTCTCTCTCTTTCCTGTCTTCTATTCCTAACCAGGCTCAATCTTCCTGGTCGCACATATTTTCCTTTCCTCCCCGTCGTTTTCTCCTACTTTTCTCTCCATTCGCTGCCCCCCCCCACTCCCCCTGAGATCTGGGGGACTTGTCCATTTCCAGTTCTGTGAGGGACTTTACGTGAATCTCTTAGAATAAACCTTATATCCTAGTTCCTCTGGTGGTGTGAATTATAGTCTGGTGATCAATTGATCTAGGTGTAAAATACATATATGAGTGAGTACATACTGTGTTCCTCTCTTTGTGACTGGGTTACCTCATTCAGGATGTTTTCTTCAAGTGCCATCCACTTGCCTGCAAATTTCAAGATACCATTATTTTTCTCTGCAGAGTAGTATTCCATTGTGTAGATGTGCCACATCTTCATTAACCATTCTTCAATTGAGGGTCATCTAGGTTGCTTCCAGGTTCTTGCTATTACAAAGAGTGCTGCTTTGAACATAGTTGAACAGATGTCTTTGTTTCAAGGATGTGAATCCTTTGGATATATGCCTAAGAGTGGGATTGCTGGGTCCTGTGGTAAACTAATTCCCATTTTCCTGAGGAACCACCACACTGATCTCCAAAATGGCTGTATGAGTTTGCACTCCTAACAGCAGTGGAGGAGTGTTCCCATTTCCCCACATCCCCTCCAACATGAGTCATCATTGTTGTTTCCAATTTCAGCCATTCTGGTAGGAGTAAGATGGTATCTCAAAGTTGTTTTGATTTACATTTCCCTGAAAGCTAGGGATGTGGAGAATTTTCTTAAGTGTCTTTCAGCCTTTTTGATTTCCTCTATTGAGAATTCTTTCTTCAGTTCTATACCTCATTTTTTAATAGGGTAATTTGGTGTTTTGTTGACTAGTTTCTTGAGTTCTTTGTATATTTTGGAGATCAGCCCTTTTTCAAATATAGATTTGGTGAAAATCTTTTCCTAGTCTGTGGGCTGCCGTTTGTTCTTGTCTACTGTGTCCTTTGCCTTACAGAAGCTTCTAAGTTTGAAGAGGTCCTATTTATTAATTGTTTCTCTCAGTGTCTGTGCCCCTGGAGTTATGTAAAGGAAGCAGTGTCCTATACCAATTTGTTCAAGGGTACCTCCTACTTTCTCTTCTAAGAGGTTCAATGTGGCTGGATTGATGTTGAGGTCTTTGATCCATTTGGACTTGAGTTTTGTGCATGGCGACAGACATGGGTCTATTTGCAGTCTTCTACACACCCTCATCCAATTGTGCCAGTACCATTTGTTGAAGATGCTGTCCATGCCCCATTGTATAATATTAGCTTTTTTGTGGAAAATCAGATGTTCATTCGCGTGTGGGTTGATATCAGGATTTTCAATTTGATCCAATTATTATACTTCTGTATTTTTATGCCAATACCAGGCTGTTTTCAAAACTATAGCTCTGTAGTAGAGCTTAAAGTCATTAATGCTGATGTCTCCTAAGTTCTTTTATTATATAGGGTTGTTTTGGCTATCCTGGTTCTTTTGTTTTTTCATATAAAGTTGATTATTAACATTTCAAGGTCGGTGAAGAATTGTGGTGGGATTTTAATCGGGATTGCATTGAATCTGTAGATTGTTTTTGGCAAGATTGCCATTTTTGCTATGTTTATCCTACCTATGAAAGAACATGGGAGATCGTTCCATTTTCTGGTATCTTCTTTAATTTCTTTCTTTAGAGCCACAAAGTTCTTATTATTAGGTCTTTTACTTGTTTGGTAAGTGTTACACCAAGATACTTTATGTTGTTTGTGGCTTGTGGCTATTGTAAAGAGTGATGTTTCTCTGATTTCTTTCTCTGTAGGGCTACTGATTTTTTTGAGTTTATCTTGAATCCTGCTAGTTTGCTGTAGGTGCTCTCTGGTAGAGTTTATTGGGTCGCTTATGTAAACTATCATATCATCTGCATATAGAGACAGTTTGACTTCTTCCTTTCCAATTTGGATCCCCTTGATCTCCCTTTGTTGTCTTATAGCATTATCTAGAAATTCTAGTATGATATTGAAGAGATATGGAGAGAGAGAGGGCAGCCTTGTCTTGTTCCTGATTTTAGAGGAACTGACTTAAGTTTCTCTCCATTTAGTTTTATGTTGGCAGTTGGGTTGCTGTATATTGCTCTTATTATGTTTAGGTATGTTTCTGTTATTCCTGACCTCTCGAAGACCTTTACCAAAAAATGTCCAGGGCCAGCTCGATTCAATGCAGAATTCTACCAGACAGTCAAGGAAGAACTAATACCGCTACTCCTCAAATTGTTTCACAAGATAGAAACAGACGGTTCACTGTCAAACTCTTTATATGAGGCCACAATAACCTTGGTACCCAAGCCTCACAAAGACCCAACTAAGAAAGAAAATTACATACCAATATCCCTGATGAACATCGATGCAAAAATACTCAATAAATTACTGGCAAACCGAATTCAAGAATACATTAGCGAAATCATCCACCATGACCCAGTAGGCTTCACCCCTGGAATGCAGGGATGGTTTAACATATGAAAATCTATCAATGTGATCCACCATACAAACAAACAGAAAAAGAAAAACCATATGATTATCTCCCTAGATGCAGAAAATCCTTCGAAAAATTTCAACACCCTTTCATGATAAAGGTCTTGGAGAGATGAGAGATAACAGAAACATACCTAAACATAATAAGAGAAATTGACTTTAGTCTTAATAGTAAAATTTATTCATGTGGAGATTATCTGCTAGTAAGTTCACTAGATAGAATACAAATGATATATTAGGTAGTATTGGGGAGCAACTTACATGGATGATAATGAACTGCCGAGATGTTCCAGCTTAGAAGGATGCAGTCCCTGCCCTTCTGATTTGATCTGCAACATAGTAGAGAGAAGTGAGAGACATAAATGTGGAAAGGGAGTGAGAAATAGATGGTGGGGAAGTGAGAGAGTTACAGACAGGTTGCGACCGTGAGAGGTTTACCCCAAGGTTCTCAACCTTCTGTTCATATACACAGAACCAAAGGCACTACGTAAGAAATAAATTCATGAGATGATCTGAGCAGAAAACCTGATTTACAAGAACACCCCCCTCTAAATGGTGGGTCCAATAGAGGTTCTTAGCGGTTCCTATAGCCTAAGAGACAGGACCAGGCAAGCAGAAGATACACAGCTGCTTGAGAGTGGGATTTGTAAAATGGTAACCAAATAATCCCACCATTTGTATACACATAGAAGCCCACAGGGCTTTCACCTAAATTACCCTGAGGCCCTGAGTGTGGGGGCATTGGTCTGAGTCTGGCTTCTTTTTGCTGGCAATGGACAATGTGCGGTGGAGTTTAAATGTGTTGGTGGACTCAGCAGGAGGTGTGCATAGAAAAGTTTTCTCTTAGCTGACAGGTTGGAGACCTTAGGCATGTGTTCCTTGAGTAGGTGGATAAGGAGGGTTGAGTGATGCTTCAGCCATTACAGTGTGTTGCAGGTAGCACCATTCCGTTCCACAACCTCAATGTACCTAATGCAAACCCTCATCTGAATTCACCTAAGTTCAGTCTTCCCTGAAAAAGCTGCCATTAGAGTCTCGACCGGGATGTGGAGCAGATGCAAAGGCATCCACTTTTAGATCCACCACATTATTCCTTGTTTCCTTTTCTCCAGGGAAACCCAGGACAGTTAAGCTCTGATTAAGTATGGATTCATTATTTCAGTATTATTAAAACATTGCATCAGAAACTCTTGGTTACAGTTTTCCTTTCCACTCACCAGGACTTTTAAGTGCACAGGGAGGCTTTGCTCTTGTGTTCCTGCCCACACAGCAGAACTAATACAATATTCTTGTTCCTCCTTGGAATCTTTGATCTCACATTTCACCACAATTAAGTAGTCCAGCCCTCCAGATATGAGAGAGTGTATCCATTGTGTTGTACTTTCCAATTGATTTTCTCACTTCTTTCAATTAGTCACTCAATCTCTCCTGCTCTAAAAAGCTTACACCTTTGGAGGTGCCTACCTGCCTCCAATTCCTTTGCACCACTACTCTCTGGAATGTAATCCCAGATACTTCTCTGAAGCTCTTTGTCTCCGTCCTCCATAGTGTAGTAATGAGCTGCTGAGTCAGATGATTGGTTTCAGCTTTCATCTCTCTCACTTTTAGCACAAGGAGACCCAGAAGATGGAATGAGCTCCTGACGCAGCAGTTGCTGCTGGCAGTTTAGGAATTAAGTTCATACCTACTTTGCAGCCACTCTGGTGTTTGACTTGGTGTCATTACTTATTGGAAAAATCAATGGCTAGTTTTTCTAGATGCAACAGCTTGTTAGCCTCTAATCAACCTATAAGACTCAGGCATTATGGTAGCCTGACTCTGTTACATGGGAGAATGCACTGAAGAATTTTCTCTGCTCTGCCTAGAGTTACTTGAATACTAGTGTTCACACAGGAGCAGAAGTCCCATTTAAAAAGCAGATCTTGCCCACTTACACTCCCTCCCTCTTCTCTCTTTCAGGCTCTTTGTTCTCTTGCTGCTATTTCTGCTCTCTCTCCTCTCTTCTCTTTCTGCTCATTTCTCACTATTCTCTCCTGTCACCTCTCTGTGTGCCTGTTTCTCTTTATATTTTTTTTTCTTTTCAATTCCCTGTCTTTCCCCTTCTGTAATAAAACTTCTCACTCAAGTTCTGGCTGCCTGGCATGTTTATACCACACCTTGGTCACCTGTTCTTTCCATAGAATCTGCAATGGCCGTCTATGCAGGACCAACATTTAGGTTTATCTTAATATTGATGCAAGAGGACATTGTGATGAGATATCCACCCTACCAGTACCCAAAGATAACTGAGTAGACATCACTGAATTTACATAATGGTGGTTCAGCTGTAAAGTGGGTCAACATATTTCTCCATTATATCTGTCTTTGTCAAAAGTCAATTTTTAGTAGAGGGAGGATGTGGGGATTCAACTCTTTTCCTGACTGATATCCAAAGTGCTGACCTGAATTTTAAATTTTCTTTTACTTCTTGTGTTGATGACATGGCTGGGCTGGAACTCCTGGTATAAAGTAGCCTACTGAAATGTATTAGTCTCTGTCGAACCTGGGATTGCTGGATCATGGTTAGAGGTACCCCACTACCCAGTTGTAAACTGAACTTGTAGGCAAAGGATGCCACTTGTCATATACATGTCAGGGTTAGGCTTTCATTTTTTTATTCAATGTTTTAGAGGATGTCTCTATATATGAGTGTGTATATATGTTACATATGCTTTTGTTATTGTTTAAAGATGACATTGCAGCTTTATTTTTTCAGTCAGAAAATACTCTCCGATTTGAAATATTTTTATGTTTTCAAAGTATGTAAGTAACAGCTTGCTAAGCTATAGTGACTAACTATAGGTATCAAAATGATAAGGTTATGCTTTGTTCTTTTGTTGTTGATGATGATGTTTTTTGTAATGTTTGTGCCTGTCTGTATGTCTTCCTTCCATAAACAAGATTTCTTATAGTGAACACTCATCTTGCTCTCTCTTTCAGAAAAAGAGGAACTTGCAGTCCTGATAATCCAGCCTCTACCTCCTAAGTGCAGGGGGGACAAGTGTGTTTCACTTAGTTTCTCAATCTCATCATGCTTTTTATGTTTTTTTTTTTAAGACTCTTTCTATTTTGCTTAGACTTGCCTCAAATTCTGGCTGTCTTCCCTCATTAGCCATCTGAGTTTGCAGTTACAGGCAGTTTGAGCTTGAGCTACGAGAATCCATGGATGGCCACATTTTTAAACAAAACATCACAGAGAAGTGTGGCAGTGACCTACAGTCTAGACAAAGCTGCTTAACCAATGCGCTCTGGAACTTTACTAATGTTACTTAATTTGTGGATTTCTTTTTAATCAACAGGAAAAGGAATGAACATAAAAAAGAATTTAGTAGCCAGGCATTGCTAGCACTTGCATTCAATCCCAGAACTTGGGAGACAGAGGCCATTGGATCTTTGTTAGTTTGAGGGAAGCCTGATCTATAGGCAAAATTTTTGAACAGTTTACAAAGCTAAAAGGAAACCCTGTGTCGAAAAACAATAACAACACAAAACAAAAATTCATCTAAGAAGTAGTGGTTCAAGACTTTAAATGAAGCACTCCTGATACAGAGGGGGTTGGATCTCTAAGTTTAAGAACAGCAAGGGCTACAATGATAAAACATATGTGTGTGTGTGTGTGTGTGTGTGTGTGCGTTTGTGTGTTTAATACTTTAAATTATGTATACATATGTAAATATATATGCAAGTACCCATGGAGATCAGGAGAATCCATATACTCTAAGTGCTGCATTTACAGATGGTTTAGAGACACACGGGTTGGGGACTACAAGTAGAAATCCAGTCCTCTGGAATAGGAAGGAGTCCTCTTAACCTAAACTATTATGCTAGCCCAACAAAGTCACTACTTACAGTAATTCTGCAGATTATTATTATTTTTAATTGTTCTTGTCATACTTTGCTGAAGTTTTAATGAAAGAAACTGGATCCAAAAAACTCAACCAACCTCCAGGAGTTTATTGGGATGGAGAGTGAAGGAAGGAATAATTGTTAAACAATTGGGTGCAGAAATAGAAAGAGAGAGAAAACTGGCAGAAGGTGCTTGATTATAAAGAGGAAGGGGGCAGTTTAGAACCAGGCTCTGAAGTTGGGGCCATTGAAACTGGAGTTATGGGGGTTCCATTGGCCCAGGTCCTCGTGGACTTTGCATGCATGTACTTTATGCAGTCACTTAATGAATGCATGGATTAGCCATCCAAACTTTGAGAACCTTTGAGATGTCAGTGTAATGTGGTCATCTCTGAATGACATATCCAGGAGGGAAGGGAAGGTCACCTGTGGCAAGCAGAGAAGATAGACTCCAGTGCATGGAAGGAACCTGAGCATTAGAGTGCCATGTGACCTGAAAAAGTTCCCTAAGAAGAAAACACAGGCCCTGGAGAGGACTTGTGTGGGATGATAGTCACGTGCTGAGGAGAAACCACCAGGGCAGGAAGAAGAGTGTTTGGGAGCAGGAAGAGGGCCAAGTTGCCCACAACCCCTCAGGAAGTAGAACCCAATAATACAATTATTATTAGGTAGCACATACATTTCTGTGTGATATTATTTCCCTTGTTAATTACAAAACATTGAAATCATAAAAAGTTACAAGGGACACTAGCTGTATGTGGAGTGACACAGGCCTTTTCATTCCAGCAACCAGGAAGCAGAGGGAAATCTTTCTATTTGAGGCTAGTTATGATTTCCAGGACAGCCTGGGATTCACAGATAACCCAAGTCTGGAAAAGCAAACAAAAGACCCCTGCAGCAAATGCGTTTTCATTTATACCTCAAAATGATAAATAAAATACCCCATGTGACCTAATTGTCTTCCTACACATCAAGCCTTGCCCTAAGGGAATTCTTTTGCAATTTTTCCCAGGGGAAAACTTGTTTGCAATATGTCTTTCTTGTACAACAATTTGGAGATGGGCTTTTCTCTTTTCTGACTGGTGATTTCTTTTCTCCAACAAGGAGTATTTGTGGTGCACAGTGTTATTAAACTTTAATAAACAACACTCAAGATTTTTTCAGCTTGTTGTGTGTATTCACACCCCCAGAGGCTGTGTTTGTGTGTGTGTGAGTGTGTTTGTGTATTTGTTTGTGTGTTTATTTGTAGACCAGAAGACAACATTTGGAGCCTATTCTCTCCACCATGAATCTCAGACATTTAACTCAGGTCCTCTATACTGGCTCTGAAAATAATTTTATCCTCATTACCCTTTCAAATCTTGCCTTATTGTATTTTGATACTTTGTTGAGTTCATTACTTAATAACTTTTTAATACAAATATTTGCTTTCCTTATGTGAATTTTGCATACAATGCATGTGACTGCTTGCAGCAGCCATAAAAGTGCACTGGATTACATGCAGCTGGAGGTATACGAGTTTATAAGCCACTAGGCATGGATACTGGGAAGTGAACACACGTATTTGACAATAGCAGTAAATACATTTTGCCTCTGATCTAGCTCTACTGCTCCTAATTTAAATTTTTAATTGAAAGATATTTTCTTGTGTAGTTTAATTACATGTGTAGTTTTTTTATTTATTTATTTATTTTGTGATCAAGCACATGCCTGTACACATGTGCTATCATAGAGATTTAAAAAGGAAACACTGAGCAGTTGTTACTAGCTACTTGGGACAGTGGAATTTAATTCATCTTGTTCAATTCAGTATAAAGTGCCACTTCCCAATGACATACCTCAATAAGTATTAATTTTAAATTTTAGTTTTAGTTTAAATACAGAATATTGGGTTCCATCGTGGAATCTTTATATACTTGTGATTATGTGCTTTCCTTGTTTGTTTTCTTCTCACACAACTCTCCCATTTGACCCTCCCCATCTCTAGCTGATTACATTTCTTGTAGCTTTTAGTTCTAAAATGTATTTACTACTCTTTACAAGAAAGCTTCTTGAGTGTTTTTCATATCTACCAATATAGGGTTCAAACAAAAATTAATTAAAAGAAATTGGGAAAAACAATTCATATTCAAAGGAAAACAAAAATATGACATGTTAATTCTTAATATCGATGTCCCAAACACATGATCAGGAAATGTACCCAAGAGGAATAGACAGGAAGATACTATTGAATCATGGTTCAAAATAACAAACAAGAAATAAAGTAAAAAAATTATTGAATGAAAAATATATTTGACTTTTGTGAGAAAATCAACCATACAGACAAAACATTATCAAAACTAAGGAACAGACAGTATATAACAATTAATAAAATCAGAATTTAAAAGGAGACATGAGCCACCTTATGGAAGTTGATGATGTTACATCAACTCGTTATTTGATTATTTAGTTATAGAAAACAATGATTATATCATTCATGACACCTGAAATTTAGTGCCACGTATTGGGGTCAAGTGCAACACATCATCTAATTACATAAATTATTGAAATTGACAATTCATAATAATACCTAAGATAAGGTAAATATTTGTATAATTATGTAAACCAATAATCCTCCATTTCATGAAGAGTCCTGTAGAGCTCCCGATTGCAGAGTTAATATACAATATCATCACATTTTGTGATTAATTGTTTAAATTGATGATGATGACAACCTTCATGACTGGAGTCTGGCCATGCTTCACTGCCAGTTAAATGCTACATCACCTATTTATTGTGACAGTTAGGTATTACTGACTTATTAAATTCATTAAGTTATGTAAATGACCGACAATGACATCACCCTTTATGGTTAGGGTGCAAATATCTGTCAGGGACAAGGTTAGGAAAGATGTAGACATGGGCAGAGCATTTTCTGAATGATCTATGCATCACTCAGAGTACGAGGGATGCTGGATGATTGAGTCCAGAAGATTCCAGGGTGACCTCCAAGAAGTACAAGGACTTCACCAAAGCAGGCATGGTGGTCTGGGTGTTTGACTCCCTGCTCTTCCTCCACATCTTCACATTGGTTGTGATCTATGATTAGAAGAAGTAGTGGCACAAGGAGGTCGGCACCATCAGTGAGAACTCGCCAAAGGATGATAACACAGAACACGAAAGAAATGCTCTCTCTCTCAGCTCTGCTGGTGATGCCCCTGCTGCAGACATTTTGTCAGCTGATAGCAATATTTCAGCTACTACTGCTACGCCAGATATGGGCATATCATCACAGGTCCTGTTGCACCATAACAGAGATTAAGGTGCTGGTGATGATGTCAGGCCACAGAGTTAATCAGGCAAGACAGTATGATTTATCTGATTTTTAACTTATGTAAATTTAAAAATCCGTGTTGACAGCATAATTTATCATGTCTGGCATATCTGCCCATGAATTGATGATACAAAAGATTTCAACTATTTTTATATTTAAATATGTAACTATTAAATTATTTCATTATATAATCTGTGAAACCTGAAATTTGATGCCTCCTTGTGTCATTCAACTGTAACAGATTATTTCATGTATCTGATTATTTCATTACTCAAATCTGTCTTTTTCTACTCCATGAAGAGTGGAGTCTGGATCCAACTTGATGGTGTTAATTGTGATTTCATTATTTATTTATTTAAATCAATATTGATATCATTTTGTTATCTCTCTAGGGGTGAATTATGAAAAATTATCTCATTAATCATTCATTTTTTGGTTCAAATATATAATTAAAAACTCAATGATCTCTTCAGTTTTGAGCAATCTTGTAGGAGTCAGGTATAAAACATCATCGACTTGTTTAATTTTTATTCACTGAATTATGAAAATATGTCCTTATTTATTCAGTGATCACTGGAGTTTTGAGCCTCCTTTTAGGAGTCAATCATGCCACACAATCACATCATCTAATACTACACTTACTTATTTAACTGTAAAATTAGGAAATTAAATAACAATTCATCTTTTAAGACATATTTAAAATAAGGATGATGTTATGGACTATAAGTCCATTTGGAATAAGATTTTGGGAGTGAATGATGTAACATCGCCACAGTACATGATTATTTAGCTATTTAATGGATCATTGCACCAGCCATAGATTTATGACTTTGTTGCAATCTTGTCAGAGTTAATATAAAATGCCAACTAATTAATTATCAATTAATTTTTTTAAATAAATCATTATTCCAGGAAGAGATCAGTCTGATTTCTCCATGTGGGACTTAAGTATATACCACCATATCATTATTTATTTATTTTAATTATATATTAATTGTTTAAATCGAAGAGGGTGTTGTCCTTCATGACTGGAGTCTGACAATTCCTCCTTTGGAGATAATCGTGTGGCATTATTTAATTATCTAATTATTACTTCCTTGAAAATCACTGGAGTTTGGTATTCATCACAGGAGAAATCCATCAACACAACGTCTTAGTTCTGAACATCTATGCCCCTAATAGAAAATCACCCATATATGTAAAAGAAACACTACTAAAATTCAAAGCTCATATAAAACCTCACACACTTATAGTGCCAGACTTCAATACACCATTCTCAACACTAGACAGGACCACAAATCATAAACTCAACAAAGAAACAAAAGAACTAACATAATGTATGTCTCCACTGGGGTTAACAGACATCTATAGAACATTCCATCCAAACACAGAAGAATATACCTCCTTCTCTGCTCCATATGGAACCTTCTCTAAAATCGACCACATACTAGGTGCCATAACAATCCTCAACAGATACAAGAGAATAGGAATTGTCTCTTGGATCTTATCAGCCCACCATGCTTTAAAATTGGAATTCAACAACAACACAAATAGCAGAAAACCTGCAAACTCATGGAAACTGAACAATGTGCAATTGCACCACTCCTGGGTAAAAGAAGAAATAAAGAAAGAAATTAAGGACTTTCTAATATTCAATGAGAATGAAGACACAACATACCCAAACTTATGAGACACCTTGAAAGCAGTGCTACAAGGGAAGTTCATTGCACTAAGTGCCCGTATGAAGAAAACAGGATAGTCACATAAGACAATAAACATCTCAGTTGAAAGCCTTAGAACAGAGAGAAGCAAACTCACCCCTTAGGAGTAGACACCAGGAAATAATCAACTTGAGGGCTGAAATCAACAAAATAGAAACCAGGAACACAATACAAAAAATCAATGCAACGAAGAGATGTTTTTTTGAGAAAATCAACAAGATAGGCAAACCTCTATCCAAATTAACGAAATAGCAGAGACAGAACATGCAAATTAACAAAATCAGAAACAAAATGGGGAACATAACAACAGACACAGAGAAAATCCAGACGATTTTCAAGTAATACTTTGAAAATCTGTATTCCACAAAAATTGAAAATTCAAAGGAAATGGACAAGTTTCTAGATAACTATCACTTACCAAAATTAAATCAAGAACAGACAAACAACTTAAATAGACCTATAACCCACAATGAAATAGAAGCAGTCATAGAAAGCCTTCCACCCAAAAAAAGTCCATGGCCAGATGGATTCAGCACAGAATTCTACCAGACATTTAAGGAAGAACTAGTACCACTACTCCTCAAACTGTTCCACAAGATAGAAACAGAAGGTTCATTGCCAAACTCTTTTCATGAGGCCACAATAACTTTGGTACCCAAACCTCACAAATACCCAACTAAGAAAGAAAACTTCAGACCAATATCCCTGATGAACATCGATTCAAAATACTCAATAAAATACTGGCAAAACGAATTCAAGAATACTTCAGAGAAATCATCCACCATGACCAAGTAGGCTTCATACCTGGAATGCAGGGATGGTTTAACATACGAAAATCTATCAACATGATCCACCATATAGACAAACAGAAAAATAAAAACCATATGATTATCTCCCCAGATACAGAGAAAGCCTTCGACAAAATTCAACACCCTTTCATGATAAAGGTCTTGGAGAGGTCAGGGATAACAGTAACATACCTAAACATAATAAGAAGCAATATAGAGCAAACCAACTGCCAATATCAAACTGAATGGAGGGAAACTTAATTCAATTCTTCTAAAATCAGGAACATGACAAGGCTGCCCTCTCTCTCCATATCTCTTCAATATCATACTAGAAGTTCTAGCTAATGCTATAAGAAAATAAATGGCGATCAAGTGGATCCAAATTGGAAAGGAAGAAGTCAAACAGTCTCTATTTGCAGATAATATGATAGTTTACATAAGCGACCCAATAAACTCTACCAGGGAACTCCTACAGCTGATAAACACCTTCAGCAATCTAGCAGGATACAAGATAAACTCAAAAAAATCAGTAGCCCTACAGAGAAAGAAATCAGAGAAACATCACTCTTTACAATAGCCACAAGCCACAAGCAACATAAAGTATTTTGGTGTAATGCTTACCAAACAAGTAAAAGACCTATATAATAAGAACTTTTTGACTCAAAAGAAAGAAATTAAAGAAGATACCAGAAAATGGAAAGATCTCCCATGCTCTTGGTTAGGTAGGATTAACATAGTAAAAATGCCAATCTTACCAAAAGCAATCTACAGATTCAATGCAATCCCCATTAAAATCCCACCACAATTCTTCACCGACCTTGAAAGGATAATAATCAACTTTATATGGAAACAAAAGACCCAGGATAGCCAAAACAACTCTATACAATAAAAGAACGGCAGGAGGCATCACCATTCCTGACTTTAAGCTCTACTACAGAGCTATAGTTCTGAAAACAGCCTGGTATTGGCATACAAATAGACAGGTAGACCAATGGAATCGAATTGAAAGTCCTGATATTAATCCACGCACCTATGAACACCTGATTTTCAACAAAACAGCTAAAATTATACAATGGGGCAAAGACAGCATCTTCAACAAATGGTGCTGGCACAATTGGATGAGAGTATGTAGAAGATTGCAGATAGACCCATGTCTGTAGCCATGCACAAAACTCAAGTCCAAATGGATCAAAGATCTCAACATCAATCCTCTTAGAAGAGAAAGTAGGAGGTAACCTTGAACAAATTGGTATAGGAGACCGCTTCTTGAACATAACTCCAGGGGCACAGACACTGAAAGAAACAATTAATAAATGGGACCTCTTCAAACTTAGAAGCTTCTGTAAGGCAAAGGACACAGTTGACAAGACCAAACGGCAGCCCACTGACTGGGAAAAGATATTCACTAATCCTATATCCGACAAAGGGCTGATCTCGTAATACACAAAGAACTCGGGAAACTAGTCAACAAAACACCAAATAACCCTATTAAAAATAGGGTACAGAACTGAAGAAAGAATTCTCAATAGAGGAAATCAAAAAGGCTGAAAGACACTTAAGAAAGTGCTCCACATCCTTAGCTATCAGGGAAATGCAAATCAAAACAACTTTGAGATACCATCTTACCCCTGCCAGAATGGCTAAAATTAGAAACACCAGTGATGACTTATGTTGGAGAAGATGTGGAGAAAGTGGAACAGTACTCCACTGCTGGTGGGAGTGCAAACACTTACAGCCATTGTGGAGATCAGTATGGTGGTTCCTCAGGAAAAGGGAATTAGTTTACCACAGGACCCGGCCATCCACCTCTTAGGCATATACCCAAATGATCCACATCCATGCCACAAAGACATCTGTTCAACTATGTTCTTAGCAGCACTATTTGTAATAGCAAGAATGTGGAAACAACCCAGAAGCCCCTCATTTGAAGAATGGTTAATGAAGATGTGGCACATCTACACAATGGAATACTACCCTGCAGAAAAAAAGTAATGGTATCTTGAAATTCGCAGGCAAGTGAATGACACTTGAAGAAACCATCAAGAATGAGGAAACCCAGACACAAAAAAAAGGAAAATAGTATGTACTCACTCATATATGGATTTTAGACCTAGAGCAAAGGATCACAAGCCCTTAATTCACACCATCAGAGAAACTAGGATACATGGTTTATTCTCAGAGATCCATATAAAGTCACTCACAGAAGCGGAAAGGGACAAGTCCCCCAGAGCACAGGGGAAGTGGGGGGGGTCAGGGAATGGAGAGAAAAGTGGGAGAATGCAAATGAGAGGAGAGGAAAATATGTGCGACTAGGAAGATTTAGCCCTGTTAGGAATAGGAGAGAGAGAGAGAGAGAGAGAGAGAGAGAGAGAGAGAGAGAGAGGACATATAATAGGAAGCCAGTATTGGTTTGAGGATAAAATTGCACACAAAGAAAGGCCTAGAGAACTACAAGACTGCCACCCACTAACAGTTTGAAGTTCCTTTGAAAGGCTACCATAAATGCCCTTCCTGGATATAGAGATCAGCAACTAACTTATACATGGAGCCCTCATCTAATTCCTGTTGGAAACAGGAGCAAACACCCATACATAAACACTGAGTCAAACTAGAACCCAGATGCAGATGGAGAGGACAAGACCAGACACAAACACATAGAGACAGCTTACCTGAACAGGAAGGAGCTCATGGGCCACCAGACTGACAGCTGGGAAGCCAGCATGGGACTGACTCAAGCCCTCCTGAATATGGGTCTCACCCAGAAGGACTGAGAAGTCTAAAGGACCTCAGACAGTGGAGCCAGGATGTATCCCTGGTGCACAAAAGGACCTTGAGAGCACATCCCCCATTGAGGAATAACTGCCTTAACCTTGAGACAGGAGAGAAGCCCTAGTCCCTACTTCACATAACCTGTCAGATCTACAGGACCCCAACTGGATGGCATTCCCCTACATATGGAATTGGGGTGAGGGGATGGGAGGGTATGGTGGTTATAGTGCATGTGAGAGGGCAGATGGGGTTAAATTGAGGGAAGGAGGGAGGGAGGAAGGGACATAGGGTGGGAAGGAGATGAAACTGTGATCAACGTGTAAAATAATAAATTAAATAAAAATGATCACTATTACAAATATGTTCAACAATTTCTCTTAAATTATCTAGTACAAATCACTTATTCAATTTTAATAGGAATTTTTGGGGTTAATGGATTGTCTTAACTATAGTGTACTTAATTTTTTAATTGAAATTTTAAAGGAATTTCAAATTTAAAACAGCGTTGTGCAGTGAGTTGACTTGTCTCAAACCCTATTAAAAAGGCATCTCAAATTAAATAAGGAAGTCTCTTGCACTCCAAACATGTCTTTTCTAATGCCTCACACCCTGCATTTATAGAGAACAGACTATGTACTTTGCTTATCATGAATTAACATTTACTTTTAGTAAGCCAGCAGGTGGAACCATAACATGCCTAAAATAGAAATCATACTGCAAATGTCTTTCCTCAGACACCAAGTTTGTTTTAGTTTCTTCACTAAACTCTATAAATAAAGGAAATAACACCTTCAAAAAGAAAAAAAAAAAAGAAAAAGAAATTTACTGAAATCAAAGCAAAAATATCTGCTATATGTGTGTGTCTGTAATGTAACTGCAAGTTTTCAGACAATGCCATTTGTCTGTAGACTGGACGTCAACTTTGTGCTATCTATTTTGGTCTAAAACTAGTGAAACACGGGAATCATTAAATTCTAATTTTCTCAGGAAACTCATTGTGGAAAAAGACTCATGTCTTCCAAATGAGAACGTCTGTAATAAAGAAACATTGACTTCTTATCTGACTACATTATAGGAAAAACAGGAACTGAGAATGTAGGAGGGTTTTAAATATGGGGAATATTCACTATTTGGCTTACTTATATTATTTAGTTTTGCATATATTTGTCTTCTTTCAAAGTCTGTTTGGACCCTTTGGATGAATTATTAACATATGTTTTCTTTACTGTTCCAAATTATTCAAACAAAATAAATATGATTTAAAATGATATTATTTTGTCATTTTCCTTTTTGTATTAATTATTCTCTTCTTTTTAAGAATAGTGTTACTGTGACTCCCTACATGGCCCAGAACACACCAATATAGATGTAAGATTTCCTAGGAGATCAGAGAGATCTGCCGATATTGACTACAGAGTGCATGTCATTACATAAGTTGATTTAATTAATTGGCTTACTGAGGATGAGTGACTGACCATCACCAGTTAGGGTAACCAGGACACAGGCTCTGGTGGTCACTCCAGCAACAGAAAAAATTCTTATCAAATACATCATTTTTGCCTCAAAGTTCACTGATTTCCAAATATGAGAAATATTATCTTGCTCACCGTTGAGTCTGTTTTAACTCATCAAAGATCCTGGGAAAAATACTGCCTCATCCTGCAAATATGGAAACCAAGGCTGACAATGCTACATCACCTATTTATTTTGACAGTTAGCTATTACTGAGTTATTTAATTGTTTAAATTATGTAAGCGACAGACAATGCCATCACCGATTATGATTAGTGTGCAAATATCTGTCAGGGACAAGGTTAAGAAAGATGTAGACATGGGCAGATGATTTTCTCAATGATCTATGCATCTCCCATAGTAAAAAGGATGCTGCATGATTGAGTCCAGAAGAATGCTCAGGTCCATTCGAGAAGTACAAGGACTTCACCAAGGCCGGCATGGTGGTCTGTGTTTTCACTACCTGCTCTTCCTCCACATCTTGACATCGGATGTGATCTACCATGAGAAGAAGTAGTGGCACTAGGAGGTCGGCACCATCTCCGAGACCTGGCAAAAGGATTACCACCCAGAACACGGAAGAACATCTCTCTCTCAGATATGCTGGTTATGTCCCAGCTGCAGCCATCTTTTCAGCTGATAGCAACATCTTGGTTACTACATCTAAGCCAGGAATGAGTCCATTATCTCAGATCCTGCAGCACCACAACAGAGATTTAGGTGCTGGTGATGATGTCAGGCCAACAGAATTCAACATGCAAGACAGTATGATTATCTGACGATTAAATTATGGCATTTTAAAATCCTTGATGACAGCATACATTTCCATATCTGTCAAGTCTGCGCAGGATTTGAAAATACAAAAAAAGGTCAACGACTTACATATTTAAAGATGTAATTATTAAATTCTTTCATTATATAATCTGTGATCCCTGAAGTTTGGTGCCACCTTGTGTGATTCAAGTGTGACAGATGATCTAACTATCTGACTATTTCATTATACAAATCTGTCTTTTTCTACTCCAGAAAGAGTGGAGTCTGGATCCACCTTGTTGGTTTTAAATTGTCTCTTGTGATTTCTTTCTTTCTTTCTTTCTTCCTTCCTTCCTTCCTTCCTTCCTTTTTTTTAAATCAATGTTGATATCGATTTGTTATCTCTCTAGGGGTTAATTATGAGAAATTATCTATTTATTTATTCATTTTTTGTTCATATCTATGATTAAGAACTCAATGACCCTTCAGTATTGAGAAATCATTTAGGCTAAATGCATAAAACACCATTCACTGGTTTAAAGTTTCTTCATTTAATTATGAAAATCTTTCATTATGTATTCAGTGATCACTGGAGTTTTGAGCCTCCTTAGGGGATTCCATCATGCCAGATCATCACATCATCAAATACTACACTTACTTCCTTAACTGATAATCTAGGAAATTAAATGATAATTCATCACTTAATTGATGAATTTAAAACACAGGTAATGTTATGGACCATAAGTCCCTTTTAGTGTCAGATTTTGGGAGTTGATGTAACATCATCTCATTACTTCAACATTTAGCTATATAAAGAGATCTTTACATGAGAGATATGTTTAGGACTTTGGTGCCATTTCGTCAGTGTTAATATAAAATGCCTACTTATTTATAATCAATTTAATTTATTATCAATTTAATTTATTATCAATTAAATTTTGGCCCTGGCCCTGGCCCTGGCCGTGGCCCTGGCCGTAGCCCTGGCCCTGGCCCTGGCCCTGGCCCTGGCCCTGGATGTTCTGGACCAATGCACATCTAAACAATGCCGACAAACCACAGAAAGCTCCTATAAAAGGCAGAGAATGAAGAGGGATTATTTTCTTTTCAAAAATGAGAAAAGGTTAATGGTAGAGGCGATTAATTGTATTGTATCCATTCTATGAATTGGAAAATTGAAGCATAGAAAAACGGTTTAAAATACTCATCATTGTACTTGAATGGCACAATGATGCTTTCGTTTTCATGCTTATGTCACTATAGGCATGTTGTAGTTTTAGAGACGTGCAAATATGTAGAACCCAAAAGAAAGAGCCCTGCTTTGTTTTTGTGAGAAACTCAGTGAGGCTGTAAGGTTAGTTCATCTTTAGGTATGCTCCTTTTAGCATGTGGGAGTGGCACTAGAATGTGACAGAATGTTGGTTCATAAATGTTGCCTGGCAACCCTGCTTGCATTCTGTATTCTCTTATCATGGGCCAAGTACCAGAGAGCAGCTTCGAGAAAGTGTTTTCATGGGACATTACAGTCTCCCAAGATAACTATCTCCTAAACTTTCAATGACAGCATTTGATTCGACTAACCAAGTCATAGCCAAATCTCTGGAAGTTTGCCTACAGCTTTTACTGGTCACCATATTCTAGGTTACCTAATTATCAGAGAACATTCAATTTCTTCTGTTTATGAATTCTCTCTCTCCTAAGAATTAAAACTATGGAAACAAAGATAATAAGACTCACAATTATTCATCAAAAGGTGAGTTTGTCATTGTTAACTTCCTTCAGAATGGTGATAATCCATTTGTTAGAGTAGACTTAGGGATTATTGGATTGCAGTCCATGTATTTTGAGGCAGCCGTCCAACATGAAATATGTAGGATCTTTTAAAAACCCTGCATACACAATGACATTTCAGCATTTAAACATTTCATGACTCTGCTCTCTGATTAAATAAGGGATGGACCTGGGAGTTTCCAAAAATCATGTAGGAGTCAGTGAGAGTCAATTGTGTCGAGTATGACAGACCATTTCATCATCTGATTATGTTGTTATTTGATTATTAAAATAGGACATTAGATAATCCATGATCACTGGATTCCACGGTGTGGGAAGCAATCATTATGCTCCATCAAAATATCAATTTTTTAGTTAAAATATTTAAATTGATCATGACAGCATCGTCCAAGAGACTGGTTTGGAGCCACCTTAGGGAAGTGGATGATGTTACATGAACTCATCGTTTGATTATTTAACTATATAAAACAATGATTATATCATCCATGACACATGGAATCTTGTGCCACAGATCATCTAATTACATAACTAAAGTATTTAAATTGACAGTCTGTGTTAACACCCAAGATAATGTAAATATTTATACAGTTATGTAAATCAAAGATCCTCCATGCCTTGAAGAGACCTGTAAAGCTTCCTCTTGTGGAGATAATGTGCAATATCAGCACATTTTATGATACATTGATTCAATTGAGGATGATGACATCCTTCATGACTGGAGTCTGGCCATGCTTCCCTGCCAGTAAAATGCTACATCACCTATTTATTGTGACAGCTAGCTATTACTGAGTTATTTAATTGTTTAAATTATGTAAGCGACAGACAATGCCATTACCGATTATGATTAGTGTGCAAGTATCTGTCAGGGACAAGGCTAGGAAAGATGTAGACATGGGCAGAGCATTTTCTCAATGATCTATGCATCTCCCATAGTAAAAAGGATGCTGCATGATTGAGTCCAGAAGTTTGCTCGGGGCCATTTGAGAAGTACAAGGACTTCCTCAAGGCCGGCATGGTGGTCTTGGTGTTGACTACCTGCTGTTCCTCCACATCTTCACATCGGTATGGATCTACCATGAGAAGAAGTAGTGGAACTAGGATGTCAGCACCATCTCCGAGACCTGGCAAAAGGGTGACGACCCAGAATACGGAAGAAAATCTCTCTCTCAGATATGCTGGTTATGTCCCAGCTGCAGCCATCTTTTCAGCTGATAGCAACTTCTTGGTTACTACATCTAAGCCAGGAATGAGTCCATTATCTCAGATCCTGCAGCACCACAACAGAGATTCAGGTGCTGGTAATGATGTCAGGCCAACAGAATTCAACATGCAAGACAGTATGATTATCTGACGATTAAATTATGGCATTTTAAAATCCTTGATGACAGCATACATTTCCATATCTGTCATGTCTGCACAGGATTTGAAGATACAAAAAAAGGTCAACGACTTACATATTTAAAGATGTAATTATTAAATTCTTTCATTATTTAATCTGTGATCCCTGAAGTTTGGTGCCACCTTCTGTGACTCAAATGTGACAGACGATCTAACTATCTGACTATTTCATTATACAAATCTGTCTTTTTATACTCCAGGAAGAATGGAGTCTGGATCCACCTTGTTGGTTTTAAATTGTCTCTTGTGATTTCTTTCTTTCTTTTTTTCTTTCAATCAATGTTGATATCGATTTATTACCTCTCCAGAGATGAATCATGAGAAACTATCTCTTTATTCATTGATTTTTTTGTTCATACCTATGATTAACACTCAAGGACCATTCAGTATTGAGCAATCATTTAGGCTTCATGCATAAAACACCATTCACTGGTTTAAAGTTTATTCATTTACTTATGAAAATCTGTCATTATGTATTCAGTGATCACTGGAGTTTTGAGGCTCTTTAGCGTGTCCATCATGCCCGACCATCACATCAACGAATACTACACTTACTTCCTTAACTGTTAAACTAGAAAATTAAATGATAATTCATCTCTTAATTAATGAATTTAAAATACAGGTAATGTTATAAACCATAAGTCCCTTTTGGAGTCAGACTTTGGGAGTTGATATAACATCATCACATTACTTCATCATTTAGCTATATAAAGAGATCTTTACATCAGCAATATGTTTAGGACTTTGGTGCCATTTTGTCAGTGTTAATATAAAATGACTAGTAATTTATTATCAATTAAATTTATTATCAATTTAATTGTGGACCTGGCCCGGGCCCTGGACCTGGCTGTCTATCCCTGGTCCTGGCCTTGGCCCTGCCCCTGGCCCTGGCCCTGACCCTGGCTGTCTGGCCCTTGGCCATGCCCCTGGCCCTGGCCCTGGCTGTCTGGCCCTTGGCCATGCCCCTGGCCCTGGCCCTGGCCCTATTACTGGCCCTGGCCATGACAGTAGCCCTGGCTTTGTTTGTTCTGGCCCAATACAAATCAAAACAACGCAGAGAAACCAAGGGATCAAGCTACTCTAAAGTTCAGAGAATGAAGAGGGCTTATATCATTTTCAAAAAAGAGAACAGGTTTATCGTAGAGGAGACTAATTGTATTGCTTCTGTTCTAGGAAATAGAAAATTGAACCATAGGAAAAATGTTTAAAATACTCATCATTGTACTTGAAAGGCATAATGATTCTTTCGTTTCATGCTTATATCACTATAGGCATGTTGTAGTTGGAGAGTCAGGTAGGTATAAAAACAAAAAAAAAAAAAAAAAAAAAAAAGGAGCCCTGCTTTGTTTTTGTGCCAAATTAGTGAGGCTTTAAGGTTACTCCTTCGGTGGGTATGCTAATTATGGAATGTGGGAGTGCACTAGTGTGAGAAACTCAGTGAGGCTCTAAGGTTAGTTCATCATCGGTGGATACACTCCTTTTAGCATGTGGAAGGGGCACTAGATTGTGACAGAATGTTGGTTCATAAATGTTGCCTGGCAACCCTGCTTGCATTCTGTATCCTGGTATGATGGGCCAAGACCCGGAGAGCAGCTTCGAGAAAGTGTTATCGTGGGACATTACAGTCTCCCAAGAAAACTATCTCCTAAAACTTTTAATGACAGAATTTGATTCGCCTAAACAAGTCATAGCCACACCTCTGGAAGTGTGCCTACAGATTTACTGGTTACCAAATTCAAGATTACCTAATTATCAGAGAACATCGTCTGTGGAGAAACAGTTCAAAGTCTTTTGTTTATGACTTCTCTCTCTCCTAAGGAAAAAAAAAACTATGGAAACAAAGATAATAAGACTCACAATCATTCACCAAATGGTGAGTTTGCCATTGTTAACTTCCTTGATGGTGGTGATAATACATTTGTTAGAGTAGACTTCGGGATTATTGGATTGCAGACCATTTCTTTTGAGGCAGCTGTCCAACATGAAATATGGGATAAATTCTAAAAACCCTGCATACACAATGACAGTTCAGCATTTAAACATGTTACTACTCTGCTCTGCCATTAAATAAGGGATGAACCTGGGAGTTTCCCACAATTATGTGGGAGCCAACTGAGAGTCAATTGTGTGGAGTATGGCAGACCATTTCTTCCTCTGATTGTGTTGTTATTTGATTATTAAAATATGACAGTAGATAATCCATGATCAGTGGACTGTGTTGAAGCAATGTTGGAGGCAATTATTAGAGACCATCTTAATATCAATTATGTAGTTAAAATATTTAAATTAATCACGACAACATCGTTCATGAGCCTGGTTTGTAGCCACCTCAGGGAAGTGGATGATGTTACATGAACTCATTATTTGATTATTTAATTATATAAAACAATGATTAAATCGTCAATAACACCTGTTATCTGGTGCCACAGATCATCTAATTACATAATTAATGTATTTAAGTTGATAATCTGTGTTAATCCCCAATTTAATGTAAGTATTTGTGTAGTTATGTGAACATCAATCCTCCATTCCATGAAGAGACCTGTAATGGTCCCTCTAGTGGAGTTCATGTGCAATATCATCACATTTTATGAATCATTGACTCAATTGATGATGATGATGACATCCTTCATGACTGGAGTCTGGCCATGCTTCCCTGCCAGTAAAATGCTACATCACCTATTTATTGTGACAGTTAGCTATTACTGACTTATTTAATTCTTTAATCATTTAAACGACAGACAATGCCATCACCGATTAATGTTAGGGTGCAAAAATTTTCAGGGCCAAGGTTACGAAAGTTGTAGATATGGGCCGAGCATTTTCTGAATGATCTATGCATCTTCCAGAGTACGAGGGATCGTGGGTGATTGAGTCCTGAAGGTTGCACGGTGCCCTGAGAGAAGTACAAGGACTTCACCAAGGCCGGCACGGTGGTCTGGCTGTTGATAACCTGCTCTCCCTCCACATATTCACATCGGTTGTGATCTACCATGAGAAGAAGGAGTTGCACTAGGAGGTCGGCACCATCACCAAGACCTGGCAAAAGGATGACGACTCAGAACAAGGAAGAACATCTCCCTCGCTGCTATGCTGGTGATGCCCCTGCTGCGGCCATCTTTTCAGCTGTTATCAACATTGTGGCTACCACTGCTACGCCAGGATTGGGCCCATTATCTCACATCCTGCCCCACCACAACAGAGATTCAGGTTCTTGTGATGATGTCAGGCCAACAGAATTAATCAGGCAAGACAGTGTAAACTACTGCAACAAACATCCTTTTATGTATCCCTCAAAATGATGAACAAAATACCCCATGTGTCCTAATTGTCTTCCTACTCTTCAAGCCTTGCGCTAAGGAATTTTTTTTTTTTTTTTTTTTTTTTTGCAATTTTTGCCAGTGGGGGAAAATGTTTGCATTGTGTCTGTCATGTACAACAATTTTTGCATGGGATTTCCTATTTGCTGGCTGATTATTCTTTTCTCCACCAAGGCGTGTTTCTGGTGCACAGTGTTATTAAACTTTAATAAGCATCGCTCAAGTCTGTCTCACCTTGTTGTGTGTATTGACATTCCCACATGGTATGTGTGTGTGTGTGTGTGTGTGTGAGTGAGTGTGTGTGCAAGCATGCAGGTTGTGCATGCGAGTGTGTGTGTATGTGTGTGTTTGTGTGTGTGTGTGTGTGTGTGTGTGTGTGTGTGTGTTTGTAGAACAGAAGACAACTTTTGGGGACTATTCTCCCCACCATGAATCTCACACATTTAACTCATATCCTCTAGACTGGATTCTGAAAATGATTTTACCCCAATTTCCCTTTCTAACCTGGCCTGTTTGCATCTTGATACTTTGTTGAGTTTATTCTTTCATAACTTTTAATAAAAATATTTGCTTTTGTTATGTGAATTGTGTCTGCATGAATGTATACAATCCCTATGGCTGCCTGAAGAAGATACAAAAGAGCACTGGATTACATAGAGCTGAATTTATAGGCTTTTATAAGTCCATAGACATGGATACTGGGAAATGAACACAGGTATTTGACAATAGCAGTAAGTACTCTTTGCCTCAAACCTAGCTGTACTATTCCTAATTCATATTTGTAATTAAAATGGTATTTCTTGTATAATTTTAATTACATGGTTTTTATTTTTGTTTTGTTTTTGTTGTCAAGCATATGCCTGTGCACATGTGCTACCACACAGACTTTTACAATCCAAAGAAACTCTCTGGAAATGGTTCTAGCTTCTTTAACTTTGGGTCACTGGAGTTTAACTCAGGTTGTCCAGTTTTGTAAGAAGTGCCATTTCCCAATGATCTACCTTAAAGGCCAATAATTTTAAATTTTGGTTTAGTTTAAATACAGAGTATAGGGTTGCATCGTGGCATCTTTATATACGTGTGATTATGTGCTTCCTTGTTTGTTTTCTTCCCACAATACTCTCCTCTTTGACCCTCCCCATCTCTAAGTGATTCCGTTTCTTCTCCCATGTACTTTTAAAACGTATTTACTAGTTTTTTCAAGTAAACTTTGCAAGTTTGCAAGTAAGCTTGTTGAGTGATCTTTGTATCTATCAAAATAGGCTTCAAAGAAAACTTAATCAAAAGAGATGGGGAAGAACAATTCCTATTCAAAGAAAAACTCCACCAATATGACATTTGATATTGCCCCAAACACAAGATTTGGAAATATACCCAAGAGTATTAGACAGCAAGAAGCTATTAAATCAGGGTTAAAATTAACAAAATAGAAACAAAGAAAAATAAAATTATTCAAAGAAAAACATATTTTTTTTGAAAAATCAACAGGATGGACGAAACATTATCAAAATTAACTTAGAGATACAGAGATAATATAACAATTAATAAATTCAGCAATTAAAAGGGGACATAACTGTAATCAACAACACCATAGAAAATACTTTAAAAACATCTCATTCACCCAAAGTGGGAATAGTAAAGAAATACATATTTTTCTTGGTAGGTACCACATATCAAAGTTCAATGAAAACAGCATGGAGAAATTAAATAGAGACCTATTACCCATAATGAAACAAAATGAATCATTACAAGCCTTTCAACTAAAAATAAATAAATAAACAAATAAACAAAAGCTGAGTGCAAGTTTGTTTTACCATTGGATTTTACCAGACTCAAAGAAAGAGTTACAAATGGTACTCCTCAACGTATCCCATGATATAAAAACAAATGAAACATTACCCAATTTTTTTATGATGCCACAGGTACACAAATATCCATGTGTTCAGGCTCTTTTTTCAAATAATCATAGATGATTTATGTCAGATGCTACTACATCATATATCTTGAACCTAATGCATGGTACAGTGGATATTTGTGTTTCTGGATAGCCCTTAACAATTTGAATATTTCAACCAGGTAGACAGTTTCTGGGGATTCCAATTTCAAAAATCCATAACAATTCTGCCTGATGACCTTGAGATCATTAACCAAATTCAGCACAAATGTCCAGAGCTTTGGGAAATATAAAGATAACTAGAGACCAATTTCTCTAATGACCATAGGTGAACAAATAAAAACCCTTACAAACAGATTCCAAGAACACTATGAAAAGATCATGCAATCCAATAAAAGAGGCCTCATTTGACATAGGGTGTAATAGTACATCTACAAAAAACAGTAAATATAATCCTCTATAAAAGAGGAGAGAGAGATAAATTCAAAGTAAGGCTGATAAACCTGGACAATAAGGCAAGGTTGAAAACTATATATCTACTCAACATTCTAATTGAAGTACTAGTTAGAGCAATGAATCATTGAAATATATCAATGGAATATAATTTGGAAAGGAAGATGCTGGACTATTATTACTTACAGGTACACATCAACGACATTAAAACTCAGCAAGGGAAGAACAGATGATAATCACTTTCAATAAATTGACTGGGTAGCACAGTAACAATAAAGCAACCAATCAACCAAACAACAAACAAATAGTATTACTTCCATGTAAAAACAACAAACAGCCTAAGCAAGACATAAAGGAAACATCAGTCATCACAACAGCCTCAAATAATATAAAATATGTTCAAGTAATTCCAATAAAGCAAGTGAAATAATGCATGTGAAACACCTTTAAGTATATGAACAAAGAGTTTGAAGAAGATATGAGCAGATGTTAAGATTTCTAGTGCTCATGATCAGTAGCATTAACCCAGTCAAAAGGCCATCCCTCTAACAACAATTTACAGATTCACCATAATACCCATAAAAATTACAATAAACTTCATTAAAAACTTAGAAAATACAGTTTGTACCTTCATATGAAAACCAAAAAGCATAGGTAAAACAACTCAACAGTAAAAGAATAGCAAGGCTCTGTCCAGAAAACGAACATGTTCAACAATGGAATGAATTAAAGGCCACGACATATAATCAAAACACAGGTGGACATTAGATTTCTGATGAGGAAATTCAGAAATAAAAAATGGAAAAACAAAGCAATAGCACCTTCAAAAATGGTGCAGGTAAAACTGAATTTTTATATGAAGAATTGAAATAGATTCATTTACATCCACCTGCACAAGACTCAAGGCCAAGTGTGTTAATTTTCCCAAGAGAAAATCAGACACACTAAAACAAAAACAAGACCAAGTGTGGAAAACTGGCAAAGGAGACAACTTCCTAAACAGACCAACAATTAATAAAAGGGACCTCATAAAATTGCAAGGGTTGAGTAAGACCAAGGACACTTAACTGTCAAAGTAATGACATCATGAAAAAAAAATTGATTTCCGCAGTTCCTAGTGCTAATGCCAAATACAATAAAAGCAGGGAACAAAACTCCTTCTTTCCCCCTCCCTTTTTGTACTGTGACCACCATTGCATTGGTCAGTGAACTCAGTTCATACACAGGCCCCTCTTCATGGGTAACTCCCTCATAAAATCAGAGGAATTAGAAGAAACACATCTCCTGTGGTATTTTCTATTTCACAAAACAATGAGTGTCCTGCCTGGAAGCAATGCAAAACTGTCTACCCAGGACAAAGCACCAGAGTCTGCATTAAAATTACAAACAACTCATCAATTAAATAGTGTCAGGCAAGCCTGAGCCACAGGACTCATTAGTATAAACAACTTGTTCCTAAGTATCCTAATGCTGTGTCACTGTAATACAGTTGGTTCTTCCTGTTCTGGCAACAACACAACTATAAAATTGCTTTCACTACTACCTCATAACTGCTACTATTATGAATCATATATATCTGTGTTTTCTGATTCTAAACATCTATATGGAAGTTCATCCTAATTGGAAAGTGAATACTGAGTAGTTTAAACTTCCCACCATAAACTGTGCACACATCAATTCTGTCAGTTTTCATTCACATGGCAAAAATGACTGCATGCTGCTAAGGAGACATGAGTGACTGGGAATGGTGAGAAGAAATTATAAGATAGCATTGTTCAAAGTCATGTGCTACATGTGAAGAAGAAACTTATCCCAGTTTGGCTGGAGATTTGTGCCACATTCAACACCAAATCCCTTGCTAATGTGAACCAATGGATTTGGTTATTAAAGGAAGTTTAAGGAGGATAATCAGACGATAAATCACAGGAGGAATGCAGAACAACTCAAAAATATTGTAAACAAATCCACAGTGGCCTTGGTACAGACAACCACAATCCCAATACTTGGAAATTATGAAATCACAACTCTGCTATATTCTGGGCCTTTTCCATTATGGTAACTCCAGCAGCTGATTGCCTACCATTTCCCCTTCAATGTACACTAGAACTATTCCTTCTATTTTGATTTGAATGCTGGATACATGTTCCACACAGAATTCCTTTTCTGATAACTGCAATGGATATATGACTACTGGACTCAAATTTGTAATTTGAAAACTCTGAGATGGTACAGCCCATTAATTTAAGTATTTAGTTTGTAAAATAAGAGGGAAGTAAGTTCACTGATCTGGAGAAAAAAAAGGCTTGGAACAAAAGTCACCTGAGCTGACAAAAGAGTGCTCTCTCAGAAACATTTTCTATAATTATGGAGATACAGCTTTAATATGTCTTCCAAGGCAGAATTCACTCCACATATTTAAATGAGTAACAAACCCAAATATCTTTAAGAACTCTGAGCATCAAACTCTGGCTAATCTCAAAGAGGTGATGTTGTGCAATTTTATTTTAGTATATGTTAATCACTTTATGCCTATGAACATATTTTAAATGATGGTGGGAAAGGTGATGTTGAGTTTATTTAGCTCTAGGAAGCTGTGGTTATTTGAATGTCTAGAGCATCCTGATGGTCTAATGAAGTGCTGACTGACCAAGAACAAGACAGAAGAAAGGATAGGCAGGGCTGGAAGGCAGATAGAATAAATAAATATGAGAAGTGCGGCACAGAATGAATATGAGAAATCCAGCAGAAGAGATGAAGGGGCAAGGAAAGCACATACAGTTATCTTAAGACAGAGCAAGAATAAATAAAAATAAGATACACAGAAGTAAGGAATAAAAAAAAAAATCACAGAGGCCAAAGGTGGATGGGGTAAGTTAAAGTTAAAAAATTAACCAAAAAAAAAAAAAAAAAAAAAAAATCCAAGGTTAGCAAGTACACGTATTCACAAGTAAGAATAAGCTCCAGTATGTTATTTATTTGGAAGCAAGATGGGGATCCCTCCCAAAAGACTGAATTGCAAAAATCACAAAAATAAGACAGTCTAGAATCGATTTTCCATCCCATGTATGATATCATCCTTAATCCTTTATTAGGTTCAGTCCAAAGGATATACTTCTAACAATTTAAAAAGGGACAGAAGAATTTAAGTGCAGCCACTAAGACGGTTGAAGACTTACAGAGAAAAAAAAATCTATCTTTTCGACCTTAAATTGTGACCTACAGTATAGAGGTGTCTCAATACATTTTAAAGATGTATCAGAGCCTGTGAATCACACACATACAAAGGATGAAAGACACAAATACAGAAAACATTAAGGACAAGTCACATGTCTATACCATGTCCTTAGACCAAAATTCCTTTTGGGTTATTTTAACTTCAGATTATGGCTGATTTTTACCTCTGAGCATTATGCCTCACAGAAAGCCATGTTTGCTTCTGTGCAGGACCAGGAGTTCATCTAAACTAGGTCTTCCTGATATCTAGGACAGGGCTGTGACATCACTGTAGAGAATTCCCTTTTTAAGTTTTAGTTTATGTAATGTATATGACTGTCTGCTCCCATGCAGATGTTATTCTGTAAATATGGTTCTATAATTGTTTAATGAATAAAGCACTGTTGGCTAATACCAAAGCAAGATAGGTGAGATTGGAGTCTAGGAGGACAGAGGGAGAAGTAGGGAGGAGATTCAAGATGTAAGATACAAAGAAAGCAGAGTGCTGGCCCCTCACTCTGCTAAGATAAGGCCACATGGAAATACTTAGATTAATTGAAATGGTTTAATATTAAGAAACAGCTAATGAATAAGAAATGCTAGTAAAAGGCTAACAACTTTATATCTAATTTGATACGTCTGTGTGTTACTTGGGGGCTGGTGCAGCATTGAGAACAGGAAAACCACTCATAACACGATGTTTGTCTGAAGCCACCTAAGCAAAGTATCTGCAAAGGGTAGGACAGGGTACCATCTCCCTTTAACTCAAGTTACAGAAGATGGCTGGCTGTCATGGTTTCTGGTAATGGAACATGTGTCCTCTGTAACAACAACCAGTGCTGACTGCTAAGCTATATTTCTAGTCAACTTCATCATTTAAAATTTATTCTCATGCCTTTTATTTAAACTGTATTTCACCAATTTACCCCTTCATGTCTTTTCTCCATTCCTTCACATATTCTTCCCTTGAAATTCCTTTCTTGTTAAGCATGTATGAATGAATTTGTATGCACAAACATGCCAATAAAATCAATTGAGTACAATTTTGCTGGTTGTGTATATATGGTTGAGCACTGAACATGTGGTATTGGATATGAAATTAGGGGGCTCCTCCTTTCCAGAGGCTAATACTTTCAGGAGTAAGGGTATGGACACAAAGTGATCTGGGCTACCTTAGTCAGGAATCAGTATCAAGAATAAGAAAGATGGGGTGGTAATTACCTTAGCTAACAATTGCTTGTGACAAGGCCCTGAATTCCTACAGCTTTGGGGAAGAGTATGGATACTGTCCTGATACAGTAACAATCCGCCTTTGTTCTTTGGTCCTTCCACCACACCCAATGAGAGACAGGCCAGCTGCTGGCACCACCCATTTCCTCCAAGAAGACTGAAAAACATTGAAGAAGCTCCACCCACAAAAGCGGCAATGCTAGCCACTGGGCAATCCTGCCTTGCATCTCAACTGCTGCAAAGGGCTCTAAGGACCGTGGACAAGAGGGCAGTGGAATCGACTTTCTCCACGTTGCTTGGGCCAACGCTGGGTAAATCTTCCAAATGCTCCTAATCCACAGGTTTTGTGCCATCAGCAGAAGGCAGACATCTTTAAAGCCTCTGACTTCAACAACTGTGGAGGACCTGGGGTGGCTGTCCATACTGCCAGCTAGTAAGTCCCTGTTACTCTAGTCATTCAGGTAAAATATTATCCTTCTCAAGAACTCTGATGATTTTGACGGATGGTAGCTTTGTCAGCTTAAAGCAGCAGCCAAGGCTCCAAGTGTTACAAAACAGATTTCAAAAATGGAAACCTTAAGGTTGCTACTGTTTATAGACTTAACATTAATCAATAAAGTTTTAACAGTATTAAATACCATACTAGGCCACTATATGATCAGAACTAAGTATAAACTTACAATTAAGGTGCTTTTCATTGTGCTAAAAATTTGCCAGTTGTATGTGTTAATTCTTTCAGCCAAATCATTTATAACATGAGTATGCTGCTAGTGTGTCTTAATATTTATGTTTTTGCAAAATCAAAGGATTCTTTTAAGTTCCAGGGAGCTGAATTTGATCCATTTACAGGTCAGATCCACTCCAAATAATTATTAGTCAACTTTTCCCTGGCCTTGGGACATCCTAACCTTGTCCTGGGAAATCCTTGGGAGCCCCTCCCCCACCTTACTTCTCTCATTAAGTACTTAGACCTAATGTACAAAAACTTAACCTTGTTCTCTGCTCTGCTAACATCTTGTCAGATTTCAAAGAGATGCCAGAGCTCCATACTGTCAGAACTCTGATGAAACAACCAGCTACCAGGACATGGCAACATCCCAGCTGTCTTGGATCACCCAATGATGATCTAAGCCCCCAAGTCAGGAGGAAGTAGTCTTGAGAACTCATTGTCTTTATTCCCTAACCTGCCACGCCAAACCCCCACCATGTTAATAACAATAAGAGGTAGAAATGTCAGCAACTAGCAGCCAGCTGACCCACCCATCCCCCATCCCACCCCCCGCCCATGATGATGGGCGGGACGCTCATGGCCATGTCATCACTATGTCAGCCTAACCTGGTGGCTCAAAATTTACCTGGCTGCCAGAGGACTCAGTTATGCATGCACAAGTCCCCCTTTTAAAGCAAGCGCGCAAAGGGTGCCTCTCACTCTTGCTCTCCATCTTGGTCTCTCTCTCTGGCCTCTGTCTCTCTCCAGCTTTTGGTTGGCCACCAGCTACCCCCTCTTTCTCTTCCTTCTCTCAATAAACTCCACGTGGGCACTGAGTCTCATATTTGTGTTTCTTAGGCATCAGCTGTGGCAAAAGCACAACATTAGTGCCAAAACCCAGGCAGGCTCTCCTTGAGGGTCACTGGCAGCTGTCTGCTGGTGGGCAGCCAGCCAGAGATACTTGAGATCCTCTTTCTGATACCAGGGGTTGCCTCAATCCCCCATTCACTGGAAATACCACCCCACACTGGCTTCAATTAGGTAAGGTACCCTTTTAAATTTTAACCCATTTCCTTAAGGTCGGGGACATTCCTCAAGGGTGGAAGACATAACTCCCAGCGCGGTATATCTACTCTGCTCTTGGACTGCTGAGTCCTTCCGGCCTCTGTTGGCCCTGGCAACATTTTCGGGCTGAGAAGCTTCGAAAAACGCTCTGCCATTCTCGCTTATGGTATGGCCACACTCTTGAGTTCCAAAACTGCATGGTCACTTTCTCTCCACCCATTGCGAATAAACAGGCCAAGAAAATATACCCCTCCACTCCACTGGGATGCCTGATAGAAAATTTAAAACCCTTTCACTTAATGACACTTGTAAAGGTACCCAGACTTATTTACTTTTGTACTGAAAAGTAGCCTAGATTCCCCTAGAAAATAATTAAAATTGGCCACGTAAACGGCTCTCTAGATCCCAATATTTTACGGGATCTTTCAAATTACTGCCAGCAAACAGGTCGATGGAAGGAGTTTTTTCTATATCTCTGCTAAACATTCTGCTAAACTATCTTTCCCTAAATTTGTTTTGGTTCTCTTCCCACCACACTCAAATTTTCCTGCCTGCCCCAGCTGCAACCTGTCTCAGTGCGGTATTCTGAGGTGAGGCAGCATCTGCTTTAGACAAAATTACATCTCAAAACTTTACAATTTCTGCCAACTGTTGGGAATATGTTTATGGCAGCCACCATCTTGACCATGTGGCCTAGGTTTATCCGCCATGGTTCTTCTTTCTGCTTCATCAGCCATCTAGGCAGAAGGAGTCTAGCCAGCTTCTGCCGCCAACAAAACCTACAATTCATTTACCTTTTGCCTTTTATTCTTTGTCTATAATATCTTTTTTTCTCTGACTATGTTATACATAGCTTCACACTCTAGTCCTTCTCAATTTACCCAGTCCTGTATAATATATTGATGGGAGATGTCATTCTGTATATGTTTCTCATACTGGTTAATAATAAAGCACTGTTGGCCAATAGGAAAGGAAGATAGGAAGGACTAGGAGACAAGGAGGAAATAGGAAGTAGTAAGGAGAGTGAAGATGGAGAGTCTGGAGAGAGCTGGACGCCAGCCGCCTCCCCGGTAAGAGAAGGCCATGTGAAAATACATAGATCAGCAGAAATGGGTTAATAATTAAAGGCAGAGCTAGCCGATAAGAAACAAATAACCGGGCCAACAGTATTGTATCAAATACAGTCTCAGTGCGTTATTTGGGCTGGCGTGGCGGCTGGACAAGACCGGGCAGCGGCAGCCAGAAAAACCGTACTCGTTACAATATATCTGTACACTTGATTTCAACTTAACGTTAAGTAAATGTAAGCTAACTTCATACAACTTAAATTCAACTGTTCTAAGTCTCAGATATTCCTAAATTATTATGTGCCTTTAAATGGTGGTAAACATTTAAGTTTATAAATGTCTATTTCAAGCTAAGAAAATATTTATGCCAACCAGTCTTTCCTATAAGCTGTATAAAAATGTAAAGCCTCTATTATCAAAGGGAGTATTTCTCTACCTCTTTGTCCTTTACAGTTACATGTCTAACCTACTAAGTTAAAACCATTTACATTCAGGCTGCATGGCTCTGAGTAAACCCCCCCCCCCACAGCCTCTCAGCTTAGATCCAGTTTTCCAGACAGATTAATTAATTACAGGGATAAAGCCATACCTAGCCACCTATGTGCTTAAGGCAAGTAACTAAAGACTATTTTGTATACTAAAGTATGCTAAACAGTCAGACAGCCCTAAAATGCTCAGAGATCTAGAGAATATGGCATTTAAAATGTTTCATTAAAACACGTTTATAACAGACAGGCCAGTTGCTGGCCCCACCCATTTTCTCCAAGAAGAGGGATAGACACTGAAGAAGCCACCCTCAAATGTGAACTAGCCACTGAACAATCCTGCCTTGCATCTCAACTGCTGCAAAGAGCTCTAAGAAATGTGAAAAAAAGGGCAGTGGAGTCGATCTTCTCCACATTGCTTGAGCCAATGGTAGGTAAGTATTCCCAAAAGCCCCTAATCCACAGGTCTCATGCTATCAGTGGAAGGCAGACATCTTTAAAGACTCTAAGCTCAACAACTGTGGAGGACCTCAGGGTGGCTGTCCATGCTGCCAGCTAGTAAGTCCCTGTTACTTCCTAATCATTCAGGTAAAATTTTATCCATCTCAAGAACTCTGATGTTTTTGATGACTGGTAGCTTTGTCAGCTTACAGCAGCATCCAAGGCTCAAATTGTTACAAAACAGATTTCAAAACTGGAAATCTTAAGGTTGCTAGTATTCATAGCCTTAACATTAATCAATAAAGTTTTAATAAGCTATTAATCCAATTCTGAGGGAGTACTGATCATCATACTATGCCATTATTCGATCATAACTGTAACTATAAACTCACAATTAAGGTTCTTTTCATTGTGCTAAGAATCTGCCAGTTGTGTTAATTCTTTCAGCCAAATCATATTAACATGTGTATGCTGATAAAGTGTCTAATATTTATGTTTCACAAACCCAAAGATTCGTTGGGTTCCAGGGAGCAGAATTGGATCCATTTCCAGGTCAGATTCACTCCAATTAATTATTACTCAACTTTTTCTTGGCTGTGTGACTTCCTAACCTAGTCCTGGGAACCCCTTGGAAGCCCCTTCCCCACCTTACTTCTCCCATTAAGTACTAAGACCTAAGAGACAGAAACTTAACCTTGTCCTCTGCTCTGGTAACATCTTGCCAGGTCTCAAAGAGATGCCAGAGCTCCATACAGTCAGGACTGCAATGAAACAACCATCTACCAGGACGTGTCAGCACCCCAGCTTTCTCGGATCCCCCAAATGATCTATGCCCCCACGTCAGCAGGGAGAATTCTTGAAAACTCAAAGTCCTTATTCCCTTCCCTGCCACACCCAACCACCACCTTATTAATATCAATAAGTGGTGGGAATGTTAGGAACTAGGAGCCAGCTATCCCCTGCCCCCAACGATGGGCGGGTCACTCATGGCCTTGTCATGACTATGTCAAGCTTTACCTTGCTGCCAGAAGACTCACTTATGCATGTGCAAGCCCCCCCTTTAAAAGCAAGCACACCCCTCTCTCTGGTGTCTCTCTCTCTGCCCCCTCTTGATCTCTGTCTCTTTCTCTCCCCTGTTTTCCTTGGCCAACAGCTACCCCCTTTCTCTCCCCTCTCTCAATAAACTCAACGTGGGCGCTAAGTCTCGTTTATGTGTTTTATAGGCATTAGGTACAGCAAAGGAAGAACAATAATAAATTAATAATGACAGTACTAATAATAATGATGATGATAATAATAACAAAATAATAGTGACACTGATAATGATAATAAAAAAATAATAACAACAGCAGCAGCAATGATAGAATACTAAAAATAACGATAACGATAATAATAATGGTAATAATAATAACAATATTGTCATAAGACCCTCAGAATGAGGAGTCTTCCAGGTTCAGTCGATACCCCAAGAACTCTATATCCAGTCCAGTTGCTGCAAAACACAAGAGGCTTCACTGAACAGGAAACGTTTGCGCAAATGGGCTCCTCCAGCATGAAGGCTAGGGAGAAGCCCCCTCCCCTGGGCCCAGGTGTTTTTAAAGGCAAACCCACTAGCTTAGGGAGGGGATGGGACCCTCTGTCCACTGAGTATGTGACCCTTGTATGTCGGATGGTCTCACTATTAGAGTCAGCAGACCTTAGGGCCTCAGGGTGTGCTAATTAATTTTGTCTGGGCAAATCAGCTGCAGTTATCTCTTTGTTTCCTAAGCACCCTATTCACCACCTGTTGACTCACAGGAAAGGAGGGGCAGAAAGTAGGGGCAGTGTGAATTCTTGTCATCTCAGGGCCTGGTGAGAGTAAGCTAGCAAATTACAAGAAACAGATATTGGTTAGCTTTCCAGGTCAGACCGTCCTTCATTTAACTTCACTTTTTGGTCTTTCACTATTAATAATAGTAATAATAATAGCAAGAATGACAAGACTGATAAATAAATATTAATGGTAATATAAATAACAACAATAATGATAAATGTTAATAACAATGATGTGATATCAGGATTAGTAGTAATAATAATAATAAAAATGTTAATAAACACAACTCTGTCAGTCACCACCTCCCCTGGGAATCTCACACCGGGCGCCCCGCATTGGCCATTAGGGCAGCATGGGACACACAGGAAACCCTGGCTCAGAAAAACCCAGAACAAAATCAAACAAGCAGAAAGCGAGAAACTTTAATAAGCGGTTTTTAACACCGGAATTTCTGGGGCACAAATGCAGGAAGTTGACTTGGGGGACACAGGTAAATTGAGTCCTGGCCATTCAGAGAGCAAAACCGGAAGTTCCTTGCAGAAAAGCAGGAAGTGCCTACACAGTATGCTGGGAAATGGAGTCCTGGATCCTCGGAGCCCAGAAGAAGTTTAGGAACTGAAAAGATTGAAACAAGCCTGGGTCATGATGGAAACTGTAGTTCGGGGGTCTTGAAGTCCAGAACCAGAAGTCCAAGGTCAAAAAGAAAGAAGTGTCCACACAGCATGCTGGGAACTGCAATCCTGGACCCTTAAAGATGGCAACCGGAAGTCTGTTGGTAGAAAAGCAGGAAGCAGCCTCAAAGCATCCTGGGAAATGCAGTCCTGGGCCGCCAAAGATGAAAACAAGTCCCTGGGCAGAGAAGCAGGAAGCAGCCACAGAGGATGCTGGTAAATGCAATCCCTGGGCTGAACGTCCAAACCCAGAAGTCTCTGGGCAGCCTCCACAAACTAAAACTGGAAGTTTCATGCTGAAAAAAATCAGGAAGCCACCGCAGAGCACCTTGGGAAATGCAGTCCCATTCCGCAACACATGAAAACTGGAAGTCCCTGGGCATATAGGCAGGAATCGACCCCACAGGATGCTAGGAAATGCAGTCCCCGGCCTGATCGTCCAAACCCGGAAGTCTCTGGGCAGCGAAGCAGAGAGCGGTAGCATAGGATGCTGGGTAATGCAGTCCTGGCCACAGCAGTTAAAAAAGTTCCTGATGGCCTTGGCTCAGGTCGGCCTTGGCTGCAATCTGCGAGCGGAAGTCCTGCCCCATTCACGATGATTGGCGTGAGTCTCCGTTGCCAGGTGTCCTTGCCAGGAAGTCCTGCCATTGGCTTTGGCCCCCCCCCTTTCTCCACCTATGAAGATGGCAGACATGGCCCCCGCCCAGTCACTCTGCACTCCTCCTGGCAGGGGGAAGGGCCTGCAGTGATTGACGGAGAGGGCGTGGCCTGCAGTGATTGACAGCAGAAGGATCAGGAGGGAGGAGACCTGGCCAAGGTCTGTGATTTCACTGGGGCCATACCCTGCATCCCCATGGGTTTTACTGTCATTGACCTGCACTGCCATGACTACCAGGGCCACTGCTCTGTGGGTCCTAGCATTGCTGCTTGTTGACCTCAGAGTGTGGTAGGAGACTCCTGCCATGCCCACCAGGGGACGAAGATGGTGAGAGGAGGGCAGGAGGGCACTTCCTTCTCAGTCACCATTTCCTGTGAGTACATCATCCTAACCAAGACCTGTCCGCCACAGAGGCCACACACATACTCAGGCCACACACTCGGCGGCCTGCCCGTCCTGAATCTGTGCTTCCAGCTCTTGCACCTCCTTACCTGGGAGCTGCCTTGACCTGGCTGGAGGACAGGAAGGAGGAGCTGGCACTGCTGTAGGTGAGGGTGAGGCCCAGAGAGGGTCATTGACTGTGACCTTGGACTTGGAGGGGGCAGGTGAGCTCAGGCAGGGCTGCAGCTAATGGGTGGGCCTGATGCTGAGCAGTCTGGATCAACTTAAAACCCTGTCGTCCATTTAAATATGTAAATGAGACTGAAGTGTTATCAAAGGAGGCACTAGTAATTGAGATTATGCAAATGAGCATGGTGCATGCAAATCTGTGAGACTGATTGGGGTTCACATTTGAATATGCAATGAGAAAACCCGAGTTGTGGGAATGCACTTTAATATGCAAATTTATGGTGCTTTACATAATTTTGCTATGCAAATGCATACAAGTTATCCCATCTGTTTGGGATTTTGACATGCACATATATGCAGGTTATCTCATTTGGAGGTGTGGCTATGCAAATTTACCCAGGCAGTTTCTGTACTTTCTTGATGTCTTCTGAGTCTCCAGGCAGCATTTGAATATGCAAATCAGAGTGCTGGCAGGGTTTGGGGCCTCCCCTGACCCTGCACCCAATGTCACCTGTTCATGTCCATCACAGCATCTGATGGCAAAGCTGCTCCCTCCAATCCTGCTCATGCTCAACTTTATATAGAAATACAAAAGACACAAGACAGCCAAAACAACCCTGTGCAATAAACGAACTTAAGGAGGCATCACAATCCCAAATGTCAAGCTCTATTACAGAACTATAGTCCTGAAAACAGTTGGTATTGACACAAAAATACACAGAAGACCAATGGAATCAAATTGAAAACCCTGATATTAACCCACACACCTATGAAAATCTCATTTTTAACAAAGAAGCTGAAGGTATAAAATGTGAAAAAAGAAAGCCTCTTCAAAAATTTGTGCTGATATAACTGGATGGTGGTGTGTAGAAGACTAGAGATAGGGCAATGTCTATTGCCATGCAAAAACTTAAGTCCAAATGGATCAAAGACATCAACATATATACAGCCACACTGAACCACATAGAAAAGAAAGTAGGAGGTACACTTGGATGAATTGTTACAAGAGACCACTTCTTGAACATAATACCAGTTGCATAAAAAGTGAGATCCAGAATTAATAACTGGGGCCTCCTGAAACTAAGACGCTTCTGTAAGGCAAAGGACACAGTCAACAAGACATAACAGCAGCCCACAGAGTGGAAAAAATCTTCACCAACTCCACATATGACAGAGGGCTGATCTCCAAAATCAAAGATCTTGGGAAATTAGCCACCAAAAACACCAAATAAACCTATTAAAAACTGGGGTCCAGAACTGAATAGAGAATTCTCAATAGAGGAATCAAAAATGGTGGAAAGACACTTAAGAATGTGCTCAGCATGCTTTGGCATCAGGGAAATGCAAACCAAAACAACTCTTCGATACCATGTTACTTATGCAAGATGACTAAAATCTAAAACATGAATGACAGCTTATGCTGGAGAGGATGTGGATAAAGGGGGAAAACCCCTCCATAGCTAGTAGGAGTGCAAATATGTACAGCCAATTTGGAGATACCCATATTCCTGAAGAACCACCATACTGATCTCCAAAATGGCTGTACATATTTGCACTCCCACCATATGTGGAGGAGTGTCCATTTCTCTCCACATCCTCCGCAAGATAAGCTGTCATTGGTGTTTCTAATTTTAGCCCTTCTCACAAGAATAAGATGGTATCTCAGAGTTGTTTTGATTTTCATTACCCTAATGGCTGAGGATGATGAGCACTCTCTTAAATGTCTTTCAGCCAATTTGGATTCCTCTATTGAGAAGTCTCTATTCAGTTGTGTACCCCACTTTTTTTTTTTAAAGAGAGTTATGTGGTGTTTATGTGATTGTTTCTCAATTCTTTGTATTATTCTAAAATCGAGAACAAGACAAGTTTGCCAATTCTCTCCACATCTCTTCAATATTGTACTTGCAGTTGTAGCTAGAGCAATAAAACAACAAAAGGATTTCAAAGAGGTACAAATTGGAAAAATTAGTCAATCTTTCACTATTTTCAAATGATATGATAGTTTTCAAAAGTGTCTTGAAAAACTATACCAGAGAAGTCCTATGGCTGATAAACACCTTAAGCCAATTAGCAGGATACAAGAGTAACTAAAAAAATCCATAGCTCTACTATATACAGACATTAAAAATACTGAGAAAAAAATCAAAGAAACATTACCCTTTACAATAGCCACAAACAACATAAAATATCTTGGGGTAATTCTAACTAAACATGTGAAATATCTATATAGTAAGAATTTTGTGTCTTTAAAGAAAGAATTTAAAGAAAACACCAGAAAATAGAAAGATCTCCCATGCTCTTGGATAGGTAGGATAAACATACTAAAAATAGCAATCTTGCCAAAAGCAATCTAGACATTCAAAACAATTGCCATCAAAATCCCAGCTCACATCTTCACTGACTATAAAAGATAATACTCAACTTTATATGAAAAAAAAAGACCCAGAATAGCCAAAACAACCCTTTAAAATAAAGGAACTTTAGCAGGCATCACCATTCCTGACTTCAAATTCTCCTATAGAGCTATAGTCCTGAAAACAGCTTGGTATTGACATAAAAGTAGACAGTCCAATGGAATGGAATTGAAATACTGGTATTAAACCCCTCACATATGAACACCTGATTTTTGATTAAACAGCTAACAGTGTACACTGGGAGGAGGAAAACACCTTCAACAAATGGTGCTGGCACAACAGGGTGGTAGGATGTAAAAGGCTACAGACTCATGTCTATCCCCATGCATAAAACTTAAGTCCCAATGGATCAAAGACCTCAACATAAGTCCAGCCAAAGTGAACCACTTAGAAGAGTACATGGTAGGTATTCTTGAAGGAAATGGTACAGGTGACTGCTTCCTGAACATAGCACCAGTAGCACAGACACCGAGATTGACAATTTATAAATGGGACCTCCTGGTACTAAGAAGATTCTGTAAGGCAATGACCATAGTTGACAAAAACAAAAAGGTAGCCTACAGACTGGGAAAAGATCTTCACCAACCCTACATCTGATAGAGGGCTGATGTACAAAACACACAAAGAATATGAAGTTTCTTCATCTTGTTTTCCCAAAGTGAACAGCAGCCCATGGCCAATGAGTAACTATGTGTAGTATGTAGGTGAGTAATTTTTTCGCAAGAGATACACAAAGAGAAATATAAAAAAAAACACACACACACACACACTTTAAATTTTCCCCCAATGCACAATTCAAAGAAAAATGACAACTCTGTTCACAAAAGTCACTCTCACAGAGATTCCTTGTCACCAGTAACCAGAGCTGTAAGAGTATGGTTTTTCCACCCACTGCCCGGTCTTGTCCCACCGCCGCCGCGCCAGCCACAAATAACACACAGAGACTCTCTATTTGATATTATACTGATGGCCAGGTGCTAGTTTCTTATCGGCTAGCTCTGTCTTAATTATTAACCCATTTCTGCTGATCTATGTATTTCTCTTACTGGGGGGCCAGCAAGCAAACTGCTTTCTCCAGACTGTCCATCTTGGCTCTTCCTTTCTACTTCTGCTTTCCTCCTTGTCTCTTAGTCCCTCCTATCTCCTTTCGTATTGGCCAACAGTGCTTTATTCATTAATCAGTATGAGAAACATATACAGAATAACATCTCCCATCACAGAGCAGATAATTTTCTGGAGATTACCAGTAATTTGCTAATTTTTGGTTGGGAAATTATTTTAATACCATAAAATAATTCTCTGAATTCCTAATTAATTTAACTATAGAAGAAATATTATTATTGGTGAGGTTTTTTTTTTCAATATTCCACAAAAGTATCTTATTTTCTGATGTGAAGACATCCTCATCTCACACTGTAACAAACATAATCCATGAAACCTTTTCTTCTTGACAACTAATCTCCATGCATGTCTAACTTCTTTGTGTTATCACCATTATCATCAGAAACAATGTCATTCAGATGACTTATAGCTGTTGTCCACATGGTTTTCTTTATTTTTTCATATTTTTATTAAAATAAGAAACAATACAATATTATTTTACATATCAATCTGAGTTCTTTATACCTAACATTTGTCCATGTTGCCCAATGACACCTTTATCATTCCTCCTTTTCTCCATAGAAAGGGCGAGGCTTTCTGTGGGGCACTCTTCCAGGACTGTCACATCATTTCTTGCTGGTCATATGGCCTCCACCATGGGTCTAGGCAAAGAAAATTTTCCTGTATGAGGAATGGGCTTCCATTATCTATTCATGCAGTAGGTATAAATGGTGTTCCTTTACCAGAGGCCCTATAGACTGCTGAGGCCTCCTATATGCAGGAAGACCATTTCTGTCCATTCCTGGTTTCTAAGTAGTCAATCTGGTATCCATGCACTTCCCCTTGTTCACATCAGAAATTTCTATGGCTTTTGTCGGATGGTCTTGATCTGTTTGCTCATTACTCCTCCCTCTCTACAACTGGATTCCAGGAAGTAGGCTCAGTGCTTATCAGTAGGTTCCAAATAAAATGAATGCTATGTATTTGAAAACATGATTGTGAGCAGTAGATTTGTTTCCAGATAGTTGGTAATACTAGGTGTTGCTGGTTCAAATTAGAGCAGAAAATTATATCTTGTACAGAAATTTTGAGTTTTGGTATCCTTTTATCACAGCAGCCAGAACAGAAAGTATGACATCTCCTTGATGAGAAGGAAACACTAGGGAAGCTTGGACAGAGATTGGGGATATAGAGTAGTCTAAGGGAGAAGGTTAAAACTTTTGGGCAATGGTAACACTCGCATCCTTGATGAGATGTGTGTATCCCTAATGTGCAGAAAGGCATACCTCCATAGGCATTGTGGTATATCAGAGACCTATTTGGCTAATAGAATTTCAGAACTCTTGGAATTAAGGGGACGTCCTCAGTACAAGTTCATTAGAGAGGAGTTATTGCAGAATTTAGAATTGGGTAAAGGAGTAGAGGTTTAGGAACCTTTTTTACAGGCATTTCTCACAAGACCTTCAGAATTAGTGGAAGTCCAGGGCGTTCAAATATGTTCATCCCTTTGGGGCCATTACAGAAAGCCTTTCTCTAGTCAGACAACAAATGTACAGACAACCATGGGAAAGTGTTGGCCTGATTCACAAAAGCATTTGGCTTATTGATAGTAGTGCACAGAGAATACCAGTTTCAATACGTAATAGGTGCTCTTCCTCTGGCCTTTCCAAAGAACATATATCCATTGGCACTAAGCTCCAAAGATGGGAACCAAACAAGCTTTAAGGCCAAGACTTGCCAGAGTTGGGTCTCTAGGCCTGCAGCATTGGATGGATTACAGGTGTTTGGGAAGGTGCAGTGTGGTGATGTGAATGGGGTCACAGACCTCAAAGGGTCCTCTCCTTCATAGTCCCTAGACAGTCAGATTTGGGTACCTGCCAGCCCTGTGAAAGTCAAGATGTTGCTCCTTGTGAGAGCACAGAGGGGCTCACTGTTAAATCCTCAAAAACCTCACACCAATCTGAAACATAATGGAGAAGCTTCAGAACCCAAATCATAGCCTTGGGTGCTAGTGGCTAAGTGTTCACCCAGCCTTGTCTGACAGCCACCCCAAAACCTTTAGAAATCCAGCAGCTATCTGTATTGAGTAAGGTTTTTCCTCCTGCTTCTGGTCTTGTCCTGCCACCGTGCCAGCCCCATTTAACACACAGAGACTCTGTATTTGATATAATGCTGTTGGCCAATTATTTGTCTCTTATTGGCTAGCTCTGTCTTAAGTATTAACCCATTTCTGTGACCCTAAGTGTTTACACATAGTTTCACCTTAACGGGGAGGGGGGCAGGCATCATATCTCCCCAGCCTCTCCATGTTGACCCCTCCTTACTATTTTCTCTTTTCTACTTGTCTCCTAGTCCCACCTATCTTGCTTTCTTATTGTCCAACAGCTATCTACTTGAACCTGGCCACCAACTTGACCACTCCAACTGTTAGGCCTGCTTTACTTCTGCTGCAATCTTGCTCACAACCAAAACAATGCAGCCATGTCAAGACAGCCAGCCAAGTAGCAGCCTCTCAGGCAGACCCAGTGCTGGTAGGGCAGTGAGATGGTGGTGTCACTGAGCTCAGGGCACAGGAGATGGGCAGATGAAACAGTTGTGAGGACAAGCCACATCAATAGGGTCTTATTCCAAGCACTGGCATCACACCTGGCAGAAGGTCAGATTAGTATGGACACAAGTCAAAGAGTAGGCAACTGTGTGCACTTATGAGGAGTTGAGATGTCAGGGACAACATTCCCATGGGTCTGATATTTAGAAGATAAAGTGGAAAGCCAGTGGGACCCTTGATACTACAGCCAAAGTTACCCCTCCCTTTGAGTTAAGGTGGAAGCTGTACTACATGATATGCATCAGTGGCCACCAAGGGGAAGGTGACATCCATGACCCCTTCCAAGGAAGCAGCCCTGCTCCCCAGTTTCCTAGATGTTGATACAATGAAACATCAAAAGAATAAACATTACATCTAACCTGCCGCTTTGCCAACCAGGGCCTGCACACAATCCACAAACCTCATCACCTCCTAAGCATCACAAGGCAACCAATTTGAGCTACCTCCAGCACTCTCACAGTCTATCTCCAGCCCACAGCCTTGCACCACCACCACTAACCAGGAAACATTCAGGAAATTTGTCTTTCATTTCTCCAAGTCTGAAAGTCTCCATCAAAATGGGATTTTTTGAGTCGTTGACTAATAGATTAGCCCTCAATGGACTCAGGGGTTTCTGAAGAGATTGAAGTGGAATGAGGAAAGGTAACATAGAAACTGAGGTAGAATAAGCAATTCTTGCTTTGCACACCAAGTTAACTGCAAAACAAACTCACCCCTGTCCTTCTCAGTGACTTCAAAAAACGATCCAGGAGTCATCACAGGAAACCCTCATGGTACTTTTATCATTTTCCCCCAGAGTTCGACACCCATGTAACAGAAACAAGTATGCACAGAGGATTTCAGCCGAAAAACTTGCATGCAAAAACATCATCTCACACAAGATGACCTAAACTGCAAACAGGTGCTCCCCTTCAGAACCAAAATTATGGACTTAGAAACCGGGGGCTGTGTATTTTCCCCTAACTGCCCCATCAGGTTTCTCTGATGTCCACCTCCCACCACATTCCATGATGGAACACTGATCTCCTTCCTACTTCAGCATCCAGGGTGGTATTGTGTATGTTGGCTTCCTGCACACTGAGCAAAATAAATATTCATTGTCAAAGAATCCAGACCAAAAGAGGCCTCCCAGTCTTATCCAGGACAGATAGGGCAGCAGGATGGTGGTGTTCTAAATCACAGGGCACAAAAGAAGTTAGGCAGATGACATATGGGTTAGGATCACTCAAGTAAATACGGCCCAAACACCAGAACTGACTTTTCATTTGGCAGATGGGATTTCCACGCTGGACATAGGGCAAAGAGCAGGGGCTTTGAGAATATGTGATGGATCCAATTTTAAAGAACAAGGGTCCCATGGGTGTGATTTTTCTGATGAAAAAAAAGGATAAAGGCCACAAATACCTTGGCCTTCATGCTCCCAGTACCAAGCCATCTACATTCCATTGAATGCTATGCTGTATTATCTGCTAATTATCTGTTATTATCTGCCATATTATCCCACTAAGGGAACTGTGACATCCTTGGCCTCTTCCCAGGAGGCAGGCCACTACGGAGCTTGATGTGGTGTGAAGAGCACAAGGAAAGAATAAACATTCAATCCAACTTTTCCACTTACCTCCCAGGCCTTTGCCGTGTGCCCACACCTAGTCATCTTCTCAACATCACCATGCAACCATTCTGAGCTATCTCCCACTCTGTAGCATGTAGCACAAAAAATAAAAATAAAAGGACCAGAGACAGATATTGGGGTTCAGTTTTCAAGATGCAAATCAGAGAGGCAGAAGAACCAAGCCAGCCCATAGATCTCACCTCTGCTCAGATGAAATGGATCTTCTGAGTAAAAGGCTCTCAGATTATATTTTCTCCTTATATTGCTTTCTCCAACCAAACTCCTGGAGGCATTTTCTCCGAAATTACAAAGGGAGATACCTGGGCATGTAATGTGGAGCTCTGAATTCAGAGATGTGCCAGACTGGCCACTGGAAAGTTTAATCTTGAATCCTCCCATATGTTTTCCCACAAAATAGACTGGTCCAGCTAGCCACAAGTACACACACACACACACACACACACACACACACACACACACACACACACACTCATGCATGCACGTGGATGAGCGCATGCGAAGGAAAAGACCTCACCACACATTTTCCCAACCTGAGATGGCACTAAAGGAGTCCTATAAGGTTTCCCCTACATGCAAACTCGTCATCCCCTACAGCTCTTATTTTACCACCATAAATTTGACACATCCTTATCTCTTTGAGACTGTGCTCTCCAAGAAGTAGCTTCCTGTCCAGGGAACACACAAAGAATAAACCCATACAAAAACACAACCAAAGAGATAGACAGAGTAGAGATAGAGATAGAGACCCCTTGTGTTGATTTCATAAAGTTTTTTAAGAATTGTACAGGGCAGAGCAGGACAATGAAATTTTCTATCTTTGACCCTTGGGGTTCTTCCTGTATTTAAGGGATGGTGAGCTACTTAAGAAAATGCACATTGGACCACATACTTGGGTGAACTGTTTAGCAGAGGTGAAGCCTGCTGGAGCAGGTAAGGTCAGTGAAACCTTGCCTGGCTTGGATTGTACCCACAGGATTGACTGAATTGTTTGGGGAATTCTTCAGTCCCCACCATACTCTGGCTGTTTCTACTCAGCATCACAGTCGCTCTAGTTCCAAACATACCAGGTATAGAAAACCAGGTCTTATGAGTCATGAGGGTGGTTCATACCAGAACACTTGTAGGGTTCTGGGGAGGTGACTCTAGAGGAGAAATCTTTTGTAAGGGATTCCAGTCCCTGAATTACATCTGCAGCCCAGCTTAAGGAGAAAGTCATGTCTAAAATAAACCAATGTAAAGCCAGAGAGGAGTCCTTGCTTATGGGGAAAATTAAGGAGGGACATATTGTGTCATATAATTTAGTTATAAATCTCATTATCAAGAATTGGTATTTAAAGTATCCTTTCCAGTGTTTCTCAGACTCTTAGTTGTGGTCATCCTTGTAAGACTGAACATTTCTATAGAATCAATTTTCTCTTCACACCTGTAATGTCTCCCTCTATTATGATATCTCTTTTCTTGCTTTCATCTATTCCACACCTGACTCAATCATCTTGGTCACACATGTTCACCTTTCCTACCCTTCTCTCCCTTATCTTTCTCTCTACTCACTGTCCCTTCATGCTCCTGACATGCTGGGAAGTTGATGATGCTTTCTCCTTCTGTTGGGGACCTTGTAAAATTTCCTTGTATAGTTTCCTCCTTTTATCCTAATTTCTATAGTGGTGTGAATTGTAGACTGGTGATACTTTGCTCTATGTCTAAAATCCACATATGAGTGAGTACATCCCATGTTGAGCCTTTTGTGAGTCAGTTGTCTCACTCCGGAATTTCAAGTTTCATTCATTCACTAAAGTATTTCAAAATTCCATTTTTCCTCATTGAGTTTATTCCATTGAGTAAATGTACCATAGCTTCTTCATTCATTCTTCGTTTGAGGAGCATCTATATTGCTTCCAGATTCTTGCTATTACAAATAATGCTGCTATGAAAGTAGTTGAACTGATGTCTTTGCTGATCATTTGGGTATATGCCTAAGAGGGGAATTACTGGGTCCTGTGGTAAAATGATTCTGGTTTTTCTGTGGAACTGTCATACTGATCTCCAAAATGGCTGTATAATTTTCACTCCCACAAGCAGTGGAGGAGTGTTCCCCTTCCTTGAATCTTTTCCAGCATAAGCTGTTCATGTTGTTTCTGATTTAACCATTCTGACAGGAGTAAAAATTTTTTTCAGAGTTGTTTTTGTTTGCATTTCCCTGATGCTTAAGGATGTTGAGCACTTTCGTAAATGTATTTCAACCATTTTGATTTCCTCTATTGAGAATTGTGTATTCCGTACCCCACCTTTTAATTTTATTATTTGAGGTTGTGTTGATTAGTTTCTGAGTTCTTTGCACATTCTGTCAGATGAGGGGTTGGTGAAGATCTGTTCCCACTCTGTGTGCTGTCCACAGTGTTGTCCACTGTGTCGTTTGCCTTACCTATGACTCTCAGTTTCAGTAGGTTCTATTTATTAATTATTGATCTCACTGTTTGGTATTATGACTAGGAATAACTCTCCTGTAGAGAGCTGCAAAGTGCCGCACCTTACAGATGGCGCTGGCTTCTGCCCTCCACCTTCCCGATGGTGAGTGCTCTCTGTATTAAACAATTCCATATTTGGCTAAAAGCTGAGAATCTGTCTTGCTTCTGTGTATGTGGACCTGTCTTTTTTTGTTTTTCACCGCATGGCATTCTGGGATTGACTGCCCAAGTGTTTTTAAGCTGTGGGCTGGGCTGCCCCCAGGGTCAGAAGATTATACAAGTTTCCTGAATAAACTGCTTAAAGAAGAGTCTGAATGTTGCGTTTTCTTTGCTGGTCAAAGTAGAGGCGACACTCTCCTGTAAAAATTCCTTCAAGAGTACCTCAAACTTTCTCTTTTAAGAGGTTTAGGGCAGCTGGATTAATGTTTAGGTCTTTGATCCATTTGTTCTAAGTTTTGTGTATAGCGATTCACATAGGTCTCTGTAGTCTTCTACATATCATCATCCAGTTTTGCCAGAACCATTTGTTGAAAATGATTGCCTCCTTCCATTGTATTATTTTTCCTGTTTCATCAAAACTCAGGAGTTTGTAGGTGTGTTGGTTAATATCAGGATTTTCAGTTCCATTGGTCTACCTTTCTATATGTGTGCCAATACCAACTGCTTTTTTTTGGTACTTTAGCTCTATAATAGAGCTTAGGGGTTGAAGTATGAACTGAAATGTCTCTGGGTTTTCTCAGTGTTTGTTCTTATATCCCCATTTTCATTTCAGATTTTGCTGGTTTGCATGTTCTCTCTCTGCTTCTTGATTTGTTTGCCTCTAAGGTTTGTCTATCTTGTTTATATTTCAAAGAAACCACTTTTTGTTCTATTCATTCTTTGTATTGGTTTCCATGTTCCTACTTTATCGATTACAGCCCTCAAATTAATTATTCACTGGCAGGTACTCCTCCGGGGTAAGTTTGTTTCTTTTTGGTCTATGTCTTTCAGTTGAGCTGCTAATTATATAATTTGACTATCATCTGTTTACTTCACATGAGCACTGATTGCAATGAACTTGCCTTGTATAACTGCTTTAAAAGTGTCCCATAATTTTAGGTATGTTCTGTCTTCATTTTCATTGAATTGTAAAAATCTTTTATTTATTTCATTTTTTCTTCCTGGACCAGGGAATGGTAATTTACTCATTATTCAGTTTCTATGAATTTGTAGGGTGTCTGCAGTTTGTATTCTTGTAGAATTCCAACTCAAAATCATGGTGATCTGATAAGATATAGGGGGCTATTCAATTTTATTTTATTTTTTATTTGTTGAGATTTGTTATGTTGCCTTGTATGTAGTCAGTTTTACAGAAGGTTCCATGTGTAGCTGAGGAGAAGGTATATTCTTCTGTGTTTGGATTGGATGTTCTATAAATGACTACTAAAGCCAAATGGGACAAAACTTTTGTTAGTTCCTGTGTTTGTTTGTGAAACTTAAGTTTGGTAATCCTGATTAGTGTTCAGAATGGGGTGGTGAAATCTCCCACTATGAGTGAGTAAGGTTTTATGTGAGCTTTGAGTTTTACTAGTGTTTCTCTTAAGAATGTGGGTACCTTTTAATTTGGATCAGAGATGTTCAGAATTGAGACTTTATATTGATGGACTTCTCCCATGCTAATTATTAAATGACCTTCTTCATCTCTTGAGTGATTTTGGTTTGAAATTAAACTTCTTAATATTTAGATACCTACACCTGCTTCCTTCTTGAGTTCCTTTGATTGGAAGATATTTTGCAAACCTTTTACACTGAGGTAATGTCTGTCTTTGAAACCTAGATGCATTTCTTGTATGCACTAGAAGGATGAAATCTGTCTTAATATACACTCTGTTAGCCTTTGTGTTTTTATAGGCAATAAGACCGTTAATATTTTGGGAAATTAAAGACCATAGATTGCTAATTCTTGTTTGTTTCATTGTTGTTTGTGGTGGTATTGTGAGTATACTCACCCACTTTTTCTTTTTGGTTCTTGTAAACTGATACTAACTTTGCCTATGTCTTCATTATTGTAGTTAGCTTGCTTGGTTAGAATTTCTTTCCAGAATTTTCTGTAGGACTGGATTTATGGAAATATGTTTAGGAAATCTGGCTTTGACATTAAATATCTTGTTTTTGCTGTTTATAGTGATTGAGAGTTTTGCACATTATTTTAGCCTGGGCTGGCATCTGAGGACTCTTATCATTTGTTCATAACCTATCCAGGACCATCTGGCCTTGTGAGATTCCATGGAGAATTCAGTTGCAATTTTGATAGGTCTGCCTCTATAGGTCTTATTGTTTTGCTCTTAATGTTCTCGTGTCATTATGTATGATAGGTGTTTTGATAATTAAATGCCTTGGCGACTTTTAATATTTAAGTCTGTGTTTAGTATGCTTCTAGTACTTTCATTGGCACGTACTTCTGACTGGAAATGATTACTTCAAGGAATTTGTTGAATATGCTTTCTGCCCCTTTGACCTGTGCTTCTTCACGTTCTTGTATGTCTATTATTGTTAGATTTGGTCTTTTCACTGTGTCCCATATTTCCTATATATTTTGTGCTAAGGATTTGTTGGATTTAATTTTCTTTCCTCGGTGAATTGATTTCCTCTAGATTATCTTCAATGCCTGAGATTCCATCTTTGATCTGCTGTATTCTGTTGGTTATGCTTGCATTTGTAGTTCTTTATACTTTACCCAATTTTCCAGTCTCCAATATTCTCTCAGTGTGTGTGTGTGTGTCAGTGTGTGTGTGTGTGTGTGTGTGTGTGTGTGTGTGTGTGTGTGTGTGTGTTTATTGTCCCTATTTCACTTTTCAGGTCTTGAACTGTTTGAATGATTTCCTTCATCTGTTTGCTTGTTTTTTTCTTGGCTTTCTTATTTTCTTAAAGATATCTGTTCATTTCTTGCATTTTTCTTGTTGTTTTCCTGTATTTCTTTTAATTATTTTTTGTTTTTTCTTCCATTATTTTAGTGAATTTTCTCATATCCTCCTTGAGGTCCTCTATCAGTTTTATGAAGGTGTTTTTTAGGTTGTTATCTTCTGCTTCATCTATTTTATTATTTCCATGTCTAGTTTGTGTAGAGTCCTTAGGTTCTGGTGATAACATACTGGTCTTTGTATTGTTGAATCTACTTTTTATATTGCCATCCACCATTTCTTCTTCCAGTGGGTGCACTTGGAGTCTTTCTTTTTCTCTGTCTTCCTTTCTTGGTGGGTATATCTGGGTAAACAGTTTCATATGTGTAACTCTGGATAATATGAGCTCTCTTGGAGGTCTCACAACCAGAGGCCACAGAAGAGCTATTGATATGGAGTAGGCAGACTCAGGATGGTCTCCAGCATTCAGGTAAGGTGCAAATGATGGGGATCAAAGATCAGGTAAGTATAGGCTCAATGTGGTCCTGCATGTGTAGGCAATTCCATTATGTTCAGACCCCACCCAGGAAGTTCTTAGGAGATGGATTTAATATTGGGACCACTGGGGCTAAACCCTTATCTTGAGCAGTGTCCCCAGGAGGGCCAAGGATAGGGAGAAGGCATTCTGTGGATGACTAATGGAAATTGAATACCAGGACTAAAACACTCAGGTCAAGTTTATAGGGGGAGTGAAATGCAGAGCTATCCCAGTATTTCACAGGGAAGGATATGGGGAGATTCAACTAGGCCTGCTCCCAGACTCACCAGAGGCAGATTGCAAGCGATGGGGCCAAAAATCAGATGAATGTAATCTTAAGGTGGTCCTGCTTGGATTGGTGGATTCAATATGCTCAGAGTGGAACCTCAGGCAGATTGTAGGCATAGGGCACTAAACATAGGATGAGAGCAGTGTCAAGATAATCCTGGGTGGATAGGAGCATCCAGTATGCTCAGGGCTAACCCACGAAGTTCCAAGGAGAAAGACAGTTTATTGGACCAATGCTCATCGTCATCAGTGACCCAGAAGGACCATGGTTGAGGGGAAGTCAGTATCTGGGTGGTACATGTACCAGAATACCAGGACTGAACCACTCAGGCCAATGATATGGGGGGTTGGAGGTGCAGAATTAACTCAGGGAAGAATTGGAGGGGTTCACCCAGGCCTGGTTCTACACTCAACTCTGGTGGAGGGAAAGCAATGGATCTCAAAGATAAGGTGAGCACAGGCTCAAGGTGGACCTTCATTGATAGGTGGTTCCAGGATGCTCCGAGCAAATCCAGGAAGTTGTGGGGTGTTGGAAGGGTTCTAGGACATTCTCTGGGCAAGGGCTTTCCACCAGCTGTGTGGCCAGCAGGGTCAATGTTCCCACATATGTTTTCCATTAAATACTTTTATTTTTACTTATATTTTGTTAATTTAACACTCATTTAATAATGTCTTCCTCTCTACTCCTTTGTGTATAATTTCTAATCATGTGCTTGGGACACAGATATTAAGAATTCATATATCATATTGGTGGAGTTGACCTTTGAGTATGGATTGTTCTTCAAACACTCATTTGATTGACTTTTGTTTGAAGTTTATTTTGGTAGATACTAAATGGCTAAACCAGGTCACATGCAATTACTAGTAAATAAATTTTAGAACTAATTGGAAGAAGAAAAGAATCAGCTTCAGATGGTGAGGGTCAAATTGGAATGCAGTGTGGGAAGAAAACAAGAAAAGCAAAGAATCACAAGTATGTGAAGATGAAATGATGAAACCCTGTAGTATGTATTTTGAACTAAAAAATATATATGAAATTAAGATCCATTGAGGTAAATCAAAGGGAATGTCACTTACATTGAAAGGCATTTCCCACTTGAGTTCAATTCAAGGAACCTAAAATTTAAGAAGCTAGAACCAGCTCCTGAAAATTATCCATGGATTGCTAAAGTTTGAGGGGTAGCATATGTGCACAGGCATGTGATTGATCACAAAGAACACATTCAATTAAACTCCTCAAGAAATAGAAAAACTTTTAATTGCAAATTTAAATCTGGGGAAGTAGAACTAGGTCAAGGCTAAGGATGCTTTGCTCTCTTCCCAAAGTCCTGAGTTTATTTTCAGTTTCATGGCTAGTGGCTTTTACAACCTTTAACTCTCGCTCCAATTACATAGTGCCCTTTTCTGGCTTCTGCAGGCAGGCACATGAATTTTACACATTCATACAGACACAATTCACATTATGAAAACAAATGTTTGTAGTAGAATTTTATTCAAAAATAAACTCAACAAAGAATCAAGGAACCATCACGCCAGGGAAGGGAGGGTGATAGGGATAAAACCAAATTCAATGTAAAGTCTAGGGGAACTAGGATAATGTGTGAGTTTCAAGGTGGAGAGAATAGTATCCAAAAGTTATCTACTGTTCTAAACAAACACAAAAACAAACACACACAAACAAGCAACAGCCTCAAAAAGAATTTCATGTTGCTTATTAGGGCCCTGGCACTGGCCTGGCCCTAGTATTGGCCATGGCCCTGGTCCTGGCCCTGGCCCTGGCTGTTCTGGACCAATGCAAATCTAAACAATATCGAGAAAACATGGGATCAAGCTTCTCTAAAAGGCAGAGAATGAAGAGGTATTATTTTATTTTCAAAAAGGAGGAAAGGTTTATGGTAGATGCGATTAATTATATTATATCCATTCTAAGAATTAGAAAATTGAAGAATCAAAAAAGGTTTAAAATACTCATCATGGTACTTGAATGGTATTATGATGCTTTCGTTTTCATGCTTATGTCACTATAGGCATGTTGTAGCTTGAGAGACAGGTAAATATGTAGAACCCAAAAGAAAGAGCCCTGCTTTGTTTTAGTGAGAAAATCAGTGAGGCTGTGAGGTTAGTTCATCTTTAGGTATGCTCCTTTTAGCATGTGGGTGGGGAACTATAATGTGACAGATTGTTGGTTCATAAATGTTGCCTGGCAACTCTGCTTGCATTCTATATCCTGGTATCATGGGCCAAGTACCAGAGAGCAGCTTCGAGAAAGTGATATCATGGGACATTACAGTTTCCTAAGATAACTATCTCCTAAATCTTTCAATGACAGCATTTGATTCCCCTAAGCAATTCTTGCCAAATCTCTGGAAGTTTGCCTACAGCATTTACTGGTCATCAAATTCTAGATTACCTAATTATCAGAGAACATTCAATTTCTTCTGTTTATGAATTCCCCTTCTCTCCTAAGAATTAATTCTATGGAAACAAAGATAATAAGACTCAAAGATATTCATCAAAAGGTGAGTTTTTCATTGTTAACTTCCTACAGGATGGTGATAATCCCTTTGTTAGAGTAGACTTAGGGATTATTGGATTGCAGTCCATCTCTTTTGAGGCAGCCGTCCAACATGAAATATGTAGGATCTTCTAAAAACCCTGCATACACAATGACATTTCAGCATTTAAACATTTCACGACTCTGCTCTCCGATTAAATAAGGGATGAACCTGGGAGTTTCCCACAATCATATGGGAGTCAGTGAGAGTCAATTGTGTCGAGTATGGCAGACCATTTCATCATCTGATTATGTTGTTATTTGATTATTAAAATAGGACATTAGCTAATCCATGATCAGTGGATTCCACGATGTGGGAAAAATTATTATGGACCATCTAAATATCAATTTTGTAGTTAAAATATTTAAATTAATCATGACAGCATCGTTCAAGAGCCTGGTTTGGAACCACCTTAGGGAAGTGGATGATGTTACATGAACTCATTGTTAGATTATTTAACTATATAAAACAATGATTATATCATCCATGACACCTGCAATCTGCTGCCACAGATCATCTAATTACATAATTAAAGTATTTAAATTGACAGTCTGTGTTAATACCCAAGATAATGTAAATATTTGTATGGTTATGTCCACAACAATCCTCCATTCCATGAAGAGACATGTAAAGCTCCCCTTGTGGAGATAATGTGCAAAATCTTCACATTTTATGATTCATTCACTCAATTGATGATGATGACATCCTTCATGACTGGAGTCTGGTCATGCTTCCCTGCCAGTAAAATGCTACATCACCTATTTATTTTTGTGACAATTAGCTATTACTGACTTATTTAATTCTTTAAATTATATAAGCGACAGACAATGCCATCACCGATTACGATTAGTGTGCAAATTTCTGTCAGGGTCAAGGTTAGGAAAGATTTAGACATGGGCAGAGCATTTTGTGAATGATCTATGCATCTCCCATAGTGAAAAGGATGCTGGATGGTTGAGTCCAAAAGATTGCTCGGGGCCATTCGAGAAGTACAAAGAATTCACCAAGGCTGGCATGGTGGTCTTGGTGTTGACTACCTGCTGTTCCTCCACATCTTCACATCGGTTGTGATCTACCATGAGAAGAATTAGTGGCAATAGGAGGTCGTCACCATCTCAGAGACCTGGCAAAAGGATGACGACCCAGAACACGGAAGAACATCTCTCTCTCAGATATGCTGGTTATGCACCAGCTGTAGCCATCTTTTTCAGCTGATAGCAACATCTTGGTTACTACTCCTGAGACAGGAATGGGCCCGTTATCTCAGATCCTGAAGCACCACAACAAAGATTCAGGTGCTGGTGATTTTGTCAGAGCAACAGAATTCATCATGCAAGACAGTAAGATTATCTGACGATTAACTCATGGCATTTTAAAAATCCTTGATGGCAGCATACATTTCCATATCTGTCAAGTTGGCCCAGGATTTGAAGATACAAAAAAAGGTCAAAGACGTACATATTTAAAGATATAATTATTAAATTCATTCATTATATAATCTGTGATCCCTGAAGTTTGGTACCACCTTGTGTGACACATGTGTGACAGACGATCTAACTATCTTATTATTTCATTATACAAATCTGTCTTTTTCTACTCCAGGAAGAGGGGAGTCTTGATCCACCATGTTGGTTTTAGATTGTCTCTTGTGATTTCTTTCTTTCTTTCTTTTTTCTTTCTTTCTTTAAATCAATGTTGATATCGATTTGTTATATTTCTAAGGGTTAATTATGAGAAATTATTTTTTATTCATTCATATTTTGTTCATATCTATGATCAATGACCCTTCAGTATTGAGCAATCATTTAGACTTCATGCATAAAACACCATTCACTAGATTAAAGTTTGTTCATTTAATTATGAAAATCTGTCTTTATGTATTCAGTGATCACTGGAGTTTTGAGCCTCATTAGGGGAGTCCATCATGCCACACCATCACATGATCGAATACTACACTTACTTCCTTATCTGTTAAGCTAGGAAATTAAATGATAATTCATTACTTAATTAATGAATTTAAAATACAGGTAATATTATGGACCATAAGTCCCTTTAGGAGTCAGATTTTGGGAGTTGATGTAACATCATCTCATTACTTCATCATTTAGCTATATAAAGAGTTCTTTACATGAGCGATATGTTTAGGACTTTGGTGCATTTCATCAGTGTTAATATAAAATGCCTACTAATTTATTATCAATTTAATTTATTATCAATTTAATTTATTATCAATTTAATTTTGGCCCTGGCCCTGGACCTGGCTCTGGCCCCGGCATTGGCTGTTTTGGACCAATGCAAATCTAAACAATGCCAAGAAACCATGGGATAAAGCTCCTCTAAGGGCAGAGAGTGAAGAGGGATTATTTTATTTTCAAAAAAGATAAAAGGTTAATGGGAGAGTCGATTAATTGTATTGTATCCATTCTAGGAATTAGAAAACTGAAGCATAGAAAAACGGTTTAAAATACTCATCATTGTACTTGAATGGCATTATGAAGCTTTCGTTTTCATGCTCATGGCACAAGAGACATGTTGTAGCTTGAGAGACAGGTAAATATATAGAACCCAAAATAAAGAGCAGTGCTTTGTTTTTGTGAGAAACTCAGTGAGGCTGTAATTATAATTCATCTTTAGGTATGCTCCTTTTAGCATGTGGGAGGGGCACTAGAATGTGACAGAATGTTGGTTCATAAATGTTGCCTGCCAACCCTGTTTGCATTCTGTATTCTGTTATCATGGGCCGAGGACCAGAGAGCAGCTTCGAGAAAGTGTTATCATGGGACATTCGAGTCTCCCAAGATAACTATCTCCTAAATCTTCCAATGACAGCATTTGATTCCCCTAAGCAAGTCATAGCCAAATCTCTGGAAGTTTGCCTACAGCTTTTACTGGTCATCAAATTCTAGATTACCTAATTATCAGAGAACATTCAATTTCTTCTGTTTATGAATTCTCTCTCTCTCCTCAGAATTAATTCTACGGAAACAAAGATAATAAGACTCAAAGTTATTCATCAAAAGATGAGTTTTTCATTGTTAACTTCCTTCAGGATGGTGATAATCCATTTGTTAGAGTAGACTTAGGGATTATTGGATTGCAGTCCATCTCTTTTGAGGCAGCTGTCCAACATGAAAAGTAGGATCTTCTGAAAACCCTGCATACACAATGATATTTCAGCATTTAAACATTTCACGACTCTGCTCTCCGACTAAATAAGGGTTGAACCTGGGAGTTGCCCACAATCATGTAGGAGTCAGTGAGAGTCAATTGTGTCGAGTATGGCAGACCATTTCATCATCTGATTATGTTGTTATTTGATTATTAAAATAGGACATTAGATAATCCATGATCAGTGGATTCCACGATGTGGAAAAAAATTATTATGGACCATCTAAATATCAATTTTGTAGTTAAAATATTTAAAGTAATCACGACAGCATCATTCAAGAGCCTGGTATGGAGCCACCTGAGTTAAGTGGATGATGTTACATGAACTCATTGTTAGATTATTTAACTATATAAAACAATGATTATATCATCCATGACCCCTACAATGTGGTGCCCCAGATCATCTAATTACATAATTAAAGAATTTAAATTGAAAGTCTGTGTTAATACCCAAGATAATGTAAATATTTGTATGGTTATGTAAACAACAGTGCTCCATTCCATGAAGAGACCTGTAAAGCTCCCTTGTGGAGATAATGTGCAATATCTTAACATTTTATGATTCATTCACTCAATTGATGAGGATGACATGCTTCATGACTGTAACTGGCCATGCTTCCCTGCCAGTAAAATGCTACATCACCTATTTATTGTGACAAATAGCTATTCCTGACTTATTTAATTCTTTAAATTATATAAGCGACAGACAATGCCATCACCGATTACGATTAGTGTGCAAATTTCTGTCAGGGTCAAGGTTAGGAAAGATTTAGACATGGGCAGAGCATTTTGTGAATGATCTATGCATCTCCCATAGTAAAAAGGATGCTGGATGATTGAGTCCAGAAGATTGCTCGGGGCTATTCTAGAAGAAGATGCAATTCATCAAGGCCGGCATGGTGGTCTGTGTGTTGACTACCTGATGTTCCTCCATATCTTCACATCGGCTGTGATCTACCATGAGAAGAATTAGTGGCACTAGGATGTCGTCACCATCTCAGAGACCTGGCAAAAGAATTACGACCCAGAACACGGAAGAACATCTCTCTCTCAGTTATGCTGGTTATGCCCCAGCTGCAGCCATCTTTTTCAGCTGATAGGAATATCTTGGTTACTACTTGTGAGCCAGGAGTGGGCCTATTATCTCAGATCCTGAAGCACCACAACAGAGATTCAGGTGCTGTTCATGATGTCAGGCCAACAGAATTCATCATGCAAGAGAGTAATATTACCTGACGATTAACTTATGGCATTTTAAAAATCCTTGATGGCAGCATACCTTTCCATATCTGTCAAGTCTGCCCAGGATTTGAAGATACAATAAAAAGGCAAAGACTTACATATTTAAAGATGTAATTATTAAATTCATTCATTATATAATCTGTGATCCCTGAAGTTGGTGCCACCTGTGTGACACAAGTGTGACAGATTATCTAACTATGTGATTATTTCATTATACAAATCTGTCTTTTTCTCTTCCAGGAAGAGTGGAGACTTGATCCATCATGTTGGTTTTAGATTGTCTCTTGTGATTTCTTTCTTTCTTTCTTTCTTTTTTCTTTCTTTCTTTAAATCAATGTTGATATCGATTTCTTATATCTCTAGCGGTTAATTATGAGAAATTATCTCTTTATTCATTAATTTTTTTCATATATATGATCAATGACCCTTCAGTATTGAGCAGTCATTTAGGCATCATGCATAAAACACCATTCACTAGTTTAAAGTTTATTCATTTAATTATGAAAATCTGTCTTTATGTATTCAGTTATCACTGCAGTTTTGAGCCTCCTTAGGGGAGTCTATCAGGCCACACCATCACATGATCGAATACTACACTTACTTCCTTATCTGTTAAGGTAGGAAATTAAATGATAATTCATCATTTAATTAATGAATTTAAAATACAGGTAATATTATGGACCATAAGTCCCTTTAGGAGTCAGATTTTGGGAGTTGATGTTACATCATCTCATTACTTCATCATTTAGCTATATAAAGAGTTCTTTACATGAGCGATATGTTTAGGACTTTGGTGCCATTTCATCAGTGTTAATATAAAATGCCTACTAAATTATTATCAATTTAATTTATTATCAATTCAATTTATTATTATTTAATTTATTATCAATTTACACATGGCCCTGGACATGGCGTGGCCCTGGCCCTGGCCCTGGTCCTGGCTCAGGCCCTGGCCCTGACCCTAGCCTTGACTCTGGCCCAGGGCCTGGTCCTGGCCCTAGAAGTTCTGGTACAATGCAAATCTAAACATTGCCGAGAAACCATGGGATCAAGCTCCTCTAAAAGGCAGAGAGTGAAGAGGGATTATTTATTTTCAAAAAAGTGAAAAGGATTATGGGAGAGGCGATTAATTGTATTGTATCCATTCTGGGAATTAGAAAATTGAAGCATAGAAAAACAGTTTAAAATACTCATCATTGTACTTGAATGGTATTATGATGCTTTCGTTTTCATGCTTATGGCACAATAGACATGGTGTAGCTTGAGAGACTGGTAAATATATAGAAACCAAAAGAAAGAGCAGTGCTTTGTTTTTGTGAGAAACTCAGTAAGGATATAAGGTTAGTTCATCTTTAGGTATGCTCCTTTTAGCATGTGGGAGGGGCACTAGAATGTGACAGAAGGTTGGTTCATAAATGTTGCCTGGCAACCCTGCTTCCTTTTTAGCATGTGGGAGGGGCACTAGAATGTGACAGAAGGTTGGTTCATAAATGTTGCCTGCCAACTCTGCTTGCATTCTGTATTCCGTTATCATGGGCCAAGTACCACAGAGCAGCTTCGAGAAAGTGTTATCATGGGACATTACAGTCTCCCAAGATAACTATCTCCTAAATCTTTCAATGACAGCATTTGATTCCCCTAAGCAAGTCATAGCCAAATCTCTGGAAGTTTGCCTACAGCTTTTACTGGTCATCAAATTCTAGATTACCTAATTATCAGAGAACATTCAATTTCTTCTGTTTATGAATTCTCTCTCTCTCCTCAGAATTAATTCTATGGAAACAAAGATAATAATACTCACAGTTATTCATCAAAAGGTGAGTTTTTCATTGTTAACTTCCTTCAGGATGGTGATAATCCATTTGTTAGAGTAGACTTAGGGATTATTGGATTGCAGTCCATCTCTTTTGAGGCAGCCGTCCAACATGAAATATGTAGGATCTTCTAAAAACCCTGCATACACAATGAGAGTTCAGCATTTAAACACTTCACGACTCTGCTCTCCGATTAATTAAGGGATGAACCTGGGAGTTTCTCACAATCATGTAGGAGTCAGTGAGAGTCAATTGTGTCGAGTATGGCAGACCATTTCATCATCTGATTATGTTGTTATTTGATTATTAAAATAGGACATTAGATAATCCATGATCAGTGGATTCCACGATGTGGGAAACAATTATTATGGACCATCTAAATATCAATTTTGTAGTTAAAATATTTAAATTCATCACGACAGCATCGTTCAAGAGCCTGGTTTGGAGCCATCTTAGGGAAGTGGATGATGTTACATGAACTCATTGTTAGATTATTTAACTATATAAAACAATGATTATATCGTCCATGACACCTGCAATCTGCTGCCACAGATCATCTAATTACATAATTAAAGTATTTAAATTGACAGTCTGTGTTAATACCCAAGATAATGTAAATATTTGTATGGTTATGGAAACAACATTCCTCCATTCCATAAAGAGACCTTAAAGCTCCCCTTGTGGAGATAATGTGCAATATCTTCACATTTTATGATTCATTCACTCAATTGATGATGGTGACATCCTTCATGACTGGAGTCTGGTCATGCTTCCCTGCCAGTAAAATGCTACATCACCTATTTATTGTGACAGTTAGGTATTACTGACTTATTTAATTCTTTAAATTATATAAGCGACAGGCAATGCCATCACTGATTACGATTAGTGTGCAAATTTCTATCATGGACAAGGTTAGGAAAGATTTAGACATGGGCAGAGCATTTTGTGAATGATCTATGCATCTCCCATAGTAAAAAGGATGCTGGATGATTGAGTTCAGAACATTTCTCTGGGATATTCAAGAAGTAGAAGCAATTCACCAAGGCTGGCATGGAGGTCTGTGTGTTGAATACCTGATGTTCCTCCACATCTTCACTTTGGCTGTGATCTACCATGAGAAGAATTAATGGTACTAGGAGGTCGGCACCATCTCCGAGACCTGGCAAAAGGATGACGACCCAGAACATGGAAGAACATCTCTCTAAGATATGCTGGTTATGCCCCAGCTGCAGCCATCTTTTTCAGCTGATAGGAATATCTTGGTTACTACTTGTGAGCCAGGATTGGGCCCATTATCTCAGATCCTGAAGCACCACAACAGAGATTCAGGTGCTGGTCATGATGTCAGGCCAACAGAATTCATCATGCAAGACAGTAAGATTATCTGAAAATTAACTTATGGCATTTTAAAAATCCTTGATGACAGCATATCTTTCCATATCTGTCAAGTCTGCCCAGGATTTGAAGATACAAAAAAAAAAAAAAAAAAAAAAAAAAAAGGCAAAGACTTACCTATTTAAAATGTAATTATTAAATTCATTCATTATATAATCTGTTATCCCTGAAGTTTGGTGCCACCTTGTGTGACACAAGTGTGACAGATTATCTAACTATCTGATTATTTCATTATACAAATCTGTCTTTTTCAACTCCAGGAAGAGTGGAGTCTGGATCCACATTGTTGGTGTTAAATTGTATCTTGTGAATTCTTTCTTTCTTTTTTCTTTCTTTCTTTCTTTGATTCTTTCTTTCTTCCTTTCTTTATTTAAATCAATGTTGATATCATTTTGTTATCTCTCTAGGGGTGAATTATGAGAATCTATCTCTTTACTCATTCATTTTTTGTTCAAATCTATGATTAATAACTCAATGTCTCTTCATTATTGAGCAATCGTTTAGGCTTCACGCATAAAACACCATAAACTTGTGTAATGTTTCTTCATTTAATTATGAATATCTGCCATTATGTATTCAGTGATCACTGGAGTTTTGAGCCTCCTTAGGGGAGACCGTTGTACCAGATCATCACGTCACCTAATACTACACTTCTTTAACTGTTAAACTAGGAAATTAAGTAATAATTCATCATTTAACTTACATATTTAAAATACAGGTATTGTTATGGACCATAAGTCCCTTTTTGAGTCAGATTTTGGGAGTTGATGATGTAATATCATCTCATTACTTCATCATTTAGCTATGTAAATAGATCTTTACATCAGCGATAGCTTTAGGACTTTGGTGCCAACTCGTCAGTGTTAATATAAAAGGCCCACTAATTAATTATCAATTTAATTTTTTAAAGACTTCACAATTCCATTAAGAGATCAGTCTGACTACTCCATGTGGGATTTAAGTATGCACAACCATGTCATTTTTCAATCATTTTTCATTATATATTAATTATTTAAATCGATGAATATGTTGTTCTTCACTGGAGTCGGGCCATTCCTCCATGGGAGTTAATCACATGGCACTATTTAATTATCTAAGTACTACTTCATTGACAATCACTGGAGTTTGGTTCCATCTTTTGAAAGTTAAATACGGAGGACTATCCAATTATTAACTTATTTGATTGCATAAGTAATGATGGTGTCATCCGTCATTTGGCTGCTGTGGGATTGACACAGCAAGAGATCGGTACCAGAAGCAGTGCCCAGAGAAAGGGGGACACTGCCTTGTACACCGATTACTGATTATGTAATATTAGATTTTTAACAATCGAATGATTACACGATTTAAAAAAAAAAAAACTGTACTGTTTCGCATCATCAGTTTCTGAGAGGTTGCAACAGAACTGACCCATGAAGGACACAGTGACCACCGATTTTAACAATGGAATAACTGAATAATCTCCTGATCAGGGGATCCCATCTAATGAACTCTGTCGGGCTGATAACATGACACACCACCAACAATATATCACTCTAAATTACCATATTAGAAAGCGAGGTACAGGACTTAATATCGAACAGTCAATTGAGGAATCCAAAATGACTGGAAGAAACATAAGACACGGCTCAAATTCCCTAATCATCGGCCTAATGCAAATCTAAACAACTCCGAGAAACCACGGGATCAAGCTCCTCTAAAGGGAAGAGGATGCAGAGGAGTTTATTTTATTTTCAATAAAGGGAAAAGGATTATGGTACAGGCGATTGTTGTATTGTTTCCATTCTAGAAATTAGAAAATTGAAGCATAGAAAAGAGGTTTAAAATACTCATCATTGTACTTGAATGGCACAACGATGCTTTCGTTTTCATGCTTATGTCACTATAGGCGAGTTGTAGCTTGAGAGACTGGTAAATATGTAGAACTCAAAAGAAAGAGCCCTGCTTTGTTTTTGTGAGAAACTCAGAGAGGCTGTAAGGTTAGTTCATCGGTGGGTATATTCCTTTTAGCATGTGGGAGGGGCACTAGAATGTGACAGAATGTTGGTTCATAAATATTGCCTGCCAACCCTGCTTGCATTCTGTATCCTGGTATCATGGGCCAATGACCAGAGAGCAGCTTCGAGAAAGTGTTATCATGGGACATTTCAGTCTCCCAAGATAACTATCTCCTAAAAGTTTTAATGACAGCATTTGATTCGCCTAAACAAGTCATAGCCACACCCCTGGAAGTATGCCTACAGCTTTTACTGGTTACCAAATTCAAGAATACCTGATCATCAGAGAACGTGTTCTGTGGAGAAACAGTTCAAGGTCTTCTGTTTATGAATATTCTCTCTCCTAAGAAGTGAAACTATGGAACGAAAGATAATAACACTCACAATTATTCATCAAAAGGTGAGTTTGCCATTGTTGACTTCCTTCAGGAAGGTGATACTCCATTTGTTAGAGTAGACTTAGGGATTGTTGGATTTCCGTCCATCTCTTTTGAGGCAGCCGCCCAACATTAAGTATGAGATATCTTCTAAAAACCCTGCATACACAATGACAGTTCAGCCTTTAAACATGTTACTACTCTGCTCTGCGATTAAATAAGGGATGAACCTGGGAGTTTCCCACAATCATGTGGGAGTCAACAGAGAGTCAATTGTGTGGAGTATGGCAGACTATATCATCCTCTGATTATATTGTTATTTGATTATTATAATAGGACATTAGATAATCCATGATCAGTGGATTGTGGTGAAGCGATGTGGGAGGCAATTATTAGAGACCATCTTAATGTCAATTATGTAGTTAAAATATTTAAATTAATCACGACAGCATCGTTCATGAGCCTGGTTTGGAGCCACCTTAGGGAGGTGGATGATGTTACATGAACTCATTATTTGATTATTTAATTGTATAAAACAATGATTATATAGTCCATGACACCTGGATCTTGTGCCACAGATCATCTAATTACATAATTAATGTATTTAAACATACAATCTGTGTTAACCCTCAAGATATTGTATATAGTTTTATAATTATGTAAACAACAATCCTCCATTCCATGAAGAGACCTGTGAAGCTCCCTCTTGTGGAAACAATTTGCAATATCTTCACATTTTATGATTTATTGACTCGATGATGATGACATCCTTCATGACTGTAGTCTGGCCGATGCTTCCCTGCCAATAAAATGCTACTATTTATTGTGACAGGTAGGTATTACTGACTTATTTAATTCTTAAACTTATGTAAACAACAGACAGTGCCATCACCGATTACGGTTAGGGTGCAAAAATCTGTCAGGGACAAGGTTAGGAAAGTTGTAGACACGGGCAGAGCATTTTAGGAATAATCTATGCATCTCCCAGAGTACGAGGGATGCTGGGTGATTGAGTCCTGAAGGTTGCACGGTGCCCTCCGAGACGTACAAGGACTTCACCAAGGCCGGCACCGTGGTCTGGCTGTTGACTACCTGCTCTTCCTCCACATCTACACATCGGTTGTGATCTACCATGAGAAGAATGAGTGGCACTAGGACATTGGCACCATCACCGAGACCTGGCAAAAGAATGAAGGCTCAGAACACAGAAGAACATCACTCTCTGTCAGCTATGCTGGTGATGCCCCTGCTGCAGCCATCTTTTCAGCTGTTATCAACATTGTGGCTACTATTGCTACGCCAGGATTGGGCCCATTATCTCACATCTTGCCGCACCAAAACAGAGATTCAGGTGCTTGTGATGATATCAGGCCAACAGAATTCATCAGGCAAGACAGTATGGTTATTTGACGGTTAACTGATGGCAATTTAAAAATGCGTGATGACAGCATACAGTTTCTGGCAAGTCTGCCCAGGAATTGATGATACAAAAAAAACGTCAACGGCTTACATATTTAAAGATGAAATTATTAAATTCTTTCATTATATAATCTGTGATCCCTGAAGTTTGGCGCCACCTTCTGTTACTTCAGTGTAACAGACGATCTAACTATCTGATTATTTCATTATTCAAGTCTGTCTTTTTTCAACTCCAGGAAGAGTGGAGTCTGGATCCACATTGTTGGTGTTAAATTGTATCTTGTGAATTTTTCTTTCTTTCTTTCTTTCTTTATTTAAATCAATGTTGATACCATTTTTTATCTCTCTAGGGGTGAATTATGAGAAACTATCTCGTTACTCATTCATTTTTTGATCAAATCTATGATTAAGAATTCAATGTCTCTTCATTATTGAGCAATCGTTTAGGCTTCATGCATCAAACACCATAAACTTGTGTAATGTTTCTTCATTTAATTATGAATATCTGCCATTATATATTTAGTGATCTCTGGAGTTTTGAGCCTCCTTAGGGGAGACCGTTGTACCAGACCATCACGTCACCTAATACTACACTTCTTTAACTGTTAAACTAGGAAATTAAATAATAATTCATCATTTAACTTACATATTTAAAATACAGGTATTGTTATGGACCATAAGTCCCTTTTTGAGTCAGATTTTGGGAGTTGATGATGTAATATCATCTCATTACTTCATCATTTAGCTATGTAAATAGATCTTTACATCAGCGATAGCTTTAGGACTTTGGTGCCATCTCCTCAGTGTTAATATAAAAGACCCACTAATTAATTATCAATTTAATTTTTTGAAGACATCACTATTCCATGAAGAGATCAGTCTGACTACTCCATGTGGATTTTAAGTATGCACCACCATGTCATTTTTCAATCATTTTTCATTATATATTAATTATTTAAATCGATGAATATGTTGTTTTTGACTGGAGTCGGGCCATTCTTCCATGGGAGTTAATCACATGGCACTATTTAATTATCTAAGTACTACTTCATTGACAATCACTGGAGTTTGGTTCCATCTTTTGAAAGTTAAATACGGAGGACTATCCAATTATTAACTTATTTGATTGCGTAAGTAATGATGGTGTCATCCATCATTTGGCTGCTGTGGGATTGACACAGCAGGAGATCGGTACCAGAAGCAGTGCCCAGAGAGTGGGGGACACTCCTTGTACAGCGATTACTGATTATGTAATATTAGATTTTTAACAATCGAATGATTACACGATTTAAAAAAAAAAAAAACTGTACTGTTTCGCATCATCAGTTTCTGAGAGGTTGCAATAGAACTGACCCATGAAGGACACAGAGACCACCGATTTTAAAAATGGAATAACTGAATAATCTCCTGATCAGGGGATCTCATCCAATGAACTCTGTCGGGCTGATAACATGACACACCACCAACAATATATCACTCTAAATTACCATATTAGAAAGCGACGTACAGGACTTAATAGAGAACGGTCAATTGAGGAATCCAAAATGACTGGAAGAAACATAAGACACGGCTCAAATTCCCTAATCATCGGCCTAATGCAAATCTAAACAACTCCGAGAAACCACGGGATCAAGCTCCTCTAAAGGGAAGAGGATGCAGAGGAGTTTATTTTATTTTCAATAAAGGGAAAAGGATTATGGTACAGGCGATTGTTGTATTGTTTCCATTCTAGAAATTAGAAAATTGAAGCATAGAAAAGAGGTTTAAAATACTCATCATTGTACTTGAATGGCACAACGATGCTTTCGTTTTCATGCTTATGTCACTATAGGCGAGTTGTAGCTTGAGAGACTGGTAAATATGTAGAACTCAAAAGAAAGAGCCCTGCTTTGTTTTTGTGAGAAACTCAGAGAGGCTGTAAGGTTAGTTCATCGGTGGGTATATTCCTTTTAGCATGTGGGAGGGGCACTAGAATGTGACAGAATGTTGGTTCATAAATATTGCCTGCCAACCCTGCTTGCATTCTGTATCCTGGTATCATGGGCCAATGACCAGAGAGCAGCTTCGAGAAAGTGTTATCATGGGACATTTCAGTCTCCCAAGATAACTATCTCCTAAAAGTTTTAATGACAGCATTTGATTCGCCTAAACAAGTCATAGCCACACCCCTGGAAGTATGCCTACAGCTTTTACTGGTTACCAAATTCAAGAATACCTGATCATCAGAGAACGTGTTCTGTGGAGAAACAGTTCAAGGTCTTCTGTTTATGAATATTCTCTCTCCTAAGAAGTGAAACTATGGAACGAAAGATAATAACACTCACAATTATTCATCAAAAGGTGAGTTTGCCATTGTTGACTTCCTTCAGGAAGGTGATACTCCATTTGTTAGAGTAGACTTAGGGATTGTTGGATTTCCGTCCATCTCTTTTGAGGCAGCCGCCCAACATTAAGTATGAGATATCTTCTAAAAACCCTGCATACACAATGACAGTTCAGCCTTTAAACATGTTACTACTCTGCTCTGCGATTAAATAAGGGATGAACCTGGGAGTTTCCCACAATCATGTGGGAGTCAACAGAGAGTCAATTGTGTGGAGTATGGCAGACTATATCATCCTCTGATTATATTGTTATTTGATTATTATAATAGGACATTAGATAATCCATGATCAGTGGATTGTGGTGAAGCGATGTGGGAGGCAATTATTAGAGACCATCTTAATGTCAATTATGTAGTTAAAATATTTAAATTAATCACGACAGCATCGTTCATGAGCCTGGTTTGGAGCCACCTTAGGGAGGTGGATGATGTTACATGAACTCGTTATTTGATTATTTAATTGTATAAAACAATGATTATATAGTCCATGACACCTGGATCTTGTGCCACAGATCATCTAATTACATAATTAATGTATTTAAACATACAATCTGTGTTAACCCTCAAGATATTGTATATAGTTTTATAATTATGTAAACAACAATCCTCCATTCCATGAAGAGACCTGTGAAGCTCCCTCTTGTGGAAACAATTTGCAATATCTTCACATTTTATGATTTATTGACTCGATGATGATGACATCCTTCATGACTGTAGTCTGGCCGATGCTTCCCTGCCAATAAAATGCTACTATTTATTGTGACAGGTAGGTATTACTGACTTATTTAATTCTTAAACTTATGTAAACAACAGACAGTGCCATCACCGATTACGGTTAGGGTGCAAAAATCTGTCAGGGACAAGGTTAGGAAAGTTGTAGACACGGGCAGAGCATTTTAGGAATAATCTATGCATCTCCCAGAGTACGAGGGATGCTGGGTGATTGAGTCCTGAAGGTTGCACGGTGCCCTCCGAGACGTACAAGGACTTCACCAAGGCCGGCACCGTGGTCTGGCTGTTGACTACCTGCTCTTCCTCCACATCTACACATCGGTTGTGATCTACCATGAGAAGAATGAGTGGCACTAGGACATTGGCACCATCACCGAGACCTGGCAAAAGAATGAAGGCTCAGAACACAGAAGAACATCACTCTCTGTCAGCTATGCTGGTGATGCCCCTGCTGCAGCCATCTTTTCAGCTGTTATCAACATTGTGGCTACTATTGCTACGCCAGGATTGGGCCCATTATCTCACATCTTGCCGCACCAAAACAGAGATTCAGGTGCTTGTGATGATATCAGGCCAACAGAATTCATCAGGCAAGACAGTATGGTTATTTGACGGTTAACTGATGGCAATTTAAAAATGCGTGATGACAGCATACAGTTTCTGGCAAGTCTGCCCAGGAATTGATGATACAAAAAAAACGTCAACGGCTTACATATTTAAAGATGAAATTATTAAATTCTTTCATTATATAATCTGTGATCCCTGAAGTTTGGCGCCACCTTCTGTTACTTCAGTGTAACAGACGATCTAACTATCTGATTATTTCATTATTCAAGTCTGTCTTTTTTCAACTCCAGGAAGAGTGGAGTCTGGATCCACATTGTTGGTGTTAAATTGTATCTTGTGAATTTTTCTTTCTTTCTTTCTTTCTTTATTTAAATCAATGTTGATACCATTTTGTTATCTCTCTAGGGGTGAATTATGAGAAACTATCTCGTTACTCATTCATTTTTTGATCAAATCTATGATTAAGAATTCAATGTCTCTTCATTATTGAGCAATCGTTTAGGCTTCATGCATCAAACACCATAAACTTGTGTAATGTTTCTTCATTTAATTATGAATATCTGCCATTATATATTTAGTGATCTCTGGAGTTTTGAGCCTCCTTAGGGGAGACCGTTGTACCAGACCATCACGTCACCTAATACTACACTTCTTTAACTGTTAAACTAGGAAATTAAATAATAATTCATCATTTAACTTACATATTTAAAATACAGGTATTGTTATGGACCATAAGTCCCTTTTTGAGTCAGATTTTGGGAGTTGATGATGTAATATCATCTCATTACTTCATCATTTAGCTATGTAAATAGATCTTTACATCAGCGATAGCTTTAGGACTTTGGTGCCATCTCCTCAGTGTTAATATAAAAGACCCACTAATTAATTATCAATTTAATTTTTTGAAGACATCACTATTCCATGAAGAGATCAGTCTGACTACTCCATGTGGATTTTAAGTATGCACCACCATGTCATTTTTCAATCATTTTTCATTATATATTAATTATTTAAATCGATGAATATGTTGTTTTTGACTGGAGTCGGGCCATTCTTCCATGGGAGTTAATCACATGGCACTATTTAATTATCTAAGTACTACTTCATTGACAATCACTGGAGTTTGGTTCCATCTTTTGAAAGTTAAATACGGAGGACTATCCAATTATTAACTTATTTGATTGCGTAAGTAATGATGGTGTCATCCATCATTTGGCTGCTGTGGGATTGACACAGCAGGAGATCGGTACCAGAAGCAGTGCCCAGAGAGTGGGGGACACTCCTTGTACAGCGATTACTGATTATGTAATATTAGATTTTTAACAATCGAATGATTACACGATTTAAAAAAAAAAAAAAACTGTACTGTTTCGCATCATCAGTTTCTGAGAGGTTGCAATAGAACTGACCCATGAAGGACACAGAGACCACCGATTTTAAAAATGGAATAACTGAATAATCTCCTGATCAGGGGATCTCATCCAATGAACTCTGTCGGGCTGATAACATGACACACCACCAACAATAAATCACTCTAAATTACCATATTAGAAAGCGACGTACAGGACTTAATAGAGAACGGTCAATTGAGGAATCCAAAATGACTGGAAGAAACATAAGACACGGCTCAAATTCCCTAATCATCGGCCTAATGCAAATCTAAACAACTCCGAGAAACCACGGGATCAAGCTCCTCTAAAGGGAAGAGGATGCAGAGGAGTTTATTTTATTTTCAATAAAGGGAAAAGGATTATGGTACAGGCGATTGTTGTATTGTTTCCATTCTAGAAATTAGAAAATTGAAGCATAGAAAAGAGGTTTAAAATACTCATCATTGTACTTGAATGGCACAACGATGCTTTCGTTTTCATGCTTATGTCACTATAGGCGAGTTGTAGCTTGAGAGACTGGTAAATATGTAGAACTCAAAAGAAAGAGCCCTGCTTTGTTTTTGTGAGAAACTCAGAGAGGCTGTAAGGTTAGTTCATCGGTGGGTATATTCCTTTTAGCATGTGGGAGGGGCACTAGAATGTGACAGAATGTTGGTTCATAAATATTGCCTGCCAACCCTGCTTGCATTCTGTATCCTGGTATCATGGGCCAATGACCAGAGAGCAGCTTCGAGAAAGTGTTATCATGGGACATTTCAGTCTCCCAAGATAACTATCTCCTAAAAGTTTTAATGACAGCATTTGATTCGCCTAAACAAGTCATAGCCACACCCCCTGGAAGTATGCCTACAGCTTTTACTGGTTACCAAATTCAAGAATACCTGATCATCAGAGAACGTGTTCTGTGGAGAAACAGTTCAAGGTCTTCTGTTTATGAATATTCTCTCTCCTAAGAAGTGAAACTATGGAACGAAAGATAATAACACTCACAATTATTCATCAAAAGGTGAGTTTGCCATTGTTGACTTCCTTCAGGAAGGTGATACTCCATTTGTTAGAGTAGACTTAGGGATTGTTGGATTTCCGTCCATCTCTTTTGAGGCAGCCGCCCAACATTAAGTATGAGATATCTTCTAAAAACCCTGCATACACAATGACAGTTCAGCCTTTAAACATGTTACTACTCTGCTCTGCGATTAAATAAGGGATGAACCTGGGAGTTTCCCACAATCATGTGGGAGTCAACAGAGAGTCAATTGTGTGGAGTATGGCAGACTATATCATCCTCTGATTATATTGTTATTTGATTATTATAATAGGACATTAGATAATCCATGATCAGTGGATTGTGGTGAAGCGATGTGGGAGGCAATTATTAGAGACCATCTTAATGTCAATTATGTAGTTAAAATATTTAAATTAATCACGACAGCATCGTTCATGAGCCTGGTTTGGAGCCACCTTAGGGAGGTGGATGATGTTACATGAACTCGTTATTTGATTATTTAATTGTATAAAACAATGATTATATAGTCCATGACACCTGGATCTTGTGCCACAGATCATCTAATTACATAATTAATGTATTTAAACATACAATCTGTGTTAACCCTCAAGATATTGTATATAGTTTTATAATTATGTAAACAACAATCCTCCATTCCATGAAGAGACCTGTGAAGCTCCCTCTTGTGGAAACAATTTGCAATATCTTCACATTTTATGATTTATTGACTCGATGATGATGACATCCTTCATGACTGTAGTCTGGCCGATGCTTCCCTGCCAATAAAATGCTACTATTTATTGTGACAGGTAGGTATTACTGACTTATTTAATTCTTAAACTTATGTAAACAACAGACAGTGCCATCACCGATTACGGTTAGGGTGCAAAAATCTGTCAGGGACAAGGTTAGGAAAGTTGTAGACACGGGCAGAGCATTTTAGGAATAATCTATGCATCTCCCAGAGTACGAGGGATGCTGGGTGATTGAGTCCTGAAGGTTGCACGGTGCCCTCCGAGACGTACAAGGACTTCACCAAGGCCGGCACCGTGGTCTGGCTGTTGACTACCTGCTCTTCCTCCACATCTACACATCGGTTGTGATCTACCATGAGAAGAATGAGTGGCACTAGGACATTGGCACCATCACCGAGACCTGGCAAAAGAATGAAGGCTCAGAACACAGAAGAACATCACTCTCTGTCAGCTATGCTGGTGATGCCCCTGCTGCAGCCATCTTTTCAGCTGTTATCAACATTGTGGCTACTATTGCTACGCCAGGATTGGGCCCATTATCTCACATCTTGCCGCACCAAAACAGAGATTCAGGTGCTTGTGATGATATCAGGCCAACAGAATTCATCAGGCAAGACAGTATGGTTATTTGACGGTTAACTGATGGCAATTTAAAAATGCGTGATGACAGCATACAGTTTCTGGCAAGTCTGCCCAGGAATTGATGATACAAAAAAAAAACGTCAACGGCTTACATATTTAAAGATGAAATTATTAAATTCTTTCATTATATAATCTGTGATCCCTGAAGTTTGGCGCCACCTTCTGTTACTTCAGTGTAACAGACGATCTAACTATCTGATTATTTCATTATTCAAGTCTGTCTTTTTTCAACTCCAGGAAGAGTGGAGTCTGGATCCACATTGTTGGTGTTAAATTGTATCTTGTGAATTTTTTCTTTCTTTCTTTCTTTCTTTATTTAAATCAATGTTGATACCATTTTGTTATCTCTCTAGGGGTGAATTATGAGAAACTATCTCGTTACTCATTCATTTTTTGATCAAATCTATGATTAAGAATTCAATGTCTCTTCATTATTGAGCAATCGTTTAGGCTTCATGCATCAAACACCATAAACTTGTGTAATGTTTCTTCATTTAATTATGAATATCTGCCATTATATATTTAGTGATCTCTGGAGTTTTGAGCCTCCTTAGGGGAGACCGTTGTACCAGACCATCACGTCACCTAATACTACACTTCTTTAACTGTTAAACTAGGAAATTAAATAATAATTCATCATTTAACTTACATATTTAAAATACAGGTATTGTTATGGACCATAAGTCCCTTTTTGAGTCAGATTTTGGGAGTTGATGATGTAATATCATCTCATTACTTCATCATTTAGCTATGTAAATAGATCTTTACATCAGCGATAGCTTTAGGACTTTGGTGCCATCTCCTCAGTGTTAATATAAAAGACCCACTAATTAATTATCAATTTAATTTTTTGAAGACATCACTATTCCATGAAGAGATCAGTCTGACTACTCCATGTGGATTTTAAGTATGCACCACCATGTCATTTTTCAATCATTTTTCATTATATATTAATTATTTAAATCGATGAATATGTTGTTTTTGACTGGAGTCGGGCCATTCTTCCATGGGAGTTAATCACATGGCACTATTTAATTATCTAAGTACTACTTCATTGACAATCACTGGAGTTTGGTTCCATCTTTTGAAAGTTAAATACGGAGGACTATCCAATTATTAACTTATTTGATTGCGTAAGTAATGATGGTGTCATCCATCATTTGGCTGCTGTGGGATTGACACAGCAGGAGATCGGTACCAGAAGCAGTGCCCAGAGAGTGGGGGACACTCCTTGTACAGCGATTACTGATTATGTAATATTAGATTTTTAACAATCGAATGATTACACGATTTAAAAAAAAAAAAACTGTACTGTTTCGCATCATCAGTTTCTGAGAGGTTGCAATAGAACTGACCCATGAAGGACACAGAGACCACCGATTTTAAAAATGGAATAACTGAATAATCTCCTGATCAGGGGATCTCATCCAATGAACTCTGTCGGGCTGATAACATGACACACCACCAACAATAAATCACTCTAAATTACCATATTAGAAAGCGACGTACAGGACTTAATAGAGAACGGTCAATTGAGGAATCCAAAATGACTGGAAGAAACATAAGACACGGCTCAAATTCCCTAATCATCGGCCTAATGCAAATCTAAACAACTCCGAGAAACCACGGGATCAAGCTCCTCTAAAGGGAAGAGGATGCAGAGGAGTTTATTTTATTTTCAATAAAGGGAAAAGGATTATGGTACAGGCGATTGTTGTATTGTTTCCATTCTAGAAATTAGAAAATTGAAGCATAGAAAAGAGGTTTAAAATACTCATCATTGTACTTGAATGGCACAACGATGCTTTCGTTTTCATGCTTATGTCACTATAGGCGAGTTGTAGCTTGAGAGACTGGTAAATATGTAGAACTCAAAAGAAAGAGCCCTGCTTTGTTTTTGTGAGAAACTCAGAGAGGCTGTAAGGTTAGTTCATCGGTGGGTATATTCCTTTTAGCATGTGGGAGGGGCACTAGAATGTGACAGAATGTTGGTTCATAAATATTGCCTGCCAACCCTGCTTGCATTCTGTATCCTGGTATCATGGGCCAATGACCAGAGAGCAGCTTCGAGAAAGTGTTATCATGGGACATTTCAGTCTCCCAAGATAACTATCTCCTAAAAGTTTTAATGACAGCATTTGATTCGCCTAAACAAGTCATAGCCACACCCCTGGAAGTATGCCTACAGCTTTTACTGGTTACCAAATTCAAGAATACCTGATCATCAGAGAACGTGTTCTGTGGAGAAACAGTTCAAGGTCTTCTGTTTATGAATATTCTCTCTCCTAAGAAGTGAAACTATGGAACGAAAGATAATAACACTCACAATTATTCATCAAAAGGTGAGTTTGCCATTGTTGACTTCCTTCAGGAAGGTGATACTCCATTTGTTAGAGTAGACTTAGGGATTGTTGGATTTCCGTCCATCTCTTTTGAGGCAGCCGCCCAACATTAAGTATGAGATATCTTCTAAAAACCCTGCATACACAATGACAGTTCAGCCTTTAAACATGTTACTACTCTGCTCTGCGATTAAATAAGGGATGAACCTGGGAGTTTCCCACAATCATGTGGGAGTCAACAGAGAGTCAATTGTGTGGAGTATGGCAGACTATATCATCCTCTGATTATATTGTTATTTGATTATTATAATAGGACATTAGATAATCCATGATCAGTGGATTGTGGTGAAGCGATGTGGGAGGCAATTATTAGAGACCATCTTAATGTCAATTATGTAGTTAAAATATTTAAATTAATCACGACAGCATCGTTCATGAGCCTGGTTTGGAGCCACCTTAGGGAGGTGGATGATGTTACATGAACTCATTATTTGATTATTTAATTGTATAAAACAATGATTATATAGTCCATGACACCTGGATCTTGTGCCACAGATCATCTAATTACATAATTAATGTATTTAAACATACAATCTGTGTTAACCCTCAAGATATTGTATATAGTTTTATAATTATGTAAACAACAATCCTCCATTCCATGAAGAGACCTGTGAAGCTCCCTCTTGTGGAAACAATTTGCAATATCTTCACATTTTATGATTTATTGACTCGATGATGATGACATCCTTCATGACTGTAGTCTGGCCGATGCTTCCCTGCCAATAAAATGCTACTATTTATTGTGACAGGTAGGTATTACTGACTTATTTAATTCTTAAACTTATGTAAACAACAGACAGTGCCATCACCGATTACGGTTAGGGTGCAAAAATCTGTCAGGGACAAGGTTAGGAAAGTTGTAGACACGGGCAGAGCATTTTAGGAATAATCTATGCATCTCCCAGAGTACGAGGGATGCTGGGTGATTGAGTCCTGAAGGTTGCACGGTGCCCTCCGAGACGTACAAGGACTTCACCAAGGCCGGCACCGTGGTCTGGCTGTTGACTACCTGCTCTTCCTCCACATCTACACATCGGTTGTGATCTACCATGAGAAGAATGAGTGGCACTAGGACATTGGCACCATCACCGAGACCTGGCAAAAGAATGAAGGCTCAGAACACAGAAGAACATCACTCTCTGTCAGCTATGCTGGTGATGCCCCTGCTGCAGCCATCTTTTCAGCTGTTATCAACATTGTGGCTACTATTGCTACGCCAGGATTGGGCCCATTATCTCACATCTTGCCGCACCAAAACAGAGATTCAGGTGCTTGTGATGATATCAGGCCAACAGAATTCATCAGGCAAGACAGTATGGTTATTTGACGGTTAACTGATGGCAATTTAAAAATGCGTGATGACAGCATACAGTTTCTGGCAAGTCTGCCCAGGAATTGATGATACAAAAAAAACGTCAACGGCTTACATATTTAAAGATGAAATTATTAAATTCTTTCATTATATAATCTGTGATCCCTGAAGTTTGGCGCCACCTTCTGTTACTTCAGTGTAACAGACGATCTAACTATCTGATTATTTCATTATTCAAGTCTGTCTTTTTTCAACTCCAGGAAGAGTGGAGTCTGGATCCACATTGTTGGTGTTAAATTGTATCTTGTGAATTTTTCTTTCTTTCTTTCTTTCTTTATTTAAATCAATGTTGATACCATTTTGTTATCTCTCTAGGGGTGAATTATGAGAAACTATCTCGTTACTCATTCATTTTTTGATCAAATCTATGATTAAGAATTCAATGTCTCTTCATTATTGAGCAATCGTTTAGGCTTCATGCATCAAACACCATAAACTTGTGTAATGTTTCTTCATTTAATTATGAATATCTGCCATTATATATTTAGTGATCTCTGGAGTTTTGAGCCTCCTTAGGGGAGACCGTTGTACCAGACCATCACGTCACCTAATACTACACTTCTTTAACTGTTAAACTAGGAAATTAAATAATAATTCATCATTTAACTTACATATTTAAAATACAGGTATTGTTATGGACCATAAGTCCCTTTTTGAGTCAGATTTTGGGAGTTGATGATGTAATATCATCTCATTACTTCATCATTTAGCTATGTAAATAGATCTTTACATCAGCGATAGCTTTAGGACTTTGGTGCCATCTCCTCAGTGTTAATATAAAAGACCCACTAATTAATTATCAATTTAATTTTTTGAAGACATCACTATTCCATGAAGAGATCAGTCTGACTACTCCATGTGGATTTTAAGTATGCACCACCATGTCATTTTTCAATCATTTTTCATTATATATTAATTATTTAAATCGATGAATATGTTGTTTTTGACTGGAGTCGGGCCATTCTTCCATGGGAGTTAATCACATGGCACTATTTAATTATCTAAGTACTACTTCATTGACAATCACTGGAGTTTGGTTCCATCTTTTGAAAGTTAAATACGGAGGACTATCCAATTATTAACTTATTTGATTGCGTAAGTAATGATGGTGTCATCCATCATTTGGCTGCTGTGGGATTGACACAGCAGGAGATCGGTACCAGAAGCAGTGCCCAGAGAGTGGGGGACACTCCTTGTACAGCGATTACTGATTATGTAATATTAGATTTTTAACAATCGAATGATTACACGATTTAAAAAAAAAAAAACTGTACTGTTTCGCATCATCAGTTTCTGAGAGGTTGCAATAGAACTGACCCATGAAGGACACAGAGACCACCGATTTTAAAAATGGAATAACTGAATAATCTCCTGATCAGGGGATCTCATCCAATGAACTCTGTCGGGCTGATAACATGACACACCACCAACAATATATCACTCTAAATTACCATATTAGAAAGCGACGTACAGGACTTAATAGAGAACGGTCAATTGAGGAATCCAAAATGACTGGAAGAAACATAAGACACGGCTCAAATTCCCTAATCATCGGCCTAATGCAAATCTAAACAACTCCGAGAAACCACGGGATCAAGCTCCTCTAAAGGGAAGAGGATGCAGAGGAGTTTATTTTATTTTCAATAAAGGGAAAAGGATTATGGTACAGGCGATTGTTGTATTGTTTCCATTCTAGAAATTAGAAAATTGAAGCATAGAAAAGAGGTTTAAAATACTCATCATTGTACTTGAATGGCACAACGATGCTTTCGTTTTCATGCTTATGTCACTATAGGCGAGTTGTAGCTTGAGAGACTGGTAAATATGTAGAACTCAAAAGAAAGAGCCCTGCTTTGTTTTTGTGAGAAACTCAGAGAGGCTGTAAGGTTAGTTCATCGGTGGGTATATTCCTTTTAGCATGTGGGAGGGGCACTAGAATGTGACAGAATGTTGGTTCATAAATATTGCCTGCCAACCCTGCTTGCATTCTGTATCCTGGTATCATGGGCCAATGACCAGAGAGCAGCTTCGAGAAAGTGTTATCATGGGACATTTCAGTCTCCCAAGATAACTATCTCCTAAAAGTTTTAATGACAGCATTTGATTCGCCTAAACAAGTCATAGCCACACCCCTGGAAGTATGCCTACAGCTTTTACTGGTTACCAAATTCAAGAATACCTGATCATCAGAGAACGTGTTCTGTGGAGAAACAGTTCAAGGTCTTCTGTTTATGAATATTCTCTCTCCTAAGAAGTGAAACTATGGAACGAAAGATAATAACACTCACAATTATTCATCAAAAGGTGAGTTTGCCATTGTTGACTTCCTTCAGGAAGGTGATACTCCATTTGTTAGAGTAGACTTAGGGATTGTTGGATTTCCGTCCATCTCTTTTGAGGCAGCCGCCCAACATTAAGTATGAGATATCTTCTAAAAACCCTGCATACACAATGACAGTTCAGCCTTTAAACATGTTACTACTCTGCTCTGCGATTAAATAAGGGATGAACCTGGGAGTTTCCCACAATCATGTGGGAGTCAACAGAGAGTCAATTGTGTGGAGTATGGCAGACTATATCATCCTCTGATTATATTGTTATTTGATTATTATAATAGGACATTAGATAATCCATGATCAGTGGATTGTGGTGAAGCGATGTGGGAGGCAATTATTAGAGACCATCTTAATGTCAATTATGTAGTTAAAATATTTAAATTAATCACGACAGCATCGTTCATGAGCCTGGTTTGGAGCCACCTTAGGGAGGTGGATGATGTTACATGAACTCATTATTTGATTATTTAATTGTATAAAACAATGATTATATAGTCCATGACACCTGGATCTTGTGCCACAGATCATCTAATTACATAATTAATGTATTTAAACATACAATCTGTGTTAACCCTCAAGATATTGTATATAGTTTTATAATTATGTAAACAACAATCCTCCATTCCATGAAGAGACCTGTGAAGCTCCCTCTTGTGGAAACAATTTGCAATATCTTCACATTTTATGATTTATTGACTCGATGATGATGACATCCTTCATGACTGTAGTCTGGCCGATGCTTCCCTGCCAATAAAATGCTACTATTTATTGTGACAGGTAGGTATTACTGACTTATTTAATTCTTAAACTTATGTAAACAACAGACAGTGCCATCACCGATTACGGTTAGGGTGCAAAAATCTGTCAGGGACAAGGTTAGGAAAGTTGTAGACACGGGCAGAGCATTTTAGGAATAATCTATGCATCTCCCAGAGTACGAGGGATGCTGGGTGATTGAGTCCTGAAGGTTGCACGGTGCCCTCCGAGACGTACAAGGACTTCACCAAGGCCGGCACCGTGGTCTGGCTGTTGACTACCTGCTCTTCCTCCACATCTACACATCGGTTGTGATCTACCATGAGAAGAATGAGTGGCACTAGGACATTGGCACCATCACCGAGACCTGGCAAAAGAATGAAGGCTCAGAACACAGAAGAACATCACTCTCTGTCAGCTATGCTGGTGATGCCCCTGCTGCAGCCATCTTTTCAGCTGTTATCAACATTGTGGCTACTATTGCTACGCCAGGATTGGGCCCATTATCTCACATCTTGCCGCACCAAAACAGAGATTCAGGTGCTTGTGATGATATCAGGCCAACAGAATTCATCAGGCAAGACAGTATGGTTATTTGACGGTTAACTGATGGCAATTTAAAAATGCGTGATGACAGCATACAGTTTCTGGCAAGTCTGCCCAGGAATTGATGATACAAAAAAAACGTCAACGGCTTACATATTTAAAGATGAAATTATTAAATTCTTTCATTATATAATCTGTGATCCCTGAAGTTTGGCGCCACCTTCTGTTACTTCAGTGTAACAGACAATCTAACTATCTGATTATTTCATTATTCAAGTCTGTCTTTTTTCAACTCCAGGAAGAGTGGAGTCTGGATCCACATTGTTGGTGTTAAATTGTATCTTGTGAATTTTTCTTTCTTTCTTTCTTTCTTTATTTAAATCAATGTTGATACCATTTTTTATCTCTCTAGGGGTGAATTATGAGAAACTATCTCGTTACTCATTCATTTTTTGATCAAATCTATGATTAAGAATTCAATGTCTCTTCATTATTGAGCAATCGTTTAGGCTTCATGCATCAAACACCATAAACTTGTGTAATGTTTCTTCATTTAATTATGAATATCTGCCATTATATATTTAGTGATCTCTGGAGTTTTGAGCCTCCTTAGGGGAGACCGTTGTACCAGACCATCACGTCACCTAATACTACACTTCTTTAACTGTTAAACTAGGAAATTAAATAATAATTCATCATTTAACTTACATATTTAAAATACAGGTATTGTTATGGACCATAAGTCCCTTTTTGAGTCAGATTTTGGGAGTTGATGATGTAATATCATCTCATTACTTCATCATTTAGCTATGTAAATAGATCTTTACATCAGCGATAGCTTTAGGACTTTGGTGCCATCTCCTCAGTGTTAATATAAAAGACCCACTAATTAATTATCAATTTAATTTTTTGAAGACATCACTATTCCATGAAGAGATCAGTCTGACTACTCCATGTGGATTTTAAGTATGCACCACCATGTCATTTTTCAATCATTTTTCATTATATATTAATTATTTAAATCGATGAATATGTTGTTTTTGACTGGAGTCGGGCCATTCTTCCATGGGAGTTAATCACATGGCACTATTTAATTATCTAAGTACTACTTCATTGACAATCACTGGAGTTTGGTTCCATCTTTTGAAAGTTAAATACGGAGGACTATCCAATTATTAACTTATTTGATTGCGTAAGTAATGATGGTGTCATCCATCATTTGGCTGCTGTGGGATTGACACAGCAGGAGATCGGTACCAGAAGCAGTGCCCAGAGAGTGGGGGACACTCCTTGTACAGCGATTACTGATTATGTAATATTAGATTTTTAACAATCGAATGATTACACGATTTAAAAAAAAAAAACTGTACTGTTTCGCATCATCAGTTTCTGAGAGGTTGCAATAGAACTGACCCATGAAGGACACAGAGACCACCGATTTTAAAAATGGAATAACTGAATAATCTCCTGATCAGGGGATCTCATCCAATGAACTCTGTCGGGCTGATAACATGACACACCACCAACAATAAATCACTCTAAATTACCATATTAGAAAGCGACGTACAGGACTTAATAGAGAACGGTCAATTGAGGAATCCAAAATGACTGGAAGAAACATAAGACACGGCTCAAATTCCCTAATCATCGGCCTAATGCAAATCTAAACAACTCCGAGAAACCACGGGATCAAGCTCCTCTAAAGGGAAGAGGATGCAGAGGAGTTTATTTTATTTTCAATAAAGGGAAAAGGATTATGGTACAGGCGATTGTTGTATTGTTTCCATTCTAGAAATTAGAAAATTGAAGCATAGAAAAGAGGTTTAAAATACTCATCATTGTACTTGAATGGCACAACGATGCTTTCGTTTTCATGCTTATGTCACTATAGGCGAGTTGTAGCTTGAGAGACTGGTAAATATGTAGAACTCAAAAGAAAGAGCCCTGCTTTGTTTTTGTGAGAAACTCAGAGAGGCTGTAAGGTTAGTTCATCGGTGGGTATATTCCTTTTAGCATGTGGGAGGGGCACTAGAATGTGACAGAATGTTGGTTCATAAATATTGCCTGCCAACCCTGCTTGCATTCTGTATCCTGGTATCATGGGCCAATGACCAGAGAGCAGCTTCGAGAAAGTGTTATCATGGGACATTTCAGTCTCCCAAGATAACTATCTCCTAAAAGTTTTAATGACAGCATTTGATTCGCCTAAACAAGTCATAGCCACACCCCTGGAAGTATGCCTACAGCTTTTACTGGTTACCAAATTCAAGAATACCTGATCATCAGAGAACGTGTTCTGTGGAGAAACAGTTCAAGGTCTTCTGTTTATGAATATTCTCTCTCCTAAGAAGTGAAACTATGGAACGAAAGATAATAACACTCACAATTATTCATCAAAAGGTGAGTTTGCCATTGTTGACTTCCTTCAGGAAGGTGATACTCCATTTGTTAGAGTAGACTTAGGGATTGTTGGATTTCCGTCCATCTCTTTTGAGGCAGCCGCCCAACATTAAGTATGAGATATCTTCTAAAAACCCTGCATACACAATGACAGTTCAGCCTTTAAACATGTTACTACTCTGCTCTGCGATTAAATAAGGGATGAACCTGGGAGTTTCCCACAATCATGTGGGAGTCAACAGAGAGTCAATTGTGTGGAGTATGGCAGACTATATCATCCTCTGATTATATTGTTATTTGATTATTATAATAGGACATTAGATAATCCATGATCAGTGGATTGTGGTGAAGCGATGTGGGAGGCAATTATTAGAGACCATCTTAATGTCAATTATGTAGTTAAAATATTTAAATTAATCACGACAGCATCGTTCATGAGCCTGGTTTGGAGCCACCTTAGGGAGGTGGATGATGTTACATGAACTCATTATTTGATTATTTAATTGTATAAAACAATGATTATATAGTCCATGACACCTGGATCTTGTGCCACAGATCATCTAATTACATAATTAATGTATTTAAACATACAATCTGTGTTAACCCTCAAGATATTGTATATAGTTTTATAATTATGTAAACAACAATCCTCCATTCCATGAAGAGACCTGTGAAGCTCCCTCTTGTGGAAACAATTTGCAATATCTTCACATTTTATGATTTATTGACTCGATGATGATGACATCCTTCATGACTGTAGTCTGGCCGATGCTTCCCTGCCAATAAAATGCTACTATTTATTGTGACAGGTAGGTATTACTGACTTATTTAATTCTTAAACTTATGTAAACAACAGACAGTGCCATCACCGATTACGGTTAGGGTGCAAAAATCTGTCAGGGACAAGGTTAGGAAAGTTGTAGACACGGGCAGAGCATTTTAGGAATAATCTATGCATCTCCCAGAGTACGAGGGATGCTGGGTGATTGAGTCCTGAAGGTTGCACGGTGCCCTCCGAGACGTACAAGGACTTCACCAAGGCCGGCACCGTGGTCTGGCTGTTGACTACCTGCTCTTCCTCCACATCTACACATCGGTTGTGATCTACCATGAGAAGAATGAGTGGCACTAGGACATTGGCACCATCACCGAGACCTGGCAAAAGAATGAAGGCTCAGAACACAGAAGAACATCACTCTCTGTCAGCTATGCTGGTGATGCCCCTGCTGCAGCCATCTTTTCAGCTGTTATCAACATTGTGGCTACTATTGCTACGCCAGGATTGGGCCCATTATCTCACATCTTGCCGCACCAAAACAGAGATTCAGGTGCTTGTGATGATATCAGGCCAACAGAATTCATCAGGCAAGACAGTATGGTTATTTGACGGTTAACTGATGGCAATTTAAAAATGCGTGATGACAGCATACAGTTTCTGGCAAGTCTGCCCAGGAATTGATGATACAAAAAAAACGTCAACGGCTTACATATTTAAAGATGAAATTATTAAATTCTTTCATTATATAATCTGTGATCCCTGAAGTTTGGCGCCACCTTCTGTTACTTCAGTGTAACAGACGATCTAACTATCTGATTATTTCATTATTCAAGTCTGTCTTTTTTCAACTCCAGGAAGAGTGGAGTCTGGATCCACATTGTTGGTGTTAAATTGTATCTTGTGAATTTTTCTTTCTTTCTTTCTTTCTTTATTTAAATCAATGTTGATACCATTTTGTTATCTCTCTAGGGGTGAATTATGAGAAACTATCTCGTTACTCATTCATTTTTTGATCAAATCTATGATTAAGAATTCAATGTCTCTTCATTATTGAGCAATCGTTTAGGCTTCATGCATCAAACACCATAAACTTGTGTAATGTTTCTTCATTTAATTATGAATATCTGCCATTATATATTTAGTGATCTCTGGAGTTTTGAGCCTCCTTAGGGGAGACCGTTGTACCAGACCATCACGTCACCTAATACTACACTTCTTTAACTGTTAAACTAGGAAATTAAATAATAATTCATCATTTAACTTACATATTTAAAATACAGGTATTGTTATGGACCATAAGTCCCTTTTTGAGTCAGATTTTGGGAGTTGATGATGTAATATCATCTCATTACTTCATCATTTAGCTATGTAAATAGATCTTTACATCAGCGATAGCTTTAGGACTTTGGTGCCATCTCCTCAGTGTTAATATAAAAGACCCACTAATTAATTATCAATTTAATTTTTTGAAGACATCACTATTCCATGAAGAGATCAGTCTGACTACTCCATGTGGATTTTAAGTATGCACCACCATGTCATTTTTCAATCATTTTTCATTATATATTAATTATTTAAATCGATGAATATGTTGTTTTTGACTGGAGTCGGGCCATTCCTCCATGGGAGTTAATCACATGGCACTATTTAATTATCTAAGTACTACTTCATTGACAATCACTGGAGTTTGGTTCCATCTTTTGAAAGTTAAATACGGAGGACTATCCAATTATTAACTTATTTGATTGCATAAGTAATGATGGTGTCATCCATCATTTGGCTGCTGTGGGATTGACACAGCAGGAGATCGGTACCAGAAGCAGTGCCCAGAGAGTGGGGGACACTCCTTGTACAGCGATTACTGATTATGTAATATTAGATTTTTAACAATCGAATGATTACACGATTTAAAAAAAAAAAACTGTACTGTTTCGCATCATCAGTTTCTGAGAGGTTGCAATAGAACTGACCCATGAAGGACACAGAGACCACCGATTTTAAAAATGGAATAACTGAATAATCTCCTGATCAGGGGATCTCATCCAATGAACTCTGTCGGGCTGATAACATGACACACCACCAACAATAAATCACTCTAAATTACCATATTAGAAAGCGACGTACAGGACTTAATAGAGAACGGTCAATTGAGGAATCCAAAATGACTGGAAGAAACATAAGACACGGCTCAAATTCCCTAATCATCGGCCTAATGCAAATCTAAACAACTCCGAGAAACCACGGGATCAAGCTCCTCTAAAGGGAAGAGGATGCAGAGGAGTTTATTTTATTTTCAATAAAGGGAAAAGGATTATGGTACAGGCGATTGTTGTATTGCTTCCATTCTAGAAATTAGAAAATTGAAGCATAGAAAAGAGGTTTAAAATACTCATCATTGTACTTGAATGGCACAACGATGCTTTCGTTTTCATGCTTATGTCACTATAGGCGAGTTGTAGCTTGAGAGACTGGTAAATATGTAGAACTCAAAAGAAAGAGCCCTGCTTTGTTTTTGTGAGAAACTCAGAGAGGCTGTAAGGTTAGTTCATCGGTGGGTATATTCCTTTTAGCATGTGGGAGGGGCACTAGAATGTGACAGAATGTTGGTTCATAAATGTTCCTGGCAACCCTGTTGCATTCTGTTTCCTGGTATCATGGGCCAATGACCAGAGAGCAGCTTCGAGAAAGTGTTATCATGGGACATTTCAGTCTCCCAAGATAACTATCTCCTAAAAGTTTTAATGACAGCATTTGATTCGCCTAAACAAGTCATAGCCACACCCCTGGAAGTATGCCTACAGCTTTTACTGGTTACCAAATTCAAGAATACCTGATCATCAGAGAACGTGTTCTGTGGAGAAACAGTTCAAGGTCTTCTGTTTATGAATATTCTCTCTCCTAAGAAGTGAAACTATGGAACGAAAGATAATAACACTCACAATTATTCATCAAAAGGTGAGTTTGCCATTGTTGACTTCCTTCAGGAAGGTGATACTCCATTTGTTAGAGTAGACTTAGGGATTGTTGGATTTCCGTCCATCTCTTTTGAGGCAGCCGCCCAACATTAAGTATGAGATATCTTCTAAAAACCCTGCATACACAATGACAGTTCAGCCTTTAAACATGTTACTACTCTGCTCTGCGATTAAATAAGGGATGAACCTGGGAGTTTCCCACAATCATGTGGGAGTCAACAGAGAGTCAATTTTGTGGAGTATGGCAGACTATTTCATCCTCTGATTATGTTGTTATTTGATTATTAAAATAGGACATTAGGTAATCCATGATCAGTGGATTGTGGTGACGCGATGTGGGAGGCAATTATTAGAGACCATCTTAAAATCAATTATGTAGTTAAAATATTAAAATGTTTAAATTAATCACGACAGCATCGTTCATGAGCCTGGTTTGGAGCCACCTTAGGGAGGTGGATGATGTTACATGAACTCATTATTTGATTATTTAATTATATAAAACAATGATTATATAGTCCATGACACCTGGATCTTGTGCCACAGATCATCTAATTACATAATTAATGTATTTAAACATACAATCTGTGTTAACCCTCAAGATATTGTATATAGTTGTACAGTTATGTAAACAACAATCCTCCATTCCATGAAGAGACCTGTGAAGCTCCCTCTTGTGGAAACAATTTGCAATATCTTCACATTTTATGATTTATTGACTCGATGATGATGACATCCTTCATGACTGTAGTCTGGCCGATGCTTCCCTGCCAATAAAATGCTACTATTTATTGTGACAGGTAGGTATTACTGACTTATTTAATTCTTAAACTTATGTAAACAACAGACAGTGCCATCACCGATTACGGTTAGGGTGCAAAAATCTGTCAGGGACAAGGTTAGGAAAGTTGTAGACACGGGCAGAGCATTTTAGGAATAATCTATGCATCTCCCAGAGTATGAGGATGCTGGGTGATTGAGTCCTGAAGGTTGCACGGTGCCCTCCGAGACGTACAAGGACTTCACCAAGGCCGGCACCGTGGTCTGGCTGTTGACTACCTGCTCTTCCTCCACATCTTCACATCGGTTGTGATCTACCATGAGAAGAATGAGTGGCACTAGGACATTGGCACCATCACCGCGACCTGGCAAAAGAATAAGGCAAATCCCCCCCTGGTTGTTACTGTTTCTGCCAATCAAGTTTCTAGTTTTGAGAAGGAGCATTGATCCATCTCCAAGATTGAGGACCTAAACTGAAAGAATTGTGTGCTCGGCTCAACCCTCAAGACACTTGGGTTTATCTTGCCCTTTTGGGAGGACTACGATTTTCTCTATAAAACTGGCCCTTTCTGGCACAAAAGACCTTAATGTTCACTGTTACCAAGCAATGTCCCCTGAGCAGCTACTAAAAGTGTTGTTTTGTGAAAAGGAGATAGGCCTGGGGGCTCTTTGTGAATGAGGAATTTCTCCTTTGTCATGGTTTGGAGCCAAGTGTCCTGGACAATCCTAGAGATCAAATGTATATTTTAGCATCCTAATCTCTAACATGCCTTATTAGTACACTACTCATCTTTGGGCTATATTATAGGCAGCACTCGATCAGCTAAATCATATTTTGTGGGTCTGACTATCTATATAAATAGGTAAGTCTTTTATATGTACAATTCTACTCTTCCACATCACAGTTTAGTAGTGGAGTGCAATCCAACACAAGAATGCCATGTTAAGGAAATTTTCAGTGCCCCATGCCTATAATATCACTCTCAGGAAGCAGAATTATGTACATATCTATGAGTTTGGGACTAGCCTGCTCTACATAGCAACCTTCATGTCATACTCCTATGCTTTACCTAGAAAAAAGTTGTTTCCCTGGAACCAGGATGAATCCCTGGAGTATGAAAGGACTTTGGGAGAGATACTCACTTAGCCTAGAGTCAGGAGGGAAGGCATAGTCTCTACTCCAAAAGTCTTGACAGATTTTTGAATCCTCCTGGAAGGCAAGACCCTCCCTGTGGAGTGGGGACAGGAATGGGACAGGAGCCGAATTGGGAGGCATGGGAGGGAGGGACTGGGAACTGTGATCCTTATATAAAATCTGATCTCCAAAATAAAAATCAAAATAACTTTGAGATAATATCTTAATCATGCCAGAATGGCTAAAATTAGAACACCAATGATGGCTTATGTTGGAGAGGATGTGGAGAAAGGGGAACACTCCTCCACTGCTGGTGGGAGTGCAAACTCATACAGCCATTTTGGAGATCAGTATGGTGGTTCCTCAGGAAAATGGGAATTAGTTTACCACAGGACCTGGCAATCCACCTCTTATGCATATACCCAAAGGATTCACATCCATGCAACAAAGACATCTGTTCAACTATGTTCATAGCAGCACTATTTGTAATAGCAAGAAACTGGAAGCAACCTAGATGCCCCTCAATTGAAGAATGGTTAATGAAGATGTGGCACATCTACACAATGGAATACTGTTCTGCAGAAAAAAAATAATGGTATCTTGAAATTCGCAGGCATTTGGATGGCACTTGAAGAAACCATCCTAAATGAGGTAACCCAGTCACAAAAAGAGGAACACAGTATGTACTCACTCATATATGGATTTTAGACCTAGATCAAAGGATCACCAGCCTGTAATTCACACCACCAAAGGAACTAGGATACAAGGTGTATTCTAAGAGATTCATATAAAGTCCCTCACAGAACTGGGAAGGGACAAGTACCCCAGAGTTCAGGGGAAGTGGGGGGGGGCAGCGAATGGAGAGAGAAGTAGGAGAAAATGAGGGGGAGGAAAGGAAATCATGTGCAACCAGGAAGATTGAGCCTGGTTAGTAATAGATGATAGGAGAGAGAGAGAGAGAGAGAGAGAGAGAGAGAGAGAGAGAGAGAGAGAGAGAGAGAGAGAGAGAGAGAGAGAGAGAGAAACAGAGAGAAAACATAAAAAGAGGGAACCAATATTGATTTGAAGATAAAATTGAACACAAAGAAAGGTCTAGAGAACTACAAGACTGCTCCCAACTAACAATTTGAGCTTCCATGGAAGGGCTACCATAAATGCCCTTCCCAGAGAGTGAGATCAACAACTAACTTATCCATGCAGCCCTCAACTAATACCTGTTGAAAACAGGATCAAACACCCATACATAAACACTGAGTCGAACTAGAACCCAGATGCAGATGGAGAGGAAAAGACCATGTGGCAGAAACACATACAAACAGCTTACCTGAACAGGGAGGAGCTCATGGACACTAGACTAATAGCTGGGAAGACAGCATGTGTCTCACTCAGGCCCCCCTGAATATGAGTCTCAGCCAGAAGGACTGAGCAGTCTAAGGGACCTCAGACAGTGGAGCTAGGATCTATCCCTGGTGCACAAAAGTACTTTATGAACACATCCACCATGGAGGGATAAATACCTTAATCTAGAGACAGGAGAGAAGCACTAGTCCCTACTTCACATGAACTATGAGATCTACATGACCCCAACTGGATGATTTTTCCATACATATGGAATTGGGGTGGGGCAATGGGAGGGGAGGGTGGTTAGAGTGCATGTGAGAGGGCAGGGAGGTTAAAAGGGAGGGAAGGAGGGAGTGAGGGAGGGATGGAAGGAGGGAAGGAGGGAGGGAGGGAGGGAGGTGGGGAAGGAGTGAGGGAGGGAGGGAGGTGGGGAAGGAGGGAGGGAGGGAGGGAGCGAGAGGGAACTGGGATCAACATGTAAAATAATAAATTAAAAAAAGAAATGCTTTGACTCCAAACTTAAGTTGAAGGACAAGTTACTGGGGAAAAGGATTTCTATTTTTGTTTCTACAGAAAATGAAAAGATGTGGATTTCTTTCAGACTAATGTGGCTTGATCAAGCCAGACCTCCTGAAACAGAGTACACAGTGATCCTACATTCAAAACAGCTGGACAAAGCAGCCTTACAGACTACAACCAGGATTTCTGAATCTTCTTTGAATCCCCCATGACAGCTCCCCTTACCAGCAGGAAGTAGTTAGGACAGAAAAACGCCCAAATTCCCAAATATTGTCTATAAATGTTTCTTTTCATTTAAATGGAAATTGTTATATAAAATAAATTTAAAAAATCTAGCTACAATTATAAGGCAAGCCAAGAGATAGTGTCAAACATATGCCTTTAATCCTAGCTTTTGGAATGCAGAGGCAGGTTGATCTCTCAGTTCAAGACCAGCCTGGTCTTGAACTTTCTTGAGTTCCAAGAAAGCCATGGGTACACTATGGAGTTTGTTCTGATTTGATTTCCTCTAGTGGGATATCAAGTTCTCTTCATTTGATATTTTCCTGTATAGAACAACCATTATTAATTATGCCTTGGTCTTGATTGCAAAAAAAAAATAAATATGTAAAAATCAAAGAAAAAAGCTATATCAAAAAATCAAATATAAATAAATATAAGTATGTACAGAAATAAAGAAAATGTCTTTTACCAGATACACACAAATAACTAAACATGAATCTTGTACCTAAGCATTAAATGTGTACTGCAGAAGTTGTAGAACACTGGAGAAGTCAGGCCTCTGCAGGTTAGGCTACTTGCCTTCCAGTGCACCAAAAGACCTCTGGTTCTGACTATCAATGTCTTTCTACACAAAGCTCTCTGATGGAAATGAAATGCTTTCCACTGTGTGAAATATTCATACTCCAACACCCGGGTATGGGGAGTTGCTAGGGCCATATGGTACCTTACCGAACACTGAATGTGGCCAAAGTTTCCCACCAAGCAACCTGGAGGGCCTGCCACACCAACTCCCAGGCTTCTCCATCCCATCATCCCCATCTGAGGATAACATCCCCTCTCTCACCATGTTGTGGCTTCTGTGCTCATCCATGGTCCACTCACAATTTACTACAGTAGCACTCCCAGAATAGAAATCAATACACTGGCACTTGTTCTACTTAAAACAAAGCCCGAAGCAAGAGTAAAAGCCTGCAGTGTGGTTACAGGAAGTTTCCTGTAATGCCTGTGACTGGCAGGTTGCCCTGGTTTTGCTGATTGGCTGTTTAAGATTGAATAAAAAGTGCACTTCCTCAAGGGATGGAGTGTGCTTAAAGACACATCACAGAGTTCCTTGGCTCTGGCTTCTACTCAAGACACAGACCTTGTAGTCACCTGTAGAGACACAAATCTCAATGTCACTTACCCTTGTCTAAAACAGACAACCCATTTTCTTCCAACAGTGTGTGAGATCATCCTCTCCTCTTCCACACAATGTGCAGGTGTTGCAGATACAATTACACAATGCAGACTGGAATGATTAACTTATTCAATAGAGGGAAGTGTGCCAAGATTATTAAAAACTTAAGAGATTTTAGGACATATGGCACAGAAGAAGTTTGTTCTGTATCTTCTTGCTAAGGTCAGGTGAACAGGGTGTACATTTTATCTAGTCCTCACAGACACTTCAGAAAACCATGAAAGGGAAGGAGCCATATCACAAAGAAGATGAAATAGCTTTCTCCTGTTAAATGCTTGGATGATATCTCTAATGCATTTGGGAGTTTTATTCCTGAAATTCTTGACAAAAGAATAATAATAAAAAGTGTTGTCTTCATGGTAATTTGAATACTCTGAGAGAATTATTCTGGGAAGATTACTTCTACAAGCATTGTGATGACCAACACAGCTTCCTCAGTGTACAGGTGAGAAAATAGCTGCATTATTCAATGTTCTCTTCTTGAAAAGGATTGTGTTCAGGTTTATAAATCAGTGGAGCCATCATCCAGGCTTAAGATTGGAAAAAAGACTTAATTTGTTGTTTGAGTTCTGGTTCCTGTTTTTTTTTTCTTTTGTTTTTCTTTGTTTTTCCTACTTGTCTGAAGCCCCAGTGACAACCATGAAATATATGGTTCGACAAGGAATGAACTGTATCTGCCAGCATGTTAATGCAGTGCACTGTCTCTGTTTTGCTTATTGAAGCATTTCACATAGAACAAACTCTGTTTTCTAGTTGGTCATTTTTATGTTCCATGTTCTCAATTCTAGATGTCTGCTCTCTATTTGCATCTCTAATATTCTGAATATTTTTCTCATCAGGTTGATAACCATTACCTTTCCAAAAAAAAATAATGTATATATTAGTTAAGCCATGATTTTCTTCTGCTAAAATTCCTTCTATATATGAGGTAAAGTAATTTCTAAAGTCTTACATCACAAGATTATTCACTCTAGGTATGGAAAAATTGAACTCAGATATCATCTTAAATTGCGAAGAATATTGTGTTTACCTTAGGTGTAATTCTGCTTTCTTCGATCTTTGATGGTTTTAGTTGTTGATCTCAGCTTGTGGTGGTAATGCCTGGAGGTGTCCCACCAAATTGCATCCAGCAGCAGACAATCCTTCTGATATTGGTCCCTGAAGAATAGCTCTTAACAAACTAAGGCAAGCAAAATTTTGTTAAACAAATGAGTGAAAGGAGCTTTGTGCAAATTTCTGGGACCCCAGGGCTAACAGGTGTTGCCTCTTTCTGGCACCTTTGGGCCTCAGGAAACACACCATCTGGGCAGGCACCATGTGCATCACAGCTGCAAATGCAAAGTGGGGAATTGGCAAAAGATGAGAAGCAGTGCGAGTTTTCTCAGGGCTTCAGTAGAGGTAAAGTTGTAGGGCAGAGGCAAATGTCTCCAAGATGTGGTATGGCCACCTGGTTAGGCAAGGAACCCTGCCCATTCAGGGATGGTGTGGGAAGCCAGCATCATCTGCCTCCTTGGTGAAAACCAGGTCCAGTAAAAATCCGGTAAAAACACCAGATATTGATGTTCGATAAGGATCAAGAGAAAAACATAGGCTGAATAGATGTTTATTCGAGGAGAAATAACTTACAACATAGATGAACTCCAGCAGGTTCCTCGTCCAAAGAAGCTGTTCCTGTACTTCAGGCAAGAGAGCTCTCCAAGTATCCTCCTCAAAATTAGTTCCCCCGGGTCACATGAGGCCCTGTCTCCACCCCCAATGGGCGTGGTCTATGCCACAGGTAGCGATAAGGTGATTATCTCACTACAAATGTTGAACGCTTCATTTAGTTCATATGTCAAACTTTAGTCAACCAATGGTGAGGCAATGGCAGAGGTGTTCTATTAATATGTATAAAGAGCAAATAGGAATTGCTTCCTCTAATACTAAAGACACTCCATAACTTCACATATTATCTACCTTAAGGAACCCCATTCTGGCACGTATTCCGTGCCTGAAGGGTGTCTATAAGCCTGTATGGGCCCAAATATATGGGCTTTTCGATAGGAGATATTCACCAAAAAGGCCCAGACAACCTATGGTAGGAAAGATAATGTCTTAGGGACAATAGTTGTTATTTGAGCTCTCTGTACCCATGAAAAGTTGGAATGGGTTCCCATATAAGATTTCAGAAAGGACAGGCAGCGAGAGTGTGTTCCAGGTCTGTCAAAGCCACTCAGGGAAACTTTATATGGAATTAGATGATGAGATCCATCTTTAACTACTTGGTGGCACTGCACATGCTTATTATCACAACAAAGGAAGCTGTCAGTAATCAAAAATGAAATATATTAATAAAACAAAACACATAAGGAAGAATCAGATTCACATTAATATGAGTCACACCATCTGGTGGTATCCTGAATGTATAAAGTATATTGAAGGAGGAGGCTCTCCTTCTGTTGCTGCTTGCCCTAGCTATGGCTACCAAGTTTATTACTTTACTAGCTTTAGAGCTTTCTTCTTTGGATTTTAAGAGTATAATGATGACCAGCTGAGACATGACCCCTGGTGAACTAAACAACTGCTGTAGTCTTCAGATGCCTATTGTTAGGCAGCCATTTTTACTACCTGGACCACAGCCTATGAGACATTATAATAAATCCATGTATTACATATATGGAGAGATCCATCCTACTATCCATTTTCATGCAGAAAACCTTGAATAATGCAGTTAGTTTTTGCTTTCTTTTGATTTTAACCTCCTACTGAACATGTGTTGACTAGCAATATTGCTCACAAGTACAAACTTCCTAGTTTCATTCTTCTCAAACTATTCAACTTGCTAGCAAGACTACTGTTTTCATTACTATGCATTTTCCAACCATTTGCTCTGAATTTCAGGGATAAAACTCCTACATTCTTAGAGCCATCATCCAGCTTTCTAGGAGGAGAAATAGCTTCTATCTTGTTTGTCATCTGGATCCTGCTCCTCTTTCCTGATTTTAAGTGCCTGTGACAACCAGGTAAAGAGCAAATTCTGTTCACCTAAACTCAATGTTAATCTACACAACAAGTATCTCTATTTTATTCCTAAATCTCTCTGTTGGAGTTTGGCTGCAAATCATGTCAAAGGAGAAACTCCTGATTTACAAAGAGCCCCTAGGCCCATCCTCATATCATAGAAGAGGTCATTCTCAAGCTGCTTAAGGGGGAATTACTGGAATGGTCTGCCAGATGGTTGAGTTTTCTTCTAGAGAAAATAATAGTTCAGCCAGATGGGCAAGATGAGCCCAGGAGAACTGTTTGAAAATGTAAACAGTGTTTTGTTGAGGGGTTGATTGAGCAAGCAAGACATCTGTTTTGGTCAAGACTCACAAAGAAGGAACATAGCTCCTTCTCAAACCCACTAATGAGCTTAGCAGAGCCAGTATCAGCCTGGGGACCAAGACATAGATCCTCAGGTTTTGAGACTGAAATAGAACCCCTCCTTTAACATAATGAAGATGCTTTGGAGAGAATGCAATAGTCTGAATCCAGGGCCTTTTTGGTGAGGTTGCTTCATATCCTGTGAACCCTACTATTCCCACCACATGGAGCTGGGTTTATGGGTAACAGGGGCACTGTAGGCTTAATCACTAAAGTTCCCCAGATGCACTGTGTTATCCTCATGATGCAATGTTTGAGTAGCCTTCTCATGAGCTGGTCACACTGAAAGATAACTCCTACTGACTTCCTAAAAGTCTCCCAATTCTTCCATCTCCCTCGAAAAGAGGGAACAGGAAGCTATTCCTCATAAGAAGCTTACTTAGAATAAGACCTTAGTTAAGCAAGACCTCCCTTCCCCAGGTTTTATTTTTTCTTTATTCTGCCTTTCCTCTTTTCCTCATGTTCTGGACCTTTACTCCAATCCCTGTCAGTGAAGTGTGAACCTCTTTTTCATGTTACTCATGAACTCTTAAATAATTATCGTACTAATTTTTCTGTTGAAAAATTTAATTGCATTCCTGGCCTAACTTGCTGTTTCTTATTACTACTTAAATTTTTCAAAGTGTCAGTTGTAATCTGAACCCGAAAGAACTTAAAAATGGAAGTAACTTTGTAATGCTAAAGCCTGTTTTAGGATCCAGGTTGTGGTGGTGCTTGCTTTTAACCCCAGTACTCAGGAGATACAGGCAGTCAGATTTCTGTGTGTTTGAGACCAGTGTCATAAACACAGCTAGTCTCACTACAAGTAAGGCTATTGCACAGAGAAACCCTGTCTCAAAATCTCCCAACACATCTGTTTTAGGCTCTGTCCCCTTTGATCTTTAGTCAGAAAAGGATGCATGCTGTCATTACAGACATATTCTTTATTTATCTCTTAAGTCTATGGAGTTATTTCTCATTGGAAAGGCAAATCTAGAACAGCTGGTCTTCCAGATTTTTAGAATTAGGTTTCTGAGACATGCTTATTCTTTTTGACATAGGTGTCCTTGATCCCAATTTGTTGCTTCCAGGGCAATGTCCTTGCTATTCTCTTTATTATCCATTCTTAAATAAGTAAATGTGATCCTTCAGTACATGTTTTTGGACCAAGTATCTTAAATACTTTTTTTGTGTTTATTTTTACAGAAATATTTAATAAACAGAAGTCATTAATCTTCTATATAAGATCTCTATTGAAAAGTATAGTGGTGAATATCTCATCCATGTCTGCCAATGGTGAGACAGTGTTTGGATTCCCTGACTGGGAGAGTACTACTCAGGAGGCAGAGGCAAGCAGATATCTGTTAGTTGGAGACCAGACTGATATACAAGACTAGTTCCAGGACAGACTCTTTCTCAAAACACAACAACACGACTTGTGGAATTTGTGTTTATACATAGCAATAAAAAAGCTTAACTAATGCATATTCATTGATTTTTGTTTTTTAAATACTCAGGGTGTATTAATTCATGCCACATGAATGAACACAGACTAGATTTGTGCATTTAAAATTTTGGAAGGTTATATTGAGCTGGGCCATGGCACACAGGGTTAGGTCATTGAAAATTGCATGGATCACATTTAATTGTGCCTGTACTACCCTGTGCTGGGAAGAAACTACTGCTAATCCTTCAGGATGAGGCTTTGAGTGTTCATTGAGAAGCAAATACAGATCATTTATTGACAGTTTACCAAACCCTGTGGCTGGTATTGGGGTATTGGTATGGGGGTAAATAAAGAGAGGAATATAAAAGAATCGGGTTCATTTAAGAACTTTGATTTTGCTGTAGACACTGTACAGAAAGAGGTGGGAGACTCAAGGAACACGAGCAATTTCCTGCTTTCCATTGGTGGGAATTAGCAGTGTGGAGCCTGTAATCAATTTTAGATGATGTACAAAATGCCTGACTGGCCATTTATTGTTGACCATTCACACACAAGGATAATCAATACTCTGGATAATGGACAGATGTGATCATTAAAAGAAATTGCAGGCTGTCTTGTAGGAGCTCCGATGTAAAACACTGCCACACACCATGATGAGTTCGTAGGCTTTAGAGCAGGAAGAACAGATCTGCCTAGCTGTCATTGCTGCTGGTCTAGTGAGGGATCATGTGACATGTGCTGACCAGGGCAATGGCCTTTGTGCTCTGAGCCTACCTGTATATATGTTCCCTAAGGAGAATGAGGTAGCTGTGATATCAGTATCCATACTAGTTTGTGGTGGTGCAAAACTTTAATCCAAGTATTTGGGAGGTAGAGGCAGACACATCACTGTGAGTTCTAGGCCAGGCTGATTTTCAGAGAAAATTCCAATCCTACAAAGAAACCCTGCCTTGAAAAACCAAATGAAAACAAAAGAAAACAAAAGACAAACAAATATTGCTTTCCTGTGTGCATCACAGGCTTGCTTTTGGCATGTTTTGGAATACACAAGGGAAAAACTATAATTTTGGCTTCTGGAATTTAGGAATAGGCATTCCACATTCAGGTTTGTCTTACATGTGCCACGTACAATTTAAAAATCAGTGGAATTAGGAGATGGGGATCATCATTCAGCAAGATTTGACCAGAGTGCTTTTAACTTTCCATTACCACATTTCAACCAGGAAAGTTGAAATCAAATAACATTCTTGTACTTAAGACATAATCTTTCCTGCTATAGGATGCCTGAGCCTTGATGGTGAATGTCTCCCATCTAAATAACAATATGTCTGGGCTCAGTCAGCTTTACACACACCCTTCAGGCAGGGAGTAAGTGCAGCTATACAGTGTCTGAAGGCAGTGCCTGAAGTTATGGAGTGTGTTTAGTATTATGGGAAGCAATTCCTATTAGCCATTTATAGATGTTAATAGAAATCCTCTGACATTGCCCTAACTTTGGTTGATGACTTAAGTTTAGTGAATGAATAAAATGGAGCTTCATTTTTTAAAGGACCACAAAATACCATCATACTTGGAGAAATATTTTACAGGATCCACAAAGTGGAAGCCATATGGATCCTACTGAGTCTATTCCTTTAATAGCTTTAGAGAGCATTATTGAAATTCTCGTGTATGCTGAAGAGCAACTGAGACTTCTAGACTCATAAACCAAACAACTACAGAATTCTTCAAATTTCCATTGTTATTCAAATATTAAGTATGTGGTCCTCAGCTTCTGAGACCTCCCAATAAATCCACTTTTAACAAAAACAGAGGGCTGTATTCTTCCATTACTTCTCAAGTAGAGACCACTGAATATTTCAGCTCTGATTTCACCTGCCCAATGTGGAAGCTGAGCTGGCTCACTATAGTGCTCATAGTGGCATTCTTCCCATTCACATTCTCTCTGAATATTAAACTTACCATGAAACAACACTTTTTATTATTATTCACTTCTCAAAAATTTGACACTAACTTAAGGATTAAAAGTCACAATGCAATGGAGCTATCACCCAGGTGTCTGGCAGGGACAATATATCATCTTGTTTCTGATATGGTTCCTGCATTTTTCTCATGGTTTTCTGAGGTACCTGTGGCAACCAGGTATATATTACCCTCAGTTCTTTTGATCTCTGCAAGAATCCATGGAACAGACATCTTTTATGCCCTAAGTCTCCTTAATTTTTTGATATTCTGGGCAGCATGATCTACAGATAGTGTTCCAGGATCAGCCAGTATTAAAAACCTGTGTTGGAAAATCGATAAAGTAAAAAAAAAAAAAATTAATTAATGAGAAAAAATCTACTACAAAATGACAGAAAGAGTAGTAATAATAGTTATAATTGTAATCACAATAATCATCCTCCTCATCATCATAATAATAATAATTAAGATTCTGAATTGTCCAGCCTGGTCCACAAAGTGTGTTCCAAGACAAAAAGAACTATACAGCCAAACCCTGTCCTGAAAAACCAAAATAAATGAATAAATGAATAAATAAATGAGAATATAAAAGAAAAAGAAATGCATGTTTTTACTTTGTCTTTAAGAACACTTTAACCATTGAGGAATTACTCTTGTCACCCAAGCCTCACTAGCCAATCAGGGAATCTGGTCCCAAAGGCTAACCTAAGGTTTTTCAGGAAACTTCCTGGAGCCATGCTACAGGCTTGATTTTATAGCACAACAGGCTCCACTGGATTGGTTGCTGTGCTGTGAGTGCTACTATAGAAAAATATGAAGAGCATGGAGTAGCAAGGAAGACATAGAATGGTAAGCAAGGAAATGCTATCCTAAGATGAAGAGGATGGTATTTGGAGGCAGAGAGTCTGTGAGTCAGGGCTTCCCTGAGGATGGTTGAAAAGCTATTGAGTCATTCAAATTTGTGAGGTCCCATGTATTCCTAGAAGGTATGCAGATAATGGTGCAGAATATGAATACTTCTACTTTTGGGCTGTTTCTGAGGATTGATTTCAATCAGGGAGCATTGTATGGAAATGTCTTTTTAGTCAGCACCAACATGCTTTTCATGAATATGGAAGGCAAGTTGCAGAACTTGGAGAGGTCCAGTTTGTTCAGTGCATTCAAGATGTTCTTTTTTTTAAATTTTATATAACCAAGTCCATTTAAATGAAAACATTTATAGACAGTATTTGGGAATTTTGGCATCGTTCTTTCAAAAACTACTTCCTCCTGGTAACGGGCACTGTCATCAGGGATTCTAAGAAGATGCAGAAATCATGGCTGAAGTCTGTAAGTCTGCTTTGTCCAGCTGTTTTTAATTTAGGATCACCTGGTACTCTGTTTCAGGTGGTCTGGCTTGATCAAACCACATTAGTCTGGAAGGAATCCACACCTTTTCATTTTCTGTGGAAACAAAAATAAAAATCCTTTTCCCCAGTAACTTGAACTTGAACTTAAATTTCGGAGTCAAAGCATTTTTTTAATTTAATTTATTATTTTACATGTGGATCCCAGTTCCCTCTCCCTCCCTTTCTTCCTCCCTCCCTCCTGTTTACTCTCTCTGCCCTCTTGCAAGCACCCTAAACACCCTCCCCTTGCATCCCCCCACCCCAATTCCATATGTAGGGGAATGCCATCCAATTGCGGTCATGTAGATCTGACTGCTCATGTGAAGTAGGGACTAGGGCTTTTCTCCTGTCTCTAGATTAAGGCATGTATCCATCCATGGTGGATGTGTTAGCAAGGTCCTTTTGTGCACCAGGGATACATCCTGGCTCCACTGTCTGAGGTCCCTTAGACTGCTCAGTCTTTCTGGCTGAGACTCATATTCAGGGGGGACTGAGTCAGTCCCATGCTGGCTTCCCAGCTATCAGTACAGGGGGGGGGCATTAGCTCCTCCTTTTTCAGGTAAGCTGTCTCTATGTGTTTCTGCCGCATAGTCTTGTCCTCTCCATCTGCATCTGGGTTCTAGTTTGACTCAGTGTTTATGTATGAGTGTTTGTTCCTGTTTCCAATAGGTATTATATGAGGGCTCCATGGATAAGTTAGTTGTTGATCTCACTCTCTGGGAAGGGCATTTATGGTAGTCTTTCCCTGGATTCTCAAATTTTTAGTTGGCCGCAGTCTTGTAGTTCTTTAGACCTTTATTTGTGTTCAATTTTATCTTCAAACCAATATTGGCTCCCTTTTTTATGTTTTCTCTCTCTCTCTCTCTCTCTCTCTCTCTCTCTCTCTCTCTCTCTCTCTCCTGTCTTCTATTCCTACCTGGACTCAGTCTTCCTGGTTGCACATGTTTTCCTTTCCTCCCCCTCATTTTCTCCTACTTCCCTCTCCATTTGCTGTCCCCCCACTTCACCTGAGCTCTGGGGGACTTGTCCCTTCCAAGTTCTGTTAGGGACTTTATATGAATCTCTTAGAATACACCTTGTATCCTAGTTCCTCTGGTGATGTGAATGGGGAGGTTGAGGGGTCCAGAGAGCAACAGGATTTACATACTATATGGTGGAGGGGGAGGGATAGTCCCACTCATTTCATCCTCTCACTTCAGTCCAGCAAGAGAGGTGGCTCTGGGTGAGGTTGAGGAGAAAAAAAATGGTTGGGGGCAGGACACCTGGGGGAAGTTGGGATCTAATACCCATATCTCATGCTCTTCAGCTGTTCATGGATATTTAAGTAGGCTCACAGGTTCTCACAGCTGAGTTTTTGTCATGGGATAAATTGTCAGATTTTTGGCTATATTTTAAAGCCAGGGTAGGGCTGACACCTGTAGTTGTCCTGGGCGTGGTTTATGAATCATCACTTAGCAACACCAAGAAGGCTCTGCCCCAGTGAACCTGGAACATGTAGTTTGGTGCCATAATCCCAGGTTGCCTGAAAGCTATGAGGTACCAGGTGTCCAGTACCTATACCCACTCACTCGGCTCCATGCTCAGGATCTGCTTGTTCTTGCAGGTCCCTGCCATGCCCTTGTGTACTCCCTGTGCCACAGCAACAAGGATGTTATAAAGTGACTATAGAAAACCAAGGGAGACAAAGAGCAAAGCCTCCCTGTTATGTTTAAATATACTGGTATGTAGGCTGAGCTTTGGTGTCTCAAGATTTTAATCCCAGCCCTTGGGAGGTCGAGGCAGGCTGATCAATGTGAGTTGAGGCCAGCATGGTCTCCAGAGCTAGTTCTAGAACAGGCTGCAAAGCAATACAGAGAACCCTTGCCTCAAAAACAAACAAAGTGAAAGAAAATAAAATTGCTGGCAAGTGGAAAGGTTAATTGAAACCCATAGTTGCTTATGGTACAGAATTAAAAATTCTGTTGGGACCTTATATGGAATCCATTCCATTGTTCTACATGTTCATGGAACTCATGGACAATGCTGTCATGATTAATTTAAATATTTAAACTACATAATTGACATTAAGATGGTCTATAATAATTGCCTCCCACTTCGCGTCACCACAATGCACTGATCATGGATTATCTAATGTCCTATTTTAATGATCAAATAACGACATAATCAGAGGATGAAATGGTCTGCCATACTCCACACAATTGCCTCTCAGGTGACTCCCACATGATTGTGGGAAACTCCCAGGTTCATCCCTTATTTAATCGCAGAGCAGAGTAGTAACATGTTCAAATGCTGAACTGTCATTGTGTATGCAGGGTTTTTAGAAGATATCCCATATTTAATGTTGGGCGGCTGCCTCAAAAGAGATGGACTGAAATCCAATAATCACTAAGTCTACTCTAACAAATGGATTATCACCATCCTGAAGGAAGTCAACAATGGCAAACTCACCTTTTGATGAATAATTGTGAGTCTTATTATCTTTTGTTCCATAGTTTTACATCTTAGGAGAGAGAGTATTCATAAACAGAAGACTTTGAACTGTTTCTCCACAGACTACATTCTCTGATAATTAGGTAATCTTGAATTTGGAAACCATTAAATCTGTAGGCACACTTCCAGAGGTGTGGCTATGACATCTTTAGGCGAATCAAATGCTGTCATTAAAAGTTTAAGGATAGTTATCTTGGGAGACTGTACTGTCCCATGAGAACACTTTCTCGAAGCTGCTGTCTTGTCCTTGGCCCATGTTACCAGGATACAGAATGCAAGCAGGGTTGCCAGGCAACATTTATGAACCAACATTCTGTCACATTCTAGTGCCCCTCCCCCATGCTAAAAGGAGTATACCCAACAATGAAGGAACCTTACATCCTCACTGAGCTTCTCACAAAAAACAAAGCAGGGCAATTTCTTTTGAGTTCTACATATTTACCAGTCTCACAAGCTACAACTTGCCTATAATGACATAAGCATGAAAACGAAAGCATCATTGTGCCATGCAAGTACAATGATGAGTACTTTAAACCTGTTTTCTATGCTTCAATTTTCTAATTTCTACAATGGAAACAATACAATTAATCGCCTCTACCATAATCCTTTTCCCTTTATTGAAAATAAAATAAACTCCTCTCCATCCTCTTACATTTAGAGGAGTTTGATCCCATGGTTTCTCAGAGTTGTTCAGATTTGCATTAGGCTGATGATTTAGGATTTTGAGCAGTGTCTTATGTTTCTTTCAGTCATTTTGGATTCCTCAATTGACTGTTCTCTATAAAGTCCGGTAACCCGCTTTCTATTATGGTTATTTAGAGTGATTTATTGTTGGTGGTGTGTCATGTCATCAGCCCGACAGAGTTCATTAGGTGAGATTCCCTAATGAGGAGATTATTCAGTTATTCCATTTTTAAAATCGGTGGTCACTGTGTCCTTCATGGGTCAGTTCTGTTGCAACCACTCAGAAACTGCTGATGTGCAACAGAACAGTTTTGTAAAATCATGTAATCATTCAATTGTTAAAAATCTACTATTATGTAATCAGTAATCACCGTATAAGGCAGTGTCCCCCATTCTCAGGGCACTGCTTCTGGTACCGATCTCCTGCTGTGTCAATCCCACAGCAGCCAAATGACGGATGACACCATCATTACTTACGCAATCAAATATGTTAATAATTGGATAGTCCTCCATACTTAACTTTCATAAGATGGAACCAAACCAAACTCCAGTGATTGTCAAGGAAGTAGTACTTAGATAATTAAATAATTCCACATGATTAACTCCTATGGAGGAATGGCCCGACTCTAGTCAAAAGAACAATATCTTCATCGATTTAAATAATTAATATATAATGAAAATGATTGAAAAATGACATGGTGGTGTATACTTAAATCCCACATGGAGTAGTCAGACTGATCTCTTCCTGGAATAATGATGTTTTAAAAAAATTAAATTGATATTTAATTAGTGGGCCTTTTATATTAACACTGAGGAGATGGCATCAAAGTCCTAAACCTATCGCTGATGTAAAGATCTATTTACATTGCTAAATGATGAAGTAACAAAATCTGACTCTAAAAGGGACTTATGGTCCATAACATTGCCTTTATTTTAAATGTGTAAATTAAATGATGAATTGTTACTTAATTTCCTAGTTTAACAGTTAAAGAAGTAAGTGTAATATTAGATGATGTGATCGTCTGGTACAATGGTCTCCCCTAAGGAGCCTCAAAATTCCAGGGATCACTGAATACATAATGACAGATTTTCATAATTAAATGAATACACATTAAACAAGTTGATGGTGTTTTATGCATGAAGCCTAAATGACTGCTCAATACTGAAGTGACATTGAGTTCTTAATCATAGATTTGAACAAAAAATGAATGAAGAGATAATTTCTCACTATTCACCCCTAGAGAGATAACGAAATGATATCAACATTGACTTAAAGAAAGGAAGAAAGAAAGAAAGAAAGAATTCACAAGATACAATGTAACACCAACAAGGTGGATCCAGACTCCATTCTTCCTGGAGTAGAAAAAGACAGATTTGAATAATGAAATAATCAGATAGTTGGATCGTCTGTCACACTTGAGTCACACAAGGTGGCATCAAACTTCAGGGATCACAGATTATATAATGAAAGAATTTAATAATTACATCTTTAAATATGTAAGCCGTTGACCTTTTTTGAACCATCAATTTCTGGGCAGACTTGCCAGGTATGAAACTGTATGCTGTCATCACGCATTTATAAAATGCTATCAGTTATTCGTCAGATAATCATACTGTCTTGCCTGATGAATTCTGTTTGCCTGACATCATAACAAGTGCCTGAATCTATGTTGTGGTGCGGCAGGACGTGAGATAATGGGCCTAATGCTGGTGTAGCATTAGTAGCCACAATGATGATAACAGCTGAAAAGTTGGCTGCAGCAGGTGTATCACCAGCTTAGCTGAGAGAGAGATGTTCTTCTGTGTTCTGAGTCGTCATCCATTTGCCAGGTCTTGGTGATGGTGCCGACCTCCTAGAGCCACTACTTCTTCTCATGGTAGATCACAACCGATGTGAAGATGTGGAGGAAGAGCAGGTAGTCAACACCAGACCACGATGCTGGCCTTGCTGAAGTCCTTGTACTTCTTGGAGGGCACCGTGCAACCTCCTGGACTCAGTAATCCAGCATCCCTCGTACTCTGGGAGATGCATAGATAATTCAGAAAATGCTTTGCCCATGTCTACAACTTCCTAACCTTGTCCCTGACAGATATTTGCACCCTAACCATAATCGGTGATGACACTGTCTGTCGTTTACATAATTTAAAGAATTAAAGAAGTCAGTAATAGATAACTGTCACAATAAATAGGGGATATAGCATTTTACAGGCAGGGAAGCATGGCCAGACTCCAGTCATGAAGGATATCATCATCATCATTTGAGTCAATGAATCATAAAATGTGATGATATTGCACATGAACTCCACAAGAGGGAGCTTTACAGGTCTCTTCATGGAATGGAGGATGTTTGTTTACATAACTATACACATATTTTCATTATCTTGGGGAGTAACACAGATTGTCAATTTAAATACTTTAATTATGTAATTAGATGATCTGTGGCACCAGATTCCAGGTGTCATGGATGATATAATCATTGTTTTATATAATTAAATAATCAAATAATGAGTTCATGTAACATCATCCACTTCCCTAAGGTGGCTCCAAACCAGTCTCATGAACGATGCTGTCGTGATTAATTTAAACATTTTAACTACATAATTGATATTAAGATTTTTTTCCTTATATGTCTGTTGGTTTTTTATATTTATTTATTTATTCATTTATTTTGATCTTTGAAACAGAGTTTCCCTTTGTGGTCCTGCTGTCCTGGAACTTACTCTGTAGACCACGCTGTCCTCAAACTCAGAGAGATCCACTTGAATCTACTTCCTGAGTGCTGCAATCAAAGGCTAAAGCCACCACAGCCTAGTCAGACACAGAATTCAATGTCACTTACCAATGTCACCAATAGACGACCTAGCTCTCTTCCTGCAGTGCACAAGTACAAACTCTCTTTCTCACTCCATGCAATGTGCCGAGCTTACACCGATCATTACATGATGCAGACTGAAATGATTCTTTTCTTCAACCATAAACACATCTAAACAAAAACAAACTTGCTTTAAGAATAGTGTGTGGAGCTATGCAGTAGTTAGGCATAGATGACAGGCCATGGTGGAGCACAACTTTCATCCCAGCACTTGGGAGACATAATCAGGTGGATTTCATGGCTGCCCCAGGGTACACCAGATTGATCCAGTCTAAAAGAGAAAGAGAGATAAGTGGTGCCTCATTCCTTTATCCCTGAACTTGGGAGGCAGTTATGGTTGGAGGAAAGAGAAATATAAGGGGGAAGAAGACAAAAGCTCATTGTTTTCTGAGGGAAGGATCCTAGAGTCAAAATAGTCCGTCCCTTTGGTCTGAGGATTCAGTAGAAGTGAGAGCTAGGGGTTGACTGCTCTGCTTCTCTGATCTTTCATTATTAATCGCATATCTGAATCCAGGTTTTGATTATTAAGAACAACTAGAAGTAGCTTTACAATTTGCAGTGCAGTGTGTCAAAGCTAAACTATAGTGTATAAGATTAGAATTTATGGTAATAATATTGATAGTACTAATCTTTACAATTTTATCAAGTTTATTGCTATATTTTGTATGTATGAGCTTGAGAGAAAATGGTTTGTATAAGTATACAGGTTACGGGATGTAGATAATTACGTGAAGTTGAATGTCAGTATCTGAACACTGGTCATCCCACAAAAGATGTGATGAGTCTCTTGCCAAGATACACAACATGTTTTATCTGATGAGCCAAAACTCTTTCATGGATTAACAATAAAACCAAAGTAAATAAAGAACTAAATAATGGTCTTTAGGAACTTGAAGGATCAGAATTTAAGATCCTATACACGGTAAGTTTGTAACATGAAATGAATACATTCCAATGACAATGAACTACAATGAATAACAAAATGGAGATTACAAAGGCACATTAACATTTTATTTTGGAAATACCCAGAATGCTCAATGGAATTATGAAAACAGGATACACAAACTGATATAATATGACTTTTATACTTACCACAAAGTAACAACAATCAAAATATGTATATTCTTTTTAAAAGAATAAAAGAGATAGAGAGAATAACCCAAGAGCAAAGGCCAAAATATATCAACTATTAATATAAAGTACAAAAGAAATTTAGCCATGAAAAGTGTGATCTTGACCAATTTTATCCAAATACGTATGAATCCAAGAGTAAAGAGATTAAATAAACACAGACTTCAACATTCCAATTAAATCAATTCAAAGTGACCCTTCAACAATTTTAACCCTGCAGCTATGGATATCTATTCCAAAGACAGGATGTCCCTGCTCTAGAGCTCTCTATGCAAAAGGAGCTGATCTTCTGCTATGGCTCTGCAGACCTTTATGCCCCTTTATGGATTCAGGTAAACTAAGCCCCACTGATGCCCATTCCACAAACAACATGGGAGAATAATTTAAAATCTGCTTCCTGCCAAGAGATTTAACCCCAAGATGAAGACCCTGACCTAACTCCCTGTCCCAAACCATACACACCTGAGAAATGTCTGCAGAACAAAGACTCATTTTGTACACTGGAATTAAACTTCACTCAGTAAAATATTGTAACTCTTGGTAGCAGAGAGTTAAAAACATTATAATCTTGTATTGCTGAGAGACATCCGCATCACCACTTGTTACTACTTTCTAAAATATTTATGAGGCAAATCTGAAAGTGGAATGGAATATTCAGAACTTCAAGAAATCAGACCTTCAGTTATCCAGCGTCAGCCCCCACTGCACACCAACAGCATTGCATGCATGTGCACACTGGGCAGTTATATAATAAGCAATACACCCTCCCATGCCAGGGCTGCAGAGTTTCCCCTAAACCAAGAAACACATGGACAGGATGGCTCAGAGGACAAGGGTAACTGTCCAGTTCACCACATGGACAAAAAGAACCCCAGTCTGTCTCATGGTGCATACAAATTTTGCAGAAATGACATCTGAGCAGACCTGCTTTGAAAACCGTACATTCAGAATGGTATAACCTGTGTTCTTCCTTATACCTCGATAGAGCAGAAGGAAAAGAGCATCATGGAAAGAAGTCTTCTCAGAGTGCAGCATTGCCTGGGACCACTCGGTTGGAACTAAAATTTTGCAGCCCACTACCAGGAAATCAGAAATCAATGACACAGATTGTATAGTCCTTGTAGCTCTGCACAACCCACCCTGCAGATAGTGGCCTATTCCAGAAAGTTTGTGTTTTAGTATACAATCTTCTACTGTCCTGGAAGTCAAGCTGCTCATTATGAAAATCACAGTGACCTTTCTGTGCACATATTGTTACATACTCATTGTTCCTGGTCAGTAACCTTTGACCTCATAGCTAGGAAATACTGCAGCCAAATGTATGCCACCTTCCAATATTCACTGTGTTTAATGTGAAACTCCTGTTTAAGAAAAGCAGGCTGTGAATTAGAGAACATTGAGTAATCATAGTAGGGCTTGTGGGCAGAAAAGTGTAAGTGGATATGATGTAGTTATGATCTAAAATAAAAAAAAAATATTTTGAAAAGCTGAAAATAGCTTCATGGCCATGTGCTCCAGAGACTAGGGGTTTCAATTAGAGCACACCAAGTATTCCTCAAACCTTTTCTCTCAGATTGTACATCCAAACCCATAAAACATAACAGTCCGGTTACATAGTCCACAAGAGTTCACCCAGACCGGTTTTGGCTGAATACTGTCATTATCACAATTTGTATACATGATAAGGTCTCCCCTTTATCCAGAATCTTGATAGTCCTCATCTGTGGATTCCAAGATACAGCCCACAATTATGGATGTATACAATCCACAATTGTGGATTATCTAGGAATGATTACGTAATTCCACATTGCTTACCTCAACTACTGTTGAAAGAGGATATCTCAGCTTCCATCCTGCCTCTATCTTTCTGCACTGTGACTCCACCAGTATCCAAGTGGGACATGAACTCAATCATTGCACAAATCCCTCTCCATTTATAAGACCCCAAAATAATCAGAGATCTTGGGAGTTCACTCATTTTCTTGTCTATTTTCCTTCTCACTGACAAGGCAAGGGCCTGAGTGGAACGAAGTGTAGGATTTTCTTCCCAGTACTGTACGGGAGAAGCAAGATTAGGAGTTCAAAACAATTCTCAATTACACAACATAAGGCAAGCCACAGTTAGAAGACACTTTGCTCTACACAGAAATCAATAATCAGCATCACTTGAGAAAACGAATGAAATAAGTAAAATCTAAGAAACATAGGAGAGCAGCAAAATAGAGATAAAAGCAGTAATATGTTTAAAGAAGACCTTTAAAAAGATACCAATAGCTGGGTGGTGGTGGTAAATGCATTTAATGCTGGAGCTCAGGAGGCAGATGGAAGCTTATCTCTGTGAGCTAAAGACCAGCCTGGTCTACAAGATATAGTTATAGGACAAGCGGCAGAGCCAAAAAGGAATGGGGTCTCCAAAAAACAATAAAGAAGAACACAGGAAAACAATCCAAAAATTCAATGCCAGAAAGAGTTGGTTCAAGAAAATTAACAAGGTAGTCAAACCTTTATCCAAACTAATGAAAAAAGCATAGAGACAACATGGAAATTAACAAAATCAGAAACAAAAAGTGGTACATAACAATAGACACTGAGGAAATCCAAACAATTTTAAGGTCATATTTTGAAAACCTATATTCCACAAGATTTGAAAATTCAAAGTATATGAACAAATTTCTGGATAACTATTACTTACCAAAATTAAATCAAGAATAGACAAGCAACTTAAATTGACCTATAACAACTAACATAGTAGGAGTAATAAAGAAAAGCCTTCCAACATAAAAAATCCCAGAGCCAGATTTCTTCTTCAGTGAAGAATTCTACCAAAAATTCATGGAAGAGCTATATTAATATTCTGGAAATTTTTCCACGAAATAGAATGTTTATTACCAAACTCTTTTTATGAGGCTACAATCAATTTAATACCCATCCACACAAAAACACAAATAAGAGATAAAATTATAGACCAATATCCCTCATGCACATTGATGCAAAAATACTCAAGAAAATATAGGAAAACCGAATCCAAGATTATAACAGAGAAATCATTAACCATGATGAAGACTTCATCCTTGGGTTGTAGAGATGGTTTCACATATGAAAATATATCAAATATACCACTACATAAACAAAGTGAAAATGAAAAGTCACATGATCATCTCCCTAGATGCAGAAAAACCCTTTGACAATATTCAACATCCTTCATGTTAAAGGTCTTTGGGAGATCAGGGATAACAGGAATTTATGTAAACATAATAAAAGCAATATATAGTAAACCCAGAGCAAAATATAAAGCTGAATGTAGAGAAGATTAAGGCGATTCCTCTAAAATCAGGAAAAAGACTAGGCTGCCTTATCTCTCCATATCTCTTCATTATTTTACTTGAAGGGCTAGCTAAAGAAATAAGACAAGAAATGGAGATCAAGGGGATACAAATTGGTAAGGAAGAACTCAAACTTTATTTTCAGATGATATGATAGTTTACATAAGCAACCAAAAAACTCTACCAGGTTTCTCCTACATCTGAAAAATACCTTCAGCAAAGTATGAGGATACAAGATTAAATTAAAAAAAAAATCTGTAGCCATTCCATATTCAGTCATCAAAGGGGCTGATAAAGAAATCAGAGAAACATCACCCTGTACAATAGCCACAAACATCACAAAGTATCTTGGGGTAACAATTACCAAACAAGTGAAAGGCCTATATAATAAAAATTTGTGTCTTTAAAGAAAATACCAGAAAATGTAAAGATCTCCCAATCTCATGGATAGGTAGAAAAAAACATAGTAAAAATGGCAATCTTACCTATAGCAATCTACATGTTCAATGCAATCTCCATTAAAATCCCAGCACAATTCTTCACTGACCTTGAAAGGGCAATAATCTACTTTATATTGAAAAACAAAAGAACCAGAAGAGCCAAAATAACCTGTATAATAAAGTAATTTCAGGAGGCATCTTTATCCCTGACTTTAAGATCTACTACAGAGTTATAGTCCTGAAAACAGCCTGGTATTAGCACAAAAATAGCTCAAGGAAATCGAATAGAAACTCCCGATATTAATCCACATACATACGAACACCTGACTTTTGGCAAAACAGCTAAAAGTGTACAATGGAATGAGGAAAGATTCTTCAACAAATGGTGAGTAAGGTTTTCCGCCCAGGGCTGGTCTTGTCCCTCCACCGCACCAGCACCAATTAATATACAGAGACTCTGTATTTGATATAATGCTGTTGGCCAGGTACTAGTTTCATGTCAGCTAGCTCTGTCTTAAGTATTAGCCCATTTCTGTTGATCTACGTATTTTCACGGTGTCTCTCCTTGCCGGGGAAACAAGAGCAGGCTTCTTGTTTCCCCAGTCTCTCCATCTTGACTCCTCCTTCCTCCTTCTTTCCTCCTTATCTCCTAGTCCCTCCTATCTATCTGTCCTATTGTCCAACAGTGCTTTATTCATTAACCAGTATGAGAAACATATTTTCAGAATGACATCTCCCATCAAAATGGTGCTGGTACAACTGGATGATGGGAGTGTAGAAGACTAAAATTAGACCTGTTTCTATTGCCATGCACAAAACAGTCAGGGGGCTGTGGTTTGGTCTTGTCTACTGTGTCCTTTGCCTTACATAAGCTTCTAAGTTTGAAGAGGTCCCATTCATTAATTGTTGATCTCTGTGTCTGTGCTCCTGGAGTTATGTCTAAAAAGTGGTCTCCTGTACCAATTTGTTTGAGAGTACCTACCATTTTCTTTTCTAAGCGATTCAGTGTGGATGGATATATCTGTCCATGGCGAATGGGCTCCTGAAGTCTTTCATACACCAGTGATACATCCTGATTCCACTGCCAGAGGTCCCTTAGACTTACCAGGCCTTCTAAATGAGATGCACATGTAGGGGTTTTAGGTCAGTCATATTATGGTTTCCCAACTATCAGACTGGGGTGCATGAGCTCCCCCTTGTTTTTCTTAGGTGATTCTGTGGGCATCTCCAACCTGGTCTTGGCCCCTGTACTTATCACTCCTCCCTCTCTGCAACTGTATTCCAGAAGTTTTACTTAGTGCTTAGCTGTGGGTTTCTGCTTCAGTTTCTGTCAACTAATGGATGAAGGCTCTAGAATATCCTATAATGTAGATATCAATCTCATTATACAGAAGGGCATTTAAGGTTACCTCTCCACTACTGCTTATATTCTTTTTTGGGGTCATCCTTGTTGATCTCTGGACATTTTCTTAATGCCAGATTTCTCTTAAAACCTATAATACCTCTATCTAGTATGGTATCTCTTTTGTTGTTCTCCTCTATTCTTTCCAAAACTCAGTCTTCTTGATGCCTCTTTTCCTCCTCTCCCATTCTCTTTCTCCTAACTCTCCCTCACCGCAGACAATGATCCCAATTTTCTCAGGAGACCTTGTCCCTTTCCACTACTCTAGAAACAAAATAGCAGTCCTTTTAAGGGTGAAGTCTGAAGTGAGGTGAATCCAGGGCAGGCCCCCCTTGACACCATGAGGGCGGGGCTTGGAATGGTGCTACCAAACACTGCCAGGAGTCAAACCACCCTCTCTCCAACTGCAGCTCAATATTAAGGCTGAAGCTTTACACAACCTGCTTTGTCCATCTCTCAAGGTACAGGTGCCGATGGGCTACAGGATGGTGGCAAAGGGAAACCTTGTAAACCACACCTCCCGCAAAAAGTGATCCCACCAACTCCTGAGTCCTTCCTCTCCATATCATCCCTGGCAAGAAGGAAGAAGCCATACTTAAACCAACACCTGCATACCCAGGGAGGCTGGGTTGTTGCGTGGAAACCCTAATGGCTTCGGTATCTATACAAAGAGTTTAGACTGTTTGGTAGCCCTGATCCAAACCTGCCCTCAAGTTCTGTGTATTTTCTGTTCATTTAGTCCTGTAACTCAGGCTTCCATCGCCCATCAGAGCTTCAAGCATAGCCAACAGTCATAGGGGAGGTTTCTTCCCAGTCTTATATGTGGTGCCTTTGGTACATTATGAAAACAGAAGGCAGAGAAGCTTGGGTTGATGACGCTCTTCCTCCCATTATCTCTCTGTCCTCTCCCTCTCTCTTTCTCTCTCATGCTTTCTTTCTTTCTCTCCCCCCTCTCTTGTCTTTATTCCTACCCTGACTCAATCTTCCTAGTCACACTAGCTTTCCTCTCCTTACCTTCTCTTTCTCCTAGTTCCCTCTCCAGGCACTGCTCCCCCACTTCCCATGTGACCTGGGGGCCTTGTCCCTTCCCCCTTCTGTGAGGGACTTTAGATGAATCTCTTAGAATACAGCTTGTATCCTAGTTCCTCTGGTAGTATGAATTATAGGCTGGTGATCATTTGCTCTAGGTCTAAAATCCATATATGAAGCAGTACATAACATGTTCCTCTTTTTTTTGTGACTGCATGGTACATAGTAAGAAACCAGAAGGTGGAGAAACTTGGGTTGATGTCTCTCTTGCTCCCATTATCTCTATTTCCTCTCCCTCTCCCTCTCTCTCTCATGCTTTCTTCCTCACTCTGTGTCTCTGTCTCTCTCTATTTCTCTCTCTCTCTCGTGTTGCAGATTACATCAGAAGGGCTGACCAGTTTGTCACTTATCTTGGTTGTAGTGAACTTAGTAAGAACCATGCTCCACAAAAATCCATTTTGATTATTGAAATTAAAGAAAAGTATGATGGCTAAAATCTTTAATTTCTTCTTTCAAGAGCCCTTCCCTATCAATTCATATAAAGATGATAGATGAAGGATAGAGACAAGGTTAAAGATATGGCTGAGAAAAATTACGGAACGTTCATTGCCAGGACCTATGTCAGGATTTTGAGAACATTCTGTATTTCCTGCTACAAGAATAACTCAAAAGGCTAACATTCCTGGGAACAAGTGTGAGCAGACACAAATCCATGCACTGGCATTACATAATTAAAATTAAATCAAGTCTTTAACCAAACATATTTTTACCTGTGAATATTTAATATTTTGAGCACTCATTCCTGTAACCCGGGTACTTAGGTGTTTAAAGTCTTAACAGTTTCCTCCAATATGAATTGGTTTATGTAATACAAAGCAAATGTGTAGGATTGGATTTAGAGAAATCAATCATCTCAATGAGGCTTTCTATGTTGTTAAGGTAATTAGTGAAGTGGTCCCCATCGCAGGGCATCAGCTAAAGGGACCTCAGGTGGAGAGTGACAGGTCCCAGCTAGGTCTGCCTATTGGTGCAGAAACATCCAGAGTATCAGCCCAGTATATGTCGTTCATTGTCAGTCCTAGGCTAGAGTCCTCTACTGGATTTACGGGCCCCTCCCTGAGACTCCCCTGTGTCCATGTGAGCACTTTGAGTTTCTGCTGGGTAGATCCTTGACCCCCATTGTAGGGCCTATGCCAAAGAGGACACAGCTGGAGAGTGCCAGGCCCAGGCTAGATCTGCCTATCAGCTTAAGGGACATCCTGAGTCCCAGCCGTCAAAATCTTTGACTTGCATCGCCAGTCTTCTGCTGGAGTCTGAACTTTTAGCCCAACTGCTGGGCCCCTGCCTATTGGAGAGACCTCCTAGAGAGCTTGGACAACCCAGAGCTATAAACATCAAACTTCTCACCCACCAAAACACACCGGGGAAGAAGCTATAGGAAGATGGCAATACAATAAAACATCTAACAAAAGAACGACAAGAATAACAGCACCAGAATCTATGAAAGCTAAACCAAATCGAACGGAACACAAGAAAGCAGATAAAGTACAAGAGAATGAATTAAAAATTATAGCCATAAAAATGATAGAGGCCCTCAAAGAGGATATCAGAAAATCCCTTAAAGAAGTGGAAGAAAAAACATACAAAAAATAGAAGAAATGAACAAATGTCCTGAAGCAAGTACAGAAACCTAGAAAAAAACTATAAAGCAGGTGGAGGAAACAGTTCAAGACTTGAAAACTGAAATGGAACCAATAAGTAAAATGTAATATGAAGGAATGCTGGAAATAGAAAAACTGGGCAAATGATCAGGAACTGCAAATGAAAGCCTAACCAACAGAATTCAAGAGATGGAAGAGATAATCTCAGGTGCAGAAGACAAATTAAAGGAAATAGATTCACAAGCCAAAGAAAATCATAAATCCTACAAATTCTTAACAAAAAAAGGAATTGTGGGAAGTAAAAAGGCCAATCATAAGAATAGTAGGCATATAGGAAACTAAGGAAGCATAGCTCAAAGGTGCTGAAAACATATTCAACAAAATCATGGAGGAAAACTTTCCCACTCTGAAGAAGGACATGCCCATGAAAGTACAATGAGCATAACAAACACCAAATAGACTGGACCAAAGAAAAAAGACCCCCTGAACATATAAGAATCAAAATGTCTAAAATACAAATAAATTACTTTAAGAGCAGCAAAGGACAAATTCCAGGTAACATATAAAGGCAGACTTATCAAAATTACACCTCACTACTCCATGGAAATCCTCAAAGGCAGAAGGTCCTGGATAGATGATCTACAAGTACAAAGAGTCGACAGATGCCAGCCCAGGCTACTATACCCAGCAAAACTCTCAATCACTATAGATGGAGAAAACAAGATATTTAACAACAAAGACAGATTTTCACAATATGTATCTACAAATCCAGCCATACAAAAAGATTTGGAAGGAAAACTCCAAGCCAAGGTAGTTAACTATACTCACAGAGATGTAGGAAACAGATAACCCACTTCACAAATCAAAAGTAAAGCAAGACTAATAAATTCACAATACCACTTCCAAAAACAAATCTAGAACAAACAAGCATTAACATTCCATGGTCCTTACTCTCCCTCAACATTAATGGTCTTAACTTGCTTGTAAAAAGACACAGGCTAACAGAGTGGATAGGAGGACAGAATCCTTCTCACTGCTGCATATAAGAAAGACATCTAAGCCTCAAAGATAGACATAAACTCAGGGTAAAGGGATAAGAAAAGATCTTCCAATCAAATGGGCCCAAGAAGCAAACAGGTGTTGCTATCCTAATAGCTAACAAGTTAGACTTCAAACCAAAATTAATCCAAAGAGATGAAATTAGTCATTCCATATTCATCACAGGAGAAATCTATCAACACAAAGTATCAATTCTGACCAACTATGCTCCAAATACAAAGGCAACTACATTCATAAAAGAAATGCTACTAAAATTCAAACGTCACCTGAAGCCTCACACACTTATCGTGGGAGACTTCAACATGCCAATGTCACCAATAGGCAGGACCACCAGTCATAAACTTAACAAAGTAAGAAAATAATGAGCAGAAGTTTGGTTTCTATTGGGTTTAACGGACCCAGATCTATAGAACTTACCATCCAAACACAAAAGAACATAACTTCTTCTCTGCTCCACATGAAACCTTCTCTAAAATTCCTAAGGCAAAGCTCCCTGGATGTTACTGTTTCTGCCAATCAAGTTTCTAGTTTTGAGAAGGAGCATTGATCCATCACCATGATTGATAACCTAAACTAAAAGTATTGCTTGCTCAGCCCAATCCTCAAAACAAAAGGGTTTTCACTTTCAAACAGTTGTCACTTGGGTTTATCTTGCCCATCTGGGAGGACTATGATTTTTCTCTGGAAAACTGGCCCTTTCTGGCACAACAGGCCCTAATGTTCCCTCTGACCAAGCAATGTCACATGAGTAGCTTCTAAATGTGTTGTTTTGTGTAAAGGAGATGGGCCTGGGGGCTCTTTGTGAATGAGGAGTTTCTCCTTTGTCATGGTTTGGAGCCAAATGTCCTGGACAATCCTAGAGATCAAATGTATATTTTAGCAGCCTAATCTCTAACATGCCTTATTACTACACTACTCATCTTTGGGCTATTTTATAGGCAGCACTCCCTCAGCTAGATCATATTGTGTGGGTCTGACTATCCGTACGAATAGGTAAGTCTTTTATATGTACAATTCTATTCTTCCACATCACAGTTTAGTACTGGAGTGCAATCCAACACAAGAATGCCATGTACGTACATGTTCAGTGTCCCATGCCTATAATATCACTTTCTGGAGGCAGAGGTATGTACATCTCTATGATTTTAGGACTAGCCTGCTCTACTGAGCAACTTTCATGTCATGCTCCAATGCTATACCTCGAAAAAAGTTGTCTCCCTGGAACCAGGATGTATCCCTGGAGCATAAAAGGACTTTGCGAGAGATACTCACTTAGCCTATAGGCAGGAGGGAGGGGTAGTCCCTACTCCAAATGACTTGACAAATTTTTGACTCCTCCTGGAAGGTAACACCCTCAATATGGAGTGGGGAAAGGAGTGGGCGGGAGCCGAATTGAGAGGCATTGGAGGGACTGGGAACTGCGATCCATATATAAAATAAGGAAAAAAATAATAAAAATGTAAAAATTAAAGAAAAAAGCTATATCAAAAAATCAATAATAAATGAATATAAGTGTGTACAAAAATAAATAAAATGTCTTTTACAAGATACACACAAATAACTAAACATGAATCTTGTACCTAAGCATTAAATGTGTACTACAGAAGTTGTAGAAGACACTAGAGAAATTAGACCTCTCCAGGTTTGGCTACTTGCCTTACTATGCACCAAAAGAACTCTGGTGCTGATTATCAATGTCTTTCTACACAAATCTCTCTGATGGAAATGAAATGCTTTCTACTGTGTGAAATATTTATACTGCAACACCAGGGTATAGGGAGTTGCTAGGACCATATGGTACCCCACAGAACACTGAATGTGGCCAAAGTTTCCCACCAAGCAACCTGCAGGGCCTGCCACACCAACTCCCAGTCCTCCCCATCCCATCCTCCCCATCTGAGGATAAAATCCCCTCACTCACCATGTTGTGGTTTCTGTGATCATCCATGGTCCACTCACAATTTACTACAGTAGCACTCCCAGAACAGAAATCAATACACTGGCACTTGTTCTGCTTAAAATGAATCCCAAATCAAAAGTAAAAGCCTACAATGTGTTTACAGGAAGTGTCCTGCAATGCCTGTGACTGGCAGCTTGGCCTGGTTTTGCTGACTGGCTGGTTAACCTTGAACAACAAGAGCACTTCCTCAAAGGTTAGAGTGTGCTTAATTACACATCACAGGATTCCTTGGCTCTGGCTTCTACTCAAGACACAGACCGTGTAGACACCTGTAGAGACACAAATCTCAATGTCACTTAGTCTTGTCTAAAACAGACAACCCCATTGTCTTCCAACAGTGTGTGAGTTCATCCTCTTCTCTTTCACACAATGTGCAGATGTAGCAGATACAATTACACAATGCAGACTGGAATGGTTAACTTATTCAATAGAGGGAAGGGTGCCCAGATTATTAAAAACTTGAGAGATTTAAGAGCATATGGCACAGAAGAAGTTTGTTCTATGGCTTCTTGCTAAGGTCAGGGGAACAGGGTGTATATTTTATCGAGTAGTCACAGACACTTCAGAAAACCATGAAAGAAGGGAAGGAGTGATATCACGAAGAAGAAGATATATCTTTCTCCTGTTAGATGCTTGTTTGGTATCTGTAATGCATTTGGGAGTTTTATTCCTGAAATTCTTGACAAAAGAATAATAATAAAAGGTGTTGTCTTCATGGTAATTTGAATACTCTGAGAGAATTGGTCTGGGAAGATTACTTCTACAAGCATTGTGATGACCCAGTACAGCTTCCTCAGGGCACAGATGAGAAAATAGCTGCATTATTCAATGTTTTCTTCTTGAACAGGACTGGTCCAGGTGTCTAAATCAATGGAGCCATCATCCAGGCTTGAGATTAGTGAAAGCCTTAATTTGTTTTTTGAGATCTAGTTACTGTTTTCTTTTCCTTTCTTTTTGTTTCTTTTTTTTTCCTACTTGTCTGAAGCCCCAGTGACAACCATGAAATAATTGGTTTCATTTCAACTTAACTTAGTGGGAAACTACAGAACATATATCTCTTTTTCTGTGCTTAAATCTCTTGCTAGTAGTTACGACATGGAATAATCACATCCTGTGAAAAAACAAAAGACCTGGGTTAGCCAAAACAGCCCAGTAAAATAAAAGAACTTCAGGAGGCATTACAATCCCTGACTTTAAGCTCTACCACAGAGCTATATGCCGTAAAACAGCCTGGAATTGGCACAACAAAAGAAAGTTAGACCAACTGAAAATCCTGATACAAACCCACACACCTAAGAACACTGAATTTTAAACAAAATGGTTAAAAAAATACAATGGGGCGAAGAAAGCATCTTCAAAAAATGGTGCTAGCACAATTGGATGAGGGTGTGTAAAAGACTGCAGATAGACCCATGTATATCCCCATGCACAAAAGTGAAATACAAATAGATCAAAGCACTCAACATCAATCCACCAAAACTGAACATCTTAGAAAAGATAGTAGGAAGTACCCTTGAAGAAATTGGTTTAGGAGACCGCTGCCTGAACACAACTCCAGAAGCACAGATACTGAAATCAAGAATTAATGAATGGACCTCTTCAAAGTTAGAAACTTCTGTAAGGCTAAGGACACAGTAGACAAGACGAAAAGGCATCCCACAGACTGGAAAAAGATATTCACCAATACTACATCACACAAAGGGCACATCTCCAAAATATACAAAGAACTCAAGAAACTAGTCAACAAAACACCAAATAACACTATTAACAAATAAACTGAAGAAAGAATTCTCAATGGAGGAAATCAAAAATGCTGAAAGACACTTAAGTAAATGTTGCACATCCTTAGCTATCAGGGAAATGCAAATCAAAACAACTTTGAGATACCATCTTACCCCTGCCAGAATGGCTAAAATTAGAAACACCAATGATGACTTATGTAGAAGAGGATGTGGAGAAAGTGGAACACTCCTCCACTGTTGGTGAGAGTGCAAACTCATACAGCCATTTTGGAGATCAGTATGGCGGTTGCTCAGGAAAATGGGAATTAGTTTACCACAGGACCCGGCAATCCCCCTCTTAGGCATATACCCAAAGGATTCACATCCATACAACAAAGACATCTGTTCAACTATGTTCATAGCAGCACTATTTGTAATAGCAAGAACCTGGAAGCAACCTAGATGCCCCTCAGTTGAAGAATGGTTAATGAAGATGTGGCACACCTACACAATGGAATACTACTCTGCAGAAAAAAATAATGGTATCTTGAAATCCGCAGGCAATTGGATGGCACTTGAAGAAACCATCCGGAATGAGGTAACCAAGGTACAAAAAGAGGAACACAGTATTTACTCACTCATATATGGATTTTAGACCTAGAGCAAAGGATCACCAGCCTATAATTGACATCACCAGATGAACTAAGATACAAGGAGTATTCTAAGAGATTCATATAAAGTTCCTCACAGAACTGTGAAGGGACAAGTCCCCCAGAGCTCAGGTGAAGAGGGGGGGCAAAGAATGGAGAGAGAAGTAGGAAAAATGAGGGGGAAGAAAGGAAAACATGTGCGACCAGGAAGATTGAGCCTGGTTAGGAATAGAAGATAGGAAAGAGAGAGAGAGAGACAGAGAGAGAGAACATAAAAGAGGGAGCCAATATTGGTTTGAAGATAAAATTGAACACAAAGAAAGGTCTAGAGAACAACAAGACTGCTCCCAACTAACAATTTGAGCTTCCGTGGAAAGGCTATCATAAATGCCCTTCCCAGAGAGTGAGATCAACAACTTTCTCCATGGAGCCCTCAACTGATGCCTGTTGAAAATAGGATCAAACTCCCACACATAAACACTGAGTCGAACTAGAACCCAGATGCAGATTGAGAGGACAAAACCATGTGGCAGAAACACATACCGACAGCTTACCTGAACAAGGAGGAGCTAACGACCACTAGACTGAGAGCTTTGAAGCCAGCATGGGACTGACTCTGACCCCCCTGAATATGGGTCTCAACCAGATGACTGAGCAGTCTAAGAGACCTCAGACAGTGGAGCCAGGATGTATCCCTGGTGCACAAAAGGACTTTGAGAACATATCCCCCATGGAGGGATAACTGCTTTAATCTAGAAATAGGAGAGAAGCCCTAGTCCCTACTTCACATGACCTGTCAGATATACATGACCCCAACTGGATGGCATTCCCCTACATATGGAATTGGGGTGGGGGGAATGGGAGGGGAGGGTGGTTAGAGTGCATGTGAGAGGGCAGAGAGGGTAAAAGGGAGGGAAGGAGGAAGAAGGGAGAGAGGGGTGAAGGGAGGGAGGGACCAAGAGGGAACTGGCATTGACATGTAAAATAATAAATTATATTTAAAAAAATGCTTTGACTCCAAAATTTAAGTTGAAGTACAAGTTACTGGGGAAAAGCTTTTCTATTTTTGTTTCCACAGAAAATGAAAAGATGTGGATTCCTTCCAGACTAATGTTGTTTGATCATGCCAGACTGCCTGAAACAGAGTACAAGGGGATCCTACATTCAACACAGCTGGACAAAGTAGCCCTAAAGACCACAGCCAGGATTTCTGCATCTTCCTAGAATCCCCCATGACAGCGCCTCTTACCAGCAGGAAGTAGTTTGGAAAGAACGAAGCGCACATTCCCAAATATTGTGTTTAAATGTTTGTTTTCATTTAATTGGACTTTGTTATATAAAATAAAAATTAAAAAATAAAATAAACCAAGCTAAGGATGGGCATTCATAACTTAAAAAAAAAAGACTAAAGTGAAGTATGATGTCTAACATGTTCACAAAATTATTTACATGATATAGGTTTCCTTTCCATGATTTCTTCCCTATTACCTGATATCAAGATGGTAAAACAGGATTTAAAATACATACAGGTTTAGAAATGTGGATGAACAAAATTATGGCAAATTCATTGCCATGACCTATGTCAGTTTTCTGAAAACATAGTGTAGTTCCTCCTACAGGAATACTCAAAGGTATAACCTTCTTGTGAAAAACCATGAAGAATCACAAACTCACACAATGACATCACATAATTAAAATTAAATCAAATCTCCAAACAGATTTCCATATTTGAATATTTTTCTCTAATGAATATTCAATCCTGTAACCATTGTGTTGAAGGTCTTAAAGTCTTCAAGTTTTCCTGCAACATTAATTATTCCATGTAAAAGAAAGTAAGCATGAAAGATTGGGATTAGAGATAGCAATCCATCTGAAAGATCTACCACGCTCTACCACATTGATTACATATATAGGATTTCTCTCCAGGTGTGTTCTTATCTGCCTTTAAAATGACCATTACTTGCAAATGCCCTACCACATTGATTACATACAGAGGGTTTCTCTCCAGTATGTGTTTTTATGTACATCAAGTCAAGGGTTACCAAGAAACATGGTTCTGTTACCAGTGAATTTCCAGGACATTTTCCACATGAGTTTGCAAGTGAGAACAAAACAGAGACATTGTAGTGCTTGAACTTATTGTTCTGATATCTGAACTGATATTTTTCTCTCCAAAAAACTATGTAACTCAATGTGTGTTGAATGAAGATCATACCACATCCTTTCTAGGAAGATTCATTTCCATAAGGGTTTTCTTAGGCTCACGATGATTATTGGGATAAGCAAAGTGCACAGCATTACAACAATGGATACATGTATAGTGTTTTATGCACTATGATTTTTTTTTATTATTATAAAGACTAATGACACAAAGAGAGGCTTTACCACAGGGATACATTCAGTATCTTTCAAGTATACATTCTTTTATGAATTAAGAGAGTGCTGGGATGTGCAAAGTCTTTATCACATTCATGGCATCCATAAGGTTTCTCTCCAGTATGTGTTCTTATATGACTTTTAAACACATCATATGTTGTGAAAGCTTTACTACATTGACTACATTCTTAGGGTATCTCTAGTATGTGTTTGTTTATGACGTACCAGATTGTTGTGTGAAAAAGCCTTACCACATTGATTACATCCATAAGGTTTCTCTCCAGTATGTGTTCTATGATGAGACTGGAGATTACTGACACATGAAAACGCTCTACCACATTGATTACATATATAGGGCTTCTCTCCAGTATGTGTTATTATATGTCTTTTAAGATGACCTTTACTTGCAAATGCCCTATCACATTGATTACATACATAGGGTTTCTCTCCAGTATGTGTTCTATGATGAGATTTGAGTGTACTGCCATGTGAAAATGCCCTACCACATTGATTACATACATAGGGTTTCTCTCCAGTATGTGTTCTATGATGAGACTGGAGATTCCTGGCACGTGAAAACGCTCTACCACATTGATTACATGCATAGGGTTTCTCTCCAGTATGTGTTCTATGATGAGATTGTAGCATACTAACTTGTGAAAATGCCCTACCACATTGGTTACATACATAGGGGTTCTCTCCAATATGTGTTCTTTTATGACATACTATATGACTGTATTGTGAAAAACATTTACCACATAGATTATAGTCTTGTGTTATCCCTCCATTATATGTTCTAATATGTCTTTTAAGCATAGTATGTCTTGCAAATGTTTTATCACATTGACTACATTCATAGGTGTTCTTTGCCATGTGTGCTCTGTCACTGAGAAGAAGGAAATTGTGACATGCAAAGACTTCACCACACTCTAGCTTCTATATGGTTTCTCTCCAGTATAAATTTTTTCAAGCCATTGAAGATGCCTGTAACCCAAAATGTTTTCCACACATTCATTGGGTATATTCACAGGATTCGCTCCCTCATGGCTTCTTTGATTCCTGCAAAGATAATTAGCATATGTAAAACTTTACCACATGCATGAAACTAAAGAAACTTTCTACATGTATAAAATAAAGTTGTAATTTGGTGTAATTGTAAACAAGAATCAGATCTTGAGTTTTACATTCATAATGCTTCTCTAATGTGGTATTGTTTTGTTTTCATTGAAGATACCTGTGGATTCAGAGTAAGAGCTTTACTTCATGGCCCTCAATTATGGCATCTATTTACATAAAATCTCCCACATAATTGAAAAAAAACTGAAACAACTCAAAGCTTTGCCATATTTATACCATTTATCAGTATTTCCTTCATAGAAATCATACTACATTGGCTAAATATAGCAGTACAAATGGAAGCATTCACACATTGCAATGGTCATATGGATTTACTACAGTTTAAATTGAAGGTATCTTTCAGATGACTTAGGAATACTGATAAATTTTAAAGTTGTTTCATACTCAACAAATATCCTCAAAGTGGGGACTACTAAATATCTTTCATTTCTTCTCACTGTCCTAAGACAGGTGCGTTGCTTCTTTCCACATTCTAAATTCACATGGCTTGTATTTAGAGTAAACTAAATACTTTTTTTCCTACATTTTCTAATACAGAATGTCTCTGTGTAAATCTAGTTATCCTGGAACTCAATTTGTAAACTGGGGTGATCACAAACTTAAGGGTTCCACCTTGCTCTTGATCAGGAATGTTATAATTAAAGGTATGGGTCACAACTACACAGCTCTACATATGATATGCTTATGAAACTAAGATAACAAATAAAAGGTTTCCATATAGCATTCACACTTTGACTTTCTTTAAATCCACTTTAAGGTTTCTCAGTAACAACCTTCTTGACACTCATAAACTGACCCTTACAATATCCATAGCAAAGTCACAAATAGATAAGTAATGCCTGGTTAACTATAGACTTTTTTCTTAGGAGGTCTTGAACATATACTTATCACCTATGCAACATGTATACTGTTTAAAATATCTGAATAGAATGAAACTAAATTGACTGGCATATCTACAGAATAGTTATACGGGTGCTATAATTCAAAGCGTGATATCTGTTAAGACATACTTTCCTTCTCATTTTACACGAATGCCTTGCAAACACAGAAGAGCTACCTTTCACTGAGGTACAGGGTTTTGTGAGAAAATGACAATCATCACTTTAAGCTACACCTATTTTCACTGTTGCTCTTCTTAATCTTTTTAATTTTTTAAATGTGATTCTTCAATAAAATTTCCAGCATACATTAAAATATCTGCAGAGACAAAATTTGCATAAATATGCACATGAAAATTTACCTTCTCTGTCTTCTAGAAGTTTGCCAATGATCCTCCATATTATGGTTATCACAAATGTATCCTGAAATAGAAAATATATGATGTATTCTTGCAAATTGTACAAAATGAACCTTAGAAACATGACTCACTCACCCAGTTTTCCCTTTTCTTAATAAATAACAGAATAGTATCAATAATCAAGAAACAGTTGGTCCCTTACTTTAAAACATGAAGGAAAATTCAGTCTTGCCTGTAGCAGCGAGGTTCCTGTAGGTGTCCAGCATTACATTTGTGTAGAGACACTTCTGAGAAGGATTTAGCAAAGCCCACTTCTACTCAGTGAAGTGGATGTTCACATCGTCATAGGTCACTGCACCCTAAAATAACACAAAGAACTATAATACTCACATTGTAAATGTAAACTTCTTTGACAATATAGTCATATAATCCTTGGTGCTTCCCTCACTTATTTTACACATGTACATTATAATGCATTCACCAAGTCACATTAGAAGTCAACTGAATTAGGGGTCCACATGCACCATTTCTTTGGCTGTTTAAGTAGCATATACCCTGAGGGGGAAAAAATCCCAATAAACAGACATAAAGGGAGAGGAAATCTACCAGAACAACACTACTGAGAACACATCAGAAATAAATTGTACAATAGCGAGAGCCTATCATAGAAATAACCCAGGTCCTAGAACCAACTTCTGTCTTTGTTAGGTTTTCATTGCTGTGTAAAGACACAGCAGGGCCAGGGCAACATTTACAAGGAAAATATTTAATTGAAGTGTCACACTTAAAATTTCAGAGGTTCTATTATGGCAGGGGACATGTCAGCATGGAGGCTGCTGCAGTCCTCGAGGTTAGATTCCTTACAGCATGACTCAGAGGCAACAGGGTGTTGTCTGACACACTGTGCATCATTCTGAGAATAAGAAACATCAATGCCTGACCCTACCGTGATATGCTTCCTCTAACAGGGTAAAGCCCTCTACAACAAAGCCAAACCACATCTAATATAACTAGTGGGAACTCACAGAGTATGGAGTGACAGCTAGGGCACCTTCAAGGCAATAAACTGGACCCTTTGAATGTGGTTGACACTTAGGCAACTTCATCTGTTAAGGGGCCCATGGCAGTGAAACCAGGACCTATCCCAGTTGCTTGAACAGTGCTTTTGGAGCCCACACCTTATAGTGGGATACCTTTCTCAGTTGAGATAAAAGGTAGAAAGGCTTGGTTCTTTGTCAGATTTATATGCCGGACTTTGTTGACTGTGGAATGATGGCCTTACCCTCTCTGATTATTAAAAATTGAAAGGAAGGGAGAATAGTTGGGGAAGAAGTGTGAGAAGGAGGGACTGGTAAGTAAAATGAAAATAAATTTAAAAAAAAATTAAAATAGAAACAAATTTTATTAGAATCATCCACAAAGAGACTGGTTTTGATCTCATTGTTGCATTGAAAGGATGGAAAAACTTAGCGTAATATTTCCTAGACACTGCCCCCTAGCAGTGAGAAGGTAAAAGGTCATTCTTACTTTTCACAACAAGGTGGTTTACCGACAGCACCTGTGAGTGAATGAGAACAGGAAATGAACCTTGTCACAGTAACCAGAAGCCCTAGTGAAAGCAGACTTCCTGGGCTAACCGCAGGCTTGGATAGTTCAAATTGATTGGTGTGCACTGGATGCTATGAGATGATTGGTTTGTGATGTGTTGGCTTTTTTGTAACCCTATAAAAGCTTTATGAACCCTGTACCAGTGTAACCAGTCCTCTACTCCACATGCAGTATGGCTGTGGACCCCAGTGACTGGAATATAAAAGACCGCATGCTTTTTTATCAAGACCGCTTCTCATGAGTGGTTTGGGGGGACCACCTTTCCTGAGTCGGGGCGTGAGTGTCCACTCCCTCAGCGGGTCTTTCATCTTCAGTAACAAGGATTTTGAAAACAAATTCATTCCCAGTTTTTATATATTTGGATTGTGTGTGAAAGATGTTTCCCATATGTAATTATTACATACCATAGTAGAGATTGTCAGATACCCTGCATCTGGAGGTGACATTGTATTGAGCCTAGAATTTTGGGTTTTGGGATCTGACTCAGGTCATCCCCAAGTAGAATATGTGCTGAGCAAAACAGTAAATGTGATTTCCAGATTGAAAACAACAAGAATAAAACAGAGTACATAAACAAAAATTAAACTATAATCAATGAGAACATGATGCATTAGTATGCACATTTTGTATAAGATATATTTGCAACATGACCCAAATACAGTACAAACTAAATTTCTAACACCCTATAAAATGATATCTGATTACAAAGATTCATGCAAATGGGAACGAGTTAGAGTCCCAATAGGATTATGAAAACCATAGTACATATATTGATACAGCATGGCTTCTACACCTACAACAACCATGCAGTGATCAAGAGGTGTACAATATTAGGGAAAGAACAAATGGGAGGAATAGAAAAAAAAATAAGGTGTAAATATCTTCCACTTTTTGTCAAAAATAAATAAAAACAAGAGAAATTCATCCACGTAACCTGAGATCTTGTTTAATGTTACCCAGCTACTGATGACTCTATGTGTTCAGAACTTATATACACAGACTCTAACAAAATTTACTGAAAAGGATGCCTAAACTGTTCTGGTTCTGACCCTGCAGCAACTTATATTTGTTTCAAAGAGAGACACCCCATATTCTAGATTTCTCTATGCAAATGGGGGTAATATTCTGCCATCGTTCCGAGAATTATATTTTAATTTAATGAACAATGTTACAAATTAATGAGTTCTGTTTAATACACATATCCCTATAAATAATTGGTATCCAGAAATAAAATTTTTAAGAAGCTTGGTCCCAAAAAACCCACTGAGGGCAAACAATCACATAGTTTAAGAAGGGGTAATCAAGAGGACATAAGGATATTGCCAAAGACTTAAGAAATAAATGAAGAAATACGTCTGTATAGACAAATTGCGTTCATTTCTGGCTAATGATCAAAGAGGAAAGAACCTACAACAGATGGTTATTTTTGTTGTTATTGGTTTTTTTTTTTTTTTTTGATACAGAGTTTATCTGTTCAATAAATAGCTTTAGTTGTTTCAGGAATATCTCTGTAGACCATGCTGTTCTTGGTCTCACATATATCTACTTTCCTGTGTCTCCTGAGTGCTGGGATTACAGGTGTGAACCACCACAATCTCACTCCTAAAACAGATATTGTATTCCACATATTTTGCCTTCTTTAAGTTCTTTCAATGTCTGACCCCAGCTTATACTTCGAGGAATTTAAATAGTGACAGGTTGATGCAAGTTGGACCAGTAAGGCAATATAAGCTTTCAACAGAAAAGATAGCACCATAATTATTTCATAGTACAGGAATAAGTTTGAAAAGCAGATCTGGAGGGAGAAGTGTCAGAAGATGAGAAAAATAGGGAAGGCAGAACAAGGAAAAGATTAAAGCTGGGACAGAGAGTAATTGCTTATGCCATGTCTTATTCTAAGTAAGCTTCTCATGAGGAATAGCTTCTTGTATACTACATCTATTGGGAAATAGAAGGAAACGATAGACTTCTAAGACGTCAGCAGGAATTAGCACCATTTGATGAGACAACCTCAGGAGAAGGCTACTCAAGCAGTGGAGTACAGGTGGAAAACAGACAACCCCATTAACATTACTGACTAAGGCCACAGTGTCCATAGGCCTAAAAAGCATAGCTCCATGTGGTTTCAATTAGAGCACACCAAGGATTTTTTTCAAACCTTTTCTCTCCAAAACCACAAAAAAATATCAGCCCTGTTACATAGTAAACAATAGTTCACCCAGACCTGTTTTGGCTGAAAACTTTAACTATAGCAATTTGTATTCATTATAAAGTCTCTCCTCTATCCAGATTCTTGATAACCCTCATCTGTGGATTCCAAGAAACTGCCCACCGGGAAAATTATGGATTATCTAGGAATGATTAACTGATTCCACATTGCTCAGGTTAACTACTTTTGAAGGATGAAATCTCAGCTTCCATCCTGCCTCTTTCTTTCTGCACTGTGACTCCACCAGTATCCAAGTGGGCCATGAACTCAATCCTTACACAAATCCCTCTTCATATATAAGTCCCCACAACAATCAGACATCTTGGGAGTTCACTCATTTTCTGGTCTATTTTCCTTCTCACTGACCAGTCAAGGGCCAGGCAGGAAGGAAGTGTAGGTTTTTTCTTCCCAGCACTGTACATGAGAAGCAGGATTAGGAATTCAAAGCAATTCTCAATTATATAGCATAAGACAACCCAAAGTTACAAAAGACTTTGCTCTACTCAGGAATCAATAATAAACATCACTTGAGAAAAGGAATGGAATAAGTAAAATCTAAGAAACATAGGAGAGCAGCAACATAGAGCTACAAGTAGTAATGTGTTTAAAGAAGACATTTAAAAAGATGCCAATAACTGGGTGGTGGTGGCACTTACATTTAATGCTAGTGTTCAGGAGGCAGATGGAAGCCTATCTCTGTGAGTTCAAGACAAGCCTGGTCTACAAGATATAGTTGAGGGACAAGCGGCAGAGTCACAAAAAAAAGGGGGGGTCTCAAAAAATAAATAAATAAAAATTAAAAAGAAAAAAGCTAGATAAACAGATACAATCCTTGGCTAGAGGCCTCACTTGAAGAAGGCCAGGCCCCAGCTAGATCCACATATCAATGCCACCACCCTGAGTCCATGGTGCTGGATGCTTGCCCCCATCGCTGGGCCTCTGCTATAGAGAACTCAGAAGGAGAGTGCCAAGTCCTGGCTAGATCCGTATATCCACGCAGGAACATCTTGAAACACTGTGTACCAGGATCTATGACCCCCATTGCCAGGACTCTGCTAGAGGTGAGTCCGGGATTGCATGGAATTCCCCAAACCCCCTAACCTGGAAACTCTCTGGACTGGCTCCAGATCATGCTCCACCTGTGGCTTGTTCACAGCTCAAAAACACATAGCAAAGAGATAACCTAACTTCAACAGAATCCAAGGGAAAATATATATACAAAACCACTGTCAACATCAAATCATAAACAAAAAACCATTAACGAACAATGGCCTTTACTTTCCCTCAACGTTAATGGTATTATCTCACTTATAAATAGAGAAAGGCTAACAGAATAAATACTGAAACAGAATCCATCCTTCTGCTGCACACAAGAAACACATCTAAGCTTCAAAGATAGACATTACTAAGGGTAAAGGGCTGGGAAAAGATCTTCCAATGAACTGGACCCAAGAAGCAAGGAGGTCTAGCTATATTAATACCTAACATGTTAGATTTCAAAGAAAAATCAATCAAGAGATGAAAACAGGCATTTTGTATTCATCACAGGAGAAATCCTAAGCACAAAATCTCAATTCTGAACCTCTATGCCCCAAATACAAACGCACCCACATTCGTAAAAGAAATGGTACTAAAACCCAAACCTCACATAAAACCACACACACTTAGAGTTGGAGACTTCAACACCCCACTCTCACCACTAGACAGGACCAAAAGTCAGAAACTTTACAAAGAAACAAAAGAATTAACAGAAGTTATGTCTCAATTGGGTTTCACAGACATCTATTGAACGTTCCATCCAAACAAAAAAGAATATAACTTCTTCTCTGCTCCACATGGATCATTCTCTGAAATTGACCATATACTAGGCAAAATATATATCCTCATCCGACACAAAAATATCTGAATATTACCCTGTATCTTATCAGACCTCCATGTTTGAAAATCGCCATTCAATAAAAACAACAACAAATCACAGAAAACCTACAAACTCATGGAAACTGAATAATGCTGAATTTCAACATACTTGGGTCTAAGAACAAATAAAGAAATTAAGGAATTCCTAATACAACATAAAACATACATGAATTTATGGGACACCTTGAAAGCACTGCTACAAGTGAAGTTTATTACATCAAATGTCCATATGAAGAAAATGGATCAGAGACACATTAGAGAACTAACAACACAACTGAAAACCTTAAGACGCAAATGAAGCAAACTCAAACCTCAGGAGTAGGCCCCATTATCAATTTTTGGGTTGAAAACAATAAAGTAGAAAACAGGAAAACAATACAAAAAAAAAATCAATGCAATGAAGAGTTGGTTTTTTCAGAAAATTAACAAGGTAGACAAACCTTTATCCAAACTAAACAAAAAAGCATAGAGAGAACATGGAAATTAACAAAATCAGAAACAAAAAGTAGTACATAACAATAGAAATTAACAAAATCAGAAACAAAAAGTAGTACATAACAATAGAAATTAACAAAATCAGAAACAAAAAGTAGTACATAACAATAGACACGGAGGAAATCCAGGCAATTTTCGGGTCATATTTTGAAAACTTATACTCCACAAAATTTGAAAAGTCAAAGGATATGGACAAATTTCTGGATAACACTTACTTAACAAAATTTAATCAAGAATAGACAAGCAACTCATATTGACCTATAAAAACTAACAATGTAGGAGCCATCATAAAAAGCCTTCCAACATAAAAAAAAGAATTCTTCAGTGAAGAATGCTACCGAAAATACATGGAAGAGCTAATATTAATTCTACTGAAACTGTTCCATAAAATAAAACAGAAGTTTCTTTACCAAACACATTTTTGAGGCTACAATCACCTTGATACCCATTCACACAAAGACACAACTAAGAGAAAATTACAGACCACATTGCACATTTTTGGACATTGATGCAAAATACTCAAGAAAATATGGGAAAACCGAATCCAAGAATATATCAGAAAAATCATCTACCATGATCAAGTAGGTTTCATGCTTGGGTTGCAGGGATGGCTTCACATATGAAAATATATCAAATATACCACTATATAAACAAATTGAAAATGAAAAAAATCACATGATCATCTCCCTAGATGTAGAAAAAAACCTTTGACAAAATTCAACATCCTTTCATCTTGAAGGTCTTGGAGATATCAGGGATAAAAGGAATTTATATAAACATAATGAGAGCAATATGTAGTAAACAAAGAACAAATATCAAGCTGAATGTAGAGAAGCTTAAGACGATTCCTGTAAAATCAGGACAAAGCCTAGGCTGCCCTCCGTCTCCATATCTATTCATTATTGTATTTGAAGTGCTAGCTAAAGAAATAAGACAAGAAAAGGATATCAAGAGGATACAGATTGAGAGGAAGAACTCAATCTTTCCCTATTTTCAGAAGATATGATAGTTTAAATAAGCAACCAAAAAACTCTACCTGGGTAATCCTACAGCTGAAATACACATTCAGCAATGTATCATCATACAAAATAAACTGAAAAAAGATCGTAGCCATTCTATATTCAGATAACAAAGGGGCTGATAAAGAAATCAGAGAAACATCACCCTGTACAATAGCCACAAACAACAAAAAGTACCTTAGGGTAACACTTCTCAAACAAGTGAAAGACCTATATAATAATAATTTGTGTCTCCACAAAAAGAAATTAAAGAAAACACCAGAAAATGTAAAGATCTCCCAATCTCATGGATAGGTAGAATAAACATAGTAAAAATGGCAATATTGCCAATGGCAATCTACAGATTCAATGCAATATCTATTAAAATGCTACCACCATTCTTCACTGACCTTGAAAAAATAATAATTAACTTTATATTGAAAAAACAGGGCTTCTCTCCTGTCTCTAGATTAAGACAGTTATCCCTCCATGTGGGATGTGTTCACAAGGTTCTTTTGTGCACCAGGGATACATCCTGTCTCCACTGTCTGAGGTCCCTTAGATGGCTCAGTCCTTCTAGCTGTGACCCATATTCAGGGGGGCCTGAGTCAGTCCCATGCTGGCTTCCCAGCATGTCCTGTTAGCACCTCCTTGTTCAGGTAAGCTGTCTCTATGTGTTTCTGCTGCCTGGTCTTGTCCTATCCATCTGTATCTTGGTTCTACTTCAACTCAGTGTTTATGTATGGGTGTTTGCTCCTGTTTCCATCATATGGAATTGGGGTGGGGAGATGGGAGGGGAGCGTGGTTAGAGTGCATGTGAGAGGGCAGAGAGGGTAAAAGGGAAGGAAGGAGGGAGGGAGGAGGGAAGGGAGTGAAGGATATTGGGAGGGAGGAGAGAGGGAGAGGGAACTGGGATCGACATGAAAATAACAAATTAAATAAACAATAAAAAAATGCTTTGACTCCAAAATTTTAGTTCAAGGACATGTTACTGTGGAAAAGGATTTCTATTTTTGTTTCCACAGAAAATGCAAAGATGTGGATTCCTTCCAGACTAATATGGTTTGATCAAGTCAGACTGCCTGAAGCAGAGTACCAAGTGATCCTACATTCAAAACAGCTGGACATGCAGCCTTACAGACTACAGTCAGGATTTCTGCATCTTCATTGAATCTCCCATGACAGCACCCCTTACCACCAGGAAGTAGTTTGGACAGAACGACGCCCAAATTCCCAAATATTGTGTATAAATGTTTGTTGTCATTTAAATGGACCTGGTTATATAAAATAAATAAATAAAATGGAAAAAAATAAAACATCTGTGAGCAAGGAAAAAAAAAAAGAAAGAAAGAAAGAAAAAAAAAAAAGAACGGGAATAGCCAAAACAACATGCATTATAAAGGAACTTCACGAGGCATCATTATCCCCGACTTTAAGATCTACTACAGAGCTATAGTCATGAAAACAGCCTGGTATTAGCACAAAGATAGACAAGTACCTCAATGAAATTTAATAGAAAATCTTGATATTAACCCACACACACACCTGAATTTGACAAAACAGCTAAAAGTGTACAATGGGATAAGGAAAGCATCTTCAACAAGTGGTGCTGGTACAACTGGATGATGGTGTATAGAAGACTGAAGATAGATCTATGTCTATTGTCATGCGAAAAAACACAAGTCCAAATGGATCCCTCCATAAATCCATCTACACTAATCCTCTTAAGAAAAAAAAATTAGATGTACTCTTGAACAAATTGATACAGGAGACTGCTTCCTGACAATAACTCCAGATGCATAGACACTGATATCAACAACTAATGAATGGGACCTATTCAAACTTAGAAGTTTCTCTAAGGCAAAGGACACAGTGGACAAGACCCAACAGCAGCCCAAAGACTGGGAAAATATTTTCACCAATCCTACATCCGACAAAGGGCTGATCTCCAAAATATACAAAGAACTCAAGAAACTAGTCAACAAAACACCAAATAACTCTATTAAAATGGGGTATAGAACTGAATAGAGAACTCTAAATAGGGGAAATAAAAAATGATGAAATACACTTAAGAAAGTGTTCAATACCTTTGGCTATCAAGAAATGCAACTTAAAACAAATTTAAGATACCATCTTACTCCTGTCAGAATGGCTAAAATTAGAAACAGCAATGACAACTTATGCTTTGCAGGTGGAACTGCAAACTTGTACACCCATTTTGGAGACTAGCATGGCTGTTACTCAGGATAATGGGAATCAGTCTGCCACAGGACCAGGTAACCTACCTCTTATGCACATACCCAAATGATCCACTTCCATGGAACCAAGACTTGTGCTCACATATGTTCATAGCAATATTATTTATAATACCAAGAAACTGGAAGTGATTTAGATGCCCCTCAAATGAAGTATGGATAAAGAAGATGCACCACATTTACACAATGGAATACTACTCTGCAGGTGGGGAAGGGGAAAACAATGGAAACTTGAAACTCACAAACAAGTGGATGGAACTTGAAGAAACCATCCTGAATGAGGTACCCCAGTCACAGAAAGATAAACATGGGATGTATTCACTCATATGTGGATTTTAGACATAGTGAAAAAGATAACCAGCCTACAAATCACACTGCCAGAGAAACTAGGATACAAGGAGGATTCTAAGAGTTTCATATAAGGTCACTCACAGAAGCAGAAAGAGACATGGTCCTCAGAGCATATGGGAATTGGGGGGTAGTGAGTGGAGAGTAAACTAGCAAAAGGAAAGAAATAGGAGAGGAAAGATCATGGGACTAGGAAGATTTGGCCAGGGGAGGAATAGACTTGAGAAGAAAAGAGAAGAGAAGAGAAGAGGATAGCTAGGAGAGGAGAGGAAAGACTATAAAAGAGGGAGCCATTATAGGTTAGAAGAGGAAACTGAACCTAGAGAAATGTCCAGAGACCTACAAGACTGACCAAAACTAACAATTTGAGCAACAGTGTAAAGGCTACCATAAATTCCCTTCCCTGACAATGAGATCAATGACTAACTTATCCACCATCATGGAGCCCTCATCTAGTAGCTGATGGAAACAGAAGCATACATGCATAACTAAACACTGAGCCAAACTGGAATCAAGATGCAGAGAGGGAGGACAAGACCACACTGCACAAACACATTGATACAGCTGACCTTAACAAGAAGGAGTTAATGGGCTCCAGACTTATAGTTGGGAATCCAACATGGGACTGACACAAAACCCTGAACTTGGGTATAAGCTAAAAGGCTTGTGCAGTCTAAGGGACTTCAGGCTGTGGAACCAGGAAATATCCCTGTTGCAAAAAGGACATTGGGGGAAAATCCCCATGGAGGGATACTCCATTAACCTTGAGACAGGAGAGATATTTAAGTCCCTACTTCAAATGACTTGAAAGATTTAGATGACCCGTCCTTGAAGGAATCACCCTATGTGTATAGTGTCCGCTTGATGGGAGGGGAGAGTGGCTGGGGGCTCGGTAAGTTGGGAGGGGAGGAGTGTGGGAGCAAGGTGGAGTGAACTGGTTTGATATGTATAAAATTTTTTTTAAATATTAAAAACATTAAAAAGTTACCAATGTAATTTTCAAAAAAAATAAAGTTAACATATTTTAATAACTTAAAATTTTTACCTCTATTGACTGGGAAATATCACACTTCCACAGAGAGAACATCACTTCCTGCACAAGTTCTAATAGATTTTACTAATAAAAACTCACAGTAACCTATCAGGGAGGGGAGGATGAAAACTGAAGAATCACAGATCAGAGCATCTGGCTACTAGAGTTGGTATCTCTACCTATTCTCAGACAAGCGATGTGTTCCTGTCCTCACACTGCTATCGCTTCGATCCCTCAGACTAACTTCTCAATCAAAATCATCTCACTGCATGCTCTTCTGTCTCCTCTACCTTATCTTTCTCTCTCTGTCCAGCCGTGTCAATCCTATCTCGAAATCCCTACTGCTGGGATTCAAGGCCTGATTCCCAAGTCCTGGGACCACCTTAGTGTGAGCTGTTTTTCATTTAGACAGACTTTGTATGTGTCTACCTAGTGACATAGTGTGTGTGTCTAACTACTGATTTAGTATGAGTGGATAATTAGTGACTTAGGTGTGTAGCTGACTAAATACATAGAAATACATAGGTGAATAGCTAATTACTATCTCAGTGTGTGTCTGGCTGACTATTTTCTTGTTGTTTGTGGCTAGCTAGTGAATTAGATATGTGGCTGACTAGTGACTTAGTATGGGTGGGTAAGTAATGATATATTGTGTGTTGCTAAATAGAGACATAGTGACTGTGGCTAACTAGTAACCTAGCTTTGTGGCTAACTATTGACTTAGTCAATGTGGTTAGTTACTGCTTAGGCAATGCTAGCCACAGAACGATCCTGCCTTTCATCTCAACCTTCAAAATCTGTACACCTTCATACTTGTGTTCAAACACAAGACAGATTAAAACATGCTGGAAAATTACAAAATCACTCCCCCTACCACAGTCATGTACTTTTTCCAAAGTGGTGACTCCAGCACCTGGTTGCTTACACTGAATCTTCCTGCAGTAAAAAATTTTCCTTATTCTGCACTGAAGGCAGAAGCAATGCTCAACATGCAAATGCTTTTCCTGTGACTGCACCGGATAGTTGGCTACTTGACTCTAATGGGAAATTTAAATCTCTTAGGTGTTACAGTAATTTAAGAATTTTGAAGGTATAGTACAGAAGACAGCAAGGCCATTGCTTTGGAGAGCAACAGCATGCAACCAATTCCACTTACATCAACATAAGAGATTGTCTCATAAACATTCTTCTAACATGATGAAATTTCATATGGTCTAGCATTAATATGCCTTCCCAGGGAGAAATCACTTCACCCACAGAGGAGATCCATAAAGAGAAATATTTCTAACATAACATGTATCTATCTCTGGAAAATGCTCAGAGAGAAGCCAGCCTAGACATAGTTTGAATTTCATATATGATATCTTTCTTAAACGGCTTTTAAGTTCAAGCTCCATTTTACACATTGAACAATTTCAGTAGGGACTGGAGACAGCATATCTAGCTACTTAGGGAGATGGGAGGATTAAACAGCAAATGTGTTCCCAGTACTGTTCCTAAAGGCCACCAGATACCTGAAACTGAAGGACCTGTTCCACATATAGGATCCTGAGGTGAACGTGATGGGGAATGAGATAGATAGGAAAAATAGAAGGTAGAAAAGATTTTTAAAAAAGATGGGATGGCTAGATGTTTCCCATGACAAGCTTCTTAAAGAGAACAGACTCTTGTATACTATTTCTACAGAGGAAATGGAAGCAAAGGGGACACTTACATGAAGTAGAAACCCAAACAATGAGACAAACTCAGGAGAACACTAAAGCAATGCAGTGTTAGAAGAATACAGGGTATCTCATGATCATTGATGATGAAGCCCACAGTGGCCTTGGGGCTTAGAACCATAGCTCTATATAGTTTATATCTACCAATATGAAGCAAACTGTCCACAAAGCTTTGTTCCATACAATTACCAGCTCTCCCATGCAAATACCTGGTTTTTGACAAGGTTCTCTGTTTTATTGTCAATACACCAGGCCCTTAGGAAAAGCTTTCAAGGCTGTTACAATCTCTTCTAACAATGTTTCTCATCCCTGCATAAGGACCTAAGTAAAAGCTTTGCTTTATCAGGAAACTCATACATCATTGGATTACTTTTTAAAATCTGGTGTCCTATTGCCACTCTGTTAGAACTATGCTTTTCTGGAGAAGAAAACTGAAACTATAAAATATAATAAATTTTAAGGATGCTTGTGACCCTGTAAAAGCATTCTGAGCAGCTTGTTACAGGGCAGTTCTATGATAATGGTAAGGGCCTAGATGCTGTTGTAAAAGAGTATTTGCTTCTTTGTAATGGTTTGGTGTCAAAGTTCTGGAAAATCATGGTGAACAAATATGTGTCTAGGATTCAAAATTCAAACAGGACTGGTCAGCATACACTTATCTTTGTGTGTTTTAGAGGCAGTACTACCTCAGTTAAATTCTACTTTATGAGACATAATATCTTCAAAGCATTTGTAAATCCTTTGTGTTACAAAATCTACTCCTGTAAATCACTGCTCAATAGTGAAGTGCTACCCTTACATGAGATGTCTTTACAAGTTGCAGAAAATTAAAATTAAATGGATCTTACACATAAAATTAAAATGCAAATTGCTGAACTTCTAAAAGGTACTTAATTAAAGGCCTCTGGAAGTTTGTTGCCATGATTTCAGTGGGTACACCTGAAGTATGTAGAAGTTGACTTAAAAGAGGTTTCCATACACACCTCTCTGCTCCCTGTGCTCAAAGCAGATACAGCCCACAGAGAAGTTATTTGGAGGATTGCTTGAGAACTCAGGGGACAGGTAGTCTGGCTATAGTTTCCCAGCCAGATACAGGGAATACCCACAAAACTGGATCCATCACCTCACCATCTCCCTCTACCCAGGAGGACAGCAGCCCCTCACTCACCATGCTGTTCTTGTTTCCAGTTTGCCCTTCCTCAAAGCACAGCACACAAAATGACTGGCTCCAGTTATTCTTCAAATCCAGACCAGAAGGGCCCTGAACTTCTTTTGACAGGCAGGTCACAAAGGGGCCTGATTGGCTAGTAAGGCCTGAGTAATAAAAACACCTCCCAGGTGGTTGCAGAGTGCTTAAGGACAAATTGCAATGGTTACTGTTTGCCTTCTACCCCAGACAAAGTCTTTTCTACATCAGCAGTGATGTGCATTTCTATAGCAATTGTCCTATAACTGACCCGTGTTATCTTTCTGTAGTATACAGGCATTTTCCTTTCTTCCTCCTAGACACAGTGTGGCTAGCTAACTATACTTACTTAAATGGATTGAGTGATTCTAGGTGAAAAAGTTGGACGGGAGCTCCAAATATTCATTAACGACTACACAGAGATTTAGGGATATAAAAAAAAATGTTATTTGTTATTTGGTTTAACACTGGGTTTATTTGAACTAAATTTACTTTTTATCTGTTTGCCACAGGAAGTTGAGACATTCAGGACAGAAAAGCAGGGACCAGATCTCCAAAAAAGATAAATGATCTTTCTCGTGGCTGAATGCCAGATGATGGCTCCATAGATGTATAATTTTATCCCTGAAACTCACAGAAAACACTTGGCAAAGACATAATAATGAGAAAAGTAGTATTCATGGAAAATTAAATATGTACAGAGGAATTGAACTAGGAAGTATGTATTTGTGAGCACTATAGTTAGCCAATACATCTTCAGTGAGCAGATAAAAAACAAAACAAAACCAACTGCATTAATCAAGGTTCTCTGCATGAAAAAGAATGTAGGATGAATCTCACCATATATGTAGAAAGTGGATTTATTAGGATGTGTCATAAGGTGTGATGTAGTTAGTCCAACAAAGGTTACCTACTAATGGGAATCTGAAGAGTACAGCAGTTTTTTTAATTTATCGGGATGGATGTCTCAGCTGGTCATTATACATCAAAATTCCAAAAAAGTAGGCTCTAATGGTAGTAAAAGAATAAACTTGTACCCAGAGCTAGGGTAAGCAGCCAAAGAGGGAAAGCCTCCTCCTTCAATACCATTCATACATGTAGGCTACCATCAGAAGTTTGATCTGATTTTTCCTTTATGTGATTTTGTTTTGTTTTTTGTTTTCAAAACAGAGTTTATCTGTGCAGGACTTAAACTCATTGTGTGGATTTTGCTAGCCTCAACCTAAGCAAAATCAGGCAGCCTCCTGTTTCCTGGAATTAAACATTTGCACTGCCACCAAGGTAGATCTCATCATCTGTTTGAATACAAGGCTTCTGTATGGCTTTGGCAGTCCTGGAATATATTCTGCCAGTCTGAAGTTTCTCAGCTCCTGAATGGGAATCCGTTCCAACTTGTCATGAGTTCAAAGTGCTCCAATAACTCCTATTATCCTTAAGATATAATCTTTCCTGCTACAGGTCACCTGTGACTTGATGATGAATGTCTCCTACCTAAATAGCAATGATTTGGGAGTAGACAGGTTAACCACACTGAAGGAATAAGTGCAGCAATGGGATGCCTCAAGGCACATAGTATGTGCAATTATGGAGTGCCTTTAGCATTAGTGGAAGCAATTTCTGTTCCCTTTATACATATTAATAAAAGTTCCCTTCCATTGCCGCACCTTTGTTTGACTATTTAAGTTTGGTGTATGAATAAAATGGAGCTTTCAGTATTGACTGAATCTGCCTGCTTGCCATTATATTATATCTCTATCTTCCTTTCATCAATGATAGCTAGTCTTCCACTTGTTCACATTCATGGACTGAGAAATGGATATGGGCCTGAGCTGCTGTTTCTAATTACAGTCCTACAAACTCCTTGATATTTGTGTGGAGATCATAAGTCAACTTTGTGGGCTCCACTTTTGGCCTACCACCAGGGCAAATGTAGACTCATAAAATTCTCATTTTCCAATGAGTCACATTGTAGAAAAAGTATTGATTCTTTCAAGTGAAAATATCTCTATGAAAAAAACATTGACTTCTTATATGACCACCTTATAGCAGAAACAGGAACCGAGTATATGGGAGTGTTTTAGAAATGGAAAAAAATTCCGCATTTACCTTTGTTATTTGTTTTGCATTCTAGGTTTATTAAGACCCTTGGTATAGATTATTTACTGTTTTCGTTTTTCATAAGTACTCAAACTGAATGAATATGTTTTAAATTTTCATTAATTTTACTTTTGTATTTTTTCTCTTTTTAAGTATAGTATTACTGTGACATCCTGCCTTAAACACAACTCACATTATACATTAGTCTGTCCTAGCACATGAGAGATATCTGTCCACCTTGAATCCAGAGTGCTGGCATTGTAGTTTGGCTTCTCAACAGAGAAGTTAGTTCATTAGCTTGGCTCACTTATGATGAATGACTAAGCCTGATTGTTAGTGTAGCCAGACAACAGGCTCAGAAGATGGTATCCATTAAGTGTAGGTTTTCTGCCTCAAAGTCCATTGTCTTCCAAATATGGGAAATATTATTTTTCCTTATCATTTAGTCTGTTAAAACTCACCAAATGCCTTGGAAGGGTTCTATCTATTACTGCTAATGGTGACAGCCAGGTTCACAGAGATAAGAGGTTTTTTTTATACAGTTAAGTGTAATTGTTCATGTTATTCATCACATCATTCTAATGTCTCACTAAGTAAACTTGAAGCTGTGAAGCCAGTCATAGTGGCAGATGCCTTTAGTAATGGTTCTTAGAGAGTGGAGGTAGGAATTATAGGATTTCACAGTCACCCAAGATGAAAGTGGTCCCTGGGGTATGGTTTTCATACCACAGTCAAAGTTAGTCTGTGACTGCTTGAGGACAGTGTCCATAAACTTTCCCAACGCTCTGGATCTTCAGGAACACAGCACCAGCAAATGTTAGCTAAGTTATTCACCTTACCTTATTTCCTATTCTTACTTTTAATGAATTCTGTTAAAATAGAATCAAAGTTATTTTACATATCCATACCTGTTCCCAATCCCTCTCATGTATGCACCAATCCAAATGTCATTTGGGGCAGGGACAAGGCCCAACCCCATGTTGCTAGTCTGAGTGAGTATCTGTCCATAGGGAATGGGCTCCTGAAGTCTTTCATACATCAGGGATACATCCTGATTCCACTGCCAGAGGTCCCTTACACTTCCTAGGCTTTCTAAATGAGATGCACTTTTAGGGGTGTTAGGTCAGTCATATTATGTTTTCCCAACTATCAGACTGGGGTTCTTGAGCTCCACACTGTTTTACTTAGGTGAGTCTGAGGGTATCTCCAACCTGGTCTTGACCCCTGTACTTATCACTCCTCCCTCTCTGCAACTGGATTCCAGGAGTTCCACTTAGTACTTAGCTGAGTATTTTTGCTTCTGTTTCAGCCAACAACTAGATGAAGGCTCTAGAATATCCTATAAGGTAGATATCAATCTCATTATAGGGAAGGGCATTTAAGGTAGCCTCTGCACTATTGCTTATATTCTTATATGGGGTCATCCTTGTAAATCTCTGGACATTTTCCTAGTGTTAGATTTCTCTTACCACCTATTATATCTTCATCTAGTATGGTATCTCTTTGGTTGCTCTCCTCTATTCTTTCCAAAACTCAGTCTTCTTGATGCCTCTTGTTCTCCTTTCCATTCTCTTCTCCCCTTCTCTTTCTCCTAACTCTCCCTCCCCTCCCCCAATGTGCCCAATTTTCTCAGGAGAACTTGTCCCTTTCCACTACTCTGGGGACACAATGGCAAGCCTTTAAAGGGTGAAGTCTGAAGTGAGGTGAATCCAGGGGAGCCCCCCCTTGACACCCTGAGGGCAGGGTTTGGACAGTGCTACCAAACACTGCCAGGACTCGAACCATCTTCTCTCCGACTGCAGCTCAATGTTAAGTCTGAAGCTTTACACATCCTGCTTTGTCCTTCTCTCAAGGAAAAATGTGCCGACGATCTACAGGATGGCAGCTAAGGGAAACTTTGTAAACCACACCTCCTGCTAAAAGCAATCCCACCAACTCCTGAATCTTTCCTCTCCATATCATCACTGGCAAGAATAAGAAGCCATACTTAATCTAATGTCTGCATACCCAGGGAGGCTGGGTTGCTTGGAAACTCTAATGGCTTCTGTGTCGATTAAATGGTTCAAGACTTGAAAACTGAAACGGAGACAATCAATAAAACATAAACCGAAGGAATGCTGGAAATAGAAAAACTGGGCAATTGATCAGGAACTACAGATGCAAGCATAACCAACAGAATTCAAGAGATGGAAGAGAGAATCTCAGGCACAGAAGATAAAGTAGAGTACGTAGATTCATCGACCAAAGAAAATCATAAATCCAACAAATCCTTAACACAAAACACATGGGGCACCGTGTAAAGTCTAATCTTAAGAAAAATAGGCATACAGGAAGGTGAGGAAGCCCAGCTGAAAGGTGCCAAAAACATATTCAACAAAATCATTGTGGAAAACTTTCCCAATCTGAACAAGGACATGCCCCATTAAAGTACAATGAGCATAACAAACACCGGAAAAAAAAACCTTGACATATAATAATCAAAACATCTAACATACAAATAAAGAAATTACATTAAGAGCATTGAAGGAAATATTCCAGGTAACATATAAAGGAAGACCTATGAAAATTACACCTCACTACTCCATGGAAAGCCTCAAGGCGAGAAGGTCCTTGATAGATGTTCTGCAAGTACAAAGCGTCCAAAGATGCCAGCCCAGGCTACTATACCCAGCAAAACTGTCAATCACTATAGATGCAGAGAACAAAATGTTTAATGACAAAGCAAGATTTTCACAATACATATCTACAAATCCAGCCATACAGAAAGATTTGGAAGGAAAACACCAACCCAAGGAAGTTAACTATTCTCACAAAGATGAAGGCAAAAGATCATCCACTGCACCACAAATCAAGGGTAAAGCAGGACTGATAAATTCACAATACCACTGCCAGCAACAAATCTAAAACAAGCAAGCATTAACAATCCATGGTCCTTACTCTAACTCAACATTAGTGGTCTAAACTTGCTTGTAAAAAGACACAGGCAAACAGAGTGGATATGAAGACAGAATCCATCTCACTGCTACATACAAGAAATACATCTAAGCTTCAAAGATAGATATTACCTCAGGCTAAGAAAAGATCTTCCAATCAAATGGACCCAAGAAGCAAGCAGGTGTGGCTATCCTAAATTCTAACAAGTTAAACATCCAACCAAAATTAATCAAAATAGATTAAAACAGTCATTCTGTGTCCATCACAGGAGTAATCCATCAACAAAAAGTCTAAATTCTGAACAACTAAGATTCAAATACAAAGGCAACCACATTTATAAAAGAAACTCTACTAAAACTCAAACCTCACATAAAACCTCACACACTTATATTGGGAGACTTCAACACATCACTGCCACCACTAGACAGGACCACCAGTCTCAAACTTAACAAAGTATCAAAAGAATTACCAGAAGTTTCATCTCAATTGGGTTTAACAGACATTTATAGAACATTCCATCCAAATACAAAAGAATATAAGTTCTTCCCTGCTCCACAAGAAACCTTCTCTAAAATTGACCAAATAGTAGGTGGCATAACAAACCTCAACAGATACATGAGAAGTGGAATAGTCCCCTGTATCTTATATGACCAGCATGCTTTAGAAATTGGATTACAACAACAACACAAATCGCAGAAACCCTACAAACTCATGGAAATTGAACAATGTTCACTTGCAACATACCTACGTCAAAGAAGAAATAAAGAAATTTAGGACATCCTAAAATTCAACAAGCATGAGGACACAACATACCAAAACTAATGGGACACCTTGAAAACAGTGGTACCAGAGAAGTTCACTGCACTATGTGCCCATATGAAAAAAAACAAAAAAAAAACAAAAAAAACAAAAACAGAGGATAGTTACTATAGAGAATTAACACCCCAAATGAAATCGTTAGGTAAAAAAGAAGCAAACTCACACTGGAGGAGTAGACACCAGAGGAATGAAATCAATAAAACAGAAACCAGGGAAACAATGCAAAAAATCAATATAACAAAGCATTGGTTTTTTCAAGAAAATCAACAACTTAGACAAAACATTACCCAAGCTAATGAAAAAGCAGAGAGAGAACATGCAAATTCACAAAATCGGAAATGAAAATGGGGACATAACAATGGACACAGAAGAAATCCCAGAAACGTTCAGGTCATACTTTGACATACTGTGACCTTAATATTTACAAGAAATGTATGGTGATCAAGAAGGTATACAATATTTGGGAAAGGATAAAGGGGAGATGCAGAAACCACGACAAGAAAATAAACTAGAAAATATAATGAACTTTTTATCAAAACACCAGAGGAATCTCAGCCAGGAAAACCAAGATCTTGAACAATGTTAACCAGCTACACATAATGCGAGTTGTTTAGATCTTAAAAAAAAAAAAAAAAAATTCACAACTCCCACAAAATTAATTCAGAAGAATGCTCACTCTCTTTTGCTTCTGTTCCTCCACATACTGACATTTTTTCCCAACAGAGATGCCTCATGGTTTAGAGCTCTCTCTAAAAATGGGGGTAATATCTTTCTATGCTTCTGCAAGGCTCCTTGTGGTTTAAAGCAAAACCAGCCCCATGATGCCCACACAAATATTAATACAGAAGAATGATTTAATTTCTGCTTCTGAACACATGTACAATGCCTGTCCACCCACTAAACACCATGCACACTTGAGAAAACTGCAGATAAGAAATTCCTTTTTCCCAGGAACTCAACTTTCCTGAAACATGATATGGTAGCTAGTGGAAAGTTAAAAGAGCTGTGATCATGTATTGCTGAAAGATGATACAATGTCATATTTCCACTGTTTTATAAACTGTGTGTGACACATAAAGACAAATATGAATGTGGAATGCAATATTCATAAATTCCATAAGCAAACTTTCTGTTTTTCCCTTGGGTGTTCCCAACCCATACCAAAGAAAACCTTGTCATTCATATTGACCAACAATATTTGTTTCCCTTTGGTTTGTTTGTTTTGTTTTGTTTTTTTCCTTTGGTTTTCCTTTAGGTTTGGGTGGGTCTCTTTATGTTTGGGACTCACGCTAAAACTCTCTTTGAAAATCATACTGGCCTCAAACTCACATAGAGCTTCTCCCTCTCAAGTGCTTGAATAAAAGTTGTGTGCCACCACAGCCCAGTGTGGACACAGATATTTCACTCACCCAGGGGAACCTACACTCAGGGAGGATAAGACGAAAAGGGCCATTGCCCAGGTCAGCACAGGGCACATGTTCCATTCCTGTTCCTGCAAAAATGACACCTAGGCTCAGAAGCTTACACACTGACCATGCTATTGGGCTGTGGATTTCATTGTATCTTCTATATGAAAGTCAGCAATTCGGTTTCATTATCACATCAGTACTTTATCAAGATTATTGATTGTCCTTGTCTATGGACATCAAGAAATGGCCAGTCAGACATTGTGTAAACCATCTACAATTGATTATAGGCTCCACACTGATATTTCCACCAAAGGAAAGCAAAAAATTGCACATGTTCCTTCTTTCCCCCACTTCTTTCTGCACTGTGCCTACACCAGCTTCAAAGTTGTTAAATGAACTCAATTCTTACATATTCCTGTGGTCATTTGCCTGGGGAATTGGAAAACAGTCAATAAGTAAACTTTCTTTCCTTCTTAATGAACATTCAAAGCTTTTTCCTAAAGGAATTGCAGGAGTTTCTTCCCAGCATGAGGTAGAAAAGGCAGGAGTAGCTGTGATCAATGCAAAGCTCAATGACATCACACCATTGGCTACACCCAGTTCTAATATATCCAAATTTTATTCAACAAATCTGGTCTGTCTTCATTCACATGACATGATTCAATACACCCTGAGTATTTAAAGAAGAAAACCACTGAATCTATATAAGTTAGGATTTTTATTCCTGTGTATAAGTTCTAAGACCACCACTACATGTTCTGTTGTTGTTTTTCAAGACAGGGTTTCTCTGTGACTTTTAAGGTTGTCTTGGAACTAGCTCTTGTAGAACAGCCTGGTCCCTAACTCACAGAGTTCAACCTGTCTCTGCCTCCTTGGTAAAACTCTCCCAGTCAGGGATTCCAACACTAGACTCGCCATTGACAATCAGTGATGAAATACTCATCACTCTACTTTCAAGAAAGAGATCCCCCACACATTTTATTAAAAACAAAACAAAACGAAAAAACAGTTAATTGAATTGGCTCACAGTTTCAGAAATTGAGTTAATTTTCATCATAGCAGGGAACATGATTTCAAGAAGACTATGGTGCTGGCTACACCTTGATATGCAGGCCTCAGTAAGACATCTTATATACTTACCCATGTCCAAAGCATAGGAAACCCCAAAACCCATGATCAGTGATTTTTCTCAAAATGCCAAAGTCACTGCAACAAAGCTCCTCCTTCTACTACTGCCATTCCCTATGAGATTATAGGTGCAATCACATTCAAATCATCATAATGCAGCAATCATGGCCATTTTTTATGATGAATACAGCGACTGATATCCACCCTGTTTCTCCTTGCAGTGCATGCAATAAACTATTCTTTCTATTCTGGTCTGAAGGCAGCATCCATGTTCCACGTGCTAATATTTTGGTGTAAATGTAATGGACTGTCAACTTCATGACACATATGGACAATTTTAAAACACTGGGTCCACACTTTTTTATCTTGTTGTCATTGAGATCATTTGTGATGTAGAGGTAGATTATATTTAAATCAATGTGCAGTGTTACAGATTAATGAGTTCCATTTATTAAATACCACCTTAAAAGTAATTGGTATCCTCAAATTAGGTGTTTAAGATGCTTGGTCAAAAAAAAATCCTTCTACCTTCTGAGGGTATACAGTCTCTTAATTTAGTGAGGTGTGTTTAAGATGAAAGGAAGCAGTTCCCTGGAAAGCAACATACTGGGATCAAAGCAACCATTGTCAATGAGAATGTCTCAGAATGTCATGTCTTAGAAACTTAATTCTAAAATGCTGGGAGAAAAGCTGTTCCAGACTTTGCCTTTCCAGTAAGAAATAGCTGCATAGACTAAAGAGGTTAAAAGAAAGAAATAAAAACAAACAAACAAACAAACAAAAATCTCTGTAATGATAGCATGCAACCATCTCTCACTAATGTTCAAAGAGAGGAAGGCCTACAACAGATAATTTTCTGGGACAGGGTTTCTCGGTTTCCTGTGCTATAGCCTTAGTTGTCGTGGGCTAGCTCTGTAGAGCACACTAGTCTCAAACTCACAGAAATTGGCCTGCATGTGCCCCCTGAGGGCTGAGATTAAAGGCAATCATCATGACTGTCTGAGTCCTAAAACATATTTTGCATTCCACCATTGCTGCCACTTTTAAGTTCTTCCAGGGTCAGATGCCAGCTGACAATTTGAAGAATTTAAATAGGGTCAGGAAACTGCACGTCGTGCCAGTAAGGCCATGAAAAACTTCAACAGAAAAGATAGTACTATAATGATTTCATAGTACACCAGTGACATGCAACAGCAGGTAACAATTTAATGATAGGTTCTGAAACAGAAGTGCCAGAGGATGAGGAAGATAGGAAAGGCAGAACAAAGAGAAGATAAATCTTGGGGCAGAGAGGTCTTGCTTAACTTATATCTTATTCTATGTAAACTTCTTATAAAGAATTGCTACCTCTTTACTACTTTCAGGAGGAAATGGAAGAAAATGGGAGAACACTAGAAAGTCAGCAGGAGTAAGAGTTGTGTTCTCAGGATCTGAAATGACATCTACACAAAGGCCCTGACCCCAGACAATTGCATTCACTCATCTTTGTTTAATAGGAAGAGCTCAATTTTATTCTGCATCTCTCAGGGCATGATGGAAAAGTCCTAAGGCACAGCCCCCACCCTGGTTGTTACTGATTCTGCCAATCAAGCTTCACATTTTGAGAAGAAGCATTGATCCATCTCTATGATTGAGGACCTAAACTGAAAGTATTGCTTGCTAAGCCCAACCCTCAAAACAAAAGTGTTTTCACTTTCAAACAGTTATCACTTGGGTTTATCTTACCCATCTGGGAGAACTATGATATTCTCTAGAACACTGGACCTTTCTGCCACACCAGGCCCTATTATTCAGTGTGACCAAGCAATGTCCCCTGAGCTGCTTCTAAAAGTGTTGTTTTGTGAAAAGGAGATGGGCCTGGGGGCTCTTTGTGAATGAGGAGTTTCTCCTTTGTCATGGTTTGGAGCCAAATGTCATGGACAATCCTAGAGATCAAATGTATATTTTAGCATCCTAATCTCTAACATGCCTTATTAGTACACTACTCATCTTTGGGCTATATTATAGGCAGCACTCGATCAGCTAAATCATATTTTGTGGGTCTGACTATCTATATAAATAGGTAAGACTTTTATATGTACAATTCTACTCTTCCACATCACAGTTTAGTAGTGGAGTGCAATCCAACACAAGAATGCCATGTTAATGAAATTTTCAGTGCCCCATGCCTATAATATCACTCTCAGGAAGCAGAATTATGTGCATATCTATGAGTTTGGGACTAGCCTGCTCTAAAGAGCAACGTTCATGTCATACTCCTATGCTTTACCTAGAAAAAGTTGTTTCCCGGGAACCAGGATGAATCCCTGGAGCATGAAAGGACTTTGGGAGAGATACTCACTTAGCCTAGAGTCAGGAGGGAAGGCATAGTCCCTACTCCAAAAGTCTTGACAGATTTTTGAATCCTCCTGGAAGGCAAGACCCTCCCTGTGGAGTGGGGACAGGAATGGGACAGGAGCTGAAATGGGAGGCATGGGAGGGAGGGACTGGGAACTGTGATCCTTATATAAAATCTGATCTCCAAAATAAAAATTAAAATAACATTGAGATAATATCTTAATCATGCCAGAATGACTAAAATTAGAAACACCAATGATGGCTTATGTTGGAGAGGATGTGGAGAAAGGGAAACACTCCTCCACTGCTGGTGGGAGTGCAAACTCATACAGCCATTTTGGAGATCAGTATGGTGGTTCCTCAGGAAAATGGGAATTAGTTTACCACAGGACCTGGCAATCCACCTCTTATGCATATACCCAAAGGATTCACATCCATGCAACAAAGACATCTGTTCAACTATGTTCATAGCAGCACTATTTGTAATAGCAAGAACCTGGAAGCAACCTAGATGCCCCTCAATTGAAGAATGGTTAATGAAGATGTGGCACATCTACACAATGGAATACTGTTCTGCAGAAAAAAAATAATGGTATCTTGAAATTCGCAGGCATTTGGATGGCACTTGAAGAAACCATCCTAAATGAGGTAACCCAGTCACAAAAAGAGGAACACAGTATGTACTCACTCATATATGGATTTTAGACCTAGATCAAAGGATCACCAGCGTGTAATTCACACCACCAGAGGAACTAGGATACAAGGTGTATTCTAAGAGATTCATATAAAGTCCCTCACAGAACTGGGAAGGGACAAGTACCCCAGAGTTCAGGGGAAGTGGGGGGGGCAGCGAATGGAGAGAGAAGTAGGAGAAAATGAGGGGGAGGAAAGGAAAACATGTGCAACCAGGAAGATTGAGCCTGGTTAGTAATAGATGATAGGAGAGAGAGAGAGAGAGAGAGAGAGAGAGAGAGAGAGAGAGAGAGAGAGAGAGAGAGAGAGAAACAGAGAGAAAACATAAAAGAGGGAACCAATATTGATTTGAAGATAAAATTGAACACAAAGAAAGGTCTAGAGAACTACAAGACTGCTCCCAACTAACAATTTGAGCTTCCATGGAAGGGCTACCATAAATGCCCTTCCCAGAGAGTGAGATCAACAACTAACTTATCCATGCAGCCCTCAACTAATACCTGTTGAAAACAGGATCAAACACCCATACATAAACACCGAGTCGAACTCTAGCTAGCTGTAATGATCCACCTTCTTATTACACTCTGGTCAACTTTTCAAATAGAACTACAGTCAAGCATTTTCTGTCACACAGTGACTAACTACATATGTCACAGCCAGTTCTGTTGAGAATTTCGGTTGCTAAAAATTTTCTTCCTATAGGATACATTGGAGCAATCATCGTCCCATTTCAGCAGGAAGTAACCTTAAGATAACGACGCCCCCTTTCTCTACACTTGTAATTTTGGGATAATAGTCATTTTCTTTGGGTTGGTTTTAGTTATTTTGGGTTGGGTATGGAAGGTGATGCTTACACTCAGGATTATCTTTGAGACAGGAATAGGGAATGGTTGGGAAAGGTATGGTTTAGATGGGATGTAGGTAATTAGCCTATTTTCTTGTGAATTTGAGTAAGAATGAGATAGTATTTTACAGCTTACATTGTTATGTATTCTTATATGTGATAAGCTATGTAAAATTACGTTTATATTTTGTTATGTTGTGTGAAATCCTTCGACTTATGATGTTTTATGCACATTTTTTTATCATATCCTATGTATGTATACTTTTCTTGTATTCAAGACATTTAATATATTGATACAATTTGGGATATTTATCATGCTGCCTTTTATACTTCTACCTCTTCTCTTGACATTACCTCTTCTACCTCTACCTCTATTTTAGGGATTTATATGTATGTATATGTATAGTTATATTGTTTAAGTATTTGTTCCAGCTTTACTCAGGGAAGTTTCAATCAGTTTTTTAGCTAAGTTCCTGAGTATTACAGATTTTCTTCACTCATGTTCCCTGGACCTGAGATTAGTCAGATATAGATGCTTAATCTTCAATCACTTCATAGATATGCAGAACATGGCATTTAAATATTTTAATATTAGTACTCCGTTGACATGAGACACTGTTGCTCCTGACAGCACTGTGCACTTTCCCGAAAATATGTTGTACACTGTTGTTGCTCCTGCTGGATTTCATTCTTGCCTCAGCTAATGGCCTGTTGGGCAAAGTACTGCCCCCACCTTGACCATTGATTTGGACATGCAGTCCTATGTGCTTGCAGCAGACAAATGTAGAAGACTGCTGGACCTTTCCAAGTCGGGGTAAGACAGCCTTTCTATATCCCTGCTGTTGTTGTCTGTCAAGTTCTCTTGGCCTTAGCCAATACTGGGTGTACCAATGTTGCTGTGAGACCTAGGTTGACTGTCCAGGTGGCTTGCTGTTTCTGTCCTTGCTGCACCTTTTGGAAGTTGCCCATCTGCACTTCCTGTCTACCCTAGTATCATTTTTTTTCCTTCTCAGGTCTTGATGAGGTTGAAGATTAAACTATCACAACTATTATTCTCTCTTCCTACTTAGATATATTTGGTACTAGACTTAAGTTTTCCAGCTTAAGACAACTCTATTGTAAACTCCATTATGCCTTCTTCCTAGTACTAGATATGTAGGTCATTTTGTACTCGATTTTCCTTTTCTTAGAGCACACTTGTTATTCACTGTTTTGTATATAGTTTTGTATTATGCCTAAATCTTTTCTTTAGACTAAAAGGGGAATTGTAGTGAGATAGTCCTTCTGTGGCACTGACCATGCCCATTGGGGGGTGGAGCCATGAGCGGAAGTGACCTGTGTAAGGAGATCTGAGGAAGAACTGGGAAAAGCTTTCATGCTGGCAGGACACAGGACAGGAGAGCATCAGGTGGAACTTGCTGGTGTTCCTCTGTCTAGGTTGTAAGTTATTTCTCCCTCAGCCTAATTGTTTATCCTGATCAATATTTAACTGCATTAGAGTCACACAGCTGTTTTATGTTTGCCTAAAAGGAGTTTCAAATTAAAATCAGGATTTTTAAAGCTAAAATGGACAATGCAAAGTTCTAGTTGTATAAAAGCTGGTAACCTATTATAAAATGTTAAGAAACACAAGTTACCAGCCATCCTTATACATTAACTGTTGGTTATAGTCAAACTAAGTATTAGTGATTAATAAAAGGAATAAACATCACTCTGTCTCCTATACATGTTCTAAAAGTTAAAGCTTAAAACAAGTAACTGAAAGCAAAGTTGTTGATTCAGATCTACCTAGAAAGACTTTGAATACTACAGATATCTGTAGAATAAGGCATTTAAATGTTAACTAAAAAGATGTAATAATATCAGGCAAAGAATCAGAGATCCGAGGTCTCTAAAGATGATTATGGTGCAGCATGGGTTGTGATGACACTGACCAGGGAGTAAGATATTCAAATAAAATGCTTGCTGCCAGATAGGACCCAGCTCAGACTCTATAGAGGCTACAGGGTACTGGAAAATTATCTGTACCATCTTTGCCTAGACAAAATAAGGTCAGGCATTTCCAAGTCACAGTTCCACAGAGGGAAAAACAAAACAAAACAAAACAAACAAAAAAAAAGTCAAAAAAAACCTCTCACATTATGCACTTGGTGAAAAACTTCTCCCCTCAATGCCATAGACAATTGATTATGGCTAGTAATATAAGGAATGGTCCCTGTCATTTCTTAAAATAGATTCAAAAGTTACATGAAATTTATCCTTCACAGGTCTCTGATACTATTGATGGCTTGGCTTACCAATACTTTGTGACCTTGGCAGTAAAGGCAGCCTTAATATGGCTCGTAAAAAAGGATAGAAAAATATGAAGACATATAAGTTTTTTTGAACAATTATTTATTAATTATGCACACAGTGTTCTGCCTGCATACATGTCTGCATGCCCAAAAAGGGTACCAGATCTCATTATAGATGTTTGTGAGACAAAATATAGGTGCTGTGAATTGAACTCTGGACTTCTAGTAGAGCAGACAGTACTCTTAATCTCTGAGCCATCTCTCTAGCCCAAGACATATAAGTCTTAAAGACAGAAAAATAATTTACAATATAAAAATTCAGAGCTTACCATTTAATTAAGTTCTCTTAAACTATTGAGCAGTGACTCCCAGCTGTTTAGTCAAAAGCTCAAGGTTTTATGATTTATTTTGGTTGTCATCTAAGTGTAAATGTGAAGGACTTTTCATCAGGCCTGAGGTATGTCTGACCAATCTGTACATGGATCTCTCTTGACAGAAGAAAAATGTACAAGCTTCTAACCCAAATCTGTAGGTTTTCTAGGACTCAGAGGCATAAGTACATTCCTGCTGTTTTACAGATACCCAAATCTACTTTTTCAAAGTATAGATTTTGGTACAGATTGGTGATGATAATATATCTAAAACATTTATGTCCTTTTATACAAAAGAGTTTATATAGGCTTCAGAGGAACAAATGTCGTAAAGCTCGGATCCAGTCAAAAGGACTGCGGACAAGTAAATCTTTCCTGAAGATGGAATTTTCTCCCTGGTCTTGATGTCCTTCTTGATCAATACAGAGTTCCAAACACACACACACACACACATACACACACATATATTTTAACTTATGTTCCCAAGTTATAACATGTCTTAGCAAATTTGTGCTTCTAGCAGATGAGCATCAGATACTGACTATATCCTGCTCCTAAATACTGCTCTCGACTTAGTGTCATAGCTGGTGTGAATCTTTTACAGGGTCTATAAACTAATGTCTCTGATAAATGTTCCATTTCCTGAATCCCTCCTTCATTTATTTATTTATTTATTTATTTATTTATTTATTTATTTATTGTCTAGCATTTTACGCTTTTCACCTCAAAGAAACACCACCAAAGTAAGCAGGAAGTGGTAAAAGAAAGAATGCCTTTCACATTTTCCCTTGTTGAGATGATATATCAAAAGATAACTCTTATACATAGTGGGATAGGTAACTAATCTGTACACCAAAAAACACCAGAAGTCTTTTACCTATTGGAGGCCCAAAAATTGGGCCTCTAATGTTCATAGCGAAGAGGGAATGTGAGGGAAAAATTAATAACCAAAAGGTATAAAATTAAGGCTTATTGAAAGAATAAAGAGAACAAGAATTTCTGCCAGTAGATAAATCCCTGATTACAGAGTACAGAGCCCGCATCCTGTTCTCAGGTGAAAAAGTAAAAACAAAGAAAATCCCCCAACCTTTCAGGTGTGCTTATCAATCCTGCATAAACAAATGACAGATACTATTAACTTAGATCCATGAAGACCTTGTAAATTAAATTTGTACTCTATGAACTGCCTGTATTTTGGAAACCTTGTCACTGAGACTAATGGTCTCAAGCCTCCCTGTCTGTTTATCCTGTTAAAAACACTTCACTATTTTAGGCCTCTACCTTACTTTTCTGATAAAGTGAGGTCCCAGCTGGTTGGATTTATAGCAATAAAAACGTTTTGCTTTTGCAGTCAGGAGTTACTTCCTTGGACGTTGAGGAAACCAGTAGACATAATAGTAACAAGCTGTTCAAGGAGGCTTTATAGGCTGTAGAACTCCAGATGACAGCTATTTGAAAATCAAAACACCATTGTGTCATGGATATGCCTGTATTACTTCCTGCTTATGTTTGCAGTGTTTTCTTAGCTGCAAGTAGGCTAAAATGCTAGACAATAACAACAAAAAGAAGGGGGATTCAAGAAATCGAACATTTATCACAGGCATTGGTTTGTAGACCCTGTTGAAGATTCACATCGGCTGTACTAGTTCACCATAAGTCCAGGGAGAGCAATATTGAGGAGCAGGCTGTAGTCAGCAACTGATTCTCATCTGCCAGAAGCACAAATCAGCTGAGACGTGTTCAAAGTGGGAACAGAAGTTAAAACATATATATTTAATTGGAACTCTTTGTTCCTTACCTTTAGTGATCAAGAAGAACAGCTAGACCAGGGACAAAATTCCATTCTCAGAATAGCTGTACTTATCGGCAGTCCTTTTACCCTGTAAGAAGTGGATTCAAGCTTTATGACATTTGTTCCTCTGAAACCTATATGAACTGTGTTATATAAAATGACATAAAAGTTTTAGATATATTATCATTACCAATCTGTGCTGAAATCCATATTGTAGAAAAAGTAGATATTGGGTATCTGTAGAACAGAAGGCATGTACTTATGCCTTTGAGACATATATGCAGGCTGAAAAGTGCATGCATAATAAATAAATGATCAAAAATGACTTTTATGTCTTTATATTTTTAAATCCTTATTTAGGAGCCATATTAAGGCTGCCTAATACTGACAAGGTGACAATGTTATGGTTAGCCCAGCCAACAATACTTTCAGATCCAAGGATATATTTAATTAACTGTCCAATCTACAAAAAAAAAAAAAAAAAAAAAGACAGGGACCAGTCGATATACTCCTAGCCATAACCAATTTTCTATGGAATTGAGGGCAGAAGTTCTTCACAAATTACATAATGTGAGAGGGCTGTGTTTTTTGTTGTTGTTTGTTTGTCTTTTCTCTGTGGAAGAGGGACATGGAAATTTCTGACTTTATTTTATCTAGGCCAAGGTGGTGCAAGCAATTTTTCAGTTCCCTGCAGCCTCTAAAAAGTCTAAGCTGGGTTTAACCTGTCAACAGACATTGTATTTGACCATCTTGCTCCCTGGTCAGTGTCATAATAATCCATGCTGCCCCATAATCTTCTTTAGAGTCCTAGGGTCATTGTTAGGATCTGTGATTCTATATCTGATATTATTACAGCTTTTTAGTTAACATTTAAATGCCTGATTTTACAGATCTCTGTACTATTAGAAGTCTGTCTAGGTATATCTAAATAGACAACTTTGTATCAGTTACTTGTTTTAACCTTAATTATTTAGAACATGTATAGGTGACAGAGTGAGGTTTATCCCTGTTATTAATCATTAATACTTAGTTTGACTATAACCAAGAGTTAATTGATAAGGATGGCTACTAACTTGTGTTTCTTCACATTTTATAACAGATTAATCAGCTTTTATAAAATTAGAACTTTGTATTGTCCGGTTTACCTTTAAAAATACTGATTTTAATTTGAAAGTACTTTTAGGGAAACATGAACCATCTATTTGACTCAATTTATCTAAATAGTTTATGCTTGCCTAATTTAAGAAAACAAAAATGCATTGCCTTTTTTATCATAAAAAAATGAACATCTCAACTTTTGTTTAGTATATAGAGCTTATGGCTGTGACCTTCCATTTTAGACCTTTGATTTAAGTGCAGACATTAACAATATAATAAAAGCACCAATATCCTGTAACCTGATAAATTTGAACATTTAAATCTGTTTTTACAAACAATTATACATCCTGTAATGTCTTTTTGTAATATCAAAAATAAAGCACCATTTAGTTTATGTCTTTAAACCCATTATGACATGGGTGACTGTTAAATTTATGGCAATTTCTAGTGTTGCTAATTGTATCCTTTTAACTAGTTTGAATTTTTAAAGCTTTAGCCAAAAATCAGTATATTAATATCATGTGGCTTACGTGAACATCTTATTTATTTATTTAAATCCTGAGTGTACCTTCTTACTGTGATGCCTTCCACTGAGCGTCTCTGCACCCTCTGCCCTCTTAACTCTTGGCTCATTTTTCTGCTTATGTGGGGTACACCAGCTCTCCTTTATTGATGCTTACTATGGATAATGAGTAACATATAGGCTGAATCGATGTTTATTCAGGAAGAAATAACTTACAATATAGAATTAGGAATACTAGCCATTCCTGGTCCCAAGGATGCCTCCGGATGTACTCCTGTCCCCGTGCTGCAAGCAATAGAGCTCTTTGAGCCCCCACTTCAGACTTAGTTCCCCCAGGTTACTCCTGTTCTATCTCCACCCCAATTTGCATGGTCTATGCCACAGGTGCAAAAAAGTGAATATCTCACCAAAATCCCCATTTTAGTCTAAAGAAAATATTTAGACTTGATACAAAAACTATGTACAAAACAGTGAATAACAAGTGTTCTCTAAGAAAAGGAAAATAGAGGACATATAATCTTAAGACCTAAATATCTAGTACTAGGATGAAGTCAAAACAGGGATTACAATACCTTTGTACAAAGCTGAAAAGCTTAAGTCTACTAAGAAATATATCTGACTAGGAAGAGAGAATAATACTTGTGATAGTTTAATATTGAACCTCATCAAAGACCTGAGGAGGAAAATAACAATACTAGGGTAGGCAGGAAATGTGGGCGGCCAACTTCAAAAGGTGCACAAAGGACAGAAACAGCTACCTGGATAGTCAAGGTCTCACCTCAAGGTTGGTATAACCAGTTTTTGCTAACGCCTAGAGTACCTGAGAGAACAAAACAAAAGCAAGGAGGTAAAAAGGCTGTCTTACCCTGACTTGGCAGTGTTCAGCAGTCTTCTAAGGACTGAAATCTACTCAGCATTCTTAATTTGATTATCTGATCTTCAATCACAAAACTTTCTAGAGACTTCATTGAATCAGTATGTTTCTTGCTTTCTCCAACTACAAATGATTCCATATTTTTAATATTCTCATTCTTAGATATTATCTGAATGGCATGTAAACTGCCTTCCAGAAACAAAGTTCTATCTGATAGCTTTCCATTATCCTCAGACATGGAACGGATTCTGCTGGTCTTTCCATCGGATATTCCAGTTTTTTAAGCTTATTAGCAGCTTTGTTCACCTAGGAATTAGCTGTTTCTGACAGCATGTTAATGCAGTGCACTGTTTCTGTTTTGGTTATTAAAGCATTTGACATAGAACAAATTCTGTTTTCTAGTTGGTCATTTTTATGGTCCATGTTTTGTATTCTAGATGTCAGCTCTCTATTTGCATCTCTAATATTCTGATTCTTTTTCACATCAGGTTGATACCCATTGCCTTTACAAAAAAAAAATAATGTATATATTGGTTAAGCCATGATTTTCTTCTGTTAAAAGCCCTTCTATATATGAAGTAAAGTAATTTCTAAAGTCTTGCATGATAAGATTATCCACCCTAGGTTTGGAACAATTGATCCATATATTTTATCATCTTAAATTGTGAAGAATATTGCATTTACCTTAGGTGTAATTCTGCTGTCCTTGAACTTTGATAGTTTTAGTTGTTGAACTCAGCTTGTGGTGGTAATGCCTGTGGCATCCCACCAAATCACATCCAGCAGCAGACAATCCTTCTGATGTTGGTCCCTGAAGAATAGCTCTTAACAAACTAAGGCAAGCAAAATTTTGTTAAACGAATGAGTGAAAGGAGCCTTGTGCAAATTTCGGGGACCCCAGGGCTAACAGGTGTTGCCTCTTACTGGCGCCTTTGGGCCTCAGGAAACACACCAGTTGGGCAGGCGCCATGTGCACCACAGGTGCAAATGCAAAGTGGGGAATTGGCAAAAGATGAGAAGCAGAGCGAGCTTTCTCAGGGCTGAGGTGGGGATAAAGTTCTAGGACAGAGGCAAATGACCAACTAGAAAACCAAGCTGTTGTATGGCCACCTGGTTAGGCAAGGAACCCTGCCCATTCAGGGAGGGTGTGGGAAGCGAGCAGCGTCTGCCGCCTTGGTGAAAATCAGGTCCGGTAAAAATCCAGATTCTGCTTCTGACACCAGATATTGATGTTCGATAAGGATCAGGAGAAAAAAAATTGGCTGAATAGATGTTTATTCAGGGAAAAATAACTTAAAACATAGACATATGAACTCCAGCAGGTTCCTGGTCCCAGGAAGCTGTTCCTGTGCTGCAGTCAAGAGAGCTCTCCCAATATCCTCCTCAAAATTAGTTCCCCCTGGTCACATTCGGCCCTGACCCAACACCCAATGGGCTTGGTCTATGCCGCAGGGAGGGACAAATACTGAATGCTCCATTTAATTCATATGTCAAACTTTAGTCAACCAATGGTGGGGCAATGGCAGAGGTGTTCTATTAATATGTAGAAAGAGCAAATAGGAATCCCCTCCCTAATGCTAAAGACACTCCATAACTGCACATATTATCTGCCTTAAGGAACCGCATACTTGCACGTATTCCCTGTCTGAAGGGTGTGCATAAGCCTGTATTCGCCCAAATATATTGCTTTTAGATAGGAGATATTCACCAAAAAGGCCCAGACAACCTATAGTAGGAAAAATAATATCTTAGGGACAATAGATTTTATTTGAGCTCTCTATACCCATGACAACTTGGAATGGGTTCTCATATAGGATTTCAGATGGGACAGGCAGGCAGAATGTATTCCAGAACTGTCAAAGCCACTCAGAGAAGCTTTATATGGAATTAGATGATGAGATCCATCTTTAACTACTTGGTGGCATTGCACACGTTTAATATCGGAACTACGGAGGCTGTCAGTAATCAAAAATGAAATAAAATAATAAAACAAAACACATAAGGAAGAATCAGATTCACCTTAATATGGGTCTCACCATCTGGTGGTATCCTGCAAGTATAAAGGGTATTGAAGGAGGAGATTCTCCTTCTGTTTCTGCTTGCTCTAGCTATGGCTACCAAGTTCATTACTTTACTAGCTTTAGAGCTTTCTTCTTTGGACTTTAAGACTATAATGATGACCAGGTGAGGCATGCATCCTGGTGAATTAAACAACTGCTGTAATCTACAGATATCCATTGTTAGGCAGCCATTTTTTAACTATATGGACCACAGCCTATGAGACATTATAATAAATCCATGTATTACATGTATGAAGAGATTCATCCTACCATCTCTGTTCATACAGAGAACCTCAAATAATGCAGTTAGTTTTTGATTTCTTTTGATTTTAACGTGGTACTGAAAATGTGTTGACTAACAATATTGCTCATAAATACAAACTTCCTAGTTTTATTCCTCTCCAACTCTTCAACTTTCTAGGAAGACTACTGTTTTCATTACTATGCATTTTCCAAGCATTTTCTCTGAGTTTCAAGGCTAAAACTCCTACATTCTTAGAGCCATCATCCAGCTTTCTAGGAGGAGAAAGAGCTACTATCTTCTTTGTCATCTGGATCCTGCTTCTCTTTCCTGATTTTAAGTGCCTGTGACAACCAAGAAAAGAGCAATTTCAGTTCACCTGAATTCAATGTTAAGCTATGTAACACTTATCTCTTTTTTGTATTCCTATATGTCTCTGTAGGAGTTTGGCTGCAAATCATGTCAAAGGAGAAACTCCGGATTTACAAACAGACCCTAGGCCCATCCTCATATCATAGAAGTCATTCTCAAGCTGCTTAAGAGGGAACTATTGGATTGGTCTGCCAGATGGTCCAGTTTTCTTCTAGAGAAAATCCTATTTCAGCCAGATGGGCAAGATGAGCCCAGAGGATAACTGTTTGAAAAGGTAAACACTGTTGTGTTGAGGGGTTGACTGAGCAAGAAAGTCATATGTTTAGGTCCTGACTCATAAAGAAGGAACATAGCTCCTTCTCAAACCCATTAATGAGCTTAGCAGATTCAGCCTGGGGACCTAGACTTAGACCCTCAGGTATTGAGAATTAAATAGATGCTGTCTTTTAATATAATGAAGATGCATAGGAGAGAATGTAATTGTCGGAATCCAGAGCCTTGTGGAGGGGTTGCTTCATATCTTGTGAACACTACTCTTCCTACCACATGGAGCTGTGGTTATAGGTCCAAAGGAACTGAGGGCATAACAGTAAAGTTCCCTAGATGCACTGTTCTCCTCATGATGCAATGTGTGAGTAGCCTTCTCATGAGCTGGTCAAATTGAAACATAACTCCTCCTGACTTCCTAAAATTCTCCCATTTCCCCTGAAAGTAGGGAACAGGAAGCTATTCCTGATAAGTAGCTTACTTAGAATAAGACATACTTTAAGCAAGACATCCCTTCCCCAGGTTTTATTTTTTCTTTGTTCTGCCTTTCCACTTTCCCTCATCTTCATACACCTCTACCCCAAGACCTGTCAGTGAATTGTGAACATCTGTTTCATGTCACTCATGTACTATTAAATAATTATGGTAGAAATTTTTTTGTTGAAGTCTTTAATTGCCTTCCTGGACTTACTTGCTGTTTTTTATTACTATTTAAATTCTTCAAAGTATCAGTTGTAATCTGACCCTGAAGGAATTTAAAAATGGCAGTATCTACGTAATGCAAAATTCTGTTTTAAGATCCAGGTTGTGGTGGTGCTTTGCCTTTAACTCCAGTACTCAGGAGACACAGGCAGGCAGATTTCTGTGAGTTTGAAACAAATGTCATGATCACAGTTAGTCTCACTACAACTGAGGCTATTGCACAGGGTAACCCTGTCTCAAAATCCCCCAACATATCTGATTTAGACCTCATTAATCTGTAACAATGCAATTTGATTTAAAATATGACCCACTCCAAAATCACAAATGATCTAAAAATAACAGAAGATGAAAAATTATGTCCTTAGAGTTTTAAAATTGTACATTTACATCATGGAGTAAACTATCCATTGCATTTACAGGAAAACAAAAAATTCATGAGTAGCATGTTTTCTGCCTTTAGACTTGAGTAAAATGAATAGTTTTTCTGAGTGTATTGCAATGGGAAACAGGGTAGGTAATCAGCTGCTTAAGTTACCATCATGAAAAAGGCCCTGCTTCAGGAAACAGGATGGTTTGAGTGTGATTGGGCCAATGATGTCATAGGGAGTAGTACTATTAGAAGGTGAGGCTTTGCTGCAGTTAAGTTTGCATTTTGGGAAGAAGAGCATCACTGGTGATGGGCTTTCAGGGTTTGCATGTTCTGGATATGAGCAAGTATGTAAGATGACGTCCTCTGGCCTGTGTATCAAGATGAAAGCAGCATCACATTCTTCTTCCAATCATGTTTTCTCTTATTATGACAATGGACTGGACCTCTGAAACTGTGAGTGACTGCCATTAAGTGTCTTCTATATACGATCTCTCTTGGATAGTATAGTGGTGAATATCTCATCCCTGCCTGTCATTGGTGTGACCAGAGTTGGATTCCCTGACTGGGATAGTACTGCTCAGGAGGCAGAGTCAAGCAGATCTCTGTTAGTTGGAGACCAGACTGATATATAAGACTAGTTCCAGGACAAACTCCAAAGCCACAGAGAAAGTCTTTCTCAAACAACAACAACAAGACTTGTGGAATTTGTTTGTGTATATACACAGCAATAAAAAAATCTTATCTAATGCATATTAGGTGATTGTGTTCTTTAAATACTCAGGGTGCATTAATTCATTCAGGTGAATAAAGACAGACTAGATTTGTGTGATCAAAATTTTGCAAGTTTATATTGAGCTCGGCCATGGCACACAAGGTTAGGTCAATGAAAATTGCATGGATCACATTTAATCGTGCCTGTACTTCCCTGTGCTGGGAAGAAACTACTGCAAATCCTTCCAGATGAGGCTTTGGGTGTTCATTGAGAAGCAAATACAGATCATTTATTGATGGTTTACCAAACCCTGTGGCTGGTATTGGGGACTGCAAATAAAGAGAGGAATATGAAAGAATTGAGTTTATTTAAGAACTTTGATTTTGCTGTATACACTGTTCAGAAAGAGGTGGGAGGCGGAAGAAACAATAGCAATTTCCTGTTTTCCATTGGTGGAAATTAGCAGTGTGGAGCCTGTAATCCATTTTAGATGATGTACAAAATGCCTGGCTGGCCATTTCTTTTAGTCCATCCACAGGCAACAATAATTAATAATCTGGATAATGGACAGATGTTAATATGAAAACAAATTGCAATCTCTCTTGTAGGAGCTCCGATGTAAACCACTGCTACACAGCATGATGGATGTCTAGGCTTCAGATCTTGAAGAGCAGCTCTGCCTAGCTGTCATTGTTATTGGGATTTTGAGGGAAAAGGTGACTTGTGCTGACCAGGTCAATGCCTTTGTGCTCTGAGCCTACCTGTATATATGTTCCCTGAGGAGAATGAGATAGCTTTCATATCAGTATCCATACTGGTCTGTGGTGGTGCAAAACTTTAATCCAAGCACTTGGGAGGTAGAGGCAGACAGATCACTGTGTCTCCTAGGCCAGGCTGATTTTCAAAGAAAATACCAATCCTACAGAGAAACACTGCATTGAAAAACCAAATCAAACCAAAAGAAAACATCACAGGCTTGCTTTTGGCATGTTTTGGAACACACAATGGAGAAACTATAATTTTGGCTTCTGTAATTTAGGAATATGGCATTCCACATTCAGGTTTGTCTTACATGTGCCACGTACAATTTAAACATCAGTGGAAAAAAGGAGATGGGGACCATCCTTCAGCAAGATTTGACCGGAGTACTTTTAACTTTCCATTACCACCTTTCAAACAAGAAAGTTGAAATCAAATAACATTCTTGTACTTAAGACATAATCTTTCCTGCTATAGGATGTCTGAGCCTTGATGGTGAATGTCTCCCATCTAATTAACGATATGTTTGGGCCCAGTCAGTTTTACACACACCCTTCAAGCAGGGAGTAAGTACAGCTATACAGTACCTGAAGGCAGTGCCTGAAGTTATGGAGTGTGTTTAGTATTAGGGGAAGCAATTCCTATTAGCCATTTATAGATATTAATAGAAATCCTCTGGCATTGACCTAACTTTGGTTGATGACTTAAGTTTAATGAATGAATAAAATGGAGCTTCATTTTTTAAAGGACCATGAAATACCATCATACTTGAAGAAATATTTTACAGGATCCACAAAGTGGAAGCCATAAGGATCCTACTGAGTCTATTCCTTTAATAGCTTTAGAGAGCATTTCTTTGAAATACTTGTGTATGCTGAAGACCAGCTCAGACATCTAGACTCATTAACCAAGCAACTACAGAATTCTTCAAATTTCCATTGTTAGGCAAATATTAAGTAAGAAGCCCTCAGCTTCTGAGACAGCCCAATAATCAACTTTCAACAAAAACAGAGGGCTGTATTCTTCCATTCCTGCTCAAGTAGAAACATTGAATAATTCAGCTCTGATTTCACCTGCCCAATGTGGAAGCTGAGCTGGCTCACTATAGTGCTCATAGAGGCATTCTTCCCAGCCACTTTCTCTCTGAATATTCAAGTTACCATGAAACAACACTTTTTATTATTATTCATTTCTCAAAAAGTTGACACTAACTTCAGGATTAAAACTCACAATGCAATGGAGCTATCACCCAGGTGTCTGTTAGGGACAATATATCATCTTGTTTGTGATATGGTTCCTGCATTTTTTTTTCATGTTTTTCTGAGGTGCCTGTGGCATCCAGGTAAATATTACTCACAACAGTTTTGATCTCTGTAAGAATCTATAGAACAGACACATTTTATGCCCTAAGTCTCCTTATTTTTTTAATATTCTGGGCAGCATGATCTACAGATAGAGTTCCAGGACCAGGCAGTATTGAAAACCTGTGTTGGAAAATCGATAAAGTAAAAAAATTAATTAATTAATTAATTAATTAATTAATTAATGAGAAAAAAAATCTACTACAAAATGTCGGAATGAGTATTAGTAATAGTTATAATTGTAATCATCCTCCTCCTCCTCATCATCGTAATAATAATTAAGATTCTGAATTGTCCAGCCTGGTCCACAAAGTGTGTTCCAAGACAAAAAGTACAACACAGCCAACCCTGTCCTGAAAAAACAAAATAAATGAATAAATAAATAAATAAGAATATATATATAAAAAAAGAAATGCATGTTTTTACTTTGTCTTTAAGAACACTTTAACCATTGAGGAATTACTCTTGTCACCCAAGCCTCACTAGCCAATCAGGGAATCTGGGCCCAAAGGCTAACCTAAGGTTTTTCAGGGAATTTCCTGGAGCCATGCTGCAGGCTTGATTTTATAGCACAACAGGCTCCACTGGATTGGTTGCTGTGCTGTGAGTACTGCTATAAAAATCTGTGAAGAGCATGGATGAGCAAGGAAGACATAGAATGGTAAGCAAGGGAATGCTATCCTAAGATTAAGAGGATGGTATTTGGAGGCAGAGAGTCTGTGAGTCGGGGCTTCCCTGAGGATGGTTGAAAACCTATTGAGTCATTCAAATTTGTGAGGTCCCTTGTATTCCTAGAAGCTATGCAGATCATGGTGCAAAATATGAATACTTCTACTTTTGGGCTGAATCTGAGGATTGATTTCAATCAGGGAGTATTGTATGGAAATGTCTTTATAGTCAGCACCAACACGCTATTCATGAATATGGAAGGCAAGTTGCAGAACATGGAGAGGTCCAGTTTGTTCAGTTAATTCAAGATGTTCTTTTTTTTTAATTTTATATAACTAAGTCCATTTAAATGAAAACAAACATTTACACAGTATTTGGGAATTTGGGTGTCCTTCTTTCAAATTTACTTCCTGCTTGTAAGGGGCGCTGTCATCGGGGATTCTAAGAAGATGCAGAAATCATGGCTGAAGTCTGTAAGGCTGCTTGGTCCAGCTGTTTTGAATTTAGGATCACCTGCTACTCTGTTTCAGGTGGTCTGGCTTGATCAAACCACATCAAACCGCAGCTTTTTAACTTCTGTGGAAACAAAAATAAAAATCATTTTCCCCAGTAACTTGTCCTTGAAGTTATATTTTTGAGTCAAAGCATTTTTTTTTTAAATTTAATTTATTATTTTACATGTTGATCCCAATTCCCTCTCCCTCCCTTCTTTCCTTCTTCCCTCCCTCCCTTCCATTTACTCTCTCTGCCCTTTCACATGCACCCTAACCACCGTCCCATCTCATCACTGCAACCCAATTCAATGTGTAGGGGAATGCCATCACGTTGGGGTCATGTAGATCTGACAGGTCATGTGAAGTAGGGACTAGGGCTTCTCTCCTGTCTCTAGGTTAAGGCACGTATCCCTCCATGGAGGATGTGTTCCCAAAGTCCTTTTGTACACCAGGGATACATCCTGGCTCCACTGTCTGAGATCCTTTACACTGCTCAGTCCTTCTGCCTGAGACCCATATTCAGGGGGGCCTGAGTGAGTCCCATGCTTCCTTCCCAGCTATCAGTTTGGTGGTCCATTAGCTCCTCCCTGTTCAGGTAAGCTGTCTCTATGTGTTTCTGAAGTCTGGTGTTTCTGTCCTCTCCATCTGCATCTGGGTTGTAGTTCGACTCAGTGTTTATGTATGGGTGTTTGCTCCTGTTTCCAACAGGCATTAGTTGAGGGATACATGAATAAGTTAGTTGTTGTTCTCACTCTCTGGGAAGGACATTTATGGTAGCCCTTCCATGGAAGCTCAAATTGTTAGTTGGCTGCACTCTTGTAGTTCTCTAGACCTTTCTTTGTGTTCATTTTTATCCTCAAAAAAATATTGGCTCCCTCTTTTATGTTCTCTCTATCTCTCTCTCTCTCTCTCTCTCTCTCTCTCTCTCTCTCTCTCTCTCTCTCTCTCTGTCTGTCTCTCTCTTGTCTTCTATTCCTAACCGGGTTCAATCTTCCTGGTTGCATATGTTTTCCTTTCTGCCCTCACATGTTCTCTTACTTCTCTCTCCCTTCACTGCCCCCCCCACTTCCCCTGTGCTCTGGGGGAATTGTCCCTTCTCGGTTCTGTGACGGACTTTATATGAATCTCTTAGAATACACCATTGGTGGTATGAATTACAGGCCGGTGATCCTTTGATCTATGTCTAAAATCCATACATGAGTGAGTACATACTATGGTACTCTTTTTTGAGACTGGGTTACCTCATTCAGGATGGTTTCTTCAAGTAATATCCACTTGTCTGCGAATTTCAAGATACCATTATTTTTTTTTTTCTGCAGAGTAGTGTTCCATTGTGTAGATGTGCCACATCTTCATTATCCATTCTTCAATTGAGGGACATCTATGTTGCTTCCAGGTTCTTGCTATTACAAATAGTGCTGCTATGAACATAGTTGAACAGATGTCTTTGTTGCCTGGATGTGGATCATTTGGGTATATGCCTAAGAGGGGGATGACCGGGTCCTGTGGTAAACTAATTCCCATTTTCCTGAGGAACCGCCATACTGATCTACAATATGGCTGTATGAGTTTGCATTCCCACCAGCAGTCCAGGAGTGTTCCCCTTTCTTCACATCCTTTCTAACATGAGTCATCATTGGTATTTCTAATTTTAGCCATTCTGGCAGGAGTAAGATGGTATCTCAACATTGTTTTGATTTACATTTCCCATATAGCTAAGGATGTGGATTAAGGGTCTTTCATCTTTTTTTGATTTCCTCTATTGAGAATTCTTTCTTCAGTTCTGTACCCCATTTTTTAATAGGGTTATTTGGTGTTTTTTGAATGGTTTCATGAGTTCTTTGTATATTATGGAGATCACTCCTTTGTCATATATAGGGTTGGTGAAAATCTTTTCCCAGTCTGTGGGCTTCCCTTTGGTCACGTGGACTGTGTCCTTTGCCTTACAGAAGCTTCTAAGTTTGAAGAGGTCCCATTTATTAATTGTTGCTATCACTGTCTGTGCCCCAGGAAGCGGTCTCCTATATACCAATTTCTTCTAGAATATGTCCTACTTTCTCTTCTAAGAGGTTTTATGGAGGCTGGATTGATGTTGAGGTCTTTGATCCACTTGGACTTGAGTTTTCTGCATGGTGACAGACATGGGTCTATCTGCAGTCTTCTACACTCCCTCATCCAATTGTGCCAGCACAATTTGTTGAAGATGCTTTCCTTGCACCATTGTATAATTTAGCTGTTTTGTTGAAAATCAGGTGTTCATAGATGTATGAGTTAATATAAGTATTTTATATTCGATTCCATTTGTCTACCTGTCTATTTTTATGCAATACCAGGCTGTTTTCAGAACTATAGCTCTATAGTAGAGCTTAAAGTCAGGGATGTTGATGCCTCCTGAAGTTCTTTTATTGTATAGGGATGTTTTGGCTATCCAGGGTCTTTTGTTTTTCGATGTGAAATTGATTATTATCCTTTCAAGGTGAGTCAAGAATTGTGGTGGGATTTTAATGGGGATTGCATTGAATCTGTCGATTGCTTTTGGCAAGATTGCCATTTTTACTATGTTTATCTTACCTATCAAAGAGCATAGGAGATCTTTCCATCTTCTGGTATCTTCTTTTTTTCTTTAGATCCACAAAGTTCTTATTATATAGGTCTTTTACTTGTTTGGTAATTGTTACACCAAGATACTTTATGTTGCTTCATGGCTATTGTAAAGGGTGATGTTTCTCTGATTTCTTTCTCTGTCTCTTTGTTGTCTGAAAAAATTTAGGGCTACTGAATTTTTTTGAGTTTATCTTGTATGCTGCTTGTTTGCTGAAGGTGTTTATCAGCTGTAGGAGTTCCCAGGTAGATTTTATTGGGTTGGATCCCCTTGATCTCCTTTTGTTGTCTTATAATATTATCTAGAACTTCTAGTATGATATTGAAGAGATATGGAGAGAGAGGGCAGCCTTGTCTTGTTCATGAGTTTAGAGGCTTAAGTTTCTCTTAAGTTTCTCTTGGTTTGCTGTTTATTGTTCTTATTATGTTTAAGTATGTTCCTGTTATCCATGACCTCTCCAAGACCTTTATCATGAAAGGGTATTGAATTATGTCGAAGGCTTTTTCAGCATCTAGGGAGATAATCATGTGGTTTTTCTTTTTCAGTTTGTTTCTATGGTGTCGTGTCCAACCTACCCCTTCAATAAAGACATGACTCAGGCAAGATCATCTTCAAGCAGTTTATTCAGGATCCTTGAACAGCTTCTTCTTCTGACTCCAGGGAAACACCCACACAAGCTTAAATCCCTTTGTGCTAACCAACCCCAGTGAGCCACATGGACCCTGCAGATAGGCTGCTCTTATAAAGAAATAAGCAAGCTGAACATGTTAGCCAAATAAGGACTTGTTTACAACAGAGCGCTCACCATTGGGAAGGTGGAAGGCAGAAGCCAGCACCATCTTTAAGGCATGGAACTTTGCAGCTCTCTATAGTTCCCCATTTTTATTTTATTAATGCAACAGGCAAGGGTAGTGTTCTGATCTCCAGTAACTTAGTGAACATTGTAAGGACCCTGAATCCTGGTAGTCAGCCAAGTGAGTGGCACACCCATCCGTATCTTTTTCCTGGAGGTGGGGCCTCAGACACCAACCCACATGCAACCATAATTGCCCTTCTCAGAGTTGCTTGCATCCAGAGCCAACTTGGAGGGCTGTGCTAAGCCATACAACCTGAGAGTGAAGGATCAATTCTTATTCATGACAGCAAGCCATGCCTGGGGGGGACTACCCTGCCTCAATGGCTGTAAATGGCTGGAAAACCATAGCTGCATGCTGCCTCTGAGCAAGCCTCAGCCTGCAAAGGCCCACAGGCCCACAAGTGAGATAAACAGCAAGAGTATAGCTATGTCTCCCATTCTCTCCCATTCTTTCAGGTGGTTCATAGCTTAAGTGATCCATGTCGATAGTCTCTCTGCAGCCGAGATGTTGACCCTGGTGTAATACACATGCATGATAGAAAGTCTCAGGTCCTGTATTAACTTATCAAATTGCCTAAAAATACTGAGGAATCTGGTTAGGCATATTTGTAGCCACTGAATACTTTTGATATGGCACAGAGGTCACACGTAGCCCTGTCATCTTCCATTCACATCCTATTTGTGCCAACTGCCACAAAGTGTCTATTTGCTCCTGAACCAGATCAATTCTTTGCTTCATGATCATAAGACTTCCTTTTAATTGAGCACCAATTGTGGACTGAGCATCCAAGGTGGTAGCCACATTCTTGGACAATTAATTTAACTTAGAGGCTGTCTGTACTGATGTGCTCATGGCCACGGCAGACGTGACTGAACCTACAATTGCAAAAGAGCCCAATATGGCTGCTGTAATGGCAAAATCTCTCTGACGTCTAAACACTGTCATAGCACTCAGGCATCAACAGGCATGGGAATCCATCTGCTAGCTTGAGGAGGCTTAGGATTGAATCATTCACCAAAATGCTCAGAGGCAGACCAAGCAAATTCAGCCACCCCATGAACTACGCCCATTTTCATAAGGAAAGGGGACAAATATGTGCATCTGCCATTAATGCCACACAAGAGCCAGAGATCAAAAGGGTTGGAAATATCCACCTGCTGCAGATCCCGATCAGTAAAGTTTCTCCCAGCAGAGGTTTTATTGAAGCTGGTACTAATTCCTGGCAAGAAGATAAAATATCCCTTGCTCTCCCAAACAACCTCTTTTGATTGACATCCCATCCAGGGAAGGAATCCACCTCCTTGTTTACTCGAACAATGAGGGGCCCACTTAGGCTGATGGGGTGCTGGCTTGTCAAACTCACTTTTAGCAGGCCACCATCCACTTACCCAGGAGGCGTTGACCTACCAAATGGAGCCTCCCGTGTTGGGAACATCAAACCAAGCTGCAGATTGATTAAATAACATAATGCATTGACTCTTATCACTAATATCACATAAAAGCATAGGTTTCCTGTTAAAACAAAACTCCTATTTTCATTTATACTAGTATTCTCACTATCATATGGCAAATAAGGTAAATCTAAGCTTCATCTGCATTGGTAGCCAAATCAGGCTGATGATCAACAGCAACATCAGGCTCTTCATGATTGTTGCACTTTCTTACAATCCTCTCTGGGACCCACAACAGTTCTTGGTGATCCTGGGGGAAAATACAAACAGACCCTCTCACCCATGCCAACATCGGATCAGGACCATGCCATAACCCGGTGATCACATCTTTACATTTCACATAGCCTTTTAGGCTCCCTCCTTGCTGCTGATGACGATCAGCAGCGGAAAGGCCATTGATGGGAGATGCCATTATGTATATATGTTTATCATACTGGTTAATAATAAAGCACTGTTGGCCAATAGGAAAGGAAGATAGGAGGGACTAGGAGACAAGGAGGAAATAGTAAGTAGTAAAGAGGAGTCAAGATGGAGAGTCTGAAGAAAGCAGTATGCCGCCGGCTCCCTGGTAATAGAAATACATAGATCAGCAGAAATGGGTTAATAATTAAGGCAGAGCTAGCCAATAAGAAACAAGTAACAGTGCCAACAGCATTGTATCAAATACAGAGTCTCTGTGTGTTAATTGGTGCTGGTGCGGCAGCTGGACAAGACCGGGCGGCGGCAGGCAGAAAAACCTGTACTCATTACAGGCCATCAACATCGAAAATTAAAAAATTAAGGGTAAAAGGGCTAAAGATATTCTTTCCTTGGGAGTTCGGCCTTGACCTACTCCCCCTTTTTGTTTCATTAAGCATTCTTTTAGGGTGAGATGAGCTCAGTCTACAATCCCTTGTCCTTGAGGATTGTAGGGTAATCCATGGACAAGCTGAACTTCCATTAGTTTGCAAAAGGAAGTAAATCGCTGAGACTTATAGGCTGGCCCATTATCAGTTTTTAGCTGTTGAGGATTTCCCCAAGCCGCCCAGGCTTCCAGGCAGTGTCCAATCACATTGTGGACTTTTTCTCCACTTAAAGGTGTAGCATGTACCACACCTGAACAAGTATCCACAGACACATGTATATATTTCAAAGCTCTGAATTTCTGAAATATGCATGACATCCACCTACCATATCTTTAGAGGCATTAACCCCCTAGGGTTTACCCCCACACCAAGTGGGTATTGGTATTGAAAGACCCCCATGACACCCCAAGAGTTGGCAGCCTGTCAGGGGGGAAGGCCCTTGCCCCCAAGAGACGAAACCAGACCACTGGATGCAAGTGCAAGAGGTTATTTTTTGTTTACACAGGTACCTGTGGAGGCATCAGTCTTTCGGAGGACTGAGCGTGCCAAGGTAAAAACTCAGGCAAGAGTTTCTTGGTAACCATTTTTGCAGTCTCATGTTTGGTAAGGAATGTTTTCATCCCTTCTGAGAATGTATCTGTGAAAACTAGTAAATATTTATAACCATACATTCCAGGTTTGACTTCAGTAAAGTCTATTTTTCAATGGACATCAGGCCTACGGCCACAAAGCCGTATCCCAAAATTCAGTTTGGTTTTTCCTTGGTTGATCTGGGCACGGGCCAGACAGTTAGCAGTTACTTGTTCCAGTAATAAATTCCGTTTGGGAAGGTAAGTTCCAATTTCTTGTCTATCTAACAAAGTTTTCATCTTTTTGGCGCTCAGATGAGTCAGTTTATGGAGGTGGTCTACTAACATTTTTTGCCATTTTTATAGGCAGTATAGTCTTTCCTTGGTAGACCCAGCATTGCCGATTGGGGTCATAATCTGGACCTAGTTTCTGAACAATGTCCAAATCTGTTTCATCATAGTCCCAATCTGGAGTCTTAGCTGTTTCCTTTTCAGTCAATATGCTTATACTCAATAGTTGGGGGCCTAAAGCTGTAGTGAGATAGTCCTTCTGTGGCACTGACCACGCCCATTGGGGCATGGCAACGGGCAGAAAAAACGTACTCATTACAAATGGCGCCCACGTGGCTAGTAAGAACTTCCACTTAAAGGTTAACAAAAGCTTCAAAAAGGGTTTTAGAAACAAAAGAACAAAGACAAACAAGCTTTCTTGGTAGCAGCATTTTTCTTGGTTGAACTCTACTTGCGAGAGACAAGCAGATTGTGCGGCTCCTTTAAGAGAGGTTTCCTGACTCAGCATAAGCAGCAAAAACCGCACGGCTTTTAAGAAGCACTACTAACAATTTATTGGTGTGTACAAGAGCGTGCAATGGCAGTGACCACATCTCCAATCTGGCAGCATGAGGCTGGATGGCAGTGCAGACCAAGGCAGTAAGCACAGCTCTCACTGCTGGAGGTAAAATAGCTGCATCCATGTTTGATAAACTGCCACAGAAGCAACTATGAATTTCATTTTAGTAATGATCATATTCAACTTTATCTGGAAAAACAAAAGACCCAGAAAAGCCTAAACAACCCTGTGCAATAAAAAACTTCAGGAGGCATCACCATCCCTTACTTTAAGCTCTACTACAGAGCTATAGTTCTGAAACAAGCCTGGTATTGGCACAAAAATAGACATTTAGACCAATGAAATCAAATTGAAATTCCTGATATTAACCCACCTATGAACACCTGACTTTTGCCAAAGCTGCTAAATGAATACAATGGGTCGAGGACAGCATCTTCAACAAATGGTGCTGTCACAATTGGATGATGGTGTGCAGAAGACTGCAGATAGACCCATGTCGGTCACCATGCACAAAACTCAAGTCCAAATGGATCACAGACCTCAACAGCAAACTAGCCACATTGAACCTCTTAGAAGAGAAAGTAGGGGTTACCATTGAACAAATTGGTATAGGAGACCACTTCCTGAACATAACTCCAGGGGCACAGACAATGACAGCAACAATTAATAAATGGGACCTCTTCAAACTTAGAAGCTTCTGTAAGGCAAAGGACACATTGGAGAAGACCAGAAGGCTGCCCACAGACTGGGAAAAGATTTTCACCAATCCTATATCCGAAAAAGGGCTGATCTCCAAAATATACAAAGAACTCAAGAAACTAGTCAACAAAACACCAAATAACACTAGTAAAAATGGGGTACAGAACCAAAGAAAGAACTCTCAATAGATGAAATCAAAAAGGCTGAAACACAATTAAGAAAGTGCTCTGAATCCTTAGCTATCAGGGAAATGCAAATCAAAACAACTTTCAGAAACCATCTTATTCCACACTGTGTGACTCTTTCAGAGCCACCACTGTCCTGCTAAATGCTTTTATATTTGCATTTTCTTTCCTGTAGATTAAAAAAAAATCCCTAAATTATGTAACTTCTGTATAACTACAGAGAACAACAATTAAGTATCTTTAGCTACAATGGCAGTCCCTTTCACACTTCCTGAGTGACACCTTTTTAAAAACAAGGCCATCAGTGGTCTGGTGCCTCAACCTTGAACTACCTGTAATTCCAATACTAAGGAGGCTAAGGGAAGGAGGCAGCCAGAGTTTGAGTCCAGTCTAGGCAGCATAGTAAGCCTCTTTCTCAAAAAAAAAAAAAAAAAAAAAAAAAAAAAAAAAAACCACACACACACATTCTGAGAGCCAAAGTCGCATACTGTTGTCTTCCAGCACTTAGGAATTAGAGGCAGGAGAATCAGGACTGCAAGGTCCTTTATGGTACATAGAGAGCTCAATATGAATGTGGACTGTATGAAACCTTGTGTAAGGAAGGAAGACACCCAAAGACAGACACAAAAACTTCACCAAGAAAAAAAAAAAAAGATCAAATCAAATCCTTACCATCTTTCATATCTATTCTTAGTCAACAAAGTATTGCAAACAATATCCTCATTATTTTAAAAACATTTTAATATTGGGAGTATTTTGTGAACTGAAAAAATAAAAACCTCGCAAGGGCAACATTGAACAGCAAGAAAAGCAGACGTAGGATACATACACTCTAACATACATAGGACACTTCTAAAAAGAAATATCAATCCCTAACAGGTAGATATCAAGTATCATTCTTTCTCCATGTGCACTTTAAAGATGAGTAGTGAGGTACCTGTAACCATGATATAGCAATCCTAGCTATCCCAGAATGTGAGACAGTAAAGTAGGCTACCATATAGCCATATACCCAGGAGTTCCACACCAGCCATGGCATCACCACAGAAATGAAAACAAAATTTAAAAACTTAGGTAAGTACTTTGCTGTAAGTCAGGCAAAAAATGGAAGTGTTGATCCTCCATTTACTCACAATTATTTTGAGACAACTGCAGAAAAATAAGAGAAATATATTACCCCATATGCATTCCACCTTCATGAATCCACTTTTTAGCTGAGCCTCCAGTGCTTAAATTCAGTGATGAATACTCAGTTAATTACAGACTAGTATGCTATAACATCTCTAATACGAAAAGGAACTACTGCACTTCCCCATGTAAAAATCTCAAGTCAAATTCTAAAGTGCTGCAAAATAGGTATAAACTTTAGTCCCAAAAATGACAGCAGTGGTTGCTGTGGTGGACCAGGTGCACACACTCTAGTACCTGAGAGACAGTCAGCTGTGTCTACTATTGCCATTAGTAAGGGAGATGGCAGATGATACCCATCATTGAACTCAGCAGCTTGCTCTGAGATCAATGAGGACTTGGATAAAGTGCTTCAGAGTGGTGATTTGGAGTGTGTACCAGAGAGTATTGTTGGAAAAGAATTGGAGACAGGTGGCCCCTCCAGAGCGGTTGGCTTTTTAGGACACCAGAGATTATATGGCTGGTACACAGAAGGGAGAAAATCAACTAGAAACCACAATACAAGGGGAAACCTCTCCTGGAGTTGGAGGGCTGGATTCCTTTGAATTTAATAAAATGGAGAGGTCAAGGTGTCCATGGAGGAACAGGAATTCTGTGCAGGGTCAGGCGATGCCCCATTCATTTCATCCTCTCATTTCAACCCAAAGGGAGATGTGTCTTTGTGTGGGGATGAGGAAAGGGGGCAGATGTTACTGGAGGATCTTGGAGTCTACTGCTTATGTCTAATGTTCTTTGGCCATGCATGGTATTTTGGTGACTATTTTCTTGAATTCTTTGTGTATTTTGGACATCAGCCCTCTGTCAGATGTAGGGGTGTGAAGATCAATTTCCAGTCTGTGGGCTGCCGTTTGGCCTTGTCCACTGTCGACTTTGTCTTACAGAACCTATTCAGTTTGAAGAAGTCCTACTTATTAATTGTCGATCTCATTGTATGTACTCCTGGAGTTATGTTCAGAAAGTGGTCTCCTCTTCCAGTTGTTCAATGGTACCCCCCCTTTCTATTCTATGAAGTTCCATCTGGTTGGAATTATGTTGAGCTCTTTGATCCAGTTAGACTTGAGTTTTGTGCATGGCTATAGACATGGGTCTATCTGCACTCTTATACACGCCATCATCCAGTTGTGCTAGCAACATTTGTTGAAGATGCTTTCCTCCCTCCCTTTTATACTTTCAGTGTTTTGTCAAAAATCTGGTGTTTGTAGGTGTTAGGGTTAATATCAGTATTTTTTATTTGATTAAATTGGTATACCTGTCTATTTTTGTGCCAATACCAAGTGGTTATCAGCCCTATAGCTCTAGAGTAGAGCATGAAGTTGAGGATGGTGATGCCTCCTGAAGAACCTATATTGCACAGGATTGTTTTGGCTATCCTGGGTCTTTTGGGTTTTTTTTCCCATAATGTTGAGTATTATCCTTTCAAGGTCAGTGAAGAATCTTGCTGGGATTTTATGGGGAATGCATTGAATATGCAGATTGCATATTCACAAGAACACATAAATATTAGGTTTTATAACAACAATTACTAATAAAAGAGATAATAAAAGTGCAAGTATAGGAATATACAAAGCTTTATAGCCTATTTGAATCTTTTTACTGAAGTTATAGTTTATCTAGACAAAAAGAATTGCATCAGTAACAAATAGTCTTAAGCTTTAGGAAAATTATTTCTCTCAGTCTCTACATCCCTAAGTTAATTCTAGAACTTTTTGTACTTTCGTTCCCTCTTGTTGTCTCCCATCTATGTTTTGGAACAGTCATTGTCAGATATCGAAGTTCCCATTGAAGCTATCATACTCAGTTTTACACTGGTATAGTAGATGCATTTCATTAGATTGCAGAAATTAAAGAGTGTTAATTGGGACATACTTGTAATGAGTAATCAATGGGGAAATAAATATATTCTCTCTCTAGATTTAAAAAGCCTATACATTTGGGGAAGATATTTAACTCCATAGTCAGAGGCCGTAGCTTCCACAGTATAGAAAAACATAAGAAACCATCAATGAATATTTATCCTAGAAATTGCTTAAAAACAGGGGCCCCTTGAGGAACACTATGGGCCAGGTCAATCCCCAGAGGATATTTAAAATAAGTAGTCAAACAAAGGTGGAACAATGGAAGGGGACTTCTATTAGTATGTATGAATGGAAAACAGAAATTACTTCCCCGAATGTCAAAGGCACTTCATAACTGCACATACTATCTGCCTTCCTGCTCCTCATAGCTGCACTTACTCCCTTCCTTCAGGGTGCATGCAAACATGTCTAGGCCAAATCTATAGTTATTTAGATAGGAGACAATCATCATCAAGACACAGGCATCCTGTAGCAGGAAAGGTAATGTCTTAAGGACAAAAGGAGTTATTGGAGCTCAATGAACTCATGAAAATTTGGAATGCATACCCATATACCAGTTGAGAAAAGTCAGACAGGCAGACTAAATTCCAGGACTGCCAAAGCACACAGAAGCCATGTAAGGATATATATGATGAGATCTACTTTTAACTGCTTGGTGATAGTGAACATGTTTAATCCCAGGACAAAGGAGGCACCCTGATTTTCTGAGGTTGAGGCCAGCCTCAGAGTTTCAGGGCTGCACTGATAAACCTGTTTTGACAACAAAAAACAAAACAAAACAAATCAGATAAAGGAAGAGAATCAGATCCACCTTCTAGTGGTAACCAGCATGTATACAGGGTATTGAAGGAGGAAGCTCTCCCTCTTTGGCTGCTAACCCTTGCTCTGACTACCAAATGTATTCATTTACTACCATCAGAGCCCCTGTCTTTGTAATTTTGGTATATAATGACCAGCTGAGACATCCATCCTGATAAACTAAAAAATCTTCTGTACTCCTAAGATTCCCATTGGTAGGCAACCATTGTTGGACTAACTAGATCACAGCTTCTGAGACATTATAATAAATCCACTTTCTACATACATGGTGAGATTCATCATACATTCTGTTTCTTGTAGAGAACATTGAATAATGCACTTGGATTTTGTTGGGAGGCGGCCTTGAGTCACATCCTCTTGCAGAATTACTTAAACCTTAAAACTCTAATTGAGCCTTATCTTGGTAAAACAGAAAACTTCTTAAACAAGAAGTCTTTGTCACTAACCCCAGGAACTGAGGTGAACCAGACAGCAGGAATTGAGATAAGCAGACATGTATGGTCTGAGGTTTATGGCCTGGGACATTACCAGAGCCCAAGATTGGGTGCAGTTACCCCTCCCCACTTCCTCCCTGCTTTGCTTTAAAAACCTCTCTTTGGCCTAATAAAATTGAGCCCTTGACAAACCATTGCTTGGTCTCATTCCTTCTTTCTCACCCATTTATTTTCATGGTTCATCTGGTCGGGGTAGGTTTTTGTTTTGTTTTGTTTTGTTTTGTTTTGTTTATCTTATCAGTGAAGATTTATTGGCTTATAATAGTGCTCACAAATACATACTTCCTAGTTCAATTCCTCTCCAAATATTCAATTATCCATGAAGACTACTCTTCTCATTATTATGCATTTGCCAAGTGTTTGCTCTGTTTCAGGGTTAAAACTCTACATCCACGGAGCCATCATCCAACTATCTGACAGGAGAAAGACATATTATCTTTTTTTTTTTTTTGAGATCTGGTTCCTGCTTTTCTTTCCTGATTGTCTGAAGTTCCCAAAACAACTGTAAGAACCTCAGAATGTCCAGTCCAGTTGCTGCAAAACGCAAGAGGCTTTAATGAACAGGAAATGTTTGCACAAACGGGCTCCTCCAGCATGCAGGTTAGAGAGAAGCCGCCCTCCCCTGGGCCCAGATGTTTTTAAAGGCAAACCCACAAGCTTAGGGAGGGGGTGGGACCCTCTGTCCATTGAGTACATGACCCTTGGAGGCCGGATGATCTGCTATTATGGTCAGAAGACCTTAGGGCCTCAGGTGGGTTAATTAATCTTGTCTGGGCAAACCAGAGTTACAACTATCTCTTGACCCTATTTACCACCTGTTGACTCACAGGAAAGGAGGGGCAGTGTGAATTCTTACCTCAGGGCCTTGTGAGAGGAAGCTAGCAAATTCCTAGGAACAGATATTGGTTTCTAGGTTAGTCCATCATTAACATTACTTTTTAGGTCTTTCACAACCAGGTAAAAAAGTTACTTTAGTTCACATAAATTCAGTGTTAAACCAAATAACAAATATCAATTTTTGTATCCCTAAATCTGTGTAGTAAATAAATATTCTGAGCTCCCGTCCAACTTGTTCACCAAGAATAACTCAACCCACTTAAGTAAGTATAGTTAGCTAGTCACACTGTGTCTAGGAGGAAGAAAGGAAAATTCCTGTGAACTGCAGGAAGATAGCAGGGGTCAGCTATAGAACAAGTGTTATAGAAATGCACACATCTGCTGACATAGAAAAGTTTTTGTCTGTGGTAGAAGGCAATCAGGACCCATTGTAATGTGTCCTTATCACTCTGTATCCAGCTGTGAGGTACTCTTATCACTAAGGCCTTACTAGCCAATCAGACCCCAACCTGACCTGCCTGTCAGAAGAAGTACAGAACCATTCTGGCCTGGATTTGAAGAGAAACTGGAGGCAGTGTTTTTGTGTACTGTGCTTTTAGGAAGGGCAAATTGGAAAACCACAGCATGGTGAGTGAGGGTCTGCTTTCCTCAGATGGGTAGTGGGAGATGGTGAGGCATGGGATCCAGTATGGAGGGTATTTCCTGAGTTGTCATACAGTCCATAAAATTCCCAGAAGTGAGAGGCAGGCCTCTAAATAACTGTTCTGTGGGCTGTATATGCTCTGAGCACTGGGAGCAGGGAGGTGTGTGTAGAAACATCTATTTAGTCAACTTCTACATACTTTTGGTGCACCCACAGAAAGCATGGCGACAAACTTCCAGAGGCCTTTTAGGTAAGTATATTTTAGAAGTTCAGCACTTTGCATTTTAATTTTATGTGTAAGATCCTTGTATTGTTAATTTTCTGCACGTTGTAATAGACAACTCATGTAAGGGTAGCACTTTACTATTGAACAGTGATCTACAGGAGTAAATTTGTAACACAAAGGATTTACAAATGCTTTGGAGATAGTATGTCTCACAAAGTAGAATTTAACTGAGGTAGGACTGCCTCTAAAACACACAAAGCTAAGTGTATGCTGACCAGACCTGATAGAATTTTGAATCCCAAATACACATTTGTTCACCATGATTTTCCAGAAGCCACTCCTGTTTTGTAACAGCATGTAGTCCCTTACTGATATCAAAGAAAAAAAAAAAAAAAACAAAACACACACACCAAAAAAAAAAAAAAAAAAAAAAAAACTGGCCCATAACCAGCTGATCACAGAGATATTAAATGTCCACAAGCAACCTTTAGGCCCAGTATCCTTATAGTTGCAGTTTTCTTCTCCAGAAAAGCATAGTTCTACCAGATTGGCAATAGGACACCAGATTTTAAAAAGTAAACCAACGATGTATGAGTGGCCAGATAAAGCACAGCTTTCATTTAAGCTCTCAGGCAGGCATGACGAACATTCTTGGGAGAGATAGTAACAGCCTTGTCTAGGCCTTGGGAGCTTTCCCTCAGGCCCTGGTGTATTAACCATAAAACAGTGTACCTTGTCCAAAATCAGGTATTTGCTGGGGAGAGCTGGTAATTGTTTGGAACAAAGCCTTTGTGGACAGGTTATTTCAGGTCTGTAGATCTAAACTACATAGAAATATGTTTCTCAGTCCCAAGGCCACTGTGGGCTTACTCAGTAATAATCATGAGATACCCTGTGTTCCCCTTTTGTGGCATTGTTTTAGTGGTCTTCTCCTGAGTTTGTCCCATTGAATGAGTTTCTACTGACTTCAAGGAATTCTCCTATTTCCTTCCCTTTCCTTCCTGGAAGTAGTGTACAACAGTCTATTCTCCTTAAGAAGCTTACTTGGCATAGGAAACTTCTCCCCATCCCAGCTTTTTTTTTTTTTTTTTTTTTTTTTTAATATTTTCTACCTTCTACATTTGCCAATACCTTCACCTTAGGATCCTACATGTGAAGCAGGTCCATCAGTTTCAGGTATCTGATGTCCTTAAGAAATAGTATTTTGAACACTGTATAATCCTCTCATCTTGCTTAGTAGCTAGACATTGAAATTGTTCAATGTCTAAAATGGAGCTTGAACTTAAAAAGCCATTTAAGAAGGATAGAATATATGAAATGCAAAAATATGTGTAGGCTTGCTCCTGTTCTTGTATTTTCTAAGGTGGATACATGTTATGTTAGATGTATTTGTTTTTATAGATCTCCACAGTGGTGAAGTGATTTTTCCCTTGGAAGGCATATTAAGGCTAGAACAGATGCATTTTCATCCTGTTAGAAGAATGTTTATGAGGCAAGCTCTTATATTGATGCAGGTGGCATTAGTTGCAGTCTGTTGCTCTCCAAACAATAGCCTTGCTGTGTTCTGTACTATTCCTTCAAAATTCTTAAGTCACTAGGTAGACAAAATTCTACGTTACTAGTTAGCCACAGGCACTGTTACAAGTTAGCCACACATACTATACCACTACTTACCCACACATACTAAGTCACTAGTCAGCCACATATCTAATCCACTAGCTAGCCACAGACACCAAGAAAGTAGTCTGCCACACACACTAAATTACTTACACACACTAAGAGAGTAGTTAAACATTCACCTATATATTTAGTCAGCTACACAACTAAGTCACTTGTTAGCTACATACACTAAGTCACTAGTTATCCACATACACAATATCAATAGTTATACACACACACTATGTTACTAGTTAGACACATACTAAGTCACTAGTAAGACACACACAAAATCAGGAGTTAGTCATACTCATCTAGGATACTATTTAGCCACATACACAAAGTCAGTAATTAGCCAAACACAGTAAGTTACTACTTAGCCACAGACACTAAGCCACTAGTTATCCATACACACTAAGTCTCTAGATAGCTACACACATTAAATCACTAGTACCCAGAAAAACTAAGTCACTTATTATCTGCAGCAGACCTTTCAGTGGGCAATGGTCTACGGGGAGACCAAGACTCTGCTTAATAGGTCAGGAGTTGCTTTGTCTTGACAGACAGACATAAACACACTCGAGGAGCTTTGCAACTGTTTCAATTTCTACTTCAGATCATTGGGTTTTTATGCGGAAAGTTCAAGGAACAGATCTTTGGCCACAGTTTAAAATTCACAGACATACTATAAAAATGTCAGCAATTACTTTAAAGCATGAGATTGTAAATACATCTAAGCACTTGTGTAGCTGGGAAACTGTTTTTTTTTTTTTTTTTTTTTGGCCTGCTTGTGGTCAGCATACCAGTGATTTGATTTACTGAGTTTAGAGAATAATCATTGTCTCTGGTCAGTAAACTTTTAACAACATTGATAACAACTCTTGTACTGTTGTATTGATTCAGGGGCCCTAAGAATACAAGTTAGAGTATTGTAGTAAATCCCACAACAGCTTTGCTGAGGGCAGGCTAATTACAGGAAGGGTCATCTTGTGGGCAAAGTCCTAAAGCTTTAGCTATGTTAATTTATTAAGCCTTGTGCTGATACCTGAAGTCTCAACTGGCTAAGTGGGATTTGTAGTACAGGGCACAGAGGATAGCATCCATCTGCTGTTTGCTGGTCTGTATCTCTTTCAGTTTCTGAAACAATATCTAAGTGTTTTCTGGGCTTCTCTTAATTAACAGTGGAGCTACAGGCAAAAACACCCATGATCAAAAGCATTATAGCGATCGATCATAGCACAAAATACACCAAGCACCTGTTCCAATCAGCCAGTCAGGCAAGCACCTGCAGGAACCTGGACCACTTTACCCCAGGAAGCATAACCACATGTGGTACAAACCTCTGAACAGGTAGCCATTGAGATTTCTCTCAGCCGTTGCTACACTGTCTCCACTGGGGCTGCTGTGGCAGTTAACAACTAACAACACATTAAGTCACTAGTCAGCCAGGTACCTAAGTCACTAGTTAGCCACAAACATAAGTTACTATTTAGCCATTCTTGATAAGTTCCTAGTTAGCCATACAATCTAAGTTACTAGTCAGCCACACAGCTATGTCACTAGGTCCCACATATACTAAGTCACTAGTTAGCTACAGTCACTAACACATTAACTACACACCTCTAGTTAGCCACACACTTGAGGCACTTTTAAGCCACATTCACTAAGTCACTAGCTAGTCACAGTAAATATGTCACTAGTCAGCCACTCCTAAGTCACTAGTTAACCACACACACTATGTCACTAGTAGGCCACACACCTAAGTTTCTAGTTTGCCGCATATGCTAAGTCACTAGTCAGTAACATTTAAGTCAGTAATTAGCCCAACACACTAGTTACTAGTAGACCACACCTTAAGTCAATAGTTGGCCACACAATTAGGTTACTAGTTAGATACGCTAACTCACAGGTTAGCCACATACAGTAAGTCACTAGTTAGTCATACACATTATGTCACTAGTCAGACACATACCTAACTCATTAGTTAGCCATGCATGTAAGTCACTAGCTAGTTACACACCCAAGCCACTATTTTGACATTGAGGCCAATGTCTTCCCTAACAGAGCAGGGTATGGGCATAGCTTTCATACCAGCCCAAGGGGGTGGAGGCAGATGGAAGTGTGCGAGTTTAAGGCCAGTCCTGGCTATTAGAGAGATGGAGAGAGACAGAGTGAGAGAGAGGGGGAGAGAGGGAGAAAAAAGTCTGTCTAAAAGAAAAACAGCTCATACTAAGGTGATCCCAGGACTTAGGATTTCAGGCCATTAATCCCAGCAGTAGGGATTTGGAGATAGAGTGACATGGCTGGACAGAAAGAGGAAGAAAAAGGCAGAGGAGACAGAAGAGCATGCAGTGAGATGATTTTGTTTCAGCAGTTACTCTGAGGGATCAGAGAGATAGCAGTCAATCTGAGGAAGCAGTATGAGGACAGGATCACATTGTTTTCTCTGATAATAGGTAGCGATAAGAACTGTAGTAGCCAGATGCTCTGAGTCTGTGATCCTTCCATATTCACCCTCCCACTCTCTGTGAGTTTGTATTAATAAGATCTATTAGACCATGCTCTTCCACCAGCCATTGGCAAGAGGTGAGTCTGGGCCAAATTGGGGCAACCTCTCCCCTACAACCTCTCCCCCAACTTCCTGGGTTGGCCCCTCATCCTGCTGCTCCTGTGTCCTTTCCCTATAGAGAGCACACTTGGAGCTCTGATACACCCCCACACATCCCCACCGCCAGCCTGCCCCCACTACCCTGTGCCGTACCCTGCACCTTGTCCTGCTGCTCTGGTTATGCACTGGGACAGAGGGTGGAGCAAACAGTCCACACTACTTCAAGGACTTCTCAAGCAACTCTGAAAAAGGAAACCTGCCTATCCACATGGGGCCATCCATAATTTCCACCTGCTTGGTCTCTGACCCCTACCTCCAGTCCTCTGCTGGAGTCCCGGGCCCCTCCCAGATATCTGCCTATCTCTATGGGTCCACGCTGAGTTCCCTCCAGCAAATACTTTACCCCCAAAGCAGAGCTTCTGCTAAAGAAAGGGGCCTCAGGTGGAGAGTGCCAGTTCCATGAGAGATTGGACTATCGGTGCAGGAACATTCCGAGTATCAGCCCAGCCTTAGTCCTCTTCTGCCAGCCATTGGCTAGAGACCACACTACTTTGGGGGAAATCTTGGAGCGAATATGAACACAGCAGACCGGGCTATCCACACGGGACCAACAGTAATTCTCAACTGCTTTGCCTCTGACCCCCATCTACAGTCCTCTGCTGGAGTCTCAGGCCCCCCCAGAGATGCTACAATCTCTGCGGGACCACTCTGAGTATCTGCAGGCATATTCTATGGGATCCTCATCCCTGACACCATCCCTGGGTCCCTGTCTGCTGAGAGACATCCTATAGAGCTTGGACCACAGAGAGCTACAGATATTGAAACTCTGACCCACATAAGCCCCCTGGGGAAGCACCATAGAGAGAGGGAGAGACAACACAAACACCTATTGGAAGAAGCTATGGAAAGACGGCAATACAAGAAAATAACTAACAACAGAAGGCAAGCATGAAACCACCAGAATCTAAGGACTCTACCCCAATTAGAATGGAACACAATAACAAAGCAGAGGAAGCAGAAGGGAACGAATTAAAAATTACCATCAAAAAATGCTTGAAGATGTGAGAAAATCCCTTAAAGAAATGGAAGAAAAAATACACAAAAAAGTGGAAGAAATGAAAAAATTCCTTAAGGAAAGAAAAGAAAGTACAGAAAACAAGAAAAAACAATCAAGCAGGTGAAGGAAACGGTTCAAGACTATAAAACTCAAATAGAGAAAATTAAGGCAACACAAACACAAAGAATGCTGGAAATAGAAAATCTGGGCAAAAGATTGGGAACTACAGACGCAAGCATAACCAACAGAATTCAGAAGATGGAAGAGAGAATCTCAGTTGCAGAAGATAAACAAGGAGAAATAGATTCATCAACCCAAGAAAATCATAAACCCAACAAATCCTTAACAAAAAATATCCAGGAAATGTGGGACAAAGTGAAATGGCCAAACCTAAGAATATTAGGCATAGAGGAAGGTAAGGAAGACCAGCTCAAAGGGGCCGAAAACATATTCAACAAAATCATCGAGGAAAATTTTCGCAATCTGAAGAAGGATATGCCCATGAAAGTACAAGAAGCATACAGAACCACAATAGGCTGGACCAAAGAAAAAAGACCCCTCGACATATAATAATCAAAACACCTAGCATTCAGAATAAAGAAAGAATATTAAGAGCAGTGAATGAAAAGTACAAGTAACATATAAAGGCAGAACTATCAAAATTAGACCTGATTTCTCCGTGGAAACCCTCAATGCCAGAAAGTACTGGCTAGATGTTCAGGGCCAGATGGCATCAGTGCAAAATTCTACCAGATATACAAGGAAGAAATAATAACACAACTCCTCAAATTGTTCCACAAAATAGACCCAGAAGTTTCACTGCAAAACTCTTTTATAAGGCCACAATAACCTTGGTACCCAAACCTCACAAAGACTTAACAAAGAAAAAAAACTAAAGACCAATATCCCTGATGAACATCTATGCAAAAATACTCAATAAAATAATGACAAACCAAATTCAAGACTACAACGATCTAACTATCTGATTACTTCACTATTCAAATCTGTCTTTTTCTACTCCAGGAAGAATAGAGTCTGAATCCACCTTGTTGGTTTTAAAGTGTCTCTTGTGATTTCATTATTTATTTAAATAAATGTTGATATCATTTCGCTATCTCTCTAAGGGTGAATCACGAGAAATTATCTCTTTATTCCTTCATTTTATTGTTCAAATCTATGATTAAGAACTGAATGACTCTTCAGTATTGAGCAATTTTTGAGGCTTCACGTATAAAACACCATCCACTTCTTTAATCTTTATTCATTTAATTATGAAAATCTGTCATTATGTCTTCAGTAGTCACTGGAGTTTTGAGCCTCCTTACGGGAGTCCATTGTGCCAGGCCATCACATCACCTAATACTACACTTACTTATTTAACTGTTAAACCAGGAAATTAAGTAATAATTCATCATTTAATTAATGTATTTAAAATACAGGTAATGTTATGGACCATAAGTCCCTTTTGGAGTCAGACTTTGGGAGTCGATGAGGTAACATCATCTCATTACTTCATCATTTAGTTATGTAAGTAGATCATTACATCAGCGATAGTTTTAGGACTTGGGTGCCACCTCCTCAGTGTTAATATAAAATGCCAACTAATTAATTATCAATTTATTTTTTTAAATAAATCATTATTCCAGGAAGAGATCAGTCTGACTACTCCATGTGGGGTTAAAGTATGTACCACCCTGTCATTATTTAATCATTTTTCATTATATATTATTTATTTAAATCGATGAGTATGTTTTTCTTCCTGACTGGAGTCTGGCCATTCCTCCCTGGAAGTTAATCGTGGGGCATTATTTAATTATCTACGTACTACTTCCTTGAAAATCACTGGAGTATGGTTCTACCTTATGAAAGTTAAGTATGCAGGACTATCCAATTATAAACACCATCATAATGATGGTGTCATCGGTCCTTTGGCTGCTGTGCGATTGACACAGCAGGAGATCAGTACCAGAAGCAGTGCCCAGAGAATGAGGGACACTGCGTTACCCAGTGATTAGTGATCACATAATCGTAGATTTTTGAAATCGAATGATTACACGACTTAAAAACAAAAAAACTGTATTGTTTCACATCATCAGTTTCTCAGAGCTTGCAACAGAACTGACCCATGAAGGACACAGTCACCACCGATTTTAAAATTGGAATAACTGAATAATCTCTTGATCAGGGAATCTCATCTAATGAACACTGTTGGGCTGATAACAGGACACACCACCAACAATAAATAACTCTAAGTAACCATATTAGAAAGCAGGGTACAGGACTTAATAGAGAACTATCAATTGAGGAATCCAAAGTGACTGAAAGAAACATAAGACAGTGCTCAAAATCCTTAGTCATCAGCCAAATTTAAATCTGAACAACACCAAGAAACCATGGGATCAAGCTCCTGTAAAGGGAAGAGAATGAAGAGGAGTTTATTTTATTTTCAATAAAGAGAAAAGGATTATGGTAGAGGCGATTAATTGTATTGTTTCCATTCAAGAAATTAGAAAATTGAAGCATAGAAAACAGGTTTAAAACCCTCATCAACGGATTTGAATGGCATAATGATGCTTTTGTTTTCATGCTTATGTCACTATAAGCATTTTTTTTTTTTAGTTTGAGAGACTGGTAAATATATAGAAATCAAAAGAAAGACCCTGCTTTGTTTTTGTGAGAAAATCAGTTAGGATGTAAGGTTAGTTCATCGGTGGGTATCGGTGGGACACTAGAATGTGACAGAATGTTGGATCATAAATGTTGCCTGGCAACCCTGCTTGCATTCTGGTCTCATGGGCCAAGGACCAGAGAGCAGCTTCAAGAAAATGTTATCATGGGACATTACAGTCTCCTAAGATAACTGTCTCCTAAAACTTTTCATGACAGCATTTGATTCGCTTACCAAGTCATGGCCAAATCTCTGGAAGTTTGCCTACAGCTTTTACTGGTCACCAAATTCAAGATTACCTAATTATCAGAGAACATAGTCTGTGGAGAAACATTTCAAAGGCTTCTCTTTATGGATGCTCTCTCCCCTAAGAAGCAAAACTATGAAACAATAGATAACAGACTCACAATTATTCATCAAAAGATGAGTTTTCCCTTGTTATCTTCCTTCAGGAAGGTGATGATCCATTTGTCAGCGTAGACTTAGAGATTATTGGATTGCAATCCATCTCTTTTGAGGCAGCCGTCCAACCTTCTAAAAACCCTGCATACACGATGACATTTAAGCTTTGAAACATTTTACTACTCAACTCTGTAATTAAATAAGGGATGAACCTGGGAGTTTCACACAATCATGTGGGAGTCAAGTGAGAGTCAATTGTGTCGAGGATGTCAGAACTCTTCATCCTCTGATTATGTTGTTATTTGAATATTAAAATAGACATTAGGTAATCCATGATCAGTGGATTGTGGTTCCACGATGTGGGAGGCAATTATTACAGACCACCTAAATATCAATTATGTAGTTAAAAATCTTTAAATTAATCATGACAGCATCATTCATGGGTCTATTTTGGAGCCTCCTAAGGGAAGTAGATCATGTTACATGAACTCATTATTTGATTATTTAATAATATAAAACAATGATTATATTACCCATGAGACCTGGAATTTGGTGCCACAGATCATCTAATTACATGATTAACGTATTTAAATGGACAATTCGTGTTAATACCCAAGATAATGTAAATATGTGTATAGTTCTGTAAACTAAAAATCCTCCATTCCATGAAGAGACCTGTGAAGCACCCTCTTGTGGAGTTAATGTGCAATATCATCACATTTTAAGATTCATTGTTTCACCTGATGATGATGACATCCTTCATGAATGGAGTCTGGCCATGCTTCCCTCCCAGTTAAAAGCTACATCACCTCTTTCTTGTGACAGGTAGCTATTACCGACTTATTTACTTAATTCTTTAAATTATTTAAACGACAGACAATGCCATCACCGATTATGATCAGGGTGCAAATGTCTGTCAGGGACAAGGTTAGGAAAGTTGTAGACCCTGGCCAGAGCATTTTCTGAATGATCTATGCATCTCGCAGATTACTTGGGATGCTGGAAGATTGCGTCCAGAAGATTGCATGGTGCCCTCCGAGAAGTACAAGAACTTCACCAAGGCCGGCATGGTGGTCTGGGTGTTGACTACCTGCTGTTCCTCCCCATCTTCACATAGGTTGTGATCTACCATGAGAAGAAGGAGTGGCACTAGGAGGTCGGCAACATCACCGAGACCTGGCAAATGGATGACGACCCAGAACACGGAACTACATCTCTCTCTCAGATATGCTGGTTATGCCCCTGATGCAGCCATCTTTTCAGCTGATACCAACCTTTTGGCTACTACTGCTTCGCCAGGAATGGGCTCATTAGCTCAGGTCCTGCCGCATCACAACAGAGATTCAGGCCCTGGTGATGATGTCAGGCCAAGAGAATTCATCAGGCAAGACAGTATGATTATCTGAGGATGACATTATGGAATTTTAGAAATCCATGATGACAGCATCATTTTTCTTATCTGGCAAGTCTGTCCATGAATTGATGATACGAAAACGGTCAATGACTTAAATATGTAAATATGTAATTTTTAAATTGTTTCATTATATGATCTGTGAACCCTGAAGTTTGGTGCCACCTTGTGTGACTCAAGTGTGACAGACGATCTACCTATCTGATTATTTCATTATTCAAATCTCTTTTTATACTCTAGGAAGTATGTTGTCTTGATCCACCTCGTTGGTGTTAAAGTGTCTGTTGTGATTTTATTTATTTATTTATTTATTTAAATCAATGTTGATAGCATTTCGTTATCTCTCTAGGGGTGAATCATGAGAAATTATCTCTTTATTCCTTCATTTTATTGTTCAAATCTATGATTAAGAACTAAACGACTATTCAGTATTGAGTAATCTTTTAGGCTCCACGTATAAAAACACCATACACTTGTTTAATCTTTATTCATTTAATTATGAAAATCTGTCATTATGTATTCAGTGGTCACTGGTATTTTGAGCCTCCTTATGGGAGTCCATCGTGCCATGCCATCACATCATCTAATACTACACTTACTTATTTAACTGTTAAACTAGGAAATTAAGTAATAATTCATCACTTAATTAACATATTTAAAATACAGGTAATGTTATGGACCATAAGTCCCTTTGGAGTCAGATTTTTGGAGTTGATGATGTAATATCATCTCATTACTTCATGATTTAGCTATGTAAATAGATCATTACATCAGCGATAGTTTTAGGACTTTGGTGCCAGCTCGTTGTTAATATAAAATGCCAACTAATTAAGTATCAATTTAATTTTTTAAATAAATCATTATTCCAGGAAGAGATCAGTCTGACTACTCCATGAGGGATTTAAGTATGCACCACCCTGTCATTATTTAATCATTTTTCATTATATATTAATTATTTAAATCGATGAGGATTTTGTTCTTCGTTACTGGAGTCTGCCATTCCTCCCTGGGAGTTAATCGTGAGGCATTATTTAATTATCTAAGTAGTACTTCCTTGACAATCACTGGAGTTTGGTTCCACCTTATGAAAGTTAAGAATGCAGGATTATTCAATTATAAATTTATTTGATTGCATAAGTAATGATGATGTCATCGTCCTTTAGCTGCTGTGTGATTGACACAGCAGGACATCGGTACCAAAAGCAGTGCCCAGAGAATGAGGAACACTGTGTTACCCAGTGATTACTGATTACGTAATCATAGATTTTTAACAGTCTCATGATTACACGATTTAAAAAAAAAAAAACTGTATTGTTTCGCATCATCAGTTTCTGAGAGATTGCAACAAAACTGACCCATGAAGTACACAGTCACCTCCGATTTTGAAAATGGAATAACTGAATAATCTCCTGATCAGGGAATCTCATCTGATGAACTCTGTTGGGCTGATAACATGACACACCACCAACAATAAATAACTCTAAGTAAGTAATGATTTCCAAACAAGTAAAAGACTTACATAATAAGAACTTTGTGGCTCTCAAGAAAGAAATTAAAGATACCAGAAAATGGAAAGATCTCCCATGCTCTTGGATAGGTAGGATAAACATAATAAAAATGGCAATCTTCCCAAAAGCAATCTACCGATTCAACCCCATTACAATCCCACCACATTTCTTCACCGACCTTGAAAGGACATTAATCAACTTTATATGGAAAAACAGAAGACCCAGGATAGCCAAAACCACCCTATACAATAAAAGAACTTCAGGAGGCATCACCATTCCTGACTTTAAGCTCTACTACAGAGCTATTGTTCTGAAAACAGTCTGGTATTTGCATAAAAACAGACAAGAAGAGCAATGGAATCCTGATATTAATTGAAATTCCTGATATTAATCCACACACCTATGAACACCTGATTTTTGACAAAACAGCTAAAATTATACAATGGGGCATGGACAGCATCTTCAGAAAATGGTGCTGGCACAATAGGATGAGGTGGTGTAGAAGACCGAAGATAGACCCATGTCTGTCTCCATGCACAAAACTCAAGTCCAAATGGATCAAAGACCTCAACATCAATCCAGCCACATTGAACCTCTTAGACGAGAAAGTAGAAGGTACACTTGAACAAATTGGTATATGAGACTGCTTCCTGAACTTAACTCCAGGGGCACAGACACTGAGAGAAACAATTAATAAATGTGATTTCTTCAAACTTAGAAGCTTCTGTAAGGCAAAGGAGAAAGTGGACAAGACCAAACAGCAGCCCACAGACTGGGAAAAGATTTTCACCAAGCCTATATTTGACAAAGGGCTGATCTCCAAAACATACAAAGAACACAAGAAACTAGTCTACAAAACACCAAATAAACCCATTTAAAAATGGCGTATAAAACTGAAGAAACAATTCTCAATAGAGGAAATCAAAAAGGCCAAAAGACACTTAAGAAAATGCTCCACATTCTTAGCTATCAGGAAAATGCAAATCAAAAAACTTTAAGATACCATCTTACTCCTGCCAGAATGGCTAAAATGAGAAACACCAATGATGATTCATTTTGGAGAGGATATGGAGAAAGGGGAACACTCCTCCAGTGCTGTTGGGAGTGCAAACTCATACAGCCATTTTGGAGATCAGTATGGCCATTCCTCAGGAAAATGGGAATTAGTTTACCACAGTACCTGGCAATCCCCCTCTTAGGCATATACCCAAAGGATTCACATCCATACAACAAAGACATCTGTTCAACTATGTTCATAGCAGCACTATTTTTAATAGCAAGAACCTGGAAGCAACTTAGGTGCCCCTCAATTGAAGAATATGTAATGAAGATGTGGCACTTCTAAACAATGGACTACTACTCTGCAGAAAAAAATAATGGTATCTTGAAATTCTCAGGCAAGTGGATGGCACTTGAAAAAACCACCCTGAATGAGGAAACTCAGTCACAAAAAGAGGAAAATAGTATGTACTCACTCATATATGGATTTTAGACCTAGATCAAAGGATCATCAGCCTATAATTCACACCACCAGAGGACCTAGGATACAAGGTAGATTCTAAGAGATTCATATAAACTCCCTCACAGAAATGGGAAAGGACAAGTCCCCCAGAGCACAGGGGAAGTAGGGGGGGACAGTGAATGGAGAGAGAAGTAGGAGAATATGAGTGGGAGGAAAGGAAAACATTTGTGACTAGGAAAATTGAGCCCTGGTAGGAAAAGAAGACAGGAGAGAGAGAGAGACAGGCAGACAGACAGACTGCCAGACAGACAGAAAGAGAGAGAGAGTAAGAGAGAGAGAGAGAGAGAGAGAGAGAGAGAGAGAGAGAGAGAGAGAACATAAAAGAGGGAGCCAATATTGTTTGGAGATAAAATTGAACACAAGGTAAGGTCTAGAGCGCTTCAAGACTGCTCCCAACTAACAATTTGAGCTTCCGTGGAAAGGCTATCATAAATGCGTTCCCGGAGTGTGAGATCAACAACTAACTTCTCCATGGAGCCCTCAACTAATGCCTGTTGAAAACAGGATCAAACACCCATACATAAACACTGAGTCTAACTAGAACCCAGATGCAGATGGAGAGGACAAGAAGTTCCAGCAGAAACACATACAGACAGCTTACCTGAACAAGCAGGAGCTAATGGCCACTAGACTGATAGCTGGGAAGCCAGCATGGGACTGACTCAGGCCCCCCTGAATATGGGTCTCAGCCAGAAGGACTGAGCAGTCTAAGAGACCTCAGACAGTGGAGCCAGGATGTATCCCTTGTGCACAAAGGACTTTGCGAACATATCCCCCATGGAGGGATAACTGCCTTAACCTAGAGATAGGAGAGAAGCGCTAGTACCTACTTCACATGACCTGTCATATCTATATGACCCCAACTGGATGGCATTCCCCTACATGTGGAATTGGGGTGGGGGATGGGAGGGTGGTTAGAGTGCATGTGAGAGGGCAGAGAGGGTAAAAGGGAGGGAAGGAGGGAGGGAGGGATGGAGGGAGGGAGGGAGGGAAGGAGAGGGAACTGGGGTAAAATACTAAATTAAATTAAAAAAAATGCTTTGACTCCAAAATTAAATTTGAAGGACAAGTTATTGGGGAAAAGGATTTCTATTTTTGTTTCCACAGAAAATGAAAAGATGTGGATTCCTTCCAGAGTAATGTGGCTTGATCACGCCAGACCGCCTGAAACAGAGTATAAGGTGATCCTACATTCAAAACAGCTGGACAAATCAGCCTTACAGACTACAGCCAGGATTTCTGCATCTTCCTTGAATCCCCTATGACAGCGCCCCTTACCAGCAGGAAGTAGTTTGGAAAGAACGACGCCCAAATTCCCAAGTATTGTGTATAAATGTTTGTTTTCATTTAATTGGACTTTGATATATAAAATAAAATAATAAAAAAAAACAATAGCATTTTTAAATTTCAGGGAAATACAACTAAACTGGCTATCCTGAGTGTGATAATTACCTAATTTACACATGCTTCAAAGGATTATATTACTTATATATCATTTACTATTAACATGTATCAGTAAGCATAAACAAATGGATTAAAGGATGAAAAATAAAATACAACAAGCATAAAAAAATTCCAGATCATGCTGTAACACAAAATCCATATATATATATATATATATATATATATATATATATGAAAAATAATGCCATTTAGAGCATACACAAAATTAACTCCAAATGTGAATACTCCCTTAGCCTAGAGACAAGGAGGAGGGCTTGGGCCAAACCCAAATGTCTTGACAGGTTTTGATGAATCCTCCTAAAGAACTCAGCCTCCCAGACAAATGTATGTGGGATGGGATGAGGAAGTCACTGGGGGAGGGAGGGAGAGGGAACTGGGAATGATATGCAAAATAAGATCTTTCTATTCATTTCTTAACAACAGAACTTAAGTTATTTTGATGGCAAAAAAAAAATAAATGGTAATAACTCTGCATGTATCTGACCCCTAAATGTTAGATGTGAAGGACAAAGCTTCTGGAAGGCACTGAACAAACTGAACCTCTCCTTCTTTGGTAACTTGCCATCCCTGTGCACCAAAGCATAATGGAGCTGACTTCAAAGAATTTATTCACTTTGCTGCATAATCTAAATCCTTTCCAGAGATGCAGCCCACAAGGAAAAGTATTCCTGGGCCACACCCTGGTTAGGGAAGCTCCTAGGACCACAATAGACCTAACAGAACACTGAATTTGACAGCACATTCAAGCCAGGTGTCCTCCTGGAAGGCCTGCAAAACAGACATTCATGACACCCCATACCACCCTCTGAATCCACTCACTCACCATGCTGCAGCTTCTGTTCTCCTCCATTCCCCTGCAGCACTCACAGAGCAGCAATCAATCCTCTGGTGCCTGTTCTGATATAAAAGAAAGCCTGCAGCATGGCTCTAGGAAATCTCCTTCCAGACCTGACACTGGTGGGTTGGCTCAGTGTACCAGATTGGCTAGTGAGGCTTGATTGAAAAGAGCTCTTCCTCAAGGGTTAGAGTGTTCTTAAAGACCAAACCCTCCTTTGGCCCTGGCTTTTACTTTAGACCTAGACATTTCAGAGATCTGCACAAATAGGAACTTATTTGGTTTTTGGGGGTTTTTTTGACCGAATTTATTTACCTGTGTGGCTCCTGCCATCCTATTCCTTGCTTAGTAAACTGCGCTAGTGAATTCCTTATTAATTATTAATATTAATCTTGTTGCTGTTGTTTTCTAATAGTTTTTTTCATTAACTGTCTAATATTTATTGATACATTTATTTATTTATATTTATTTTTGAGACAGAGTTTCCCTTTGTGGCCCTACTGTCCTGGAACTTACTCTGTAGACCAGGCTGACCTCTAAATCAGAGAGATCGACTTGCATCTACTTCCTCAGTGCTGGAACCAAAGGCAAAAGACAACACTGCATAGTCACACATTAATTTCAATGTTACTTTCCCATGTCATCAGTACATGACCCAGCTCTGTTCCTGCAGAGGAGAATTTCAAACCCTCTTTCTCTCTCCATGCAATGTGCAGAGCTTGCAAAGACCATTACACAATTCAGACTGAAATTATTCTCTTCTTCAAACATAAACATATATAAACAAAAATCAAACTTGCTTTAAGAAAAGAATGTGGAGCTATGCAGTGGTTACCCATAGAGGACAGGCCATGGTGGAGTACACCTTTAATCCTAGCACTTGGGAGACATAATCAGGTGCATGTCTGTATTTTCATGGCCACCCCAGGCTATACCACATTGATCCAGTCTAAAACAGAAAGAGAGACAAGTGGTGGCTCATTCCTTTATCTCTGAAATTGGGAGGTAGATATGGATGGGAGGAGAAAGAAATATAAGGAGGAAGAAGACAAAAGCTCATTGTTTTCTGAGAGAAGACTCCTAGTATCAGAATTACCCACCACTTTGGTATGAGTACTTCAGTAGAAATAAGAGCTAGGGCTTGACTGCTCTGCTTCTCTGATCTTTCATCATTAGTCACATATCTGAATCCATGTTTTGATTATTAAGAAGAGCTGGAAGTAGCTTTACAATTTCCAGTGTAGTGTGTCAAATCTAAACTGTAGTGTACAAGACTAGAATTTATGCTAATAATATTGATAGTACTAATCTTTACCATTTTATCATGTTTATTGCCATATTTTGCATGTATGAGTTTGAGAGAAAATGCTTTGTATAAGTATACAGGTTATGGGATGTAGATAATGATGTGAAGTTGAGTGTACATATCTGAACTCTGGTCATCCCCAAAAGATGTGCTGAGTCTCTTGCCAAGATACACAACATGTTTTATCTGATGAACCAAAACTCTTCCACAGATTAACAATAAAACCAAAATAAATAAAGAATTATATAATGGTTTTCAGAACATGAAGTATCAGAAATTATGATCCTATACATGGTAAGTTTGTAACATGAAATGAATACAATCCAATGACAATGAACAACAATTAATAACAAAATGCATATTGCAAAGGCACAGTAACAATTTTTTTTGGAAATACTCAGAATGTTCAATGGAATTATGAAAGCACAGTACACAAACTAACATAATATGACTTTTATACTTACCACAAAGCAACAACAATCAAAATATGTATAATATGTGTAAAAGAATAAAAGAGATAGAGAGAATAACCCAAGAGCAAAGGTCAAAATATATCAACTAGTAACATAAACTACAAAAGAAACTTAGCCAAGAAAAGTGTGATCTTGACCAATGTTATCCAAATATCTATGAATCCATGTGTACAGAGATTAAATAAACACAGACTTCAACACTCCAATTAAATCAACTAAAAGTGACCCTTAGACACTTTTGACCATGTAGCTATGGATATCTATTCCAAAGACAGGATGTCCCTGTTCTAGAGCTCTCCGAGCAAAAGGAGCTGACCTTCTGCTATGGCTCTGTAGACCTTTATACCCCTTTATTGTTTCAGGTAAACCTAGCCACATTGATGCGCACTCCACAAACAACATGGGAGAATAATTTAAAATCAACTTCCTGCCAAGTGGTTTATGGCCCAAGGTGAAGATCCTGACCTAACTCCCTACTCAAAACCACACACACCTGAGATATCTCTGCAGGATAGAGACTCATTTTGTACACCAGAATTAAACGTCAGTTAACACAGTATTGTAACTCTTGGTAGCAGAGAATTAAAAACATTATAATCTTGTATTGCTGAGAGACATCCGCATCACCATTTTTTACTACTTTTTAAAATATTTATAAGGCAAACCTGTAAGTGGAATGGAATATTCAGAACTTCAAGAAATCAGACCTACAGTTATCCAGCATCAGCCCCCACTGCACACCAACAGCATTGCATGCATATGCACACTGGACAGTTATATAATAAGCAACACGCCCACCAATGCCAGGGCTGCAGAGTCTCCTCCAAACCAAGAAACACATGGAGAGGAAGGCTCAGAGGACAAGGGTAACTGCCCAGTTCACCACATAGACCAAAAGAACCCCAGTCTGTCTCACGGTCCATACAAATTTTGCATAAATGACATCTGAGCAGACCTGCTTTGAAAACCCTACACCCAGAATAGTGTAACCTGTGTTCTTCCTTACAACTCGATAGAGCATAAGGAAAAGAGAATCATGGATGGAAGGCTTCTCAGAGTCAAGCTTTGGCTGGGATCACCCAGTTGTACCTAAAATTTTGCAGCCCACTACCAGGGAATCAGAAATCAATGACTCAGATTGCATAGTCCTTGTAGCTCTGCACTACCAACCCAGGAGATAGCGGCCTAATCCAGAAAATTTGTGTTTTAGTATACATTCTTCTACTGTCCTGGAAGTCAAACTGCTCATTATTAAAATCACAGAGTACCTTGTGTGCACATTTTGTTGCACACTCATTGTTACTGGCCAGTAACCATTGACCTCATAGCTGGGAAATACTGCAGCCAAATGTATGACACCTTCTAATATTTACTGTGTTTAATGTGAAACTCCTGTTTAAGAAAAGAAAGCTGTGAATTAGAGAACACTGAGTTATCATGGCAGGGCTTGTGGGCAGAAAAGTGTATATGCATATGATGTAGATATTATCTGAAAAAAATATTTTGAAAAGCTGAAAATAGCTTCATGGCCATGTGCTCCAGAGAGTAGGGGTTTCATTTAGAGCACACCATGTATTCCTCAAACCTTTTCTCTCACACTGTACATCCAAACGAACAAAAAAAAAATAATAGTAATATTACATAGTCCACAAGAGTTCACCCAGACTGGTTTTGGCTAAATACTGTAATTATAGCAATTTGTATACATGATAAGGTCTCTCCTCTATCCAAAGTCTTGGTAGCCCTCATCTGTGGATTCCAAGAAACTGCCCTCCGAGACAATGACTGATTTTCTAGGAATGATTATCTAATTCCACATTGCTCACCTCACCTACTGTTGAAGAAGGAAATCTCAGCTTCCATCCTGCCTCTCCCTTTCTGCACTGTGACTCTACCAGTATCCAAGTGGGACATGAACTCAATCATGCACAATCCCTCTTCATTTATAAGACCCCACAATAATCAGAGATCTTGGGAGGTCACTCATTTTCTGGTCTATTTTCCTTCTCCCTGACCAGGCAAAGGCCCAACTAGAACACAGTGTAGGATTTTCTTCCCAGCACTGTACAGGAGAAGCAGGATTAGGAGTTCAAAACAATTCTCAATTACACAGCATAAGACAAGCCACAGTTAGAAGACACTTTGCTGTACACAGAAATCAATAATCAGCATTACTTGAGAAAAGGAATGAAATAAGTAAAATCTAGGAAACATAGGAGTGCAGCAAAATGGAGATAAAAGCAGTAATGTGTTTAAAGAAGACATTTAAAAAGATACCAATACCTGAGTGGTGGTGGTGGCAAATGAATTTAATGCTGGTGCTCAGGAGGCAGATGGGAGCTTATCTCTGTGAGTTCAAGACCAACCTGTTCCACAAGATATAGTTGTGGGACAGGCAGAAGAGCCAAAAAGAAATGGGGGTCTCTAAAAAACAATAAATAAAAAACAGGAAAACAATACAAAAAAATCACTGATACAAAAGTTGGTTTTTCAAGAAAATTAACAACGTAGAGAAACCTGTATCCAAACTAACCAAAAAGCATAAAGAGAACATGAAAAGTAACAAAATCAGAAACAAAAAGTAGTACATAACAATAGACACTGAGGAAATGCAGACAGTTTTAAGGTCATATTTTGAAAACCTATACTCCACAAGATTTGAAAATTCAAAGGATATGGTCAAATTTCTGGATAACTGTTACCAGAATTAAATCAAGAATAGACAAGCAACTTAAATTGACCTATAACAACTAACAAAGTAGGAGAAATAATGAAAAGACTTCCAACATAAAAATCCCAGAGCCAGAAGTCTTCTTCAGTGAAGAATTCTACCAAAAATTCATGGAAGAGCTATATTAATATTCCTGAAATTGTTCCACACAATAGAAAAGAAGGTTCATTACCAAACTCTTTTTATGAGGCTACATTCACCTTGATACCCATTCACACAAAGACATAAATAAGAGAGAAAATTACAGACCAATATCCCTCATGCACATTGATGCAAAAATACTCAAGAAAATATGGGAAAACTGAATCCAAGAATATGTCAGAGAAATCATCTACCATGATCAAGTAGGCTTCATCTCTGGCTTGCAGGGATTCTTTCACATATGAAAATATATCAAATATACCACTATATAAACAAACTGAAAATGAAAAGTCACATGATCATCTCCCTAGATGCAGAAAAGCCTTTTGACAAAATTCAACATACTTTCATGTTAAAGGTCTTGGGGAGATAAGGATAACAGGATTTTATGTTAACATAATAAAAGCAATATATAGTAAACCCATAGCAAATATCAAGCTGAATGTAGAGAAGCTTAAGGTGATTCCTCTAAAATCAGGAAAAAGACCAGGCTGCCCTATCTCTCCATATCTCTTCATTATTGTAATTGAAGGGCTAGCTAAAGAAATAAGAAAAGAAAAGGAGTTCAAGGAGATGCAAACTGGTAAGGAAGAATTCAAACTTTCTCTATTTTCAGATGATATGATAGTTTACATAAGCAACCAAAAAATTCTACCAGTATTCTCCTTCAGCTGAAAAATACATTCAGTAATGTATGAGGATACAACATTAAATAAAAAAAAAATCTGTAGCCATTACATATTCAGTCAACAAAGGGGTTGTTAAAGAAATCAGAGAAACATCACCCTTCACAATAGCCACAAACAACATAAAGTATCTTGGGGTAACACTTACCAAAGAAGTGAAAGACCTATATAATAAGAATTTTTTTCTTTAAAGAAAATACCAGAAAATGTAAAGACGTCCCAAGCTCATGGATAGGTAGAAAAAACATAGAAAAATGGCAATCTTACCAACAGCAATCTACATATTCAATGCAATCTCCATTAAAATCCCAGCTCAATCTTTCACTGGCCTTGAAAGGATAATAATCTACTTTATATTGAAAACCAAAAGAACCAGAATAGCCAAAACAACCTGTATAATAAAGGAATTTCATGAGAGATCATTATCCCTGACTTTAAGATCTACTACAGAGCTATAGTCCTGAAAACAGCCTGGTATTAGCATAAAAATAGACAAGTACCTCAATGAAATCAAATAGAAAATCCTGATATTAACCCACACACATACTAACAAAACAGCTAAAAGTATACAATGGGATGAGGAAAGCATCTTCAAAAAATGCTGAGTAAGGTTTTCTGCCTGCCGCTGGTCTTGTCCTGCAGCTGCGCCAGCACCAATTAATATACAGAGACTCTGTATTTGATTTAATGCTCTTGGCCAGGTATTAATTTCTTATCAACTAGCTCTGTCTTAAGTATTAGCCCATTTCTGTTGATCTATGTATTTTCACGTGGTCTCTTATTACCGGGGGAGAGGGTGGACATCTTGTCACCCCAGTCTCTCCATGTTGCTTCCTCCTTCCTCCTTCCTCTTTCCTCCTTATCTCCTAGTCCCACCTATCTAGATTTCCTATTGTCCAACAGTGCTTTATTCATTAACCAGTATGAGAAACATATTTTCAGAATGACATCTCCCATCAAAATGGTGCTGGTACAACTGGATGATGGACCAACTGCAGCCCACAAACTGGGATTTTCACCAATCCTATATCCAACAAGGGGATGATCTCCAAAATATACAAAGAACTCAAGAACTAGTCAACAAACACCAAATAACTCTATTAAAATGGGCTACAGAATAGATAAATCTCCATAGAGGAAATAAAAAATGATTTAAGACACTTAAGAAAGTATTCAACATCCTTAGCTGTCAAGGAAATGCCAACTAAAACAACTTTGAGATACCATCTTACTCCTGTCAGAATTGTTAAAATTAGAAACAGCAATGCCAACTTATGCTTGAGAGGATGTGCAGAAATGGGTACACTCCTCCACTTCACGTGGAACTGAAAACTTGTACAGCCATTTTGGAGACTAGAATGGCAGTTTCTCAGGATAATGGGAATCAGTCTACCACGAGACCCAGTAATCTCCCGCTTAAGTACATACCCAAATGATCCCAATCCATGCAACCAAGACTTGTGCTCACATATGTTCATAGAAATATTATTTATAATAGCAAGAACCTGGAAACAACTTACATGCCCCTCAACCGAAGTATAAATAAAGAAGATTTACCACATTTACAAAATGGAATACTACTCTGTGGGGGTGGTCAGAAACAATGGAATCCTGAAACTCACAAACAAGTGCATGGAACTTGAAGAAACCATTCTGAACGAGGTACCCCAATCACAGAAAGAGAAACATGGTATGTATTCACTCACATGTGGATTTTAGACATATTGCAAAGGTTCACCAGCCTACAAATCAAACTGCCAGAGAAACTAGGATAGAAGGAGGATTCTAACAGTTTTACATAAGGATACTCGCAGAAGCAGGAAGGGACAAGGTCCTCAGAGCATATGGGTGGGTATTGGCAGGTAGTGAGTGGAGAGGGAACTAGCACAAGGTAAATGGGAGTAGAGGGAAGATTGTGGGTCTAGGAACATTTGGTCAGGGGAGGAATAGACTTGAGAATAGAAGGGAAGAGAAGAGAGGAGAGGAGAGGAGAAAAGAGGAGAGAAAAGAGAGAAAGAGACTATAAAAGAGGGAGCCATTATAGGTTAGAAGAGGAAATAGAACCTAGAGAAATGTACAGATCCCTACAAGAATGAGCCCAACTAACAATTTGAGCAACAGTGTAAAGGCTATTATAAATTCCCTTCACTGGCAATGAGATCAATGACTAACTTATCCACCATCATGAAGCCCTCATCTAGTAGCTGATGGAAACAGAAGCATACATGCATAACTAAACACTGAGCCTAACTGGAATCCAGATGCAGAGAGGGAGGACAAGATCACACTGCACAAACACATAGATACAACTGACCTTAACAAGAAGGAGCTAATGGGCTCCAGACTTATAGTTAGGGAATCCATCATGGGACTGACACAGACCCCTGAACATGGGTCTCAGCTAAAAGGCCTGTGGAGTCTAACGGTTTTCAGAGAGTGGGACCAGGAAGTATCCCTCTTGCAAAAAAGGACATTGGGGGAAAATCCCCATGGAGGGATACTCCATTAACCTTGAGACAGGAGGGACATTTTAGTGTCTACTTAAAATGACTTGAAGGATTTAGATGACCCCTCCTGGAAGGCATCCACCTACGTGTATAGTGTTGGTTGGATGGGAGGAGAGAGTGGCTGGGGTCCCGGGAAGTTGGGAGGGGAAGAAGGAGGATTGGAGTAAGTTGGAGGGAACTGGTTTGATAAGTATAATAAAAAATTTTACAAATTAAAAACATTAAAAAGATACCAATGTAATTTTCAAAAAACAAAGTTAACATACTTTAATAATTTAAAATTTTTACCTCTATTGACTTTGAAATATCACACCTCCACAGAGAGAACATCACTTCCAGCACAAGTTCTAATAGGTCTTAATAATAAAAACTCACAGTAATCTAACAGGGAGAGGAAGGTGAAAACTGAAGGATCACAGATAAGAGCATCTGGCTACTAGAGTTGGTATCTCTACCTATTCTCAGACAAGCGATGTGTTCCTGTCCACACACTGCCTCCTCAGATTGACTGCTATCGCTTCGATCCCTCAGACTAACTTCTCAATCAAAATCATCTCACTGCATGCTCTTCTGTCTCCTCTACCTTATCTTCCTCTCTCTGTCCACCCATGTCACTCCTATCTCCAAATCCCTGCTGCTGGGATTAAAGGCCTGATTCCCATGTCCTGGGACCACCTTTGTGTGAGCTGTTTTTCTTTTAGACAGACTTAGGATGTGTCTAACTAGTGACATAGTGTGTGTGTAACTACTGAGTTAATGTGTGTGGATAACTAGTGACCTAGTGTTGGTAGCTAACTAGTGACTTAGGTGTGTAGTTGACTAAATACATAGAAATACATAGGTGAATGGTTAACTACTATCTCAGTGTGTGTGTCGCTGACTATTTTCTTGATGTTTGTGACTAGCTAGTAAATTAGATGTGTGGCTGACTAGTGACTTAGAATGGTTGGGTAAGTAGTGATCTATTGTGTGTAGCTAACTAGTGACATAGTAACTGTGGCTAACTAGTAACCTAGCTTTGTGGCTAACTAGTGACTTAGTCAATGTGGTTAATTACTGCTTAGGCATGTAGCTAAATAGTAACTTAGGTGTGTGATTAACTACTGTCTTAGTGTGTGTAGCTAAGTACTGCTTTATTTGTGTGATGGACTTGTGGCTTAGTTTTTGTGGCTAACTAGTGACTTATGTATGGGGCTGACTATTGATTTAGGTGTTTGTCTAACTAGTGACTTCATGTGTGTGGCTAAATAGTGAGTTAAGTATGTGGCTAACAAGTGGCATGGTGTGTGGGTACTAGTGTGCTACTATATGTGGCCAACTAGTGGGTTAGTTTGTGGCTAACTAGTGACTTACACTTAACTACATGTGTAGCTAAATAGTGACTCTGCTTAGTAATCTGATTGTTAGGAACTAGCAGCCATTTGACCCCCCAACCTGTTGATGGGCGGGACCCTCATGGCCATGTCATTGCTTCATCAGCTTTACCTGAAGGCTCAAGCTTTACCTGGCTGCCAGAGGACTCAGTTACACATGTGCAAGCCTCCCCTTTTAAAGCAAGTGCCCCACACCCCTCTCTATCTCTCTCCTGCTTTCAGTTGGCCACCAGCTACCCCCTCTTTCTCTCCCTTCTCTCAACAAACTCCACTTGGGTGCTGAGTCTCATGTTTGTGTTTCTTAGGCATTAGCTGCACAGCAAAAGAACAACATTGGTACTGAAACCCAGACAGGCTGTCCTTGAGGGTCACTGGCACCTGTTTGCTGGTGGGCGGCCAGCCAGAGACACTCTGGATCCTGTTTCTGATACCAGTAGTCTGCCTCCATTCACCCTTACCCCCTGTTCACTGGAAATACCACCCCACACAGGCTTCAATTAGGTAAGGTACCCTTTTAAATTTTAACCCATTTCCTTAAGGTCTGGTGCATTCCTCATGGGTGGATGACATACTGCCTGGGGTGGGATATCTGCTCTGCTCTGGGACTGCTGAGTCCTTCTGGCCTCTGTTGGCCCTGGCAACATTTTCGGGCTGTTGATCTTCGAATAACCCTCTGCCATTCTCTCTTATCATGTGGCCACACTCTTGGGCTGAAGGGTTCCAAGACTGCATGATCACTTTCCTCTCTACACATGGGGAATAAACTGACTAAGGAAATATCTCCCACCACTCCACTGGGATGCCTGATAGAAAATTAAAAACCCTTTCACTTAATGCCACTTGTTAAGGCACCCAGACTTATTTACCTTTGTACTGAAAAGTGGCCTAGATATCCCCCAGGAAATTCGAATTGGCCACGTAACGGTTCTCTAGATTCAGATATTTTACAGGAACTTTCAAATTACTGCCAGCGAACAGGTAGATGGAAGAAGTTTTTTCTTTCTCTCTGCTAAACAATCTCTTACCCTCAACTTGATTGTGTTCTCTTCCGGCCACACTAGAACTCTCCTGCCCGCTGCAGCTGCAGCCTGTCTCAGGGCAGTAGGCTGGGCTGAGGCAGCACCTACTAAAGACAAAATTGAATCTCAAAACTTTATGATTTCTGCCAGCTGTTGGGGATATGTTTATGGCAGCCGCCGTTTTGACAACATGGCCTAGCCTCACCCCCCCCCATGGTTCTTCCCTCTGCTACAACAGCCACCCAGGCACAGGGAGTCTAGCCAGCTTCTGCTGCCAACAGAACCTGTAATTCATTTATCTTTTGCTTTTATTCTTTTATTTGCTTTATTCTTTATTCTTTGTCTCTAATTTCTTTTTTCACTATGTCATACATAGCTTCACATTCTAGTCCTTCTCAATTTTACACAGTCCTGTTTAATATATCTGTACATTTACCTTTAACTTTATGTAAATGTATGCTAACTTCATACAACTTAAATTCTATTGTACTAAGTCTCAAATATTTCTAAATTGCTATGTGCCTTTGAATGGTGATAAACATTTAAGGTTATAAATGTCTATTTCAAGCTAACAAAATATTTATGCCACCCAGTCTTTCCTGTGAGCTGTATATTAAGGTTAAGCCTCTATTATCAGAGGGAGTTTTTCTCTACCTCTTTGTACTCTGTGGTCATAAGTGTAACTTACTAAGTAAAAACCAGTTACAGTCAGGCTGCAGGGCCCTGAGTAAAATATCCCTCCACAGCCTCACAGCTTGGATCCAGTTTTCAAAACAGATTATTTACAGGGATATTTTGTATACTAAGGTATGCTAAACAGTCAGACAGCCCTCAAATGCTCAGAGATCTAGAGAATATGACATTTAAAATGTCTCATTAAAAAGCTTTTTTTAACAGAGAGACAGGCCAGCTGCTGGCACCACCCATTTCCAAGATGACTGATGGACACTGAAAGAAGCTCCACCCATAAAAATTGGCAACGCTAGCCACTGAGCAATCCTGCCTTTCATTTCATCCCTCAGAAACTGTACACCTACATACTCTGGTCTGTGTTCAAACACATGACAGATTAAAACATGCTGGGAAATAACAAAATCACTCCCCTTACCACAGTCATGTACTTATTTCATAGTGGTGACTTCAGCACCTGGTTGCTTACCCTGAATCCTCCTGCAGTGTAAACAATTTTCCTTATTCTGCACTGAAGGCAGAAGCAATGCTACACTTGCAAATGCTTTTCCTGTGACTGCACTGGCTAGTTGGATACCTGACTCTAATGGAATATTTAAATCTCTTAGGTGTTATAGTAATTTAAGAAATTTGAAAGTATAGTACAGAAGAGAGCAAGGCCATTGTTTGGAGAGCAACAGACTGCAACAATGTCTCTAGTATCAACATAAGGGATTGTCTCATAAATATTCTTCTAACAGGATGCAAATGCATCTGTTGTAGCATTAATATGCCTTCCCAGGGACAAATCACTTCGCCCACAGAGGAGATCCATAAAGACAAATATTTCTAACATAACATGTATCTATCTCTGAAAAATACTCAGAGAGGAGCCAGCCTAGACATAGTTTGCTTTTCATGTATGCTATCCTTCTTAAATGTCTTTTGGTTCAAGCTCCATTGTACACAGTGAACAATTTCAGTAGAGACTGGAGACTGCATGTCTAGGTACTTAGGGAGATGGGAGTATTACACAGCAAATGTGTTCCCAGTACTGTTCCTAAAGGCCACCAGATATGTGAAAATGAAGGACCTGTTCCACATATAGGATCCTGAGGTGAAGGTGATGGGAAATGTGATAGATAGGAAATGTAGAAGGTAGAAAAGATTTTTTTAAAAAGCTGAGATAGGGAGATGTGTCCCATGAAAAGTTTCTTAAGGAGAATAAACTCTTGTATACTATTTCCACAGAGGAAATGGAAGGAAAGGGGACACTTATGTGAAGTCAGTAGAAACCCATTCAATGGGACAAACTCATGATAACACCACTAAAACAATGCAGTGCTAGGGGATACAGGATATCTCATGATCATTGCTGACTAACCCCACAGTGGCCTTGGGACTGAGAACCATAGCTCCATGTAGTTTATATCTACAGATCTGAAGCAACCTGTCCACAAAGGCTTTGTTCCATACAATTACCAGCTCTCCCATGCAAATACCTGGTTTTGGACGAAGTTCTGTGTTTTATTGTCAATACACCAGTCCCTTAGGAAAATCTTTCAAGGTCTAGGCCCCTGGTTGTTACTATCTCTTCTAAGAATGTTTCTCATCCCTGCATGAGGACCTAATTAAAAGCTTTGCTTTATCAGGCCACTCATACATCATTGGTTTACTTTTGAAAATCTGGTGTCCTATTGCCACAGTGGTAGAACTATGCTTTTCTGGAGAAGAAAACTGCAACTATATGATATAATACAATTTAAGGTTGTTTACGACACTGTAATATCTCTCTGAGCAGCTTATTATGGGTCAGGTCTATGATAAGGGTGAGGGACTAGATGCTGTTGCAAAACAGGAGTAGCTTCTGTGTAATGGTTTGGAGTCAAAGGTCTGGAAAGTCATGGAGAACAAATGTGTATCTAGGATTCAAAATTCTAACAGGACTGGTCAGCATACACATATCTTTGTGTGTTTTAGAGGCAGTACTACCACAGTTAAATTCTTCTTTATGAGATATAATATCTCAAAAGCATTTTTAAATCGTTAGTGTTACAAATTCTACTCTTGTAGATCACTGCTTAATAGTGAAGTGCTACCCTTTCATGAGATGCCTTTTACAGCCTGCAGAAAATTAACAATACATGGATCTTACACATAAAATTAAAATGCAAACAGCTGAACTTCTAAAAGGTACTTAACTAAAAGGCCTCTGGAAGTTTGTTGCCTTGATTTCAGTGGGTGCACCTGACGTATGTAGAAGTTGACTTAAAAAAAATGTTTCCATAGACACCTCCCTGCTCACAGTACTCAAAGCAGATACAGCCCACAGAATAGTTATTTGGTGGACTGCTTCTAGCTTCTAGGAATTTCAAGAACTCCATGAGAACTCAGGGGACAGGTTGTCTCCTTGCACCTTCCCACCCAGATCCAGGGAATATCCACCACACTGGATCCATCACCTCACTATCTCCCACTACCAATTTGAGGACTGCAGCCCCTCACTCACCATGCTGTGGTTTTCCAGTTTGCCCTTCCTAAAAGCACATCACACAAAAACACTGTCTGCATTTTCTCTTCAAATCCAGACCAGGAGGGCCCTGCACTTCTTTTGACTGGCAGGTCACAAAGGGGCCTGATTAGCTATTAAGGCCTGAGTGATAAAAGCACCTCCCAGGTGGTTGCAGAGGGCTTAAGGACAAATTGCAATGGTTACTGATTGCCTTCTAGCACTAAGACTTTTCTACATCAGCAGTGATGTGCATTTCTATAGCAATTGGCCTATAGCTGACCCAAGCTATCATTCTGTAGTACACGGGCATTTACCTTTCTTCCTCCTAGACACAGTGTTGTTAGCTAAACATACTTACTTAAATGGATTCAGTGATTCCTGGTGAAAAAGTTGGAAGGGAGCTCCAAATATTCGTTAACTACCACAAAGAGATTTAGGAATGCAAAATGTGTATTTGGTTAAACACTGAGTTTAGATGAACTAAATTTGCTTTTTATCTGTTTGTCACAGGAACTTCAGATAATCAGGAAAGAAAAGCAGGGGCCACATCTCAAAAAAAAAAAAAATGATCTTTCTCGTGGCAGAATGCCAGAGGATGGCTCCATGAATGTAGAATTTTATCCCTGAAATTCAGAGCAAACACTTGGCAAATGCTTCATAATGAGAAAGTAGTCTTCATGGAAAATTGAATATTTACAGAGGAATACATCTTCAGTAATGATATGAAAAAAAATAAAGCTAAACAAAAACCAACTGCAGCAACCAAGGTTCTCTGCATGAAAAGGAATGTAGGATGAATCTCTCCATATATGTAGAAAGTGGATTTATTATGATGTCTCACAAGCTGTGATATATTTAGTCCAACAATGGTTGCCTACCAATGGGAATCTGAAAAGTACAGCAGTTTTATTTATTTTTTTTTTTTTTTAGTTTATCAGGATGGATGTGTCAGCTGGTCATTATACATCAAAATTCCAAAAAAAAAAATGTAAGCTCTAATGGTAGTAAAGGAAGAAACTTGGTACCCAGAGCTAGGGTAAGTAGCCAAAGAGGGAAAGCTTCCTCCTTCAATACCATTTATACATGTAGGCTACCACCAGAAGGTTGATCTGATTTTTCCTTTATGTGACTTTGTTCTGTTTTGTTTTTTGTTTTCAAAACAGGATTTATCTGTGCAGGACTTAAACTCATTCTGTGGATTTGGCTGGCCTCAACCTAAGCAAAATCAGGCAGCCTCCTATGTCCTGGGATTAAACATTTGCACTGCCACCAAGCAGTTGAAGGTAGATCTCATCATCTGTTTACATACAAGGCTTCTGCATGGCTTTGGTAGTGCTGGAATACATTCTGCCAGACTGAAGTTTCTCAACTCCTAAAGGGGAATTCATTCCAACTTGTCATGAGTTCAAAGTGCTCCAATAACTCCTATTGTCCTTAAGACATTATCTTTCCTGCTACAGGACACCTGTGCCTTGATGATGAATGTCTCCTATCTAAATAGCAATGATTTGGGAGTAGAGAGTTTACCCACCCTGAAGGAATAAGTGCAGCAATGGGGTGCCTGAAGGCACATAGCATGTGCAATTATGGAGTGCCTTTACCATTAGTGGAAGCAATTTCTGTTTTCCCTTTATACATTTTAATAGATGCCCCCTTCCATTGCAACACCTTTGTTTGACTACTTAAGTTTGGTGTATGAATAAAATGGAGCTTTCAGTATTGACTGAATCTGCCTGCCTGACATCATATTATGTCTCTGTCTTCCTTTCATCGATGATAGCTTGTCTTCCACTTGTCCACACTCACTGACTGAGGAATGGACATGGGACTGGGTGCTGTTTCTGATTACAGTCCTACAAACTCCAGTCCACAACACTTTGTTCCACATGTGATGGAGAATTGAGTTTGATCTGCAACTTAAAAATGCTGGAACTCACTCAGGCAGCATGAGCAATGCCGTGGCATATGCCATTATTCCACAACATAGCTTATTGCGCTGTGGATATGAATATACGTAATTATTACTTCAAATTCCATGATTCTTCATGTCCTCACTATTTGCCCATGGGTGCTTCAACTTGAAGTACTGCCTTCAAAATGGACTATGCAAAGATACTATAAAATACCATGGCAAAGACATCTTTACCAGAAAAAGAAACAGAACAAATTCTGTTGTATGTGTGTGTCTGTAAATTGATTACCAGTTTTTAGAACATGACATTTGTGTGGAGATCATAAGTCAACTTTGTGGGGTCCACTTTTGGCCTACCACCACGGCAACTATAGACTCATAAAATTCTCATTTTCCAGGGAGTCACATTGTAGAAAAAGTCTTGAGTCTTTCAAATAAAAATGTCTCTATGAAAGAAGCATTGACTTCTTATATGACCACCTTATAGCAGAAACAGGAACCGAGTATAAGGGAGTGCTTTAGAGATTGGAAAAATTCCATATTTAGCTTTCTTATTTTGTTTTGCATATATTTGCATTCTAAGCCTATTATGACCCTTGATATAGATTATTTACTGTTTTCTTTTTTGTTTTCATAAGTGTTCAAACTGAATGTATATGCTTTAAAATTTCATTAATTTTACTTTTGTATTTTTTCTCTTCTTTTTAAGAATAGTATTACTGTGACATCGTTTCTTAAATAGAACTCACATTATAGATAAATCTGTCCTAGGACATGAGAGATATCTGTCCACCTTGAATGCAGAGTGCTGGATTTGTAGTTTGGCTTGTCAACAGAGAAGTTAGTTCATTAGCTTGGCTCACTTATGATGAATGACTGAGCCTGGTTGTTAGTGTAGACAGACAACAGGCTCTGGTACTAAACTCTAGTAACAGAAGATGGTGCCCATCAAATGCAGGTTTTCTCCCTCAAAGTCCATTGTATTCCAAATATGGGAAATATTATTTTCCCTTATCATTTACTCTTTTAAAACTCACCGAATGTCTTGGAGGGGTTCTGCCTATTACTAGTAATGGAGAGAGCCAGGTTCAAAGATGTAAGAGGTTTTCTATACAGTTAAGTGTAATTCTTCATGTTATTCATCCCATCATTCTAATGTCTAACTAAGTTAACTTGAAGCCATGAAGCCAGGCATGGTGGCAGATGCCTTTAGTAATGGTTCTTAGAGAGCAGAGGTAGGAATTTCAGGATTTCCTAGTCACCAAAGATGAAAGTGGTCCCTGGGGTATGGTGTTTGTACCACAGTCAAAGTTAGTCTGTGACTGCTTCAGGACAGTGTCCATAAACTTGCCCAAAGCTCTGGCTCTTCAGGGCCATGGCCCCAGCAAATGTTAGCTAATGTATTGAACACAAATTATTACCTATTCTTACATTTAATGAATTCTGATAAAATAGAATCAAAGTTATTTTACCATATCCATCTCTGTTTCCTATCCCTCTCATGTCTGTACCAACCCCAAAGCCATTTGGGGCAGGGACAAGGCCCAACCCCATGTGTTTAGGCTGAGTATCTATCCATGGGGAATAGGCTCCTGAAGCCTTTCATACATCAGGGATACATCCTGATTCCACTGCCAGAGGTCCCTTAGACTTACTAGGCCTTCTAAATGAGATGCATGTTTAGGGGTTTTAGGTCAGTCATATTATGGATTCCCAACTGTCAGACTGGGGTGCATGAGCTCTGCATTGTTTTGCTTAGGTGATTCTGTGGGTATCTCGAACCTGGTCTTGAACCCTGTAGTTATCACTTCTCTGCCTCTGCAACAGGATTCCAGGAGTTCCACTTAGTGCTTAGCTGTGGGTGTCTGCTTCTGTTTCTTTCAACAACTGGATGAAGGCTCTAGAATATCCTATAAGGTAGATATCAATCTCATTATATGGAAGGGCATTTAAGGTAGTCTCTCCACTATTGCTTATATTTTAATTTGGGGTGATTCTTGTAGACCTCTGGACATTTTCCTTGTTCCAGATTTCTCTTACCACCTATTATATCTCCATCTAGTACGGTATCTCTCCGCTATTCTTTCCAAAATCAGTCTACTTGATTCCTCTTGTTCTCCTTTCCCATTCCATTCTCCCCTTCTCTTTCTCTTAACTCTCCCTCCCCTCACCCAATGCTGCAAATTTTCTCAGGAGACCTTATCCCATTCCACTACTATGGGGAAACAACAGCAGGCCTTTCAAGGGTGAAGTCTGACCTGAGGTGAATCCAGGGGAGTGACCCCCTTGACACCCTGAAGGTAGGGCTTGGAACAGTGCTACCAAACACTGCCAGGACTCGAACATCCTCTCTCCAACTGCAGCTCAATATTAAGGCTGAAGCTTTGCACAACCTGCTTTGTCCTTCTCTCAAGGAACAGTTGACAATGTTCCTTGGATGGCGGGTAAAGGAAACCTTGTAAACCAAACCATCTGCTAAAAGTGATCCCACCAACTCGTGAATTCTTCCTCTCCATATTATCCCTGGGAAGAAGGAAGAAGCCATACTTAAACCAAGATATGCATAACCTGGGAGGTTGGGTGGTTGTGTGGTTACCCTAAAGACTCCTGTATCTATACAAAGAGTTTAGAATGTTTGATAGTCCTGGTCCAAACCTGCCCTCTAGTTCTGTGACTGCTCTGCTCATTTAGTCCTGTAGCTCAGGATTTGGTAGCCAATCAGAGCTTCAAGCATAGACACCAGTCATAGGGGAGGTTTATTCCCAGTCTTATATGAGGTGCCTTTGGTACAGAGTGTGAAACTAGAAGGTGGAGAAGCTTGGGTTGATGTCTCTTTTGCTCCCATTATCTCTTTCCCCTCCCTTTCTCCTTCCTCTTGCTGTCTTTCTTTCTCTCACTGTCTATCTGTCTGTCTCTCTGTCTTTCTCTCTCTTGGGTTGCAGATTATATCAAAAGGGCTGACCCGTTTGTCATTTATCTTGGGTGTAGTGAACTTAGTAAGAAAGGTGCTACACAAAAAAAAATTGATTTTTAAAATTAACGAAAAATATGATGGCTAAAATCTTCACCGAATTGTTTGCATGTTTTTGATTTACTCTTTCATGAGCTCTCCCCTATCACTTCATATCAAGATGACAGAAAAATGATAGAGACAGGTTCAGAGACATGAATGAGAAAAATCAAGGAAAGTTCATTGCCAGGACCTATGTCAGGATTTTGACAAAATTCTGTAGTTCCTTCTACAAGAATAAATAAAAAGGCTAACATTCTTGGGAACAAGTGTGAGGAAACACAACTCCTTGCACTGGAACTACATAATTAAAATTAAATCAAATCTTTAACCAAACATATTTTAACTTGTGAATACACAATATTGTGAGCACTCATTCCTGTAACCATGGTACTCCTGAATCCTTCCTCTCCATATCATCCCTGGGAAGAAGAAAGAAGCCATACTTAAACCAAGATATACCTGGGAGGCTGGGTTGGTGCATGAGAACCCTAAAGGCTTCTGTATCTATGCAAAGAGTTTACAATGTTTGGTAGTCCTGGTCCAAACCTGCCCTCAAGTTCTGTGACTGCTCTGCTCATTTAATACCGTAACTGAGGATTTGGTAGCCAATCAGAGCTTCAAGCATAGACACCAGTCATAGGGGTGGTTTATTCCCAGTCTTATATGAGGTGCCTTTGGTACAGAGTGTGAAACTAGAAGGTGGAAAAGCTTGGGTTGACGTCTCTCTTGCTCCCATTATCTCTTTCCTCTCCCTTTCTCCCTCCTCATGCTGTCTTTCTCTCTCTGTCTATCTCTCTGTCTCTCTGTCTCTCTCTCTCTCTCTCTCTCTCTTGGGTTGCAGATTATATCAGAATGGCTGACCAATTTGTCATTTATCTTGGGTGTAGTGAACTTAGTAAGAACAATGCTCCACAAAAAAAAAAAAAAAACATTTTGATTATTGAAATTAAAGAATAGTCTTTCATGAGCTCTCCTCTATCACTTCATATCACGATGATAGAGAAATGATAGAAACAGGTTTAGAGATATGAATGAGAAAAATTAAGGTACTTTCATTGCCAGGACCTATGTCAGGATTTTGACAAAATTCTGTAGTTCTTGCTACAAGAATAACTCAAAAGGCTAACATTCTTGAGAACGAGTGTTCGTAAATACAAATCCATGCACTGGAACTACATAATTAAAATTAAATCAAATCATTAACCAAACATATTTTAATTGTGAATACACAATATTGTGAGCACACATTCCTGTAACCCCGCTACATAGGTGGTTAAAGACTTAACAGTTTCCTCCAATATGAATTGCTTTATACAATACAAAGCAAATGTGTAGGATTGGAATTAGAGAAATCAATCTTCCAAATGAGGCCTATTATATCGTGCAAGTCATGAGTGAAAGGGCCTCCATTGCAGGACCTCTGCTAAAGAGGCATTACATGGAGAGTACCAGGTCCCAGCAAGAACTGCCTGTCAAAGCAGAAGCATCCAGATATCAGCCCAGTATGTGTCTTCCCTGGCCATGGCCCTGGCCCTGGCCCCTGGCACCTGGCCCCTGGCCCCTGGCCCCTAGCCCATGGCCCTGGCCCTGGCCCTGGCCCTGGCAGTTCTGGACCAATTCAAATGTAAACAATGCCAAGAAACCATGGGATCAAGCTCCTCTAAAGGGCAGAGAATGAAGAGGGATTATTTTATTTTCCAAAAAGAGAAAAGGTTTGTGGTAGATGCGATTAATTTTCTTGTATCTTGTAATTCTAGGAATTAGAAAATTGAAGCATAGAAAAACAGGTTAAAATACTCAACATTGTACTTGAATGTCATTATGATGCTTTCGTTTTCATGCTTATGACATTATAGGAATGTTGTAGCTTGAGAGACCGGTAAATATGTAGAACCCAAAAGAATGAGCCCTGCTTTGATTTTGTGAGAAACTCAGTGAGGCTGTAAGGTTAGTTCATCGCTGGATATGCTCCCTTTACCATGTGGGAGGGAATGTGATTGAATGTTGGTTCATAAATGTTGCCTGGCAACACTGCTTGCATTCTGTATTCTGTTATCATGTGCCAAGTACCAGAGAGTAGCTTCGAGAAAGTGTTATCATGGGACATTACAGTCTTCCAAGATAACTATCTCCTGAAACTTTCAATGACAGCATTTGATTCCCGTAAGCAAGACATAGCCAAATGTCTGGAAGTTTGCCTACAGATTTTACTGGTCACCAAATTCAAGATTACCTAATTATCAGAGAATATCGTCTGTGGAGAAACAGTTCAAAGTCTTCTGTTCATGAATTCTCTCTCCTAACAAGTAATACTATGGACACAAAGATAATAGACTCACAATCATTCATCAAAAGGTGAGTTTGCCATTGTTAACTTCCTTCAGGATTGTGATAATCCAGTTGTTAGAGTAGACTTTGGGATTATTGGATTGCAGACCATCTCTTTTGAGGCAGCCGTCCAACATGAAATGTGTGGTATCTTCTAAAATCCTGCATACACAATGACATTTCAGAATTTAAACATTTTACTACTCTGCTCTGCGATTAAATAAGAGATGAAGCTGGGAGTTTCCCTCAATCATGTGGGAGTCAGTGAGAGTCAATTGTGTCGAGTATGGCAGACCATTTCATCCTCTGATTATGATTTTATTTGATTATTAAAACAGGACATTACATAATCCATGATCAATGGATTCCACAATGTGGGAAGCGATTACTATGGACCATCTAAATATCAATTTTGTAGTCAAAATATTTAAATTCATCATGACAGCATCGTTCACGAGCTTGGTTTGGAGCCGCCTTAGGGAAGTGGATGATGTTACATGAACTCATTGTTTGATTATTTAATTATATAAAACAATGATTATCTCATCAATGACACCTGAAATCTGGTGCCACAGATCATCTAATTACATAATTAAAGTGTTTAAATTGACAATCCGTGTTAATACCCAAGATAATATAAACATTTGTATAGTTATGTAAAGCAAAAATCCTCCACTCCATGAAGGGACCTGTAAAGCCTCCTCTTGTGGAGATAATGTGCAATGTCATCCCATTTTATCATACATTGATTCAATTGAGGATAATGACATCCTTCATGACTGGAGTCTGGCCATGCTTCCCTGCCAGTAAATGCTACATCACCTACTTATTGTGACAGTAGGCTATTACTGAATTATTTAATTCTTTCTATTATGTAAACGACAGACAATGCCATCACCTATTACGATTAGGGTGCAAATATCTGTCAGGGACAAGGTTAGGAAAGTTGTAGACATGAGCAGAGCATTTTCTGAATGATCTATGCATCTGCCAGAGTAAAAGTGATGCTGGATGATTGACTCCAGAAGATTGCCCGGGGCCCTTTGAGAAGTACGAGGACTTCACCAAGGCCGGCATGGTGGTCTGTTAGTTTACTACCTGCTCTTCCTCCACATCTTCACATCGGTTTGGATCTATCATGAGAAGAAGCAGTGGCACTAAGAGGTCAGCACCATCACCGAGACCTGGCAAAAAGATGACAACGCAGAACACGGAAGTACATCTCTGTCTCAGATATGGTGGTTATGCCCCTGCTGCAGCCATCTTTTCAGCTGATTTCTACATCGTGGCAACTAATGCTAAGCCAGGAATGGGCCCATTATCTCAGGTCCTGCGGCACTACAACAGAGATTCAGGTGCTGGTGATGATGTCAGGCCAACAGGATTCATCATGCAAGACAGGAAGATTATCTGACGATTAACTTATGGCATTTTAATATCCTTGATGACAGCATACATTTCCATATCTGTCAAGTCTGCCCAGGATTGGAAGATACAAAAAAAGTCAATGACTTACATATATAAAGATGTAATTATAAATTCTTTCATTATATAATCTGTGATCCCTGAAGTTTGGTGCCCCCTTGTGTGACTCAAGTGTGACAGACGATCTAACTATCTGATTATTTCATTATTCAAATGTGTATTTTTCTACTCCAGAAACAGTGTAGTCTGGATCCACCTTGTTGGTTTTAAATTGACTCTTGCGAGTTCTTTTTTCTTTCTTTCTTTCCTCCTTTCTTTCTTTCTTTCTTTCTTTCTTCTTTATTAATTTATTTCTTTCTTCCTTTCTTTCTTACTTCCTTTCTCTTTTTCGTTAAATCAATGTTTATATCAATTTGTTATCTCCCTAGGGGTGAATTATGAGAAATTATCTCTTTATTCATTCATTTTTTTGTTCAACTCTATGATTAAGAACTCAAAGACCCTTCAGTATGGAGCAATCATCTAGCTTCACACAGAAAACACCATCCACTTGTGTAATGTTTATTCTTTTAATTATGAAAATCTATCATTATGTATACAGTGATCCCTGGAGTTTTGACCCTCCTTAGTGGAGTCCATCGTGCCAGCCCATCACATCATCTAATACTACACTTCTTAGCTGTTAAACTAGGAAATTAAATGATAATTCATTATTTAATTAATGAATTTAAAATACAAGTGATGTTATGGACCATAAGTCCCTTTGGAGTCAGATTTTGGGAGTTGATGTAACATTTCATTACCTCATCATTTAGCTATATTGGTAGATCTTTACATCAGCGATAGGTTTAGGACTTTGGTGCCATTTCGTCAGTGTTAATATAAAATGTCCACTAAGTAATTATCATTTTAATTTTTTAAAAACATCCTTATTTCAGGAAGATATCAGTCTGACTACTCCATGTGGGATTTAGGAATGCCCCATCATGTCATTATTCAACCATTTTTCATTGTACATTAATTATTTAAATCGATGAAGATTTTGTTCTTCTTGACTGGATTCAGGCCATTCCTCCATGGCATTTAATCACATGGCATTAATTCATTATCTAAGTACTACTTCCTTGACAATCACTGGAGTTTGATTCCATCTTGTGAAAGTTAAATATGGAGGACTATCCAATTATTAACTTATTTGTTTCCGTAAGTAATGATGGCGCCATCCATCATTTGGCTGCTGAGGGATTGACACAGCAGGAGATCGGTACCAGAAGCAGTGCCCAGAGAATGAGGGACACTGCGTTATCCAGTGGTTACTGATTACCTAATGGTAGATTTTTAACAATCGAATGATTACACGATTTTAAAAAACTGTATTATTTCGCATCATCACTTTCTGAGCAGTTGCAACAGAACTGACCCATGAAAGACACAGTGACCACCGATTTTAAAAATGGAATAACCAAATAATCTCCTGATCAGGGAATCTCATCTAATGAACTCTGTCGGGCTGATTACATGACATACCACCAACAATAAATAACTCTAAATAACCATCATAGAAAACGGCGTACAGGACATAATAGAGAACTGTCAATTGAGGAATCCAAAATGACTGAAAGAAACATAAGACACTGCTCAAAATCCTTAGCCATCAGCCAAATGCAGATCTAAACAATGCTGAAAAACCATAGGATCAAGCTCCTCCAAAGTTCAGAGAATGAAGAGGAGCTTATTTTATTTTGAATAAAGAGAATAGCTTTATGGTTGAGGCGATTAAGTGTATTGTTTCCATTCTAGAAATTAGAAAATTGAAGCATAGAAAATAGGTTTAAAATACTCATCATTGTACTTGAATGGCATAACGATGCTTTCGTAGTCGTGCCTATGTCACTATAGGTATGTTGTAGCTTGAGAGACGGGTATATATGTAAAACTCAAAAGAAAGAGCCCTGCTTTGTTTTTGTGAGAATCTCAGTGAGGCTGTAAGGTTAGTTCTTCTTTAGGTATGCTCCTTTTAGCATGTGGGAGGGGCACTAGAATGTGACAGAATGTTTGTACATAAATGTTGCCTGGCAACACTGCTTGCATTCTGTATCCTGGTATCATGTGCCAAGTACCAGAGAGCAGCTTCGAGAAAGTGTTATCATGGGACATTACAGTCTCACAAGATAACAATCTCCAAAAAACTTTCAATGACAGCATTTGATTAGCCTAACCAAGTCAAAGCCAAATCTCTGGAAGTTTGCCTACAGATTTTACTGGTCACCAAATTCAAGATTACCTAATTATCAGAGAACATCGTCTGTGGAGAAACAGTTCAAAGTCTTCTGTTCATGAATTTTCTCTCCAAACAAGTAATACTATGGACACAAAGATAATAGACTCACAATCATTCATCAAAAGGTGAGTTTGCCATTGTTAACTTCCTTCAGGATTGTGATAATCCAGTTGTTAGAGTAGACTTTGGGATTATTGGATTGCAGACCATCTCTTTTGAGGCAGCTGTCCAACATGAAATATGTAGGATCTTCTAAAAACCCTGCATACACAATGGCATTTCAGCATTTAAATATTTCACAACACTGCTCTTCGATTAAATAAGAGATAAAGCTGGGAGTTTCCCACAATCATGTGGGAGTCAGTGAGAGTCGACTGTGCCGAGTATGGCAGACCATTTCATCATCTGATTATGATTTTATTTGATTATTAAAACAGGACATTACATAATCCATGACCAATGGATTCCACGATGTGGGAAGCGATTATTATGGACCATCTAAATATCAATTTTGTAGTCAAAATATTTAAATTCATCATGACAGCATCGTTCACGAGCTTGGTTTGGAGCCACCTTAGGGAAGTGGATGATGTTACATGAACTCATTGTTTGATTATTTAATTATATAAAACAATGATTATTTCATCAATGACACCTTCAATCTGGTACCACAGATCATCTAATTACATAATTAAAGTATTTAAATTGACAATCTGTCTTAATACCCAAGATAATGTTAACATTTGTATAGTTATGTAAACCAAAAATCCTCCACTCCATGAAGGGACCTGTAAAGCCTCCTCTTGTGGAGATAATGTGCAATGTCATCCCATTTTATCATACATTGATTCAATTGAGGATGATGACATCCTTCATGACTGGAGTCTGGCCATGCTTCCCTGCCAGTAATGCTACATCACCTATTTTTTGTGACAGTAGGCTATTACTGAATTATTTAATTCTTTCTATTATGTAAACGACAGACAATGCCATCACCTATTATGATTAGGGTGCAAATATCTGCCAGGGACAAGGTTAGGAAAGTTGTAGACATGAGCAGAGCATTTTCTGAAAGATCTATGCATCTCCCAGAGTAAAAGGGATGCTGGATGATTGACTCCAGAAGATTGCCCGGGGCCCTTTGAGAAGTACAAGGACTTCACCAAGGCCGGCATGGTGGTCTGTGAGTTTACTACCTGCTCTTCCTCCACATCTTCACATCGGTTTGGATTATCATGAGAAGAAGTAGTGGCACCAGGAGGTCAACACCATCACCGAGACCTGGCAAAAGGATGACAATGCAGAACACGGAAGTACATCTCTCTCTCAGATATGGTGGTTATGCCCCTGCTGCAGCCATCTTTTCAGCTGATTTCTACATCGTGGCAACTAATGCTAAGCCAGGAATGGGCCCATTATCTCAGGTCCTGCGGCACTACAACAGAGATTCAGGTGCTGGTGATGATGTCAGGCCAACAGAATTCATCATGCAAGACAGGAAGATTATCTGACGATTAACTTATGGCATTTTAAAATCCTTGATGACAGCATACATTTCCATATCTGTCAAGTCTGCCCAGTATTTGAAGATACAAAAAAAGGTCAAAGACTTACATATATAAAGATGTAATTATTAAATTCTTTCAATATATAATCTGTGATCCCTGAAGTTTGGTGCCCCCTTGTGTGACTCAAGTGTGACAGACGATCTAACTATCTGATTATTTCATTATTCAAATGTGTATTTTTCTACTCAGGGAAGAGTGGAGTCTGGATCCACCTTGTTGGTTTTAAATTGTATCTTGTGAGTTCTTTTTTCTTTCTTTCTTTCTTTCTTTCTTTCTTTAAATCAATGTTGATATGGATTTGTTAACCATTTAGGGGTTAATTATGAGAAATTATCTCTTTATTCATTCATTTTTTGTTCATATCTATGATTGAGAACGCAATGACCCTTCAGTATTGAGCAATCATTTAGGCTTGACGCATAAAACACCATTCACTGGTTTAAAGTTTATTCATTTAATTATGAAAATCTGTCATTATGTATTCAGTGATCACAGGAGTTTTGAGCCTCCTTACTGGAGTCCATTGTGCCAGACCATCACATCATCGAATACACTTACTTCCTTAACTGTTAAGCTAGGAAATTAAATGATAATTCATCACTTAATTAAAGAATTTAAAATACAGGTAATGTTATGGATGATAAGTCCCTTTTGGAGTCAGATTTTGGGAGTTGATGTAACATCATCTCATTACTTCACCATTTAGCTATATAAAGAGATCTTTACATTAGCGATATGTTTAGGACGTTGGTGCCATTTCATCAGTGTTAATATAAAATGCCTACTAATTTATTATCAAATTAATTTATTATCAATTTAATTCATTATCAATTTAATTTATTATCAATTTAATTTTGGCCCTGGCCCTGGCCCTGGCCCTGGTTGTTATGGACCAATGCAAATCTAAACAATGCCGAGAAACCATGGGATCAAGCTCCTCTAAAGGGCAGAGTATGAAGAGGGATTATTTTATTTTCAAACAAGAGAAAAGGTTTATGGTAGAGGCGATTAATTGTATTGTATGCATTCTAGGAATTAGAAAATTGAAGCATAGAAAAACGGGTTAAAATACTCATCATTGTACTTCAATGGCATTATGATGCTTTCGTTTTCAATCTTATGGAACAATAGACATGTTGTAGCTTGAGAGACGGGTAAATATATAGAACCCAAAAGAAAGAGCCCTGCTTTGTTTTTGTGAGAAACTCAGTGAGGCTGTAAGGTTAGTTCATCTTTAGGTATGCTGCTTTTAGCGTGTGGGAGGGGCACTAGAATGTGACAGAATATTGGTTCATAAATGTTACCTGGCAACCCTGCTTGCATTCTGTATTCCGTTATCATGGGCCAAGTACCAGAGAGCAGCTTCGAGAAAGTGTTATCATGGGACATTACAGTCTCCCAAGATAACTATCTCCTAAATCTTTCAATGACAGCATTTGATTCCTCTAAGAAAGTCATAGCCAAATCTCTGGAAGTTTGCCTACAGGTTTACTGGTCATCAAATTCTAGGTTACCTAATTATCAGAGAACATTCAATTTCTTCTGTTTATGAATTCTCTCTCTAATAAGAATTAATTCTAGGGAAACAAAGATAATAAGACTCACAGTTATTCATCAAAAGGAGAGGTTGTCATTGTTAACTTCATTCAGGATGGTGATAATCAATCTCTTAGAGTAGATTTAGGGATTATTGGATTGCAGACCATCTCTTTTGAGGCAACCGTCCAACATGAAATATGTAGGATCTTGTAAAAAACCCTGCATACACAATGACATTTCAGCATTTAAACATTTCACGACTCTGCTCTCTGATTAAAAAAGGGATGAACCTGGGAGTTTCCCACAAACATGTGGGAGTCAGTGAGAGTCAATTGTGTCGAGTATGGCAGACCATTTCATCATCTGATTATGTTGTTATTTGATTATTAAAATAGGACATTAGATAATCCATGATCAGTGGATTCCACGATGTGGGAAACAATTACTATGGACCATCTAATATCAATTTTGTAGTAAAAATATTTAAATTAATCACGACAGCATCGTTCAAGAGCCTGGTTTGGAGCCACCTAAGGGAAGTAGATGATGTTACATGAACTCATTGTTAGATTATTTAACTATATAAAACAATGATTATATCATCCATGACACCTGCAATCTGGTGCCACAGATCATCTAATTACATAATTAAAGTATTTAAATTGACAGTCTGTGTTAATACCCAAGATAATGTAAATATTTGTATGGTTATGTAAACAACAACCCTCCATTCCATGAAGTGACCTGTAAAGCTCCCCTTGTGGACATAATTTGCAATATCTTCACATTTTATGATTCATTGACTCAATTGATGATGATGACATCCTTCATGACTGGAGTCTGGCCATGCTTCCCTGCCAGTAAAATGCTACATCACCTATTTATTGTGACAATTAGCTATTGCTGACTTATTTAATTCTTTAAATTATATAAGCGACAGACAATGCCATCACCAATTACGATTAGTGTGCAAATTTCTGTCAGGGACAAGGTTAGGAAAGATTTAGACACGGGCAGAGCATTTTGTGAATGATCTATGCATCTCCCATAGTAAAAAGGATGCTGGATGATTGAGTCCAGAAGTTTTCTTGGGGCCATTCGAGAAGTACAAGGAATTCACCAAGGCCGGCATGGTGGTCTCTGTGTTGACTACCTGCTTGTCCTCCACATCTTCACATCGGTTGTGATCTACCATGAGAAGAATTAGTGGGACTACTAGGTCGGCACCATCTCTGAGACCTGGCAAAAGGATGATGACACAGAACAAGGAAGAACATCTCTCTCTCAGATATACTGGTTATGACATAGCTGCAGCCATCCTTTTCAGCTGATAGCGACATCTTGGTTACTACTTGTAAGCCAGGAATGGGCCCATTATCTCAGAGTCTGCAGCACCACAACAGATGATGTCAGGCCAACAGAATTCATCATGCAAGACAGTAAGATTATCTGACGATTAATTTATGACATTTTAAAAATCCTTGATGACAGCATACATTTCCATATCTGTCAAGTCTGCCCAGGATTGGAAGATACAAAAAAAGGTCAAAGACTTACATAGTTAAAGATGTAATTATTAAATTCTTTCATTATATGATCTGTGCTCCCTGAAGTTTGGTGCCACCTTGTGTGACTCAAGTGTGACAGACGATCCAACTATCTGATTATTTCATTATACAAATCTGTCTTTTTCTACTCCAGGAAGAGTGGAGTCTTGATCCACCATGTTGGTTTTAAATTTTCTCTTGATATTTATTTCTTTCTTCCTTCCTTCCTTCCTTCCTTCCTTCCTTCCTTCCTTTCTTTCTTTAAATCAATGTTGATATCGATTTGTTATCTCTCTAGGGGTTAATTATGAGCAATTATCTCTTTATTCATTCATTTTTTTGTTCATATCTATGATTAAGAACTCAATGGCCCTTCAGTATTGATCAATCATTTAGGCTTCACGCATAAAACACCATTCACTGGTTTAAAGTTTATTCATTTAATTATGAAAATATGTCATTATGTATTCAGTGATCACTGGAGTTTGAGCCTCTTTAGGGGAGTTCATCGTGCCAGACCATCACATCATCGAATACTACAATTACTTCCTTAACTGTTAAGCTAGAAAATTAAATGATAATTCATCTCTTAATTAATGAATTTAAAATACAGGTAATGTTATGGACGATAAGACTCTTTTGGAGTCAGAATTTGGGAGTTGATGTAATCATCTCTTTACTTCATCATTCACCTATAGAAAGAGGTCTTTACATCAGCCATATGTTTAGGACGTTGGTGCAATTTCATCAGTGTTAATATAAAATGCCTACTAATTTAATACCAATTTAATTTATTATCAATTTAATTTATTATCAATTTAATTTTGGTCCTGGCCCCGGCCCCGGCCCCGGCCCTGGCCCAATGCAAATCTAAACAACACCAAGAAACCATGGGATCAAGTTCCTCTAGGGGTGAATTTGAGAAATTATCTCTCTACTCATGGTGCCATCTCGTCAGTGTTACTATAAAATGCCCACTAATTAATTATCAATTTAATTTTTTAAAAACATCATTATTCCAGGAAGAGATTTTAGAAAACTGTAATGTTTCGCATCGTCAGTTTCTGAGAGGTTGCAACAGAAATGACCCATGAAGGACAGAGTGACCACCGATTTTAAAGTGGAATAAATGAATAGTCTCCCGATCAGGGAATCTCATCTATGAACCCTGTAGGGCTGATAACATGACACACCACCAACAATAAATAACTCTAAATAACCATATTATAAAGCGGGGTACAACACTTAATAGAGAACAGTCAATTGAGGAATCCGAAATGACTGAAACTAATATAAGACACTGCTCAAAATCCTTACTCATCAGACACAAGCAAATCTTAACCACTATGAGAAACCATGGGATAAGGTCCTTTAAAGATAAGAGGATGAAGAGGAGTTTATTTAATTTTCAATAAAGGGAAAAGGATTATGGTAGATTAATTGTATTGTTTCCATTATAGAATTTAGAAAATTGATGCATAGAAAATAGGTTTAAAATACTCATCATTGTACTTGAATGGCAAAATGATGCTTTCATTTTCATGCTTATTTCACTATAGGCAAGTTGTAGCTTGAGAGACTTGTAAATATGTAGAACTCAAAAGTAAGAGCCCTGCTTTGTTTTTGTCAGAAACTCAGTGAGGCTGTAAGGTTAGTTCATCGGTGGGTATACACCTTTTAGCATGGCGAAGGGGCACTTGAATGTGACAGAATGTTGGTTCATAAATGTTGCCTGGCAACCCTGCTTGCATTCTGTATGCAGGTATCACGGGCCAAAGATCAGAGAGCAGTTTCGAGAAAGTGTTATCATGGGACATTACAGTCTCCCAAGATAACTCTCTCCTAAAACTTTTAATGACAGCATTTGATTCGCCTAATCAAGTCATAGCCACACCTCTGGAAGTGTGCCTACAGATTTTACTGGTTACCAAATTCAAGATTACCTAATCATCAGAGTACGTAGTCTGTGGAGAAACAGTTCAAAGTCTTCTGTTTATGAATACTCTCTCTCCTAAGAAGGCAAACTATAAAACAAAAGATAATAAGACTCACAATTATTCATCAAAAGGTGAGTTTGCCATTGTTGAATTCCTTCAGGAAGGTGATAATCCATTTGTTAGAGTAGACTTAGTGATTATTGGATTTCAGTCCATCTCTTTTGAGGCAGCAACCCAACATTAAATATGGGATATCTTCTAAAAAACCTGCATACACAAAGACAATTCAGCATTTAAACATGTTACTACTCTACTCTGCGATTAAATAAGGGATGAACCTGGGAGTTTCCCACAATCATGTGGGAGTCAACTGAGAGTCAATTGTGTGTGGAGTATGGCAGACCATTTCATCCTCAGATTATGTTGTTATTTGATTATTAAAATAGGACATTAGATAATCCATGATCAGTGGATTGTGGTTATGCGATGTGGGAGGCAATTATTATAGACCATCTTAATATCAATTATGTAGTTAAAATATTCAAATTAATCATGACAGCATCGTTCATGAGCCTGGTTTGGAGCCACCTTAGGGAAGTGGATGATGTTACATGAACTCAATATTTGATTATTTAATTATATTATACAATGAATATATCGTCCATGACACCTGGAATCTGGTGCCACAGATCATGTAATTACATAATTAATGAATTTAAATTGACAATCTGTGTTAATCCCCAAGATAATGTAAATATTTGTATAGTTATGTAAACAACAATCCTCCATTCCATGAAGAGACCTGCAAAGCTCCCACTTGTGGAGATAATGTGCAATATCTTCACATTGTATGATTCATTGACTCAATTGATGATGATGACATACTTCATGACTGGAGTCTGGCCGTGCTTCCCAGCCAGTAAAATGCTGCATCCCCTATTTATTGTGACAGTTAGCTATTACTGACTTATGTAATTCTTTAAATTATATAAATGACAGACAGTGCCATCACCGATTAAGTTAGGGTGCATAAATCTGTCAGGGACAATGTTACAAAAGTTATAGAAACGGGCAGAGCATTTTCTGAATGATCTATGCATCTCAGAGAGTACGAGCGATGCTGGGTGATTGAGTCCAGAAGGTTGCACGGTGCCAACCCAGAAGTACAAGGACTTCACCAAGGCCGGCACGGTGGTCTGGCTGTTGATAAACTGTTCTTCCTCCACATCTTCACATCGGTTGTGATCTACCATGAGAAGAAGGAGTGGCACTAGGAGGTCAGCACCATCACCGAGACCTGGCAAAAGGATGACGACTCAGAACACGAAAGAATCTCTCTCTCTCAGCTATGCTGGTGATGCCCCTGCTGCAGCCATCTTTTCACCTGTTATCAACACTGTGGCTTCTACTGCTAAGCCAGGATTGGGCCCATTATCACACATCCTGCCACACCACAACAGAGATTCAGGTGCTTGTGATGATGTCAGGCCAACAGAACTCATCAGGCAAGTCAGTATGATTATCTGACGAATAACTGGTGGCATTTTAAAAATGCATGATGACAGCATATAGTTTCTTACCTGGCAAGTCTGTCCAGGAATTGATGATACAAAAAAAGGTCATCGGCTTACATATTTAAAGATGTAATTATTAAATTCTTTCATTATACAATCTGTGATCCCTGAAGTTTGGCACCACCTTGTGTGACTCAAGTAAGACAGACTATCTAACTATCTGATTATTTCATTATTCAAATCTGTCTTTTTCTTCTCCAGGAAGAGTGGACTCTGGATCCACCTTGTTGGTGTTAAATTGTATCTTGTGAATTCTTTCTTTCTTTCTTCCTTTCTTTAATTAAATCAATGTTGATATCATTTTGTTATCTCTCTAGGGGTGAATTATATGAAACTATCTCTTTATTCATTCATTTTTTGTTCAAACTATTATTAATAACTCAATGTCTCTTCAATATTGAGCAATCATTTAGGCTTCACGCATAAAACACAGTCCACTAGTTTAATATTTATTCATTTAATTATGAAAATCTGTCATTATGTATTCAGTGATCACTGGAGTTTTGAGACTCCTTAGGAGAGACCGTTGTACCAGACCATCAAGTCATCTAATGCTACACTTACTTCTTTAACTTTTAAACTGTTAAATTAAGTAATAATTCATCATTTAATTTATGTATTTTAAATACAGGTAATGTTATGGACGATAAGTACCTTTTAGAGTCAGATTTTGAGAGTAGATGATGTAATATCATCTAATTACTTCATCATTTAGCTATGTAAATAGATCTTTACATCAGCGATAGGTTTAGGACTTTGGTGCCATCTCGTCGGTGTTACGATAAAAGGCTCACTAATTAATTATCAATTTAATTTTTTAAAAACATCAATATTTCAGGAAGAGATCAGTCTGACTACTCCATGTGGGATTTAAGTATACACAACCATGTTATTATTCAATCATTTTTGATTATATATTAATTATTAAAATGGATGAAAATGTTGTTCTTCTTGACTGGAGTAAGGCCATTCTCCATGGGAGTTAATCTTGTGGCATAATTTAATCATCTAAGTACTACTCCCTTGACAATCACTGGAAGTTTGTTCCATCTTATGAAAGTTAAGTATGGTGGACTATCCACTTATTAAGTAATTTGATTGCATAAGTAATGATTGTGTCATCTGTCATTTGGCTGCTGTGGGATTGACACAGCAGGAGATCGGTAGCAGAAGCAGTGCCCAGACAATGGGGGATACTGCCTTATACAGTGATTACTGATTACGTAATATGAGATTTTTAACAATCGAATAATTACATGATTTTTAAAAAAAAATGGAATATTTCGCATCATCAGGTTCTGAGAGGTTGCAACAGAACTGACCCATGTAGGACACAGTGACCACCAATTTTAAAAAAGGCATAACTGAATAATCTCCTGATCAGGGAATCTCATCTAATGAACTCTGTCGGGCTGATAACATGACACACCACCAACAATAAATAACTCTAAATAACCATATTAGAAAGCAGGTTACAGGACTTAATAGAGAATAGTCAATTGAGGAACCCGAAATGACTGAAGCATAAGACACTGCTCAAAATCCATAATCATCAGCCTAATGCAAATCTAAACTACTCTGAGAAACCATGGGATCAAGCTCCTCTAAAGGTAAGAGAATGAAGAGGAGTTTATTTAATTTTCAATAAAGGGAAAAGGATTATGGTAGATGTGATTAATTGTATTGTTTCCGTTCTAGAAATTAGAAAATTGAAGCATAGAAAACAGGTTTAAAATACTCATCATTGTACTTGAATGGCAAAATGATGCTTTAGTTTTCATGCTTATGTCACTATAGGCAAGCTGTAGCATGATAGACTGGTAAATATGTAGTATCAAAAGAAAGAGCCCTGCTTTGTTTTTGTGAGAAACTCAGTGAGGCTGTAGGGTTAGTTCTTCGGTGTGTATACAACATTAAGCATAGGGGAGGGGCACTAGAAAGTGACAGAATGTTGGTTCATAAATGTTGCCTGGCAACCCTGCTTGCATTGCATTCTGTATCCTGGTAACATGGGCCAAGGACCAGAGAGCAGCTTCGAGAAAGTGTTATCATGGGACATTACAGTCTCCTAAGATAACTCTCTCCTAAAACTTTTAATGACAGCATTTGATTCGCCTAATCAAGTCATACCCACACCTCTGGAAGTGTGCCTACAGATTTTACTGGTTACCAAATTCAAGATTATCTAATCATCAGAGTACGTAGTCTGTGGAGAAACAGTTCAAAGTCTTCTGTTTATGAATACTCTCTCTCCTAAGAAGGCAAACTATAAAACAAAAGATAATAAGACTCACAATTATTCATCAAAAGGTGAGTTTGCCATTGTTGACTTCCTTCAGGAAGGTGATAATCCATTTGTTAGAGTAGACTTAGTGATTATTGGATTTCAGTCCATCTCTTTTGAGGCAGCCGCCCAACATTAAATATGGGATATCTCTAAAAACCCTGCATACACAATGCCAGTTCAGCATTTAAACATGTTACTATTCGACTCTGCGATTAAATAAGGGATGAACCTGGGAATTTCCCACAATCATGTGGGAGTCATCTGAGAGTCAATTGTGTGGAGTATGGCAGACCATTTCATCCTCAGATTATGTTGTTATTTGATTATTAAAATAGGACATTAGATAATCCATGATCAGTGGATTGTGGTTATGCGATGTGGGAGGCAATTATTATAGACCATCTTAAAACGAATTATGTAGTTAAAATATTTAAATTAATCACGACAGCATCGTTCATGAGCCTGGTTTGGAGCCACCTTAGGGAAGTGGATGATGTTACATGAACTCATTATTTGATTATTTAATTATATTATACAATGAATATATCGTCCATGACACCTGGAATCTGGTGCCACAGATCATCTAATTACACAATTAATGAATTTAAATTGACAGTCTGTGTTAATCCCCAAGATAATGTAAATATTTGTATGGTTATGTAAACAACAACCCTCCATTCCATGAAGAGACCTGTAAAGCTCCCCTTGTGGAGATAATGTGCAATATCTTCACATTTTATGATTCATTCACTCAATTGATGATGATGAAATCCTTCATGACTGGAGTCTGGCCATGCTTCCCTGCCAGTAAAATGCTGCATCCCCTATTTATTGTGACAGTTAGCTATTACTGACTTATTTAATTCTTTAAATTATGTAAACGACAGACAGTGCCATCACTGATTAAGGTTAGGGTGCAAAAATCTGTCAGGTCCAAGGTTAGGAATTTAGTAGACATGGCCAGAGCATTTTCTTAATGAGCTGTGAATCTCCCAGAGTACGAGGGATGCTTGGTGATTGAGTCCAGAAATTTGCACTGTGCCCTCCAAGAAATGCAAAGACTTCATCAAGGCAGGCACGATAGTGTGTGTGTTGACTACCTGCTCTTCCTCCACATCTTCACATCGGTTGTGATCTACAATGAGAAGAAGGAGTGGCATTACGAGATCGGCACCATCACTGAGAGCTGGCAAAAGGATGACGACTCAGAACACGGAAAAACATCTCTCTCTCAGCTATGCCATTGATGCCCCTGCTGCAGCCATCTTTTCAGCTGTTATCAACATTGTGGCTACGACTGCCACACCAGGATTGGGCCCATTATCTCACATCCTTCCGCACCACAACAGAGATTCAGGCACTTGTGATGATGTCAGGCCAACAGAATTCATCAGGCAAGACAGTATGATTATCTGACGATTAACTGATGGCATTTTGAAAATGCATGATGACAGCATACATTTTCATACCTTGAAAGCCTGCCCAGGAATTGATGATACAAAAAAAGGTCAACGGCTTACATATTTAAAGATGTAATTATTAAATTCTTTCATTATATAATCTGTGATCCATGAAGTTTGGCGCCACCTTGTGTGACTCAAGTGTGACAGAAGATCTAACTATCTGATTTTTTCATTATTCAAATCTGACTTTTTTCTACTCTAGGAAGAGTGGAGTCTGGATCCACCTTGTTGGTACTAAGTTGTATCTTGTGAATTCTTTCGTTCTTTCTTCCTTTCTTTCTTCCATTCTTTCTTTATTCTTTCTTCATTTATTTAAATCAAAGTTGTTATCATTTTGTTATCTCTCTAGAGGTGAATTATGAGATATTATCTCTTCATTCATTCATTTTTTTGTTCAAATCTATGATTAAGAACTCAAAGACCCTTCAGTATGGAGCAATCATCTAGCTTCACACAGAAAACACCATCCATTTGTGTAATGTTTATTCATTTATTTATGAATATCTGTCATTATGTATTCAGTGACCACTGAAGTTTTCATCCTCCTTAGGGGAGTCCATCGTGCCAGAACATCACATCATCTAATAGTACACTTACTTACTTACCTGTTAAAATAGGAAATTATATAATAATTCATCATTTAATTAACGTATTTGAAATACAGGTAATATTATGGACCATAATTCCATATTCGAGTCAGATTTTGTGAGTAGACGATGTAACATCATCTCATTACCTCATCATTTAACTCCGGAAATAGATCATTACATCAGTGATAGTTTTAGGACTTTGGCGCCATCTTGTCAGTTTTAATATAAAATGCCAGCTAAATAATTATCAATATAATTTTTTAAAAAAATCATTATTCCAGGAAGAGATCCGTCTGACTACTCCATGTGGGATTTATGTATGCACTACCATGACATTATTCAATCATTTTTCATTATATATTAATTAATTGAATCGATGAAGATGTTGTTCTTCTTGACTGGAGTAGGGTCATTCCTCCATGGGAGTTAATCATGTGGCAGTATTTAATTATCTAAGTACTCCTTCCTTGACAATCACTGGAGTTTGGTTCCATCTTCTGAAAGTTAAGTATGGAGGACTATCCAATTATTAACTTATTTGCTGGTGTAAGTAATGATGGTGTCATCCGTCATTTGACTGCAGTGAGATTGACACAGCAGGAGATCGGTACCAGAAGCAGTGCCCAGAGAATGGGGGACACTGCCTCATACAGTGATTACTGATTACGTAGTAGTACATTTTTAACAATCAAATGATTACATGATTTAAAAAAAACTGTACTGTTTCACATCATCAGTTTCTGAGAGGTTGCAACAGAACTGACCCATGAAGGACACAGTGACCACCGATTTTAAAAATGGAATAACCGAATAATCTCCTGATCAGGGAATCTCATCTAATGAACTCTGTCGGGCTGATTACATGACATACCACCAACAATAAATAACTCTAAATAACCATCATAGATAACGGCGTACAGGACATAATAGAGAACTGTCAATTGAGGAATCCAAAATGACTGAAAGAAACATAAGACACTGCTTAAAATCCTTATTCATCAGACTAATGCAAATCTAAACAACTCTGAGAAACCATGGAATCAAGCTCCTCTAAAGGTAAGAGGATGAAGAGGAGTATATCCCTGCTGATATCAACATTGTGGCTACTCCTCCCACGCCAGGATTTGGCCCATTATCTCATGTCCTGCCGCACCACAACAGATTCAGGCACTTATGATGATGTCAGGCCAACAAAATTCATCAGGCAAGACAGTATGGTTATCTGACGATTAACTGATTGCATTTTAAAAATATGTGATGACAGCATTCATTTTCATATCTGGCAAGTCTGCACAGGAAATGATGATACAAAAAAAGGTCAACGCTTTCATATTGAAAGATGTAATTATTAAATTCCTTCATTATATAATCTGTGATCCCTGAAGTTTGGTGCAACCTTGTGTGACTCAAGTGTGACAGACGATCCAACTATCTGATTATTTCATTATACAAATCTGTCTTTTTCTACTCCAGGAAGAGTGGAGTCTTGATCGACCTTGTTGGATTTAAATTGTCTCTTGTGATTTTTCTTTCTCTCTTTTTTTTCTTTCTTTCTTTCTTTAAATCAATGTCGATATTGATTTGTTACCTCTCTAGGGGTTAATTATGAGAAATTATCTCTTTATTCATTCATTTTTTGTTCATATCTATGATTAAGAACTCAATGACCCTTCAGTATTGAGCAATCATTTAGGCTTCACGCATAAAACACCATTCACTGGTTTAAAGTTTATTCATTTAATTATCAAAATCTGTCATTATGTATTCAGTGATCACTGGAGTTTTGAGCCTCCTTATGGGAGACCATTGTGCCAGACTATCACATCATCTAATACTACACTTCCATTGGTCTACTGCTCTATTTTGTTGCCAATACCAGGCCCTTTTCAGGAGTATTGCTCTGTAGTAGAGCTTAAAGTTGTGAATGGTGATGACCTCTGAACTTCCTTCCTTTATTGTACAGGATTTTTTTGCCTATCGTGGTTCTCTTGTTTTTTTTTTTTTTTTTTTTTTTTTTTTTTATTTTAAAGTCCATTATTATCCTTTAAAGGTTCGTGAAGAATTGTGCTGGGATTTTAATGGGCATGGCACAGTATCTATGGATTGATTTCGACAAGATTGCCATTTTTACTATGTTCATCCTACCTTTCTAAGAGCATGGGAGATCTTTCCATTTTCTGCTATCTTCTTGAGTTTCTTTCTTTAAAGCCACAAAGTTCTTATTATTAGGTCATTTGCTTATTTGGTAAGCATTACCACAAGATACTGTATGTTGTTTGTGGCTATTGTAAATGATGATATTTCTCAGATTTCTTCTCAGCCCCTTTTTTGTCTGAATAAAGTTGGGCTACTCATCTTTTTTGAGAATATCTTGTATCCTGCTAGTTTGCTGAAGGTGTTAATAAGCCTCAGGTGTTCCCTGGTAGAAGAAGGTTTTTTGTTGTTGTTGTTGTTGTTGTTTTTGTTTTTGTTTTTGTTTTTGTTTTTGTTTTGTTTTTTGGGTGGGGTTCAATTTTGTAAACTATCATATCATCTGCAAACAGAGAAAGTTTGATTTCTTCATTACCATTTTGTGTCACCATGATCTACTTTTTTTGTCTTATTGTTTACCTAGTACTTCAAGTACAATATTGGAGATATGGAATGAGATGACAGCCTGGTCTTGTTCTTGATTTTAGAGAAATCCCCTTAAACTTCCCTCCATTCAATTTGATATTGTCTGTTGGTTTACTGAATAGTGCTCTTATTATGTTTAAGTAAGTTCCTGTTACCCCTGATCTCTCCAAGGCCTTTTTCGTGAAAGGGTGTTGATTTTTGCTGAAGGGTTTTTCAGAATCTAAGGAGATTATCAGGTGGTTTTCTTTTTCAGTTTGTTTATAAGGTGGATCACCTTGACAGATTTTCGAATTTTAAACAACTCCTGCATACCAGTGATGAAGCCTACTTGGTCATGGTGGGTGATTTCTGTGATGTATGCTTGGATTCGGTTTGCCAGTATTTTATTGAGTATATTTGCATCAATATTCATTAGGGATATTGGTATGTAGTTTTTATTCTTAGTTGTGTCTTTGTGTGGCCTGGATAACAAGGTGATTGTGGCCTCCAAAAGAAAGAGTTTGGCAATGAACTTTCTGTTTCTATTGTGTGGAACAATTTGGGGAGTATGAGATTGAGCTCTTCCTTGATTTTCCAGTAGAATTCTGGACTAAAGCCATCTGGCCCTGGTCTTTTTTGTGTGTCTTGTGTGTGTTTCTGTCAGTGTGTGTGTGTGTGTGTGTGTGTGTGTGTGTGAGTGTGTTGGAAGGCTTTTGATGACTGCTTATACTTCGTTAGGTGTTTCTAGTTCTATTTAAGTTGTTTGTCTGTTCTTGATTTTATTTTGGTGATAATTATCAAGAAATTTGTTCATTTCCTTTGAATTCTCAAATTTTTTGGAGTATTGGTTTTCAAGGTATGACCTGAATATTGTCTGGAGCTCAAAGAGGTCACACCTTTAATCCCAGCCCTAGAGAGGTATAAAAGTTAGAAGCAGGGGATTGAAGAGTCAGTCTCAGAATTCTCCAGCCCCTCCAAGGAGAGGAAGGTGTCTGAAACTTGGTGAGAGTTTGTGGAGACAGGATCAGCGCTTTCTTGCTGACATAAAGGTAAGAGGTAGTGGCTTGGCTTTATCTGGGTCTGCTATGTATCTTGCTGCACTCAACATTATTGGCAGCACATGGGAGTTAGAGGAAGTCAGATCTCTGTGAGTTGTAGGGTAGCATAGCACGGTCTCAGAGCTAGTAACAGGAATGTAGGCTGTTACCACAGAGAAACACTGTCTCAAAAAAACACAATTGATTTTGTAATTTTCAACAGGATCTAACTCAGTTCAATCTCTGTCCTGAAAGTAGATGTAATCAACACGAACATGTAATGTTTCATTATTCTTCCACTAAGATTGGAAGGTTACTGAAGCCCCTGGTTAGATTCCACTGGTCATGGCAATGATTACATAAAATGGAAAGCTTATTAAAGACTATAAAACTAATTATTTAACAATACAGAGACAGATGCTTAGAGTTTGAGATGACTTGGAGAATGGGTTTTTACTGTTACCATAGACTCAGTTCAATCTGTTTCCTGATGGGAGATCCAATCAAACTGGTCACATACAAGCTATACCACTATGCTCAGGTAGGAGGATTAGTGAGATTTCCATGTCAGCTCAGAATGAATAAAGAGTTTAGATAGGGCTGAGCTTCATGGATCCAATGAATATGGAAATCTTACATGTCATCATGAGAGTAAATCCCAGAATTGAAAATTGGGAAAGGAATTTTCCTAATCCCACATGGTTTCCCCTCTTCCCCTTCTATTTCTATTTCTCTTAGTCCCCACCCCACTAACGGCTCCCCAATCCCCTTGTGCTCTGGAGAATTTTTTGATTCCACCTTCATTGAGGGACCTTATATGAATGTCTTAGATCTTCCTTGTGTATCAGTTTATCTGGTGTTGTCAATTATATGCTGGTGATCCTTTGCTCTATGTCTAAAATCCATATGTGAGCAAGTACATAGCATGTCCTTCTTTTTGTGACTGTGTTACTTCTTTCAGGATGGTTTCTTCAAGTTCCATCCACTTGCCTGAGAATTTCAAGATTTCATTGTTTTTCCCCCCACACAGAGTAGTATTCCATTGTGTAGATGTGACATCATATCTTCTTTATCCATTCTTCAGTTGAGGGGCATCTAGGTTGCATCTACGTTCTCGCTGTTACAAATAATGCAGCCATGAACACAGTGGAGCACATGTCTTTGTTACATGGATGTGGATACTTTGGGTATATGACTAAGAGCGGGATCAGCGGGTCCTGTTGTAGACTGATTCCCAATTTCCTGAGGAACCGCCACACTGACCTCCAAAATGTCTGTGTAAGTTTGTACTCTCACCAGCAGAGAAGGAGTGTTCCCCTTTCTCCACATCCTCTCCAGGATAAGTTGTCATTGGTGTTCCGAATTTTAGCCATTCTGGCAGGAGTAAGATGGTATCTCAAAGTCCTTTTTATTTGCATTTCACTGATAGTTAAGGATGTTGATCACTTTCTTTCTTTTGTTTCGGCCATTTTGAATGCCTCCATTGAGAATAATTTTCATTTCTGTACCCCGTTTTTTAATTGGGTTATTTGGTGTTTTGATGGCTATTTTCTTGGTTTTTTTTTTTTTTTTTTTTTGTATATTTTGGAGATCAGCCCTCTGTCAGATGTAGGATTGGTGAAAATCTCTTCCCAGTCTGTGGGCTGCCATTTGGTCTTGTCACCTGTGTCCTTTGGTTTATAGAAGCTTCTAAGTTTGAGGAAGTCCCATTTACTAATTGTCAATCTCAGTGTCTGGAATTAAGTTTTGGAAGGGGTCTTCTATACCAATTTGTTCAAGGGTACCTCCCACTTTCTCTTCTAAGAGGTTCAGTGTGGCAGGATTTATCACGATGTGTTTAATCCATTTGACTTGAGGTTTGTGCATGGCGATAGACATGGTTCTATCTGCAGTTCTACACACCATCATCCAGTTGTGCCAGCAACATTTGTTCAAGATGATTTACTCTTCCCATTGTATAGTTTTAACTGTTTTGTCAAAAATCAGGTGTTCGAAGGAGTGTGCGTTAATATCGGGTTTTCTATTCAATTCCTTTGGTCTACTGCTCTATTTTGTTGCCAATACCAGGCCCTTTTCAAGAGTATTGCTCTGTACTAGAGCTTAAAGTTGGGAATGGTGATGCCTCCTGAACTTCCTTTATTGTACAGGATTTTTTTTTGCCTATCCTGGTTCTCTTGTTTTCCATATAAAGTCGATTATTATTATCCTTTCAAGGTTCGTGAAGAATTGTGCTGGGATTTTAATGGGGATGGTATAGTATCTATGGATTGATTTTGACAAGATTGCTATTTTTACTATGCTCATCCTACCTATCCAAGAGCATGGGAGATCTTTCCATTTTCTGCTATCTTCTTGCATTTCTTTCTTTAATGCCACAAATTTCTTATTTTTAGGTCATTTGCTTATTTGGTAAGCATTACCACAAGATACTGTATGCTGTTTGTGGCTATTGTAAATGTTGATATTTCTCAGATTTCTTTCTCTGCCCCTTTGTCTGAATAAAGTAGGGTTACTCATCTTTTCTGAGACTATCTTGTATCCTGCTAGTTTGCTGAGGTGTTTATAAACCTCAGGTGTTCCCTGGTAGAAGATGGTTTTTCTTTCTTTTTTTTTTTTTTTTTTTTTTTTGTTTTTGTTTTGTTTTTTTGTTTTTATTTTGTTTTGTTTTAGTTTTTTGTTTGCTTTTGTTTTTTTGCTTTTTTTTTGGTTTTTGTTTTTGGTGAGGGTTCAATTTTGCAAATTATCATGTCATCCGCATATAGAGAAAGTTTGATTTCTTCATTTCCATTTTGTGTCTCCATGATCTACTTTTGTTTTCTTATTGCTTTAGCTAGTACGTCAAGTACAATATTAGAGATATGGAATGAGATGACAGCCTTGTCTTGTTCCTGATTTTAGAGAAACCCTTTACACTTCCCTCCATTCAATTTGATATTGTCTGTTGGTTTACTGAATAGTGCTCTTATTATGTTTAAGTAAGTTCCTGTTACTCCTGATCTCTCCAAGGCCTTTTTCGTGAAAGGGTGTTGATTTTTGCTGAAGGGTTTTTCAGAATCTAAGGAGATTATCAAGTGGTTTTCTTTTTCAGTTTGTTTATAAGGTGGATCACCTTGATAGATTTTCGAATTTTAAACAACGCCTGCATACCAGTGATGAAGCCTACTTGGTCATGGTGGGTGATTTCTGTGATGTATGCTTGGATTCGGTTTGCCAGTATTTTATTGAGTATATTTGCATCAATATTCATTAGGGATATTGGTCTGTAGTTTTTATTCTTAGTTGTGTCTTTGTGTGGCCTGGATAACAAGGTGATTGTGGCCTCCAAAAGAAAGAGTTTGGCAATGAACTTTCTGTTTCTATTGTGTGGAACAATTTGAGGAGTATGAGATTGAGCTCTTCATTGATTTTCCAGTAGAATTCTGGACTGAAGCCATCTGGCCCTGGTCTTATTTGTGTGTCTGTGTGTGTCTGTGTGTGTGTGTGTGTGTGTGTCTGTGTGTGTGTGTGTGTGTGTGTGTGTGTGTTGGAAGGCTTTTGATGACTGCTTCTACTTCGATAGGTGTTTCTAGTTCTATATAAGTTGTTTGTCTGTTCTTGATTTTATTTTGGTGATAATTATCAAGAAATTTGTTCATTTCCTTTGAATTCTCAAATTTTTTGGAGTACAGGTTTTCAAAGTATGACCTGAATATTGTCTGGAGCTCACAGAGGTCACACCTATAATCCTAGCCCTAGAGAGGTATAAAAGTTAGAAGCAGGGGATTGAGGATTAATTAAGTCTCAGAATTCTCCAGCCCCTCCGAGGAGAGGAAGTGGATGTGTGAGGTGAAAGCAGATTTTTTTCATGCTAATATCTTTCGATTATCCAGATTATTGATTATACTTGTCTGTGGACACCAAGACATTGCAAATCAGGCATTTTGTACATCATCTAAAATTGATTACCGGCCCCACACTGCTAATTCCCACCAATGGAAAACAGGAAATTGCTTGTGTTACTTCTGTCTGCCATCTTTATGTACAGTGTCGACAGCAAAATCAAAGTTCTAAAATGAACTCAATTCTTTCATATTCCTCTCTTTATTTTCAGTCCCCAATACCCGCCACAGGGTTTGGTAAACAATCAGTAATTTATATGTATTTGCTTCTGAAGAACACCCAAAGCCTCATCCTAAAGGATTTGAATTAATTTCTTCAGAGCACAGGGTAGTACAGGCAACATTAAATGTGATACATGCAATTTTCATGACCTAACCCTGTATGCCATGTGCCAGCTGAATATAATCTTGGAAAATTTTGATCACACAAATCTACTGAGTCTTCATTCATCTGAGATAAATTAATGCACCCTGAGTATTTAAAGAACACAATCACCTAATATGCATTAGTTAAGTTTTTTTAATTGCTGTGTATAAACACAAACATATTCCACAAGACTTTTTGTTTTTTGAGAGTTTCTCTGTGGATTTGAAGATAGATACATGTTATGTTAGAAAGATTTGTCTTTATAGATCTCCTCTGTGAGCGAAGTGATTTCTCCCTGGGAAGGCATATTAATGCTACAACAGATGCATTTGCATCTTGTTAGAAGAATGTTTATGAGACAATCCCTTATGTTGATGCCAGTGGCATTGGTTGCAGTCTGTTGCTCTCCAAACAATGGCCTTGCTGTCTTCTCTACTATACCTTCAAATTTCTTAAATTATTGTAACACCTAAGAGATTTAAATTTTCCATTAGAGTCAGGTAGCCAACGATCCAGTGCAGTCACAGGAAAAGCATTTGCAAGTGGAGCATTGCTTCTGCCTTCAGTGCAGAATAAGGAAAATTGTTTACACTGTAGGAGGATTCAGGGTAAGCAACCAGGTGCTGAAGTCACCACTATGAAATAAGTACATGACTGTGGTAAGGGGAGTGATTTTGTTATTTCCCAGCATGTTTTAATCTGTCATGTGTTGGAACACAGACCAGAGTATGTAGGTGTACAGTTTGTGAGAGATGAAATGAAAGGCAGGGTTTCTCAGAGGCTAGCGTTGCCACTTTTGTGGGTGGAGATTCTTTCATTGCCCATCAGTCATCTCGGAGGAAATGGGTCGTGCCAGCAGCTGGCCTGTCTCTCTGTTAAAAAAAGCTTTTTAATGAGACATTTTAAATGCCATATTCTCTAGATCTCTGAGCATTTGAGGGCTGTCTGACTGTTTAGCATAACTTAGTATACAAAATATCCCTGTAATTAATCTGTTTTGAAAACTGGATTCAAGCTGAGCAGCTGTGGAGTGATATTTTACTCAGGGCCCTGCAGCCTGACTGTAACTGGTTTTTACTTAGTAAGTTACACTTATAACCATAGAGGACAAAGAGGTAGAGAAAAACTCCCTTGGATAATAGAGGCTTAACCTTAACAAACAGCTCACAGGAAAGACTGGGTGGCATAAATATTTTGTTAGCTTGAAATAGACATTTATAACCTGAAATGTTTACCACCATTCAAAACCACATAGCAATTTAGAAATATTTGAGACTTAGTACAATTGAATTTAAGTTGTATGAAGTTAGCTTACATTTACATAAAGTTAAATTTAAGTTAAATGCACAGATATATTAAACAGGACTGTATAAAATTGAGAAGGACTAGAATGTGAAGCTATGTATGACATAGTGAAAAAAGAAATTAGAGGCAAAGAATAAAGAATAAAGCAAATAAAAGAATAAAAGCAAAAGATAAATGAATTACAGGTTCTGTTGGCAGCAGAAGCTGGCTAGACTCCCTGTGCCTAGGTGGCTGGTGTAGCAGAGGGAAGAACCATGGGGGGGGTGAGGCTAGGCCACGTTGTCAAAACGTCAGCTGCCATAAACATATCCCCAACAGCTGGCAGAAATCATAAAATTTTGAGATTCAATTTTGTCTTGAGTAGATGCTGCCTCAGCCCAGCCTACTGCCCTGAGACAAGCTGCAGCTTCGGCGGGCAGGAGAGTTTTAGAGTGGTGGAAAGAGAACAGAACCAAGTTGAGGGTAAGAGATGGTTTAGCAGAGAGATAGAAAAAACTCCTTCCTTCTACCTCTTTGTTGGCAGTAATTTGAATGATCCTGTAAAATATCTGGATCTAGAGAGCCATTACAGGGACAATTTGAATTTCCTAGGGGATATCTAGGCCACTTTTCAGTACAAAGGTAAATAAGTCTGGGTGCCTTAACAAGTGGCATTAAGTGAAAGGGTTTTAAATTTTCTATCAGGCATCCCAGTGGAGTGGTGGGAGATATTTCCTTAGTCGGTTCATTCCCCTGTGTAGAGAGGAAAGTGACCATGCAGTCTTGAAACTCTTAAGCCCAAGAATGTGGCCACACGTTGAGCGAGAATGTCAGAGGGTTAGTCGAAGATCGTCAGCCCGAAAACATTGCCAAGGCCAACAGAAGCCAGAAGGACTCAACAGTCCCAGAGCAGAGCAGATATCCCACCCCAGGCAGTATGTCTTTCACCCATGAGGAATGCACCAGACCCAAAGGAAATCGATTAAAATTTAAAAGGGTACCTTGCCTAATTGAAGCCTGTGTGGGGTGGTGGTTCCAGTGAACTGGGGGGGGGTAGGGGGGAAGGGAGGCAGACTACTGTTATCAGAAACAGGATCCAGAGTGTCTCTGGCTGGAGGACCAACACCAAACAGCTGTCAGTGACACTCAAGGAGAGCCTGCCTGGGTTTCAGCAACAATGTTGTTCTTTTGCTATGCAGCTAATGCCTAAAAAACACAAACAGGAGACTCAACGCCCATGTGTAGTTTGTTGAGAGAAGGGAGAGAAAGAGGGGTAGCTATTGGCCAACTGAAAGCAGGAGAGAGATAAAGAGTGGTGTTGGGTACTGGCTTTAAAAGGGGAGGCTTGCACATGTGTAACTGAGTCCTCTGGCAGCCAGGTAAAGCTTGAGCCATCAGGAAAAGCTGACTTAGCGATGGCATGGCCATGAGGGCATGCCCATCATCAGGTTGGGTGTGGATCAAATGGCTGCTAGTTCCTAACAATCAGATTACTAAGCAGAGTCACTATTTAGCTACACATGTAGTTAAGTGTAAGTCACTAGTTAGCCACAAACTAACCCACTAGTTAGCCACACATACTAGCTCACTAGTACCCACACACAAAATGCCACTTGTTAGCCACATACTTAACTCACTATTTAGCCACACACATGAAGTTCCTAGTTAGGCAAACACCTAAATCAATAGTCAGCCCCATACCTATGTCACTAGTTAGCCACAAAAACTAAGCCATAAGTCCATCACACAAATAAAGCAGTACTTAGCCACACACACTAAGACAGTAGTTAATCACACACCTAAGTTACTATTTAGCTACATGCCTAAGCAGTAATTAACCACATTGACAAAGTCACTAGTTAGCCACAAAGCTAGGTTACTAATTAGCCACAGTTACTATGTCACTAGTTAGCTACACACAATAGATCACTACTTATCCAACCATTCTAAGTGACTAGTCAGTCACACATCTAATTTACTAGCTAGTCACAAACACCAAGAAAATAGTCAGCCACACACACACTGAGATAGTAGTTAGCCATTCACCTATGTATTTCTATGTATTTAGTCAACTACACACCTAATTCACTAGTTAGCTACCAACACTAGGTCATTAGTTATCCACACACATTAACCCAGTAGTTACACACACACACTATGTCACTAGTAAGATACATCCTAAGTCTGTCTAAAAGAAAAACAGCTCACACTAAGGTGGTCCCAGGACATGGGAATCAGGCCTTTAATCCCAGCAGCAGGGATTTGGAGATAGGAGTGACATGGCTGGACAGAGAGAGGAAGATAAGGTAGAGGAGACAGAAGTGCATGCTGTGAGATGATTTTGTTTGAGAAGTTAGTCTGAGGGATCAAAGTGATAACAGTCAATCTGAGGAGGCAGTGTGAGTACAGGAACACATGGCTTGTCTGAGAATAGGTAGAGATAACAAGTCTAGTAGCCAGATGCCTTGAATCTGTGATCCTTCAGTTTTCACCTTCCCCTCCCTGTTAGATTACTGTGAGTTTTTATTATTAAGATCTATTAGAACTTGTGCTGGAAGTGATGTTCTCTCTGTGGATGTGTGATATTTCAAAGTCAATAGAGGTAAAAATTTTAAATTATTATAGTATGTTAACTTTGTTTTATG